>NC_066366.1:7537500-8198000 GCF_013377495.2 Cygnus atratus
AGATGTGTTGTGTTTGATGTTAAATGTTTGTCATCCATAACTTAGTACATCCATTTATGCACTCAGCTGTGGTAGACTTACTCTGTCATACTCACTTTTTGGACTTTATTCAGTATTAGGTCAGTATTTTTTCTGTTTAAGTGACTTGGACTGAATAGTGTCCATGGTCTCAAACAGGATCTCAGTATCCATAAAGCAAATATTGAAGGGAAAAAATTATGGCTACACCACGCAAAAGGTTGCTCTCATTGCAACTTCTGAAAACTTCGGAAAACTTTTGAAAATGTGTTCTCAGTTCAGAACCCAAACTCAATCTCTCAACATTCCTGAGAGTCCCAAGTTGTCATGTTAGTGACATTGTTTGCCTTGTTTTGCAGACAATTTTTTTTTCTTAGAACACTGCTGAGATGTAATCTAAGTCTCTATGTTTTTACTCAGAAAAAAAATGTGTATGAATCTGGGTTTTAACAAAGCATGTAAATGCATCCTAAGCTTGAGTAACCGTTACTTTTAAAAGATTCATTTCCTGTATCTTACTTAATTTCTTCAGTGATTATTTTCACACAGAAGGTCACCAGCTGTCTACAGTAAGCAGAATCTCATTATTCTTTAATAGACAAGAGGAATTACCATAAATGTGTCTGCATCTGATAATAAAGTAACTACTCAAAATTATCAAGTTTCAAAATGTTATTTAGCCAAGTCAATATGAGCTTCTCAGTGTTCTCCTCCTGAACCTGTCCTGTAGCCACGCAAGAGCTCAAAAGGGAGTAGTGAATTCTGAAAATCCAGAATTCACATCAAAGCCATATTTCTTTGCACAGACTGAATCAGTTGTGAGCTGCAAATCTGTGTAATAGATGGGATTTTACAGTACAATCACAGTTTTACTCTCTGAAACCATATTGAATGGATTTCCCTGTTGGGCTTTTCCTATTGATCTACATCCTAAATAATGCTGAATGTTCATGTTGAAGTTTTTGGTGGGAAAAGCATGTGTTTTTTTTTTCTCTCTCTTTTTACTTAGAAAATGTACTCTTATCTAAGAAAGTGTTCTAAATATTTTGAGATACGGATACAGCCTATTTCCTGTTTGAACCTGTGCTAGCTGATGTGATCATAACTTTTTTTTTCTTGCGCCAGTAGTATTAGGCTTAACAAAAAGGAAATTTCAATTTCTATGTCAATGTAAAATGCATGTCAAGTAAATTTTTTTAAAGGAAAAAAGGTTTCTTTTAAATGTAGTGGTATGACATTTTTAACAATCAAATCTAGACTATAGATATGAATGCTCTTGAAAACACTTCTACAGGCAAATAGCTTGGCAGATATGAATGTAACTCCACTAAGTTCCCTTGTGGAATGACAAAAATGTTTGCAGAATCTCTGATTTTTAATATTAATTGTAAAAAGCAGAAGCTTTCTTTCATTAGTTGGGCTGGAGGGTAGAGGAACAGTCTTAAGTAGGTGAACAAAATACCATTTTAATTTATTTTTTTTCCCCAAGTCTGAATTGATATGATTCAGCAACTGTGGACTTTACTGTTTTAAATAAGGAATACAAAATAGTACAAAGACTTGTTAAAGCTCTCTTATGTGCTGTTAAGTTACTAAACACATTAATATTTATTCAGTAAACTTTCAGGCTAATAAGTGTTATTCTTTACACTTTCATAGGTAAAATCAAGTGCTCAAATGTGTTTATCTGCCCTAATCTTCAGCCATTTTGTCCTTATAAAATGAAAACAATATTTACAAACACTACTAGTGAATTCAGTAAAATGGGTGAATTCTCTTATAGAAGTACCTTTACAAAAGTAAGGTCCAGGGAAACCATAATGTAGAACTGTGCAGTGGTGATGGTATGGTTTTCCTGAGACAACTAGCAGCCACATCTCTTTTCCCATACATAAATGGCAGTCAGCAATAGCTAGAAACAAAAGACCCCTCTCTCACTCTCTGAATACAGTGACATTCATTCTCAGAGAAGCAGGGGCAGCTTTTTGAAAGCAGACTTCTTCAGTCCAACAATAACACACAATGAGTTATTGACTTGTTTATATATGGAGCTCTTTTCAGTAACTAACTCTGACTCCCCACAGTCTGGACAAATGATTGATTTCGTTGTTAGAAAAAGAGAAAGCTCTTGCACTAAACTCTGTAGTGCAAACTACTTTTTCCCCATTTGTTCCCCTACTGAATAGGACCTTATTAAAATGCACTTTCCAAAAAATACCTGCAGCTGGCCTTTATAAGCATGTTTTGTATATATAAATAAGTAATTTGTCCCACTCTTTTGTACGGTAACAAACCATTGGAGAATCTTGTCAACATGTATATGAAGGTTGATTGTCATAGGATTTTGGTTAAATGTTATTATTTATATTGATGTGCATATAAAGCATAATTTAAAATGTATTTACAGTAGCTATTTGCTATTTGATTACAAATATTACCTTTAAAAATTAATAGACTTGATGTTTTTCTATTGAGAAATTCCTATTTGCTTTTGACACCAGTTGCTAACGTTATGTTCCATACCTGTTATTTTGATAGATTTTTATATGTGAACAACTAAGCAAAATTTTGAATAACTGTTAATTCATCAATGATTTTTGCACATTATTTTAGCATATCATCTGTTGTATTTTTTAACACGCAGTTTGTTAATTCTTTGTATACATATATGCAAAAGTTTTTATTTTAAAGAAAGCAACCCTTCTTATGTCCTCTTTTGCTTTTATGGGATTTCTTTACTGTAAACTAGTATGATTTCTTTTTCTTTCTTTTTCTTTTTCTTTTTCTTTTAAATTTAAATACTGAGATATTAGTTAAAAAGATGCTGCATTTGTCCAACAGCTGCATTGAAGAAACAATCTCTATACAGCAAAAGAATGGGAGTGTTCTACTGAGCCCTGCAACTTGCAAGTTACAAAACATTCATGAAAAGTTAAGCACTAATTAGAATGTTGTTAATGTTTTCAGTGCATTTTACTAACATACCTAGAAATGTCATGAAGAATTAATGAAATTAATGACTTCTCATGCCTGATTCTCCACGTTCTTACACCTGCAAAGTAGTTAGCCATTCCGCAATGAATGTGAAATATTAGCAGATCAAATGCAAAATGCTAGCTGTTTATTACAACTTGACATAAATTCTGTAGAAAGCTACACAAGTTGGAAGGAAATAAGGTATCATATTACTTGTATCCATGTGATTATTCTTGTGTTTCTTACAAGGAAGTGAGGATTTCCAGTTTGTATAGGTTTCCATGGCTATAAAAAGAAAACTGGGAAAGCATAAATTGTGGATTTCTAATCTGGATTATCAACCATGGAACTTGCTGATTTTGTTATTCTAGTTCTTTAACTTAATCTTTTTGTACCTTGCTTTTACAGATTTGTATTCTTCTCATGCCTTGTGTATGAATTTCTTGTATCTCATGCATTTTCATCCTTAATCTTTCATTTGCTTTACAAATAAAAATATTTTTGCTTATATGTTTACTTCCTTTTGTTTATATAATGTAATTTTCCTAACATAATTTAGCTCCTTTTTGGAGTGCTAGTCCAGGTGGACCACCTTATCATTTCCTCTTATCATTAATCCTGCCCAGGCAGATCTGATTAACAAAATGTGAATATATGCTATGATATCACCGGTGACATTCTGATGTTCTCTAAGCCTTGCTAGAACCTAGCTAGAATTAACAAAGATTGATTTTTTATAAAACTCCTAGTGAGGAAGTTGCAAGGAGAAAAAATTTAACTAAATGTCTTTGCTCTTTTCCATTCTCATAGGAGCAGCAGGAATTAGCATACTTTTGAAAAAGCATGTATAAACAGCGCAAAGAGGGCCTGGGAGGAGCTATGCTTGCTATAGAAATCCTTGCACAGGGCAAAATTTGATGCAGAAATTAATGCTTGTCTTGTTATCTTTAACTTCTGCGTATCTTGTTCTGTGGGCTGTGGATATAGATCAGGAGCTCATAGTAGCGTCATTCTTAACTGGTTGTGGGGGGTCGAGGGAGGAAAAGGAAGAGCTATTCTTCTGTGTAGCTTCTGTAGCCTTTTGTGGAGACCCAGAGATCCATAGGATTTTCCTGTGATCTCAACGTAGCCATACTTACAATTGACTGGTTCCTCCCCCTGTGTATCTGAATGTCCTGAGACAGACCCTCAGCTGCAGTAAAGTGATGTCAGTTGAAGTTGGTGGCTTTTTGCTCATTTAATTGAGTGGCATACAAACCTGGACTCACGCCATCTCCTCCAAAGGCTTTCAGAAAATCTCTGAAAAGGAGCATTGTAGAGCTTTTTAGTTTTTGTCTCCAGCAGCTTCAGGTGTTATGCAAGGAAACAAATCAGGATGATCAGGAACAGATCTTGGTCTTTGAAATACGTATGTTGCAATTGTCTGTGTATATTTGCTTTATTAGACAAGTTACACTCTTTTTATTGGGAAAATGTATCTTTTCTGTCTGAAGTGCAACCAGCAGAATATCTTTTTAGCCATTAGAGTTCCATTTGATAGAGATAAACACAATACAAGAATAAAATTAAATATATTCTGAAGAAAAAGGAAATCGTATTTGTAATTTCAATTAAAGAAGCGAATTATACAAAAGATTTTAATTTTTCCTTTGAAGGTGTTTTACTTTATATTTAGTTATGCATAAAAATTCAGTTCTATGTGTTGTTAATTCATTTCATTAGTAGTGCCAGAATAATTTGTCAAAATAAAGTTCTGAGATTCTTTGCAAGCATCCAGACATTTCCTCATATATTTGGAATCAGAGTTCTAACAATATTTTTTCACATGAAAGACATACCTTGTATAGCAAACTTTGCTAGCCCTTTGCTTGTGCCAGGAAGAAAACCTTACTGTGCTAAGGCTAATGCTAATGATCCTTAACTTATTATAGTTACTTAAAGGTTCACCCATCTGCTCCTGTTCTTCTGGTCTCGTTTTCAGCTGCAACTGCATGAGACCAGTGGGTGTACACTAGTCAATCAAATGTCCTTGTGACAGCAAATGTATACAGACCCTTTTTACTTTCTAGAGATTTCATTACCTCACTTAGATGGATAGTGTTAATTGTTTCAAATTTGGGGACATTAGATGAAATCCTGGTTTTGTTTAAGTTAATAACTAATCCTCTCATACAGATTCATTCTGACAGGTGTCTTGAGGAAGGAAAAAATGTCATAGCATGCCTACTGTTCAGAAAGTGGAAAACATAGATGTGAAGCCAACCCTATCATAGGTAGAGCACAAGTATCAGTTATAGGACCATCTCAGTGAGATGGAGACTGTGGGATTTAAACAACCCATACAAAAGCAATTGACTTGTGTCAAAAATAGCACAGTCTTCATTTTTTAAAAACCTTTTCTCTACTACATATAGATTAGACACTGTTTATCCAACTTTGAAATACTGACCATTGAAAAACATCTTTGAGATATGTGAAGTTTTTAGGTTATTCATTCTAAAAAGTCTGTGATTTTTTTAAGTTATATTGCAAACCAAGCCTGCCCTAATAAAGTTTAAAATATATGCCTTTTCAAGTTGGTGTGGAATAAAAAACAATTAAGAATGCTTATATGAGAATTTGTAAGAAAATGACATATGTATATATGAAAACATTTCATACTGGGTTTTTAATCCATGTATATTCATTATGATATTTTTCATTTTTCAGTTGGATTTTGGTATTGATGTTCAGAAGGGGAAAATCATTAGACATTCTTTCAATGACAACAGAGTAATTATAGTTAAAGCAGGATTAAATAAGTGAATTATATAAAGTAATTTTATTGGTAGATATGGAAAAAAACAAACAAACAAACAAACACATAAAGGACTATATTTAAAGGCCAGAAAAACTGTTTCTTTGTAACTGACTTTAAAAAACTGATTTCAGTTTCCATATAAAAATGGGACAGTTTTCTATCAGTATGCTTCTTAGTGACCCAGTAAAACAATTGCCACAAGTAATTTCGTATGCACATAGGATGTGGATTTTTGAATCTTTAAATTTACATCTTTTTTCCGTGGCTTATTGTGAACCCAAAATGCAAATGATCATTTTCCTAACAGGCAGAGTAAGTGCTCTTCTAGACTTAACACCTTGATTTTTCTTCTGTGCATTGGCTTTAGGAACACACAAAAAAGTCTCCAATTATGCCAATATGTAATCCTATTTTAAAGTTAGTCTCTCATTGGCTTTCGACTCAGTTCCATGAATAAACTTAGCTGTGCTTATCAGAAATAAATAAATACCTTGGAAAGTCAGTATCAGTACTGTCTGACACAAAACCCATCTGCCCTCGTTGAAGTAAACGAACTTCACAATGAATGATGGCTTTCAGGATTTTATTTTTTTTTCCAAAAATTATTCATACTCTGGAATGTCTTTGAATATAAAGCCTTGGTCACTGTGATAATTTTGTATCAATGAAAACTCTTGCATAGCATTTGTAAGTCCTTTCGGTTAGCAATGTGGGTAACTGTATGATTTCCCCTTTTCTTTGTGAAGACAATTATTAAACCACTTAGACTTCAGTTCCTCTTGAAAATTGGAGTTTTAACTCCTGTAATTGCAAAGGCACTTTTTGGCTATAAAAAGCAGTCCTCTGCTGACCAATGGTTATGAGCGGTTTAGTAAAAGATTTAAATATACAATAAGAGAAGTGAAAAATAATATACAAGGTGACATATGTCTGTTTTGTTGATACAAGATTCCAACATATCTCTAAACTGGTGTTGAATGAACATGTTTAACAAATTATTTTGTTCTTATAACATACAAACCTTTAATGATATAACAAAGGAAGATTAAGTGCTTAGAAATGCTCAGAATTATGGTTCTGATAAGCTATTCTCAAGCACAAATTACCTGGGAAATATATAGATCAAATACTGTCTAAAGAATAATATTTACTTGAAATGACAGTTCTTGAAAGACTTCTGTGTACATACAGACAAGCGACAAGCAACATGATTTTTAGGCCTGTTTTAAAACTATTTTTTTTCTATTTGACATCAAAAAAGGCAGTGTTTTTGTATTATTTTTTGTACTTTTAGATGGTAACTCACTAGTCATTGCATTCTCCCGTCCCCCCCCCTTTTTTTTTTCATTTTTGATCTTCCTAATTTCATATAGAGTGGGTCTGACATGGACTCTTTTACTTTCTTATCCTCTTTTCTAGCCCTTTCAATTCATGTGTTTTCTACAGTGTGTATATATGCCTATATATACCTTGAAGATTAACTTCTACCAATTAAATCAATGACCAAACAAAAACTGAGTAGTGTCATTATGATCCATGATGACAATCACATAGTCTTTTTGGTTGACATCTAAGATTGATTAAAAAAAATGTATTTTTTTCTTATGGTAAAGTTGCTAGTTCATAGTTCTGTGTAAGAATTAGTGTGCAGCTGTCTGTTCTGCCCACAAACAGAATTTTGGCAAGTGCAGTTTATTACTTTTCCCACATGTGTCAGAGTAGAAATGCATTCTGTCAACCCTTCCACTTGTACAGAAGATTTTTCCCTCAGAGCCAGCTTCAGTACCTTTACTTGCATGATGAAAGTGTACAGCAAAGACTGTGTCCTCTCTCCTTATCGCTGCTGACCATTTTCTGCCCATGTGCTTACAACAAAGGAGCAACATCCAGTGGTTGGGTGTTCCCAATCGAAGGAAAGGTGGGAAGCTTGAAATGAGGTAAGAATTCAATGTATTTCAGTGCATTCAGTGTAATAGCTGTAAATATGTTTAATGTCATGTGTGACTCCAGAACTGTATGAATCCAGAGAATGGATTCATCCTTCCACTAGAGTAAACCTGCTTGACTTCAATAAGTATGAAAAACTGATCTCATGTACTGAATAGAAAGTTTGGTGTATGTCATAGTTTTTGTTAATTCTGCAGCTTTCTAAAGAACCTGGGGAGGTTTTTCTTTTTCTAATTTCGTTTCCTACATTTTATATTACAGGATTCTTCTTACTAGAAAATCAATACGTAACAGAGATTTTTCACCCTAGCAAAATATTTCAGTATTCAGTTAAGAGTTTAAGTAGCTCTGCTTTTGTTAGAATTGTGTTGCTGCTCTAAAGAAAAAACATTAAACTTTGTTCTATTCTTCAGGTAAAAAGTGTAGTTTACAATGTCAATGTTTAGTAAGCTAATCATGAGATTATGCAGGAAGTATTATAGGAAAAAACTATTAAATCAAACATTTTTCTTACAGTAGCTCATGCTGTGAGGTTGATGGCGTATTCTATAAATGAAATACTAATACAGAATTGATGGCAGGTAGAAGTGAAGAATGATTTCCATGCAGGTTTCTTGATAGCACCAAAACCTTGTTCCCTCAGATACAATAATATTAATACTTGCATCTTATTGCAATGCCACCTGCCATCTTAATGTTTCACTTCTAATTAAAGTAATTAAAAATCTGTTTATAACCATATCAATGTTATATCATCTTCCTATTGGTAATTTGTGTTCAACATTAACTAGTTTTCAGTAACATTACTTTCCCTTGCTATCTACTAAATTGTAAGAGCTGATTTTTTTTTTTCTTAAGTATAACAGACTCACTAAGTGTCATATACATGTAGACCGCAATCTTGAGCTCCTTACTTGAAATAGTTTCAGAAATCTGAAACTATCTGTCCGAGGTTAGTTTGAATATCTTTTCCAGTTCCATGTGCTTGGTAATTTTATCTCTGCCTGCTGAAAGGCATGTACCAAATGAAAAGCTTTTAATGACGCTTATTACCAGAAATATGAAGATAGAAAACAATCACTTGTTATTACAATTGAAAAAGTACTGCCCAGATCTGTCCTTGAAATGTTTTGAAGGCCATGAAAATAATAAGGAACTGCAAAGTTTATGCAGAGAAAAAGCAAGAAATGTGTATTAATTGGACAAAATACATCCTTTTGGTTCTAGAAGTGTAAGATCTTCCAATATATGTTATTCAATTAATTTACAGTAACTAAAATTTCTATACATGCAAATGTTCATTCTAGATAAACACCTTAGATATACAAATCCAATTTAGTTAATTTAATGCATGCAGATCACATGAAATAACTGTTCAAGTGTTTCATTAACCTTCAGCAGGGTATTTTAACTGTCCTCATAAAGACTTCATCACACTGAAAAGTATGGAAGTGGTGCAAAACAGTGCACCACGCAATCTCCAAGCACATACTGTAGGAAAGGTCATATTTCTGTTTGAATGAGTCTGAACTTGAATGGCAGAACTCGCCATTACATCTGTGAGCAGCTTTAACCTCTGAACAGCGATGAAGCAACTGGAAGGAACTAAGAAGCTGCTGCAAATGGCACAGTGTGCAAAGTGGTTGCTGGATGGGATATAGTCACAGCTCTCTGATTCTCTTTGATAGAATTATAACATCCATTGCTCTAAGGATGTAGGCCCATTAGTTCTGTCTTTAGAAGTACTCAATCAGTTGTCTGTGTGTCCTTAAGTGTCAATATTAAATTTAATATCATTTGATGTCAGAATGAATGCTGATTCAACAATACTTCCATGTTAAATAATCCACCTTTACCTTTAAATATTTCTTATTTTTGTAATTCCTCTAACTAAACAATTTCTTGTAAGTGTAATTCAAATAAAAGTTGTTGTATCACATTAGTAGGCATATTAATTATCAACTGTGCTGTGCAAAATAATCAAATGTAGATCTAGCTAGTCAAAGATTAGATTTTTATTCAGTAGCAACTCAATTAGATGTTCAAGCTAAGAAACAATGACTGATTGCTTAATATGATTAGTAGCACTGGGGTATATGATTTTTTTGTGTATTTTTTAAAGGGTGCTGAATCATAACATTGCCACCTATAGTAAATCACTGTTTGTGGCACCATCACAGCCTTATTCACAAGTTTTTTTTCTTTTCTGATTACCTATTGAACAGTCTTCTTTCTGTTTTGCAATTAATAGAAGTCCATGAAATTTCTATTCCTTTCTTTCCTTAACATTCCTCTGAGATTCTAGAAGCTGAGCACTGTCAAAGTCGTATTTGGAAAACAGTTGTGCCTATGAAGATACAGATGGGTACAGAATGAGATTTTCTGAATCTGGGCAACATTTCTTCTATATTGACAGGGAAAATGCTGAAAACTGATGGAGAAGTCATCATTTTGCAAAACTAGATCACTCATTGCTTACTAAAAAGTCTTTCTTGTGATCCCTGATACCTGGTTTAGAAAATAAGATTTTCCTGGTTTAGAAAATACTAAGAGATGCTGAGTTTAGATCCTAGTATAAATCAATACTGAAGCTGTTGAAGCTTGGCTGATCTATACCAGCTGAGGATTTGTTTCACTAAAGGTAAACTCTTATTGCTATTCTTACAATTGTATATCTCCTGCCCCTTGTTCACATTTCAATTGATAGGTTCAGTGCAAAGTGGCTTAGAGCACTCAGTTAACATGCGTGGACTCTGAGTTATATAGCATTTAAACTGACAGCTGACTTTACAGTGCCAAACTAAACAGAAGAGACATGAAGAGATACTGATAATATGTGAACTTTATATACAATCGTAATAAAAATAATCGATACTCTTATTTGCTGTGGGTTTGTAGTAACACCAGTAGACTGTAAGGTATAAAATACCTTGCAGACAGAGTTGTCTTGAAACCCATATATAATCATAAGCAGTTCATTAGACTTGGAAATATTGTGAATACTATATTGGAAATATTTACCAGTCTAGGTACAAATGACACAGCCATCTCTCACCTTGGTGGACAGACATTGTGAAAGAAGAAAATACTTCTAGTGTAACAAGAAAAGCATGGTTCAGTCACGAGGCTGCAATGTACAGGGGACCTCAACATCTCTCACATCAGTACAGTTACCCTGGTGTGTGTGCCAGCCAAGGAGAGAACCCTCCTATATTTTAATGAGAGAAGTAGTTTGTTCTTTACGTGTGCTTTTTTTTTTCTTTTTTTTTTTCTTTTTTTTTTTCTATGCTGTGTTCATTTACCATTCCCTCACCCAATTCCTGTACAAGTGTCACTTCCATGATGAGTTTTCCTGGAGAATGAGGAGTAAAATGTGTAGGCCCTCTGTAGCACAATGAAAGCATGCATTTTTTTCAACTTATGTGTACGTAAGCCTTCTTTTGTGAATAAGACTCATAGGGTCAGATAATGTTTAAAGGGAAAGGCTTTATGTCTCTCAGGCCTGCATGTTTCCACATGGATGCTTCTACACACACACAGATTGAATTATGAACAGACCTATTAATGCTGGGATCACAAAAGGTCAAGTTTTGTCTTCTTTTACCTCTATTCAGAATTGCTTTTGAAAGGGGGGAAAAAAGGGATTTGCAGAAAAAAAGATTCACGATGAAGAATTTTACAGGTCTTTTTTTCTGTCCTTTAGCAACATCTGGGAGTTGAAAAAAAAAATCTTATTATGTAAAATAGTCCAGGGGTATTGTATTACTAGGTTTAAATATATCTCAATTGGGTCGCTTGTAGGGTTACCTTTTGGAATAACTTGTTACCTAAGGAACAAAACACTAAAAAGGAACTTGAGTAAATTTTTTTCTGCTACTAGAGTGGATATGTTTAAGTGAAGAAAAATTGTTGAAGTATTCCAAGAAAAAAGCGTATATGTTTATATATTACATAAAAATAGAGTTCTAGACCCTAAAATGTTTCTTAGGAAAATTTTGCATTGAAGTTCACCTAATTCTTCAGAATCTTCAGACAATTTAAAAAGTTTTATTAAACTTGTATATAAAGTGGGTGTTACAAACTGATCTACCAGTTCTCACCTTAAGTAATGTTACTATTATTTTCAGAAATATCCTTGCAAGAGGAATATCAAATTATACGATTGAAGTGTTTCCAGCTGTAAATATCTTCATGTTCTACATCCAGCTATGCAGAGTCATGAAACCACTCTAGTACCAAAACATTTTTTCTCCTGTATTTTATACAGAAAGCATGACTGAGAAACAGAGAACTGAGACTGAAATAATGATAGATGTTGTTAGGATGGCCAAAGGGTAACTTTTTGGCCTGAAACTCAGCATTATATTTGGCATCAATTTACCCATATATGTTTGTACATGTGCAAGAAGGAATGTAAATAGATGCAAGTATGAATCTCTAGAATACAACACTGCTAACTTTCTGTCATGTTAAAAAAAGTATAACTTTGTCTTTATGCTTTGTTTATACATGCAAAAATGATGCAAAATATACTGAAGTAGAAAAATGCACAAGTGATACAGAATTTTTAAATATGATTAAGGCTAGACATTAGTCATAGAAAGTTCAGAGAAACCTAAAAAAGCTATGGAAGTGGGAATTATTATGACAAAGGAACTATATTAATAGCAAATGTGCTACACAATGTAAAGAATCATTTGCAATATTTACACAATTTACAAATTGCTGATTCAAAAATTGTTGTAGCTCAGTAAAAAGATCTGGGAATTCCTATTGGATGGATTGAAGGAGAGTAAGAAAAATAGATGAACTCTATACTGTATAAAATAAATAAAGTAGTAGCAAAATATTGGAATGCAATTATATAAATGCCACCATCTGAAATCTCATATTCATGGTTTTCACAGGGATAGGAAAGAAAGTTATTGTAAAAATACAAATAGCTTAAAGACCTGTGCTCAAAAAGAGTAAGAATATTTTATTTGAAGTAAAAATGAAAAAATCTATAGTTCACCTAGGATGAGACTAAAACAGCATAATTAAAATCCAGTAAGTTATAACTTGCATAAAATAGATATGAGTTAAGATTCAATAAAAATAAGGCTCATTACATTTTTTTTTCTTCCAAGTACTTAATGAAATACCAGAAATCACTTCAGTAAGATATTGACTTCTGTATCTTCAGTGTTTGAAAATAAATTAAAATAAACAGGTAATTATTGTACTAATTCAGAAAATCTAAGCTTGCATAATGTGGGGTAGAGATATGTAATGTCATTGACTTAGTAGGGCCAATACTTCTGTAAAGGATGTTTTTCTGCTTTCTGTCACCAGGGTCAATGTTAGAGACTCATCTGGATTGGACTAGATTGAGTAGTATAGTAGTATGTGGCAATCTTAATCTTTTTTAATTTGTACAAATATGTAGGTCTTGTCATAATTGAAATGATGAATTACCAGTAATGGAATACAATAAGAGATAAAATAATCTGGCAATAGAGAAGAATCTGTGTTTGAGCTTCTGGAAAAACTTTTCACTTCAATATATGTTACAATCTCCTTCAAGGAAAAGACAGAATTAACAAAACTGAAAAATCTCGTACAAGATGTCATCGATGACTTGATAGCGTGAATACAGGCTTCTGCATGTATATAAGTACTCTGCCATAAAATAGAGTAAGAAAAACATGTGATTGCCCATGCAATACAAAGCTATAATTCTTTAATTGCCATGCACAATCTGGCCTGTTTATTTCTTCTAAGCTATTAAAACTAATGATATATGTAATCTAATTTTCTTTAAGTTAGATGCACAATTACATGTGAAAAATGAAGTTGGGGGCACAAATGGAGACATCTGGAGGCATCAGCTCAAACATACTATAGTCCCAATTTTTTATTTGTGTTTGCACAAGTAAAGCTTACATTTTCAAATGAGATATAGTTTTAAGTTTGCATACCAAAAAAAATAATTCCATAATTGTAGTCCTATGTTTAAATTATATACCTGTTGTATAAACAGTGAGATTTTGTGATTCTGAAACCTGAGATTTCTGAAACCAAGAAGGTTGAGAGAATTTGATCTGGCTTTCTGAAAGTATCCTTCATTTTGAGCATTCATTTTAGCTCTCTCTGAAAGCTGATTTCACTAGCATTTCTTAAAGGTTTATAAAATTTAATGTGATGGTGTTGATTGCATATCGTACATGATCAGCTATTTTTAACAGCTCCATGAATTTGAGTTCTAAACTGCAGCTACATTGATACTGTGGAGTATAAACGTTTCACAATTGTAAAGTTTATTTTTTTCAAATGACACGTAATGTTCATATTGAATTTGGAATGTATGGCAGGGGTGATTTTTGCTTTATTTAGACTTGATTACTCCTTGATTTGAGACACTCTCTTGTCCTTGCCAAATTCAGAAAAATATAAACCCAGTCCTCTTGCAGTGAAAATTTGGCATGAAAGTTGTGCAAATATATTGAAAATATTTTTATGAAAACTGGGATAATATACTAGGTACATTCAAATAAACATGTAGTTTATGCATCTACTTTTTGGGAGTTAAAGAATTGTGTAGTCCTTTTTTATTTTAATATATGCCACTTGTAAACTACAAATTATGGAAATAATTAATGCATTTTTTCAGTTTTTAAAGACCATCATAAGTATATAATTACCAGTGATTTATATGGTTGCCTATAAAAGGCAAAATAAGGAGGGAGGAAAACTAGTTTTATTCCATGCTTTTGCCTCTTTTGCATGTGGTTCCGCATCCATGAATATTGGAAATAGGTAGATACATAGGAGTTACGAACATGTATTGTATTCTGCCAAAGCTGGCACAGTAAAAAAACATATTTTCTCTAGGTTTGTAGAGGAAAATGCCAATAGGTGTGATGTCAACATCAGCTCTTTTAAGTAGGTAATGTAATTTAACTGTTCAGGTGAAGATACCGATTGATAGATTAGAAGCAGCTGTTCAAAGCTACAGACCTCATCTCTCTACATTTGCTCCACAATTATGAGCTAAGCAGGAAAAAGCAGTGTCTTCTGTGTCTGTCTATATTTAAAAGAGCTTCCTGCCATCACATCTTTATCCTTGGATCTTTATCTGGAGCAGGATATGTTTTAGTAGTTTTTCCAGTTTGAGAGCTTGATTAAAAGTCTTGGTGTTTGCTCAGCAGCACCATCTATAGCTGTATGAATTATAAAATACTTTTGTTTATAAAGGGGCGTGTTTTTGGTGAGTTGGGGGGGGAGGGGGGCGGGTGGGCTTGAAGCAGTTTCTTAATAATCTTTAAGTTAAAGTTGTTAAAATATGTAGAAATATAATGCCAATCATTTTTTTAATTGGTTTTGAAAAAAATTCCATGAAATTAAACAGCTTTCCTAGCAGATTTTTCCTGGATCATGAAAAATACTAACAGAGGGGTTTGAAGACAGGTACTGCTCGTGAGAATAGGTAGTAACGTACCTAGGCAAATTAATTTTAAGATGTTAACCTGTTCTAAGCTATACTCAAAATTTATTTTACCAAATTAAAGTATTCCATTAAATTGTTACCTTTGATCATTGGGATATCCACTTTAGATACGGATACAGATATCATTTTTGACTAATGGTTGACCAATAAACTAAAACAATTTAAGATCAGATTCATACAGCAAGGTTGGCACTACAGTGCCTGAAAGAGTGTTAGGTGCCCATTACAGTCTGACAAAATCAAATGAAGAGAACAGGAGTACTTTACTGATTTTGTTAGGTTTGGTTTGACTTTGAGAACAGCTGAAAGGCATACTTGGAACTTGCTGACTTTTTTTTTTCCAGCTTAGCCTGTACTTAGTTCTTCTAGTATCTGAACAGTTTTACTGCCATAATAAATCTTTTTTTTTTTTTTGAATACTATGTAACATCACACCTTATGGTTTCTTTGCTCTTCCACAGAAAGAAAGTGGCTGAAATATCCATGTTTCAGATATTCATTGTTTCCTATAGCTAACTATAGTAGTGAGTAGCTAGGGCAAGTTCCTGCAAAATGCCACAGAAGGCATGAGGGTTTAGCATATCAGGCAAGAATGATGGAAGGGCAGGAAGAAGCTTCAGCTTTTCACTGTGCCTAAGAAGATGTCAAAGACATTCAGTAACGTTACTAACATTTCCCAAAAACTTTCTTCACTCTTTCCAGCTTCTGTATTGACCCTGGCTCACTTGATGCTCTTAGCATGTTGTTCAGAGGAGGAAAAAAAAAAAAAAAAGGCTGTATCTTCAGAACACCATGCACAGACAGCCTGAACTGGTCTTGGCTTAAAATACTCTCAACAAAACTGTTGTCACTCTTCTGTTCATGTTACACAACTAATAGGAACTTACAGAATTCATTGTGAACACTCAGTAAATCAATTGGCAATGTCTTAACACTTCCAGGAATGCTTAGTTCTAAACCCAGGATTTTTCCTTTTCATAATACCATATTCTGCTCTATAATAAACTGTTGTACTTTCCAACTTTGCTTGGAGGGGGAAAACAGAAACATATTTCTTTGCAAGAAGAAAAAAGTTCTTGTAGATAACTTTGGAAAACAAGTATAGCTCCACTGTAGTTTAGTGAAGGCTTGCATTCAATGTTAAAAAATCTGTAAAATGAGGAAAACCTCTTGATTGCTGACCATGATGTCCTATCCTGGTTATAATTGGGAGTGAAATATAATTTGGTGTTCCTCAAAACTAAAATTAAGTATTTTTTTTTCATATGCTGGATGCAAGAAACATAAATGAGAGTAAGTTATGCTTCCTGTTAAAGCTAACATAGAAACAATTAGCTTAGAGGACTAGACCTTGCAGATGTTGCCAGCTAAATATCTCGTTATTTAGCTTGCCGTAGTTCACTGTGTGCTTGTGAAGTGCTAACTACATAGCAGTACAGATTGGGAACTGCACTTATACTTCCTTATGTGGATGTTTCTCAACTAAAATCAATCCGTGATCGCACTTTGTCTTCATGAACATTCAGAATTAAAAGCTTTCTGGAGCTAAAATACTTGCACATCAATGTAAACATGTGGCTAACACATGAACACATATGTAACCTTAACATGAGTTAATAATCAAGACAATAAGCCTTGAACTTGCATTGTGCAAGGCTATGCTATGAAAACATTTGATTCTCTGCCACTGTTCCCAATGCCCTGTGATCTACCAAGAGAAGAATCAGGGCACGTGTTTCCTCAGTAATTGCACTGTTTCTGAATGCTTATTGTAAGCAGGGCTGGATGTTCTGCTGGAAACTAAATGGGAAGTCTAGGCTTGAATTTTTTTATGCCTCTATTGGAAATTGTGAGATTTTTGAGGCAGCTCTTGATATTTTGGATATTCCAAATACCTAAAAATTATGCTAACGGATAGTAACTGTCAACAGGTAGCTTTAGCAAGCAGAAACCTTTTCTTCCACTTTTTATCTCTGAACCATGTAAGTCTTCAGAAGGCTTGATGTTGCTTTTTATTGATCACTTCAAGCAACTTTTCTGATATTTAATTTATAGGTTTGTACTATCTTGAGGTACTTATGTTTGGATATCCTGCTATATGCGTAATGCGAAAATATATTTGAGCATAAGAAATTCAGATTGAATCAGATTTTCCACACATGCATCAGTACTATGCTTACTAACTTATTCGTAGATCACAGTAGAACTCTGCTGTTGACTTTATTCAAGCTCTATTCCTGCTCATAATAATATTTACCTGAAATGTCATGTATGTGATCATGTTCAATCAAAACTATACTTCTACCGTATTTCACTTTTCCTATAGTCTCGTATGTTGTAATAACCAGTTTAACAAGTGTTTTTTCAGTGCTTTCTGAGAAGGATTTTTTTGCTTCCTCCATACAAATTAAGAACACTCACTTCCTTACAGGTTCCATGGAAGGATTATTCATGTGATCAACAGCTCACAGGGTCAATCATTTAATTTAAAAAAAAAAATAAAAAAATCGGGCAAAGTGTGGTTACATTGGAAACTTTGTTGCAAAGTGAGATGGATATCCTTTTTGGTAGAATTTTGATCACTAATTTATTGCTGCTTTTGACCTCATTAGTCTCAGGTTTATGGTTCCTTCTTATTACACTGTAAATTGGATGCGAGGTAAAAAGTTTGTTTCATTGTGCATTCCCCTTGAGTATGTAGTAAATACTTGTCTAACCATTTCCACAGTGTTGACACATCTGACTATCTTAAATCGCCATTGAATCAAGCATTGTGTATGTGCAGACTGGCTCTTAATTAAATCACATATGACCAAATCATACTGTAGGTAAAGAAGCGTATTCCTCAGTCGTTTTTATTAAAAAAAAAAAAAAACAAACTTCTGAAGAGCACAACACACATTCTTGACATAAGCGCTATGCAGCATAATCTACTTTAATCCTTCTGTGTTTGCACCCACAGGTTAGATTATTCTTAAGTGCTGCTCCTTACTCCTGTGGAATGCCAAGCTGTTATGTCATATGTCTACAGGGAATATAGGTCCTGGTGTGTAGACTAAGGCTGTTGAACTCTGATTTGCATACAGTGCACTGTCCTTCATATGACATTGATGCATGGTTATAGCTGCATACATACAGCAATAATAAATACGGAACAGTTCACTCTATCCTGCTGTTGTAGGTGAGTTGTGAACACCCAAATGTCACCTAATAATATGCTACCAAACCTTTTTTTTCTGTTTGTATAGCAAGTTTCATACTGTTTTATCTTTGCCTTTTCTGTTTTTCAAGAGGTGGCATTATTCCATTGATAAAATTGTGTATTGATTGTACATTTTGATTTCTTGGTAATGGCTTCTGGTTCTATTTTCATAGATTAAAGTTAAAAAATTCAACTTTGATCATATAGCTAAAAGAATGTAGATTTTTGATTAAAAACATTTTTATCTAATTTTAATTGTTCCCTGATGCTGTAATAGGAAAACAGAGATGTGCAAAGGTAACTTAAATCAGTGGGAATGAACAAATATTTATTTCACATAACTTAGAAGAATCATTAGGATATAGAGCTCTCTGTATTTGGATCATTGTAGCAGTGACATAGTCATATTTGACTCAATTTGTTTTAAGCTGTCTGAAGGGCCTTTGCATCTATTTTTTTCAGAGCTCATCTTCACAGTTGTTCTACAAAAGACAGGAAACATCAGGCTGTTTTTTATATTTCCCTTCATCTTTGAATTGTGTCTATCTATTTCTCTGCATCTGGATAGCAAATTGTTTTGGGTGTAAGGGAGGAAATAAACTAAGAGGTATTGAACAATACCTAATGTCTTCTGTGAAATTTGACAGAACTTTTAACAGATTTAGTGGTGCTGGAAGGAACTAGTGTGGGCCCTCTGTCCATAAGCATCAACCATTTGCCTCAGGTTTGGCAGCTGGTGTGAACTTCCCACTGTTCTTCAGAGATTCCTTGTTTCATTGTACAGCATCTTGATGCGTAGTTGTAACATTTCAGAGGGCAATATCAAGAGTCTGTTCTTTAACTTCAGAGAAGCCAATGATCAAGCACTAAGTCTTTTGGAAAGGTTTCCTTAGGAAAAAAGACACTTTTAATGTCATCTCTGTGATTATGTTCATCATTGATTTTACTGATTTCTTTGATTTTACATCTGTTGCTATTTTTATCCTATTGTAAGGAACTGTAAAAATGTATTCTCTTGATACTCAAAAATCAGTGAGAGATGTCTTCCAATTAACATTCAGCTCATCAGCTCACTGATCTCTATTTTTTTCAGCTGTAAGTCATAAAGTGCAAATTGTTACTTCTGTTAAGACCTGTTTGCTGTGATCCAAGCCTGTTATTCGTATCTTCATTGTCCTTTAATCCTATACGGGTTAAAGGATGGGATGAAAGGGAAGTTCTTTTCACTGTGCCAGGCATCAAGAATTTCTGTCCTCGTTACTTCAGTGTATTGAAGGAATTTACTCCTTAAGTTCATTTTGGACTATTCTTACAATCATTTTATGGTGCTGTCCACCAACATAGGTTGCAAAAAAAGAAAAAAAAAAAATCAACTTTCCAACATAGGTTGCAAAAACAGGCAGAAAGATCCTTTTTATCAAAACCAAATTTGCTGTGAGGGAAAGATCTTTCCCTTTTAGGAGGTGGCATGGGCAATGCTTCTTCTGGAGGTATTCCCTTGGCTTATCTTTTTTCATCTGCAGAAGGTCCTGGGTAGGAATAGACTTAAGGGTGAACACTCCTGTTGCTTTTCACACAGAGTCCTTTTGAGCTCTATGAGATGTGCTAGACTGGAGAATGAAATACATGTGAGGAACTAGTATGATTATGATTATCTTTTGTAATGTGCTGTAAAATAAAATTGCCCTTGCTGCCCTCACTGGGTCCAGACATCTGAAATGTTGTATTTCCCATTTTGGTGCCTTTTCATAAAAAAAAAAAAAAAAGTGGGGGGGAGTGTGTGAAGAGAATGAGCATTGCAGTTAAGGAAGTTATGTACACAATGGTAATCAACATGACATACTACAGACTACCTGGAATTTGTCTCGTGGATGGCCTTTATCTATAGGATACGTAAAAATACTGAGGGTGTCAGCATTTATATGCCGATAAATAAACCTCATAGAGAAAGCTCTGAATTTTGTGTTGGCCTTGCATTACTTCAGCTCTTGTGCTGAAAACACCATTTTGAAGTTTTTTTCATAAGAAAGAAATAGTTGCTTTGAGCATAAGATATGAAGCAAAGAGGTTAAAACTTGCAAAATATCTGATGGATTGAAGGAATGTTAGGCTTTACGTGAGATAATTTAGGAAAATTTTGTTCAAGACTATGAACTGCAACAGACTACCTGGTTCATAAACAAGAAGCCCCTTTGTATTTGGAATTTTTCATATAGCATAGTACTTCACAGGTGAACTAAATGGTCAGATTTTAATGCCACCTTTTGCATTCAATAGCGATAGTTGTCATATCCCTCTGTATTCTTCATAGGCAAAAAGTGTCAGAAATGTTGAGAGCTTAGACATGGCCATGTCTAGCGAGCACTATGGCATGGAGGATCTTTAGAGCAAAGGAGTCAATGCTGATGGTCCTACATGCATTATAGATGCAATTTCACAGGATTTACTTGATTAGCTCAAGTGTAGTCTGTGGACTGAATGCCTGTTCATGGTTGGAGCCTGTTAGATGTGTTACTGCAATGCAACTTTTTGCTTAGCTTCATATGAATGGAATCAAATTCATTTATTCCAAGACTGTGGTGTGAAAGAAAGTGTGCAAGTGGGGAAATCTGGGAGGTCTCCCTCAGAGGTGATTCTCTAGCTCTAAGTTAAAATGCTAATGTAGATGCATGTAATGGTTCTTGAGAGTTGATTGTGGTGTTACTTTGCATATTTAACTTGCTTTTTTCAGGTCTATAGAAATAACAAAGACTCATGGGAAGTACTTTATCAATGAAAAATGACTGGAAAATTATTCTGAGAATCAGTCCAGAGCTACGATAAAGAGCAAGGAAATGACCAATTTTATTTCAACTATTAAGTTTTTTAGAATTAAATATTTTAAGTTTTCATTCAGAAAAGTTGGGCTTTTACAGCTTTGATTGCTGACCACTGACATTACCACCAGGGATCAATACATAGGAATACATACGGCCTTTCATGCATCAGTCATAACAATATCCCTTGTACAATTGGACATTTGCCAGGTAAGTGACTCACTGTACTCAGACAACTGAGATAGTCATGACACTGATGCACAGGAATAATTCTCAGAGGTGATAGTAGCATTCAAGCCTTGGTACAAGCTTATGATGGCATTTCTAGTGTGTAGGTAGTTAACAAACATAATGGGCTTAGCTTCTATCAACATGATTTTGAGTGAGAAAGCAGCTGACTTATCACCTGGCATGCGGTCTTAGCTCATTCCTTACATCACCAGCATATTTTTAGGTGAAAATAACATATGTAAAATTTCTTTATTCTCTTCTTTATCTAACCAGACGGTCATATGTTCATCCAGACAAAATTCAGTGATATATTTTGAAAACAATTGCATTTTCTTTTTTGCCCCTTCTAGCAAAAGGTGAACAAATGATTTTTTACAAAGGTGACAAACGATTTATGCTTTCACTATAACTATAGTATTTTCTTTCAGCTTAATGGGAAAGTGAAGTTACTGGGGAGTTCTGAGAGTACTTGCCATTCTGTAGTTGAACTCTCTTCATGTAGATTTTCTGAAGCTACAAATTGGTTGTCAAAAAAAGTCTCCAAGTTGGTCAGATTCCAGTTTCTGTTCAGTTCTCTGTATTTTCCACAAGCACATATCTTTCCTCAATATGCAGTTCATTATTGTATCAGTAAAATAGTCTGGCTCCTGAGAATCTACTACTAATCTGTTCTATGCTTAAGTACAATTACTTAAAATAAAAATAAATATTGATTTAATGGATCCATTAAGGAATTAAAATTTGAATCAAATTGCTCTAGAGTCATTGAAACACCATCATCACTAAGGGCTAGCTAATGCTCATTCTTATATGTTAAAAATTCATCCCCTTCGAAAGCAGCTGTAGAAGTTGGCTCTATTCCTGGAGTTCTTTATTGAAAATCTCTTCGAGCTAGTGATATATACATATATATATATATACATATATATATATACATATATATATATATACACACACACACACACTTTTTTTCTGAGGGAGTTTTTTTCCTGCGACAATAACTTCTGGCAAACTATAAAAGAAAGTCCAAAAATTTTTTTAAAGTGCATTTGAGGCTATACCAAAGTTCCAACATAAACTAGTTTTCAATGCTATTTTAATCAGTTATTCTTTCTTTGTTTTATTCACTTTTCCAGCATCAGATATCTTTTGGGTGTCTATAGAACTATTTATTCTTGCCAGGTCAAAATACTGATTTCTTAATCCGTCTGACAAAATGCCAGATAACCTGAAAATTACATGACATATGGAGACTTCCTGCTTCAAATATCATGAATAAAATATACTCAATGAGATCTGTCAGGAGCAAAGAAGTCTAATAAATAATACTGTAAGATATTTTAAAGCAGTGTCTTTCTGAACTCAACAAATACACAGTAATGTTGAAAAACATGTAGATGCTGCTTCTTGAAAACTGTTAAGTTTTGTTCTCTTCATTCCTTCCCCAATGGGGCTTTTTCTTTCATTCATCTCATCCTTTCGTTTTTGTTTATGGCAGAACAATTGTTTTACCCCAGAGATCCATGGACAGAGAAATACAGTATTTTTGTTGAATAGTAAATTAGCATTTCTCATAATTATTATACTATACAAAGGTTCTTCTGTTTCATTACTTCTGTAGTTTTGTTTTTTTTTCTCTAAGTTATTAGGGTTAACCATTGAGAGCTTCTTAACTGTGCTATTGTGTTCAAAGTTTACATAAGAACCTGTCTGAGGTGAAATAATTCCATCCACAAATTGTCTTATTTGTGAATAGGCTAATCTAAGAATTGCTTGAGGGCATTATTTTGTGAAAATACATGTCTGTCATAAATTCAACTTGTCTAATCCCAATGTGTGTTTTTTTTTCTATCAATGTTTCACCATTGTTCCATTTCTGCTACCACTTTTCAATTCTACTTTTCCCTGTGATATCTTACTAAGATATTAACTAGAGGAATTCTTAAGAACTTTGCCACTGTTAATATCAGATCTGCTCTATCAATACTGGAAGCAGTGGAAATCTATTCTTGCAAGCCATTACTGTCAGGCTTGTTTTAAGTAGATCTGTTCAAAGTAATGTTGCGTGACACACAACATGATACACTAGATGGCTACCGCTATTGATTGCCAACAGCAGCTGGGTTCACTAGGGCTAGGGACAATGATGTTAAGGTCTGCTCACTTAGGCAAACCTGTTTTGCACTGAAAGAAACCCACCAAGAGCTCTCAGATGATTATCACATCTCAGTTGAAGGGCAGTGACAAATAGCTTAGAGTAATTTAAGATTTAATAGTCTATCTTTTTGGATAGAGAGTGTGACTACCTCCACACAGCCTGCCTATGAGTGAAATTGTTAAGGTATGTATATGAATAAAGATACCTTTCAGATGAACACATTGAGATGCTTTAAGATACCATTCATCATTGTCAAATGCTCATTTCAGAGACCAGAAAACCAGGAAAGGTGGCTGTACTGAGGATTTTGCCCAATGATTCCTGCATAATTCTCAACACCTACTTAAAGTACAGTCTTAGAAAGGTGACAGTCACTTTACAGTTTTTGTGCAGTAAAGAATCTGTCATATTACTACACACTTTAAAAAAAAAAAAGCTGTTTTGTATTTCAAATTATGCCTGATTTGTTCTACTTTTGTCTGCTAGATTAAATGTTTTTTTATAAAGAGAGTCAATGCACCACTCAATGTCAATGAAACCCACATTCATTGTAGGTGAATGATCCCAGGTTTTACTGTAGGGGTCTCTGGGGATGGAACCCCTTTTTTCTCTTGTTAAAACAGGGATTGCTACCTATAAGACCTTTTGTTCATGGAATCTGTGAGTTGATTAAAGTTCAAACAAAATATTATTTATTTATTTCTTCCACACATAAAAGGCACATAAAACAAGCTGTAAAAATAAAAAAAGGACCCCTATGATCTTATTTACACTTTGATCTTTTCTTGATGGTTTCTCGAGGTTCATGTCAGGTTCTTTGCTATTCTGTGTGTACCATGCTCTATCCCTGTAAATTTCCTTACTGGAGTGTTTGCTTTTATTGACATATCCTTGATTTTCCCTCACTGTTTGTGCAAACTCTGTCCTTTTTTAATGCTTAGCATCTTCAATCCTAGTTTCACAATGGAAAAAATAGGTTTTGTTTAGCAAGGAGGGAAGGTATTTATCAATCTCATACCTTCTCCCATGCAATTGGACAACTGTTGTTCTCCTCCCATATTGGAAAATCTTATTTCTCACTGTTCTTTGCATCTCTTCAGGCATAATGTTCAGTAATATAATTAATTGGATGTGCCTTTATAAGTTTAAGCAGCCTGCCTGTCATTCCTGTCCTCTTCAAGCACAGGTCTCAATGCCAATATTGGTAAACCACCTGCTAGAGGTGAGTGATTTCATTCCCAGCTCAGTCAAGATGCACAGGCGTTGCAGGCCTCAGCACCAGTGCTGTCTGATATTCTTCCAAAATTCCAGAGAGGTTGGTAAGAACTTTGGTCTCTGTTATTGCTTAGATATGATGTTCAGGATATTCATAGTCCCAGTCTTTAGACCCACGGCCATCAATAGATGTTTGCCATTTCAAATGTTAGCAAAAGCACTTCTAATTGCAATGATGATTATTAGGATGTGGAAGACGTCAAGCTCTTCTGGCGAATTTTTCTTAGATGTATGAGTTTCCATTTTTTAGCATGGAGTATTCCTATAGCTTCTGAATTTCTTGCTTGTTTCCTGACTTCAGTTTAACCCAAATAAAACTACCTGATTTTCCCTTTATCCTTATCTTTATGAATTATTCTTTCAAAATCTTGACATGAGGAGATATTTTTGTCTCTTCTGTAGTCTCTTAAATTGGTTGGCTTCTGTAAGTGTGGCTATCTCCATGTCAACATGTGTCATGGGATGTGTAAAAGCCTGTTGGGGGGGGGGGGGCATCATAGTGTCTAGATGGGGGGGGCTAAATGGTGTCAGATAACTTCAGCTGGTGTAAATAGGAAGGATTAGGCATGGATGTGTCAAAGGCAAAAGATTTTTGATAATGAGGTGCATTGGCAACCTTGATCGTAGCCTCTATTTAATGTTTGTATGCATATTTCATTATTCCAATATTTTTGAATAGAAATTGCATTTTTTTCACTGAAATTCATGCTAGAATTCTCTTTAATTAAGAGATAGGAGTCTGGGTTAAAGAGACAGATGTCGGGGTTACAATATCTGCTAATAGCATTTAAGTACCTAATATAAGCTAGTTGTCAAAATTGTTTATATTGTCAAAGGAGAGCTAAGTAACTATGTGAAAAGTCTTGTTTAATACTAAAACCAATGTGAATTGCCCTATGTAAGTACTTATCCCATCCCATAGACTATAAAAAATATCCTAAACAACTAGTTTAGACTAAATGACTTTAAGATTTTAAATCTCATTTAATCTAAATAAAGGAAAAACTCCCCTTAAACCAGGGGCTGAAATAATTTAAATGTTGGTAACCAGTACAGCTGTAATATCTGCATTTCTTCTGCAGCTCGACAGAAGAAAATGAACTATCCATAGTTTTTTTTTACCTTTTTTTATATAGCTGATGTAAGGAAATTTACAAGCTTACCAAAATTCAAAATTTATGAAAAATCAGATTTCAGATCTTAATAAAATGCATTTTTTCATATTGCTACAGACTGAATAAGCATGTAAAATTCAGTGAGCAATAAATATAATTTCAACTATTAGGGTATTGTCTTACTCTTTCTGTGAGTAATTGTTAGATACTTCAAAGATTGATTTTAACTGATTAATATTCGTTAATTCACAGGTATCGGAATACTATGGGAATTGGTGTAACAGTCTGGGAAACATTTGGTGCCTAGTGCTCACTCTCCACTGAGAGTGAATTGAGTATTTAGGTTAATCCTTATTAACCATAGCCATTCTAGAACTGGAATATTTAAAAAATAAAATCTTGGTCTCAAATCAGAAGCTTAATATAAACAATTTATCATTGCAGAGAACTTTTACCTATTGCTCTGCCTAGCACTCCTTCCCCTTGGCTAGCATGTGATTCTAATGAGATTCTGATAGGTGAGATTGGAAGGCAATTTAACGAGGAGGTCATTCAGTTACACTCATGGGTGAAGACACGAAGGGTTTGAGAACAAATACATGAGACTGTGCAGAAGGAGAGATGAGAGCTTGCACCAGAGCTAACTGAAGAATACCAAGATCTCTAACCATGCTTCAAGCGTTAGTAGTGTTCACAGAGAAATTGCTTTTTAGTCCAAAGGAGGTGGCAAAAGGAAGAGGAGCTAAGATTGAGAACAGTCTTCACTGTGATGAAACAGCAAACTGAGCGTCACTACTACATGCCCAAGAACTGGATGCAGCATATGTCTGGAGGCTGCCTGATGGAAGGGTGAAATCCTGGAAATGAAATACCTTCTGCAATGACGTTACCAGTCAGCTTCTGAAAGAAACGATGCAGTATGGCACGCCTCACGTTCACAGGCATCTCATCAGGCTGCTCTGCTGAGGGCAAGTTGAGATGCAGGCAGAAATTGTTAAATGAGGCTTGCGATATTATTGTCAAAGTATTGATCATGTATGGCTTGGCAAGAAGGGAGAGGAGCTCTCCTGCTAAAAGTTGCCCGAACACGGAAAGACCAGCAGCAAACCAGTTCTTCCTGCATGGGCCCGACGAGCACGGGCTTTGCAGAGGGCTGCTGCGGTCCGCGGGGGCTGAGCGCTCGCCCGGTGCCGCTGCCACATCTGCCTGCGCTCCCTGTGCCAAGGGGTCAGAGCTCAATCATAATCCTGTTGCCCCCCCTGCTGGTTAAAAGCCTGTGCTCATTTTGTTACGTTACACCGAGATAAACATTGCAGTCATTTCACACTTCCTTTAACATTCAATATGAATTTAATTATCATTTGTTTGGACTTCGTTTGTTACGAAGGAAAACAGTTTATCGTAGATGCTTGCCTTGTTAGTTTATTCTTTTCTCGTTATTGCTTATGTGATCCACCAAAGACTCCAATGTTTAACATGCTCCAAACCATCAGGCCTCAGTCTTCCTTCTCAGCTTTTTGATGAGAAAGGTCAAAAAATTAAAAACTCACTTTTATTGAAGAATGAGGAAAAAAATTGGGTTTCTTATGGTGGAGTTCACAGGTAGCAGCCAAGCGTTTGTGACTGTGACTGTCAGCAATATCTTCGTTGTCAAACTAACATGAGAGGAAGTTTGATAACTTCCAGGTAAAAGCCCTTTGATTTTTATTTTAAATTCCAATAAAATTTTAGAGGTCTTGTTTGAGGCAGTATTGTTTGTGGAATATGACATCTATGTCTCTACTTTCTGTCTTAATGCCTTGTCATAGTTCTTGATGTCTGCCTGTCAGCACAGCAAGAGGGATTTTTTCATGTCTGAGTAGTCACCTTAATGATAGCAGATGGAAACACCACAGGGGGTCCAAGCCCATCACACTGTCATTGTCACAGACTGCCCTGACCTGTTTCCACTCCTCTATTTTTTTGTCCCTTTTTAAAGGAGAAATGGATGGTAATTGAAAAGGATCTTAAGCAAGACTTATGAAGCTGCAGACAACATGATTCCCTGCTATCTCTCTCTGTTTTCACAAATAAAGTCTTAACCTCTTAAGCACCAATAGCAGTAGAAAGAAAGCTAAATTGGTAAAGCTTTATAAAGATTGGCCTACAAAAGCTTTTTCTTTTTCCCTCCTCAGGATGCATCTAAGCTGTTACACCCTCACCGTGGTTGGTGGGTGCTTTATTTTTTTTAGATTTATCATTTCCAGCACAGAATTACCCATTTCCTCATGAGAAATGGCTGTGCTGTTTATTCATTGCCATGCTATCTGTTGTGATCATGTTGAAGTATCAGGAAATTATGCATATAATGACAGGAAACTTCTGGATTTGTCTCTCAAACAAGAAGTGAAGACTGAGTTAAATTCATTGTGGTTTTTTTTTTTTTTTTGCATTAACATTTTAAGACTTTTTAATGAAGATACTCAAAGCTATGTTAAATTCTTAAAATATAGAATGGAAACATGTTTAGGATGCAGAAGAAACAGAACCAAGTTATTCATTTTGTAGATTTTTTTTTTTAATGAAAATGGCACACTAAGAATTAAAGGGTTTGGGGAACTAAAAGGTGAGATCAGATGCTTGCTGTTTTTTTCAGAATCACCTTGAAATGTTTACATCTGTTAAAATATTTTAAGTGACTATGCACTTTTGAAAAAGCTACTAGACACCTGCCTAAATCCTTAAGCCATGAGTTAACTTGAAAAATCTAGCTGTGATCTGGATGTTTGATTGCACCAGTGATCAAGCTAATTGATTCAGAAAACGCCTGCTGCTGAATCTATATTCTAGGTATATTCAGAATTGATTAAAAATAAGAAAATAAGTAAAATAATTTTAAAGTGGCTAATCTTCCAGTCATTATTCAGAAAAGATTTTAACTGAAACACATTATTCCATTTGTTTTACTCATACCTTTATTACTTTATATATGCCCAATTTGACCATATTTCTTACATCAGAGAATGATTGTTTTTGTCATTCTTATAACCGGTTTTAAACTAATAGGACATACTCATTTGTAATTTAATGAAAAAGGGAAGGTGGGCTACTGCATAATTATTAATAATGAATAGCTGTTGCAGTCAGATTTCAAAAGCAGTTCTACTCTTTTTTCCTGACAACCAATGGATTTCCTTAGAAGAGCAGTAGTATTGTGCCAATACCATTTTATTTCACAGTGTGACTGATGTGTCTCTTTTACAATGTCACAAAGTTGTATTCCAGTCAATTACAGAATTCTTATTAAAAAGTCAAACAGACAACTAATATTGGGTGATGTTAATTAAAGAGTATTATTAAAGAGTTAATTAAAAGTAGCTTGTTTGTTTTTGAAGTTGAGCTGCCTGCTCAGTACCCCTGCAGTTTTAAAATAAAAATAAAAAATAAGCAAACTGCTAACCTTGATTTCTGATTATCTGCCTCAAAGACCCAAACTGACAACATGAAAATAAGTCTGTGTATTAGAAACTCATTATGCACAAAATGCTGTTAAATGGAAAATGTTGGAGGAAAAGACATACAAAATCATATTTTCTCTAGTTTATCTGAAAAATGTGATTTGTATCCAAAAATAATCATATGAATTTTCAAGACAAGTCTCTTACAATATCCTGTGTTTAAAAGAGAATATTTTGTTCCCAATTTCATTTTCTAACAGATTGAATGCTCTCAGATATATAGCTGTATAATAGATCATCTACTAGTAACTCATCTTCAGTGGATATTTCAGCATTGTAGTTTAGTTAAATAATATTTAAGCATGCCTAATTTCTTCATATTTTGTCTAAACACTTTTTATAATGGCTAGAATTGCAGGGCAGTAAAGATGATCGTGTATTTCTAATATCTTTTTTTCCAAACTTTTCCCAAACAGTTCTTGTTTATGTCACTAGAAAAGCTAGCACTAAAAGTATAATTCAGTGTGATTGGTGTCTATGACCTATAGGTTAATAAAGAGAAAAAGCTGGCTGCGGAGAGAATTAGTGTCTGAGGTGGAAGTACCTGAACTAATACCAGCAAGTGGCTGTGAGATTGTTAACTTTCTGTCCGACATATAAAAGTGAAATATAGGTGTTAGCATTTCCTCTCTTAATTCATTCTGCAGGACTTTCATTGTTACACTCTGTATATATAATCTCATTACTGTTTTTTCACAGCTGTTTGATTTAACTCAAAGGTCAGCCTCCATGTTATTTCTGTTTGCAGATCTCCTTTATATTGTGTTCTGAGGTTGACCTTTGACAGAATGTCTGCAGCTGAAAGCAGTGGTATCACAGTTTATTTATAAAACTTTTCTGGATCCTAATGTTTATCTGCTGATTGGATGTGACAAGTGTGTTAACTCCTGCTTTGTCAAAGTTCTCTGAAATAATAAAATAATCAGGCTTAGAGAGAAAGTGTAGGGAGGAAAGACTTAAAGGAAATCGAAAGACTAAAAAGCTAGCCTTGCAAATCAACCTAGAAGTGTGCTGCTTGATAACAATATAACATTATCATTAGTTCTTCATAGTTTGAACAGGTATACAAATCCTTTAATATATTTCTTTGTTCTTATATAACAGGATGTGCCCTAAAATAAATCATATTATCTCCATTCTTGTCCACAAAAATATAATAGGCTATATCAATTCTGGAAAATGAAAATAAAAATGAAGGGCGCTTGTTTTGGTATCTGTTAAAACATACCTTAATAATAGCTGACATGAAAAATCGAAGCTGCTTGTGTTTCTTAGTGCTTTATGTGCACTTTTGTCCCGTGGATAACCTTGATCCCGTAAGTGCTTGCATATTCAAGTTCAGTTCTGAGTAGTGTACATGAAACGTATGAGTGCCTTCCTTCAACGTAAGGAGGTTGCTTATGTGCTCAAAGCAGGCATAAGTGTATGTGCTTGCAGATTTAGATTCTATATTTTCATTATTGCATGTGAGTGTTAATTCTGAAATACTGGCCTGGAAAGTCAGTGATCCACAACAATAATAGTGTAATTTCTTACAGGCTTTTAATTGCTCTTGCTCACTGGCTTACTTTCTGGAGAATAGTTGAGGTTTCCACAATCAAATTCTTTGCAATGGTTTCTATACAATTATTTAATGCAATGTTTGTGTGCATCTGTAACTAGTTACAACTTTTGCTTATACATCTCTTTCCCCCTGCTGTCCTTCATCTCTTCCATGCTTAATTTTGCTGAGATGACCAAGTAAAGCTTCACTGTGAATGCACAGCTTTTCCTGTGGGCTGGCTCATGTACGAGTACTGAATCCAAGTTGATTCTGTGAAGAAAACCTCAGAAATGTATCTGTCAAGATAAACTTGATTTCTGTTTTTGTATTCATATAGGATAATGCTATCTTTTCATAGGGAGAAAGTAGAAACTTCGGAAAATGGAACATACACTATTTGATATCTGTTACAAATACTAGGGGAAAGCCTCCCCTCATTGGAGTTCACAGCAAAATTCCAAGCCTGCAGGTAAACCTTGCATTCCCCTGGAGATATGTTGTTAGAAAACTGGCTCACCATCATTCTCTCTTCTTCTCTAAGGCTTGCAATTTAGAGGATGTTAGAATTGTGTCTGAGAGAGAAAATGTCTGGAACATTTCTCTGCTCTTATAATCCCTGCAGTCATTATCACTGTGATTGTTTGGAACAGTCTGAGGACTGTTTTATGCTACACTTGGAGTCAGAGCAAAAACAGAATTAGATTATCTTTGTTTTTCTTCTTTTTTCTGCTTTAACTGGAACATTTTGATTTTATGATTTGAGTTTACTTTGGCTTTGTGCTGAATAAGCTACCTTAATAAAAGACCTATAAATGTGTACTATTTGTACACTTACTCTGTCTTCTAAATAGCAAGATGAGACCCCAATGGAATTCTTATAAGAAAACACTCGTTAAAGAAAATATATCCTTTCCAAAGTTCTTAAAAAGAATCTGTTTGTCATTGTTTACTCTTAGCTGGGGAAGCTTGTACAGGACTCCCAGAAAATGCCAAGTGTACAGATTAATATGCACTTCACAGCTTGACTAGGATTGACGTGAATAGCTGTTTTATACAATAGAAAGTCAGTATATTCATTTTTATTGCAGTGCAATGAAAATGATGTTACTTAAGAGTTATTTTGCTTTGTATCTTTCTCATTTCCTGGTTTTTGTGACTTGCATTTTCTTTGTACTAGTCTGTGAACCAGTAAGATGCTGTTACTGTTTCATTAATTTTGGGAATGTACTGTAAATTTGTATTGTCCAACAATTAAACATTTTTATGGTATTTCATTTCATAAAAGATTTTGAAATGAATGCAAGTCAAGCATCTGTAGCAAAATACATATATGCTTCTCTGCTAGGAGTATGTCTTTGTATTTTATAGAACATAATATTTTAGAATGTTATTCTAATACCTTTTTATTTTTTTTTTACATAAAGTGCCTCAATACAGAAGCAATTAACTTATTTCAAGTGCATTAATAACTGAATATTTAGGTATTTAGGTGCAGATGAGTTTGATTACTCATGTAAAATCGAGGCAGTTTATCCCAAAGAATGAAGTACTGAATTAGGACTGATAACCCATACGGTATAAAATAGTTACATACATTGAGTTATCTAGATTCCCTTTATGGTTAATTGAGGTGAATACACATTTGTGAAGAGCTACTCATTTCATCTTAAAGTACATTTCTACGTAGGTTTGTTGAATTGCACTTTACTGGTGCTTATGCTTCATTGACTGTAGACCCCAACTATCTCAGATATAGATATCTCAGGCGAACTGAGATGAACCTCACTCTCCCGGCTGTTCCTGTTCCTCAGTCATGGACAACCAGTTCTGACCTTCATTTTGCGTCTGACTTATCTTTACAGGAATTTAAATATTTTTGATTAAAGAGTCTTTACGCAGACAGTTTGCCACTATGATCACTGCAATGCAAACTCTAACAGCTTTGGATAAATTCCTGGTCTGACTCTGTTAGTGTGTAAAACTCAGCAGACACCACTGGAATAGTTAGTTCCCTTGCTTGCCAGGATGAAAGAAGGATGCATACAGAAGAAGCTGAGAAGTGATTAGCACTTCTCTGACTTGAAGTTTTACACAACTGCATTTGGGCAACAGAATAGTAATATACTTAACATTTTTTTATAATAGTAAAGTTAAACGATTTTTATTCACCATGCGTTGTTATTTATATTTTATCAGCTCACAGTCATCCAACATCTCAAAGCCACATTATCAAGAACATATGAAGATTGCTAGAGCCAATATATTGTAAGAATGACAGGGATAGTTAATACAAGCTTTTAAAAAAAATAAACTGTGCTGATTATATATATTGGCTTTCGTATTAGAAAGCAGGATGAAATAATCCAACAGTTGTGTATCTGGAATGAACACTATTATAAATTATAGTATGATATCTTCAAAAGGCAGTTTTTAAAGCTAAATTCAGAGTAAAGGTGCCAGATATATTTTTATTTTCAAAATCTTGGAGTTCAGTGAGTTAAGGAAAATGCTAAGAGGATTACACTAAGAGACAAAAGGCTCTGATGCATGTTCTGGATGTATATACTTTTAAAATGTCTTCAGGTTTAGGTATTAGAGCTGAGCCCCTGGCTGTTACTCTTAATCTTTTATTGCCAAGTAAAACCTTTCCAGCAGAGTGGAATTCAGGATGTATAATCCTTGCGCATAAGCTTGGGATTGCAGCTAACCATGGCAATTACAACCTGTTGTTCTTTTATTGGTGTTGAGAAAGATCAGCTGTAAACCAGCAAGCTGGGATAGATGACTAATCAAGTGATATCAATCTCAGCACTTCATCAGCTATTGTTTTTTTTGGGGGGGCAGGGTGGTGGGATTTTGGTAAATAAGTTTTGCCCTTGTAGAGTTCAAAATATTTTTACTATTTTTGTACTATTTTTACTGGGTTTTAGAAGTTATTCTGTACACTTTGGGGTTCTTTTGCAGAAAGTGGAACAATTTAAATGTATCTGTAAAGTTTGCTGTTTTCTTTCATTCAAATGGAAATTTTCAGTATTCTATGGATATTTCAGGTCCAATTTTCCATTGTGCTGCTACATGTTATGTATAAGCACCAGCCAAGGCATTTTGAATAAAAGAGAGCATAACAGATGGAGACCCATTTATGAACTGAACAATTATGAACATGCTAAGTAGACCTTTAGCCCATTATTAAAATGCTTTGTTGAACTGTAGTTATCAAAATGAATGTTTGTCAATACCAAAAAAAATTATAAGAGGAAGAAACTCATACTACTTACATTATTGATTAGACTACACAGGCATTCTTTATTGAAATTTTTTCCCCTAATATTTTTAATATTTCAAACTTTCACTTAGGTAACTAATTAACAAAACCTTTTTTATTCTTATTTACTTTTTTTTTTTAATGTAGGCTTTTGTTAGATACATTAGTCTCTTGTTTCCATTTCTAGGTTTTATACTTTAATTGAAGGTCAGTCTGATGTTTTCTTATATGCGTTTAAGGGAAACTGTTTAATGGTTAGTGCAATGAAAGTACCCTGTCTGAAATGTATGTGATAGAAGTTTTGTGTGGCACAATAAAACAGTCAATGTAATTTTTTACTGCTTTGCAAAGTGGCAACTTTGTTTGCAGCTCTACGTGATCTAGCTCAGTTGGTTCCTAACTCTCCAGCTGACTGTCATGGGCTGCTAGCCTTGAAGAAACTGTAAAACTGAAAAAGTTGAAGTCTCAAAAAGGAAGTTGTTGCCGCTGTTGTTTGTTGTAGGTACTGTTCTGGTTGTGCATTTTTTAAACATTTGAAGTTGGCTAAGAGAAGCATGCTTCTGACTCTTTAAGCACTGTCACAACAGTATTGTCTGTATTCCTGGGAGTTGGTCTGTGATCAACCACTAAATGAAGTATTGAAAGGTTAAAGCCTTTAACTGACTTATTGGATCATACTGCTATGATTCGCAGGAATTTCGTTGTGGAAATAAGCCAATACAACTCTTCTGCATAAAACAGAAAGATAGCTTTGCATGGTAAGTCCAAAGTGCATTTTGTATTAATTGATATACTTTGACTTCATTAATAGGGCAAAATTGTAAGTAAAATAACATTAATTTTGATATGTTTAGGTTGATCCAAAGTATTTTGTGTGTTTGCTACTGAGAAAATGAGGATGGCACTTCCTATGGAAAACACCATCCAAAGCTATCAGTACCACTGATGTTATGGCCTCTGGCTAATCTATGACTGATCACTAGATATTGTGCCCATAGGCTGTGATACTACCTTCTGTAACAGTGTGAAAAATCAGCCATGGACATAAAACATATGGGTATCTGAACTGAGCTTTGCAGACAATTTTGTGTAAGGTACAAGTTTCATATTTTTAGGATGATGTTATAAAAGCTTAAATTTCATCAGTTTTGGAAGGTCTGTCTTAGTTATTTTTGGTTTGGTGTTCTCAAGAAACCAAGTCCATCTCAGTGTCCATATTCCTGTGTTTTCAGAAATACTGATTAATTCCATAAGATGACACAGTGAAACATCTGTTATAATTGCTTCTTTGTGCAAAAGTGTATACTTTTAATGAAGAATTACCACTTCTGAAAAGGACTGATCTTCCTTGCATCACAAGATCATGGGAGCTGTAACGTTTCTGCTCCCAACAAGTGTGGAGGAAGAAATGAGGAGAAGGGCAGTTCTCCTGATGTTTCTGTTAGATGTGCGCTGTAGAAGGTATGAAGAAGGTATGAAAGTGCCCATGAAGGACAACACAGGGAACTTATTCTTCTTTCACTGTTTGCGTTCTCCCTATGTTTCAAATATTTGCCTTATGAAAAGAGCAGTGGCTTCAGTAATTCAGAGTTGAAAAGGCTATAGATTCATTTGAATTTCAAATGGGATTGAATTTTATAAAGTGAGAATCAGTACCCTGCAGAAACAATAACTTCTTGGGCTAAAACATGAATGATATATTATTATATATTCCTTTGTTTAATTGCTAGGAGAAAATCTTTTTTTTTATTTTATTATTTTGTTAGTGTAGCCACAGTACCAAGTCACCATGAAAAAAAAAATCTTAAAATGCTTTTATTTTTTCCATTTACATAACAATATTGCACAGAACTCTGAACCAGTGAAACATTCATGAAGTTAGAGTGCAGGGGAAGCTGGCTTTTGTGGTGGTGGTTTTTTTTCTTCCAGTTCTCTGATAAAGTGGTAAAGAAAGCTTTACTGTGCTTGGAGGGAATTATAGTGTCTTAGCCTTGTGGTTGTGAAAGCATAAGCTGATGACAGAAAGTAGTTATAGGAAATGTAAAGACATAACTAAGAACTTTTAACTAACTGTACTTTGAAAAAGGCATGGTTGAAATAATACTAGAAGTTAATATAATCATTACCGTGACAGTCAATGTTCTTATAAATATCCTGTAAATTCCTGTAAAGAGTAGAACAATAAGTGAATATAAAATAATTCTCCTCAAAAAGCAGAAGTAACCTACCTGTGTATATTTGAAAGTGTTACCACTCCTATCTTATTTTAAACTCCATTCATTTAAAATAAACCTTTCCAACTATTCAGATATTCTGAGAAATTACTGAGGTTGGTAAGTATGGTTAGAGAGTGCATAAGTCAGTGCAAATTTGATTTGATTCTAAACTTTTATTCAAACAATCTCTTGGTCAAATTAATGACTTTTTTATTAGATTTCATTACTATTTTTTTGTCCATGTGATTCAGCCCCAGACTGAAATGCCAGAATGAAAGACAATGGTCATAAATTGAATGAGAGGAGGTATAATGGTAGAAGAGGGGGGAAATAAAATTCCTTTAAGCATGATTAAGTATTGAAACAAAATGCCAAAACACGTTGTGGAATCTCCATCCTTGGAGGTTTCCAAGACCTTAATGGATAAAACCATAAAGAACTAGGTTTGAATTAGTGTTGACCCAGCTCTGAACAGGATGTTGGAGTAGATACGCTTACAAGATCCCTTCCAACATGAATGCTTCTGTGACTTACTCTTTTGCTTTGTTTTGGTCACCAAAGCCTAACAAAAGCGTTTTCTTAATGAATTTTCATTTTTTTAAAATTTATTTTTTAAATAGTGGATTTGTTTTTACCTTCTGTTTTACCGTGGCCTTTCTGCTGCAGCAAGGCAACTAGGAGTAAACCAGCTCCTTGTGATATATGGTATATGTTTAATGACTGGACTGCCTTGGTAGTCAAGAATTATCCCTGTTTTTCTGTTCTCTTAACTGACAGCAGAGGGAGCATATTCAAATGAGAGTTGATATTCAAATTTTGGATGGAAGGATAGAGACAGGGTCTTCGATACAGTTGTTGGCTAGCCCAGAGCAATGATTTTATTCTTTGTCAGGGATTCTGTTGGAGGCAATGGAGACTGTAGGAAAACTGTTACTACTGTTGTCCTATTTTAACTCATCCTCACTGACAACATGGAATAATCTGATGCCATGAAAAGCAAATGCTAAGCTTTCCAAATTTATTCCTAAAGAAAAAGAGAAAACTGCTTTTTGTCACTTTTCCATGCACTTTAATGGAAACAAGTATATTTAACTTTTTAAAGTTTTTGAAATGTATTAGAAAATGTATATGTGAATATCAGAACAGCTTGGATTAAATAAATTAGAATATATATTTTAAGTATTTCTGTGATGAAAAATATATGATTTTCAGTATAATATTAAAATAGTTTTGTAATGTGCTTTTTAAAGCATATTACATATCAGATACTAATAAACCCTTTCTTAGTCTACAGTCACATGCCAAAGACCTATTATTGATATTCTGAATACTAATTGCTTCCACCACATTATCTTTGTTGTGAAGCTTCACCTCTTGATGAATGTAACCAGTCGCTGAATGCCAAATCAGCTCTATCAAGTTCAAGTCAAAGGTCTGGCAACAGCAGAGCCTTTCTACGCTCAAGTACATTAGCGTGTTGCCAACTTTATTGCTAAATTTGAACTACTTGTACTGTGCAGATTTATCTGAAAGGAGATGGTGATACTGTAAGTAGCACATCATTCAGTCAGCAGAATGAGTATTTACCCAATTAGCTGTTTTAGCCTGGGATAATATTACACTATTATTTGGAGCTTTGATTTCTGTCAAGAATTACAGGACAAATTAAATAGCTCATTCTGGCTGTTTATATTTTAAATAAGTTGAGTATAAATGTATTTTTCAGAGTGTAGTTGAATTTATAGACTTAGTTAATTCTGCTATTCATAGATCAGTTTTCTTTCTAATATACCTAAATGGAAACTTCCTTTTTCATCCCACATAACTGGGAACAGCTATTGCTGAAATCTGTGTCTTATCTAAATGTATTACCTTTTATTTTATTTTATTTATGGTATATGGGAGAGATTGACAGTACACTTAAAAAATGTTTTTGATTAATCCTTTAAAATCTGGATGTTAGACTTTTGACTTAAGCTAAATCTCTTCTCTAGTTTACTGCAAAGAAATCAGTGTGTCCTGAAGTGTTTAATTCTACTATGTGGCAAAAAGGAATTGAACATATTTTAATTGTCCATTTATCATATTATAAATTTGAGTAAGAATGTAGCTTCTAATGCAGCTGTTGTTATGATTCCAGGATGCAGGATAAACAGTGTAATGCCTCAACTCATTATACAGCTATGTTACCTTTATCATATCTGAGTGTGGACCACTGGTCTTCGTACAGTGGAAGTACTAATCTTTGTGGTTTAAAGCATTTCTTTTTTTGTTTGTTCAAGTCAAGTACATATCTTCCTTTGCATCTAAATTCTGTCTTGAGGTTCACCTAATATTTGCATTTAAAAAAAAAAAAAAAAAAGTTGTGAAAAAGCAATCTATATATGAAGCACATAACCAGAAACCATGGCTGAAGTAAGAATGGGGAGGTCTGAAAACTGCTTTGAATCTACCTAAAAATACATTTATATGGGAATTTTGTTAGACTGGAATTTTTGTATGCTTTCTTGTATTTCTGCTGTAGTCAAGGCAGCAATTTTCTCATGGTGTTTCAATTTCTGGCTTCAGACAGCAGATGAAAATGCAAAGCCTGTGACATTTCAGATACAGAACTTCTGAAATTTTTCAGTCCAGTTTTTGGATATGCTGCTGAATCATTTATTTTCATACTTAATTGAAATGAATAATGTTTTAATTATGTTCTACAGTACACAGGATAAACGACAATTATTGTTTATTTTGCCATTCTGTAGCATAATGTTGTCTGAAACATTTCCAGTAAGTAAACTATGCTCATATAGCAGGTTCTTAGAAATGATAAGCCATCTTTGCAGACTGATATTTTTACAAAGATATCTTAATCAGTTATTCAGAAGTATTATATGGTTGTGCAGAAAGATGGACAAGCAGAAAATATTCATAGAAATATATATGGGAAACCTATCAATGTTCTAAGACAGTGCAATATGATCTAAGAAGCTTTCAGTGGCATTTTCTATTACAGCTTTTTAAATAAGGCTGAAATTTGCAAAGGTGAAATGCTGACAATGTCCTTTATTTTATGATACCCAGTATAGTAAAATGTTGGAAATAAAGTACTTTCACAATACTACTGAAATGTATCCATTGCAATTTTAAAGTGGAGCGTAATGAAAAAAAATATTTTGAGCCATTGATTTCTAGCAAAGCTTTAAGTGATCTTCTGTAGTGAATGCACACATTAGAAGCAAAGGCTGTCCAAATGGGACTTTCGGTATGTTTAACCAGCATTGTTTCAGACTTGGAGTAAAACTTTACTTTGGCTCAAAGCTATAGATTTGTTGCAATCTTTGCAGTTCACTGAACTTTTTTTGGTGCATACATATTTCAAGTAAACTCCATAGTTATAAGTATAACAAGTGACACGTTATGGACCCTAAATCGTTGCACTGTGAAATATGCACAGAAAAAGGACAAATGAAGATATCAAGGGTCTGTTCCATTTTGCACTGAACTGTAAAATGCCACCCTTGTTGTACAGAAGATCACTGGTTCTGAGCAGGGCTCATTGACTGCTAAGTTGTGGATAGTGTTTCACTTTCTGCAACTGTTAATATCCTGGGTTATCCAGGCATAATGACCTCTCTATTTGTGACACATTGTTGAATTTTCTGGTTCTTTTAACTTATTCAAACCTTTTTTTTTTTTTTTTTTTTTTTTTTCTTTCCTCTCCATTCATAGGAACGCTGGAATGATTCTGAATTGAGTTGTGGTACAGAGCTGCTGAGCTGCTGGTCAGTCATTTACAGTTGGAATCAGTGGTGGCACATCTGTAGATGAACATAAATGAAAGTACATAGAAAAGGTACTCTACATCTTCACTAGGTTTTCTGTAGGTAAGATTACATAGGAATTTTGAGCAATAGTGGAAAATTTGCAATATTGTTTGGTTTTGGTAGTTGTTAAATCTGATAAAATAAGTAGTCTGTTTTATAATAACCTATATTATGTTATAGTTGACATTTGATGTTCAACTTATGACTAGAAGTAAATTCCAATTTTATAGCTAGTCACCAAATTGCAATTGAATCATAATAACTTATATGTTAAATATTTTAAATGGTCTTGAAGTTTAAAATAAAATAAAATTGCATATAGTATACAGCATTTGGTTTCTGGGCCTGAATTTTTCCTCTAACCTTGTAAGGATCTGAATTTAGTGAAAGTGTGCCATTGGGATGTTAAGATATTTGAAAGCATCCAGAGGAGGGCAATAAAACTGGTAATAGGGCTGGAAGGCATGTCCTGTGAGGAGAGGCTGAGGACACTTGGGTTGCTGAGTCTGGGGAAGAGGAGGCTGAGACAACCTCATTGCTCTCTGTAACTTCCTCAGGTGGGGAAGTGGAGAGCAAAGCGCTGGTCTCTTTCACTGCTAACCCATGTTATTTAGCTTAGTTTCAACTTTGCTGTCTGCTTCTGTTTTATGCTGTTTTCTGTGACTCACTCCATAATAAGATCCGTAAATCTTACTAAACCTCACTGACATGATAGAAAAAATATTTGCTAATTTCAGAGGACTTTAAAACGCAGGCCCAGAAAAGCAAATAATATGATGGATCTAATCTTCAGTACTGCATCCTTTTCTCATGACATCAATCCATGTTATTGTCTATCATTGAAATGCAAAATTAGGTTGAATGTAGTGGCTGCATTCCTTCAGGGAAATACAAGAATGTAAATGATATACTGATAATCTATAACAATGTAAAGAATGTAACAAATATAAGCAGTATGAGGAGTATACCATAACTAGCAGTGGAACAAAGAAAATTTTGAGGTGTTTGGCCTTTTTCCACTTCGACTGTCTAAAGACAGCAGATATCAGGTTATAGATTCTTGATGAAATATGAACCATATTTCATAAGGGAATCAGTGATATGTAACGTTGAGTCAAGCCAACATATTTAGAAAACTGGGGAAAAGACTACCAGAGCTCAAGCAGACATCTGGAGAGGTGGCAAAGCTGCGAACTTGAAAACTTTTGGCAGCACTTAATGAGCTTATTATTAGACTATTTTAAATGCTACCAGATTAATGCCCCGAGGCTGATTCTGTGTTTGCTCTCACTCTTTCCATATCATGTTAATATCATAGAGGTAGGAAGTTACAAGCATACAGAAGCAGTACATTAGAAGTAGCAGTTCACAAACTTTTTTTGGAGGATACACTGGAGGATAAAGACTGCGCTGATTCACTGCCAAGTATGTAGTACCAAGCATGTAGTGAAGGAAACATCTGCAGGCCCACTGGAGCTCCAGGTTTGATTACTATTTCTGGAGCCAGCTGTGACTTTCACCAGATTTTAAAATGATCCCTGGGTGGGTCTACAAATAATGGAGAGAAGAGCAAACCACATCCAGTGTTGTCACTTAATTAAGTGGACGAATCAAAGAGTAAAAAATGCAGGTTCTTTCTAGACTAGATATATGAAATACATGATAAAAGATGCAACTACTTGCCCGAGTTGTTTTTAAAATGCCTACTTCCAATGAGAGATACTGTTTTCATCTTTAAAATTCAGCTTTTGAAAATTTTGTGTGAAAAGTGATCCTCTTTGTAATGTTTCAGTTTACATCCAGATTCTATACAACTAATGGAATAGCACTGATTGTGCATAAACAGATTTTATGGGTAGCTAATATTTATTGGCTGCAGGTAGGACAACTAGAGTTAATGGACTTGAAGAAGCCACTGTTTCCTTTAAATATAGTCAACACATTTTCTCTTACCTAAAATTCTTAGTTCTCTAAGTTTTGAGGTGGAATAGTATAAAATACCACTTGTACATATTTTTAATAAACTTTTGCTTGCAGATATTAGATTCATAAAATACATGGGTATTATTACTTAATTTGATAAATACAGCTATGTGATATTACAAAAAAGCTCACAAGTTCAACTATATTTACGAAAGGAAATACCATTTAAAAACTTTCACAAGTGTGTTCCTGCACTGACAACAGGACAGGTTAATCTTCTGAGCAATTATTTGTTTAATCATATGTATAAACAGGAAACATTTAAAAGGGCAGAAACCTCTTGTTTTTCATCTGGATTTAAGAATATCCTGAAATTCTCCATTAGTAACTGAAGTCTTTATGGTGTAATGAGATTATACCAATAAAAGGTATATCTTAAATTTAGATATTGAGGATGATATTCCATATAGTTCAAGTATTTTAAAAGACTCCACTTGCTGTCTTTCTACATGGATCCTGTAAAAGCACCTGCCAATATTTACAGCGTTCACTTATCAGTAGGCCTTGGCCACTGCAGAAGGATCAAGGGGAAAATTCTCTTAATAGATGATATCTATTAACTTGTTCAGCATGAGAGATCATTTGCTAAGATGGATATGTTCCCAATGGCATAGCTCTGAGGGTCACTGTGCCTTTTACGCCTGTGCTTCACAGAAAAGAAACAATTGGATAGGATAGGGTGAATGTTTTACTAGACCATTGGGCACATTGATTTTTATTTTCATGGATATGTAGATCAAATTGAAATAACCTAAAGGGGCTGATGTGATACCCCGGGACTGTTACATATGTCAAGATTTGTAGTAAGTCTGTATATTTCTAGTTCTTGGTACTCCCTGTAGAAAAATAGCATAGGGTGTCATTGAGATCTGTCACTTGCTGACACTTGGGGGAAAAAAATGACTCCTACCTCTGCTAGACATTTCTAAGACATGTCCCAGATGAATAAGATTGTTTACTGAACCTAGTTTTGATTTATTTATATTTAAAGTAAGTGTTATGCAAGTCAGACACGCGTGGTCCTGGCTGGCTGATATATCCTTAAGCAACTGTCTGTATATTGGAATGCAAAGAATTCTGTCTTGCCTGATGTAGGATGTGACTTCAGAAATGTGTTTCTGTAAACACCCTGAAACTACTGATCAGGAACAGTTTCTATTTCAAGACTTGATGACATTGCATCTACTTAAGCAACCTCTGTTCAACTGACACGTGAAAAATGAGAATAAAAAGAGAACTATTAAGAGCACTATAAAATGTCAAAATTAATAGAGAATATAGTAATGTGGACAACTAAACCAAAACAAACTAAAATTTATTTGAAATTTTGACTTTTGAATTCTGCAGGAATATTATGCGTTAGAGGAGTTTACAGGTTTAGATTATTTTTCCCCCCAAGGCTCAGGAAAAATTGTTATATGCATTATTTAAATTGCAGAGGAAGAAGGAATATAAATCATTTTAAATATCAGAATCATTTTTTTTTCCTGTATGTATGCAGTAGCTTTTTTGAAGCTATTCACATTTAAAAAAAAAATCTGACTTACTTGGGTGAACATAAAGTTATCTTTACATAATGTTAGCTTTAGCAGTTCTACCTGTGACAATATAAATTTCAGTTTTATGACAATCTGATATTTATTCAGCTAATACATATAAAATTGTAATTTAAAGTTTAATGTTGTAGAACTTGCCAGGTTGACAGGAAGACAGTAGTTCTTGTTTTAGTTACAGGAATACAAACTTCATTTCTCCTTGTTAACACGTGTTATTCACAATTTACATATCTAATGTACAAAAGTTGTTCAGATACTCTTCTGATAGGTCCAGAAAGGTTGATTGTACTGCAAAAGTGTCCAAAGAAATCAATCAGGGAGAGTTGATTGATTTTATATGGTTTGAACCATGAGCTGATTATGAATACTTTTAATTGCTAAGTTTAACTAAAGGTTTGGACCGCTTCATTTGGAGACTGATCCACAGAGCTGGGAAATCAATTTTGCTTCAGTAACTAAATCTTTGGTTTAAGCTGTGGTAGCTTTTGGAGCAGAATATCAGGTGAGATCATTTAGGGCTCCTTTGGATTTATTCTCTGTTAATTAGAAGAATCTCAATTGTGGTTAAGTTCATTAAGTACAGTTTTCTTTTTTTCTTTTTTTCTTTTTTTTTTTTTTTTTAACGGTATCTTTTAAGGAGAAGGCTGATCATACCATTAAGGACAATCAACTTGCCTGGAACACTCATTGCTCTTGTTTAACTCAATCACCACAGCAGTCCTTTATTATCTAAAATATTATCCAAATACATAGTGAAGGTATAATTCACTTCTGGCGTACTGATTGGGTTTACCTGAGTCAGAACAATGTGATTGAGGTAAGCTGCTGAATTATATTCCAGTAGCAAAGAATGAAAGATAGAAAAGGATTTTCAAAAATCTTCATTTTCCTAACAAATGTGTTGTGGATGCAAATACTGTTAGTCATTAATGACAAATGTAATAATTTTGAACCTGATTTTAAAATGCCCATGTCCTTGGTATCATATATAGAGAACAGTTCTGGTTGAGGTAGCTTTTCTGATTTAGTTTCCATTACTATAGAAATATATTCATTCCTTTTCACTTCAAAAATTCTTAATGCATGATTCATTTGCTTTTCCTTTTATCCAATAAGCCGAGCTTCAGAGACCTTATTTCTTTTTCACATCTTTATTTACTGTTAGGTACTTATTCATGGTGTTTTCAGAAATGAAGCATTTTTTTTCACTTGTGAAATCATGCAATTTGAAGTGTAAATGCTAATTTATTTCTGTGTTTTTGTAAAATGAAATACAACTCCTTGAAGTACTCATTTTGTAACAGACAAGTAGCATCTGTCAGTAGTGAGTTTAGGAAGTAATGGCTCCATCTACTGTTAGGTGTGGTATTATTTCTGCATTTGGCAAATAGCGGACTTCAGGGTGTGTTTTTCTTTTTAACTGTAATCTCTTTTTCTTTTGAAGGGGCGGGGGGGAATCCTTACCACCGTAAACACTGTAGTCTTACTACAGTAAGTCCTGTTCATGTTTTCTAAATATTTTGTATTTATTGAATAAGTGAATATAAATATAAAACTAATGGAAACAGTGCAGGATTTTACTTGTGAATTTTTATTTTTTAATGCTTTGTTTCTTAAATTGTAGTTCACATTTTAGATTATTTCAATTACATCATGAAAATATATCTTATTCTTCAGTCAGTATAATAACTTGTGATAACTAGAAGTCAGTAGTTAGAAGTGAGGCTAACTCTGAAAGGAATCTGAAGAGCAATTGGTATCTAAAATGAGACGTATGCTTCATCGTTTTTATATTCATTCATTAATAGGGGCTTAAAATGCATTCTGGGAAAGCATTTAAGACCCTTAAGCTCAAGCTTGTTATGCTACTAACACATCCTGTTAACATTTAACAAGGATTGAATATAGGGATTTAGTTTATAGAAGAAGCATGGCAAAAAACTTTAATAAATAGTGAGATGTTCTTTGAACAAAGAAGTTAGAGGCATCTTATTTTTATTGCAGAACATACAGCACCTTTATGTGAAATTAATGTGCTGTGGGAAATACTTTAGAACAGTTTCTAATGTTATTGTGGATGAATATCAATGAATATCAATAAATCAAAAAACAGTCCACTATCAAAGCAGGTGTCCTAAAAGCTGGCGCTCAATAACAAGAAGAAATAAAAAGTCATAATCTTCAGGTCTAAACAGAAATGCTGAATTTAAAAGCATCCTTCCTCCTCCAAGAACTATTTAAAAATAGATAAATAAATAAACAAACACAACAGAACATTTTCAAAATAGCAATGAGTTACTGTTTTGCTTACTTTTAGTAGTTAAAGGAAACAGCATGTATTTTAAAACATATTGATTAAAATCAAGTATATTTTCCTGGGTGTAAATATGTTGCTGAATGGTTCCTTTCTAGTTACTTTGGTCAGGTCAAATCTTCAAATGACAACAAAAATCTGGACAGTGTGATCGCAATAGTATTCTTTGCACAGTGTTGACAGGAACTCCTCTTTATTAGTGTGTGTTGCGGATGATGAGAACCCTGAGCTCTTGCTTGAGTTCTGATGTTTTGTAGATCAGCAGGTTCATACACATTACTATCAGCATGGACAGCATCCATGGACATCAGTGGAAGGGTGGAAGAGTATTCACCAAAGTGTAGTTTGTTTTTTTTCCCAGCTGCCTTGTCATCTAAAAAAAAATTAAAAAAAAATTAAAAGGTTAGGTTGCGTTAGCATATCAGTGCTTTATATCTGGTGATTCGTGCTGTTGAAGATTCTTTAAATTGTGCCTTTGTCTGAGCATTTGAACATGTTAAACACATGAACATTTTGAAAATGTTGACAGAAATGTTGGGAACGTCTGTAGTGCTATATACTGGTAACCTTGGGAAAAATGGGAAAAAAAATAAAACCCTGCCCAGTATGAAATCAATACCAGATACCCTTCTAGCAGTGGACTTCCCTTTTTCATCTTTTCAGATTGACATTGGATTTGACTCGATTACTCAGAAAACTTCAGTAGACGAATAAAATGGAGACTGTATTCCTATTGCATTTTATGCTATTTGGAATTATTCTAGAATGCTTTGAATAATCAAAAAATACAGTTGTCAGCTGTAGTATTTCTTATTTCAGTAGGCATTATGATCGTTTACTTCAATATAAAAAATACTTCAATATAAAAAATATTGCAGTTTAGAAACCTCTCTCCTTATAATATACAAAGTTTCTGATAATAACAGCTACAATACTTAAGTTCTAGCCTGTATGTCTTCTAGAGGGGAAAAAATACTAACAATAGTAGTTCTGTTTGAAACGTGTTGTATTTCTCTATGTATTTCCTATCACATTCACTTTATTTGTAGTGTCACGTTATTATAAGTTGCAGCATATGTAGGCCAACAAAAACTGACATCAAGGAAAGCGGCAAAATACAGTGTAATGATATGTGACACATCATTCAGACTGAGAAGAAAACTCACTTTCTTGGATTTAATACCTGCTACTTACAGTATTTGCCATTAATGTACACTCTCCTCTATGCAATCAAAGTATAGTTTATTTTTTTATATGAGAGAATACTATCTACTGAAAAACAGTAAAATCGTGAGGTATTTAAGACATTGATCCATAATTTAATCATAACTTTGCTTTTCTTTTTCACAAACTCTTCATTCTTATGTAGAAAGGAAAAAATAATTTTATATTTTCCACCCTTCAATGTTTATTAGCCTAAAAATGTAATGATATCCTTACTTGCGGTAGGTCAAGTTATATACTTTTTTTCAGGTAAATGTTATGGATAATTTATAAGTAAAATTTTCAATTCCAGAAAGTGAGCAAGATAAGCTAATTGTGTTCTTCAGTGTGCTTTGTTGCGAGTTTTGAAGGTGCATTTCCCAATAGGTTTCTACATAAGTGGTGTGCGCTGAAAGCAAAACCTGTCCCAGACAGATGTGCTGAAATGTATTTAGGACTAAAAATAAAACTTTCTAAAGTATTATTTGATTAAGAGTAGAACTATCTGCAAAACAGTTTTCCTGTCCTGGGAAGGTTTGAGGTTTTTGTCACATTCAGCACCAGGAGTTCATTGTGTGTTCACTTTTCTGAAAGAGAGAGAAGTTCTCCTGCACAGTGGCTGTTTAATGCCAGGGAAATGGAGACCTATAGATACTGTGATGAATCAGACAGAAACAAGGACTCCCTCATCAGCTTCCATGCCCTCTGGCCTACTGGCATAAATATGCTGCACAGTGACATGCAGAAAGCTGGGTTTGAGTGCCCATGTGGCTAATAACTATCATTTTACTGTGTTAATTTTAACTTAGATTTGTTCTGTTTGTTGTCATTGCATGGCTGCCAAATGCTTTGTTCTGGCACAGAAGAAATGATGGCATGGAGTCAGGGAGAAAAGGTGAAAAGTGAGAGAGAAAGAAACCAGAACCACTTTTCTTAGTAGCACTGGTAAGTAAGGTGAGCATAAAGTTCTTGTAGAGGAAGAGTGTTATTTAAGGAAATGGACTCATATAGCCAGGTCTGAAAAATACGCCAGAAGTCTAAGTTAGCGTTATTTAATTATCAGAATTAAAATACTGATGGAACTGAAGCAGCACAGGAAAGTTTCATGATATATTGTCTATTCAAGGTGATAAATAGGAGAAGAGTTATTATTATTGATTGGTAAGTTTTTTTTTTTTTTTTTCCCTTAAGAAATAAAAACACCCCACTGTTTGCTGTACTGCTGCTGTTGTGAAGGGATTTAATTTAAGGGAAAATGTGTTCCTAAATTGAAAATATCTGCCCTCATGGAAAAAGTCTGACAGAAGGCTAAATTAAAAATAATGTAGCTGAAGCTAAAAAACTGAGCTTTATTGTTAAGCATGTCTAGTAAAATGTAAGGTCAGAACAACAAATTAAACATTATAAAGTGTTCTTAAGAAATGAACAAAAAAGTCCTCTCAGAATGTGAGAGTAGATTTCAGTTTAGGTGTTTTGCTTTCTGTTCAAGCTTAGAAGTTTTGCTGAATCAGTGGAATGTGCATGCAGAATTGGCTTTGGAAAATGTCCAGGTACTTAAGTATTGTAGCAATACCTACCTTAAAAATGAAATTGTTTATGTTGATACACTCATGAGTGACATAACAGAGAAAAAAGATGGCTTTTCCTATACTTCTGAGGCACTTCAGTCTGTAACTCTAAGGGTTTAATACGTTAATAGATTTCAGTTTGATAGTGTTAACTGTCAAAGTGTTTGAATAGTTACTAGTTTTGGTCTAACTTTTTGTGGTAAATATCTATACATTTTCTATTAAAGATAGTGCAGATGCTCAAAGAATTTAAAATTAAAGCCTAATCAAATAAAATATATATTAAAGCAAGACTCCAAAACCTGATTGGTGTCAAAGAGTGAAGCACATTGTCTTACATGTGCCTCAATCACAACATTGCTAGGTGGTCAAGGGAAGTGATTGTCCTGCTCTACCCTGTGCTGGTGTGGCCTCACCTCGAGTACCGTGTGCAGTTTGGGGCACCACAGTATAAGGACATAAAACTATTAGAGAGCCTCCAAAGGAGGGTGGCAAAGATGTTGAAGGGTCTAGAGGGGAAGACACATGAGGAGCAGCTGAAATAACTTGGATTGTTCAGCCCAGAGAAGAGGAAACTGAGGGGAGGCCTAATGGCGGCCTGCAGCTTCCTCATGAGCGGAGCGGAGGGACAGGTGCTGTCTCTGGGGACAGTGACAGGACCCAAGGGAACGGCATTCAGCTGTGACAGGAGAGGCTCAGGCTGGATTTTTGGGTGCTCCTATGTGGAGCCAGGAGTTGAACTCGATGATCCTTGTGGATCCCTTCCAACTCAGGATACTCTATGATTATAAATCAAAAAATAGTCCTCCCATTTCACCATGGAGACAGACTTTTGACAACTGCTTGGACAGAAGTGTGGAGCCTGAGAAATTGGCATGTTTTGGGCGTTTGGCCATGTAAGCAAGGATCAACAGAGCATTAAGAAGATAGATGATTTTATTTACTAATTAAAATAGTAACATTTTCTTTGATTTAAAATAGTCAAAAATGTATGTATATGGTATGTTTTAATTTAGAATATGCCATTTAAAATTCTTTTAATCTTTCATGGAAATGCCTACCTAAATATGTCACTTAATTACATATGATTATCTAAATATAGGGATACAATTTTTTCCTCGTGTTTATAAGAATTCCTGTTTTGAGAGCTGTCAGTCTTTATTCTTAAACTGATACATAATGATAAAAGATTTTTATACATTTTTCACTTGAGTGCATATGAAAAGGTCATTATCTAGTTGTACATTTGAAAGCTTTGTGAAATACGAAGTTATTTACACACAGGAACTTTTGTAATATTGCCTACATCAATGACCACTTTTCCCATCATTCCTGGTGTTTAGATTGTTGTGATTCTGCTGATAAAGCTGATGTTTTTCTTCAGTATTCCTCTGCCTCTGTCCTTTCCTACAGGCTTACCCTGAGTTTGTCCTGACCTACCTAGAGGAACTAAATGAAAGAGGAGGTGACCCAGACAGAAAACCGCATTCACCATGGGGCCTGATCTGCAGTTCATCAGGAGATAGACAGCAGCTCAGCAGAAGAGGTCATAGTATTAAGCCAGAGGCAGATCAGAGACAGTCCTTTCAAAAACACATTTTGAAAGGGAAAATAGTGTGGAAGTCAACTTATTTCCTTAAATAACCTAATTTGATTTCTTAATTTAATAAAGTGTTTATCTATTAAGCAAATAATAGTTGTAGATAGGATTTTAATGAATAAACATGTATTCTATATGTATTTATATCTCAAACTATTTAAGTTTATATTCCACATGAGAAAAAAATTTGAAATTTCTTATTTTCTATATGGAGAAACTTTGAAGGAAGGAAAGGAGACAAAAATCACTCTGTAGGTTTGTTTCTTGATGCATCTTGACATAACTATTTGTATTTCTGACATTTTCTGTTGATCAACAGCCTTACTTGGAAAAGTAGACACACATTGTTTTAATTAACAATTTATAAATTGCATGCTTGTACTTCCATCTCTTAGATTCTGAAAAAAAAATGTCAGCAACCCCAATCAGAAACAACTTTCAGGACCTTTGGACGCCCATTTAATGCCTGCAGATCCCCTAGGGGAGACTACACAGCTGACAGTGGCACTGGTGAGGAAACTAGAAGAGAAACATCCTAAGGCCTCAGCTCAAAGGTAAGCCACTGACAGAACTGATATTTATTGTTCAATGACATTAGATGTTTTCCTTCAGTTTCATGTAAGATTGATTTCCTGGATATTATTGAAATATCTCAGAAACCCTCTGGCTGATAAGCGAACATGGATTTTGCCTAAAATTAATGAAAAAGGGTGACATTTATGTGCATTTCTTTTAAAGATTGATGTGTAGAATGTTTGATAATTGAAAATTTATTTTTCAATTTTATCTACAAACCTCACATTACACAAATTACATAAAGAAATATAGCTTCTATCAACATTGTGACATCTTTTGTGCAACAAGATTTAAGTTTAAATGGTTAATGCTTTGTTATAAACCTGAAAGTCATGCTGAGCTGAAGTGCTAAGTGACACAGTTACTTTCAATATAGGACTGTATTTTAATTTGAGTAAAAGATTAATAGTAATGCTTTTAATTACTTCTACTTACAGCAGGCAGAACACATTGCCCTGGTTTGAGGGTTCTTTATAACTGGGGAAAAAAAAAAAAAAGTTTGGTTAACTAGCCAAATGCCATTCGTTAGATATTTTTGAGCTTTTGGGTGTTTTCTTAGATCAAAACATTACGAAAAAAAGCCTCCCATTCAGATGGAAGGCCACTAGACGTTACTCAATATTAGAATGAAAGTTGAACTAAGTAAGTTTTTGAATGTTAAGCTAAAAAACTTTTCTTGGTGAACACAGACATTTGATTTAGAAGATTATCTGCAGTCAAAATAGTTTATAAGCACTGAATGCTTGACTTTGTCTTTATGCATTTCTTTCCATCAAAAGTGGTTACACAGTCTAAAGCACTTTTCTGAACTATAATTAAATATTAAAATAATAAATTAATAACATTATTTTATTGTCAAAAATATTGGTGTTAAATAGGAGTGGCAACTAATTCAAAATTCCTGCAATTACCTCTGTTATGGAAGTTCTAAGTGAGTTAAATCCTCTTTTCCTGCTGTTTTTCAGCAGGCTGTGATAGACTAATGTATTCTGTAGCTCGTAGAATACTTTCAATGCCCTTCTGGAAGATGATGTGAGAAATAAGAGAAAGGTTTCTATCCTTCTATCTATTCCAATGTAGGAATGAAATTTGCCATTCTTTACAGAACATGAAAAACTGTCATAGGTGCAAATGAAGTATACATTGTGTTAGTAGAGGAAACTGTACCTCTGTGTCCTAGAATTTTTGTTTCAGGAGTTGGTCCAGCTATATACATCGATAAAGTGAATATTGTCCTGCCCCTCCTAAGATGGTCAACTGTTTTTACAAATTCTTTTTGATTAACTGTCCTGCTCAACACACTTGTAGACTTTTTATCAGACTGGTTTTTGAGAAGTGATCTGAAGAGTCTCAAAAAGGAGATTCAGTTGCCAAGGCATAAGTGTTTAGTGTGATTTTAGGTGTTGAAGACTATACCATCAGGCTTTCAGCTCCTTCAGGTTACAGTAAGTCTCCTGCAAATCTTGTATCTGTAAGGTGCAGATCCTTAGGATACATTAGCAGTCTCAAATACCAACAAGGGTCTATATTTAAGAAATCGAATCCTGCCCAAAATGTTTCCTTCTCTAGCTTAATGTTTTGGGGGAATGTGCAGCTCAGAGCTTCATTATTAAGGTTTTGTTTATTTGTTTCTGGTTTGGATTCTGAGAAACAGTCACGCTTTCATGGAGAGTCACCACAGAATGAGGTCAGTGCCACAATGGAAGAAAATCTAATCTATAGGTTTTTGTAGGAAGGGCTCTATGAAAAGAGGGATACATTTCAAAGAATGTGGTTAATTGGATTACAAATTAATCTGTTTGCAATAATTTTTATGCAGCTAGGCTTTCTTGTTTTTGCTGGTTGAAACTTGCACTGAGTCCTTTTCTTACCTTCATCTTGTTTATTCACTTGCACATTATTCTATGATACATGGTAGCAAAGGCAAGCAAATTGTCTTGTTTCTCTGCATGTCCTTCCTTAGCAGTCTCAACAAGTCCTTTTTATCTTTGGGGACACCTTATTCAAGGTGTCAAATGCGGTTTTTTCATTGCATCTGATACTTTCACAAATTTATGAGATGCATGATGTTTGTAGGATATGACAACCCGAACCTCATCTATGATTTACCTGAATTAATCCCTGAGTTCCTATGTGAAATGTGAAAAACTCATCCATTCCAGTAAATGCCATTGGCAAAAAAAATTCTTTCCATTTCTAAAAGGCAAACATTACCCCAAATGGACAAAAAATCCTATCATAAGCTAGTGCATAGGTATGGAGGGTTGAAATTGCTAAGTATTTAGATAAGAATGGTATTAGAATATAGGAATGAGTGGAGAAGTGAGCTATATGATTCTGATTTATGTACCTCCTTCAGTGTACAGGCACTAATGACTTAACTAAGAACTAACAGCCACTAATTTCCTTACCATCCTTATTCTCACTGAACTGCTCACATAAGGGAAGCTGCAGATCCATTATCTCCTTTCACTCAAATTTTGGAGAATGGACACGTGTAGAAAGATGTTGCATCATCTTTGCATCAAGAAAACAACTTAATGTTTTTGGTATTATATGGTAGAAATGTGACCCCTGTAACTTCTGACAGCATTTTAAATTAGTTCTCTTATTCTTAGGATCTTTCTAGTTGGGCCCTAAGAAGGAAAGACGGTATTCTTGCATCATCAACTGTAACAGATAGATTTCTTTTGATGTCAGCTAAGTCTCTAAAATGAGCAGTTACTGAATAAATTTGCATGCAATAGTTCACACTTTTTTCTTGTATGTATCTCTAAGAGAAATATTTTGTACTTCAAATGGCATATTTCTTGTTCCTTTTGTTTCAATATTTGAATGTTGAACTACAATTCAACATGGAACACTGACAAATTCTAGTAAGAAAAAGGGGAAGAAAGAACACTCGCTCTGTATTTTGGGTCTCCCAGCAATGCATTGAATTTGTGATTTGTCCCTTTAAATAGCACTGGTAATATTCCTAAAATTAGTCACCTGTTTTTAATGTATTTTTCAGTTTGCGGCCTTATTGGATCACTTTGCTTCCACAGGTAAGCCTGATTTCACAATTTTCTAAAGATTTCGTCTCCGATGTGGATATGTATTTAAGTGTGTTCGAAGCTACGTACATGCTAGGTACAAGCACTCTTGGATCTGGGTCAGAATACTTATGACCTTGTCATATTTAATACTAAGACAGACACATCTGGGACAGTTGGTTTCATTTTATTTTTTTCTGAATCAGTTGGGCAGATTCGGTTATTACATTTCTTAAGACTTACCAGTGGAGGAAAAATGACTAAACAACACCCCAAGGAGATGGAAATGTTCTCCCACTTTCATCAATGACACAACTATGAATTGGTAAAATTGTTTGTAAAGGCTAATTGAATGTTTGACCTTGATTCTTTATAGAAATTTATAAATTAAGCGATTTATAAATCCTAAGTGGACAAAATAAAGGTGAAAATCATGATCTACATTATAAATTATGATTACTCCATGGATACAGATGAGAATGTATTTTTTCAAAAAAATAGTTAGTTTTGGATACCAAATATTTTAAAAATACAGTTATTCATGTTCCACTTATAAACAGCTCTACACTGTATTTTTGTATTTAAAAAGTAGTCTGTATTAATTTTAAATACACCTTCAGATTTCTTTGTGAAAACTCCTTTATGACAACCATTTTTTCACTGAGTTGCAATGATTTTCCATGATGTATCTGCCATGTAAGCGTTCTAAAGGTTAAAGCTTTGAACTGGTGACATATTAGCTTTCATTATATGCTTTAGTCTCATCTTGACAAAATTATTTGAATAGCTATATCTGCCACAGATACAAATTTGGTTCTCAGTTCATCACAGAGGGGAAATGTTATATGTCCATCTGAAAATGAAAGGAATGTATAATAAACATTACAGTCCCATTTTTAGAAATAATTTGAATATATTTGTTTACATTAGTATACTGATTTGAGCGGCTTACCTTTATTTAAATGGAATAAGATCTGAGGGAGGGGAGAGGGGGGAGGAGGAGAAGGACTGTAGCAGCCGACAAAGCATGGTGACCCAGCTTGTCACCCAGTGACCTGTGAGAAGGAAATAATGAACTGTGAGTAGCCGTCATCTTAACTGTTTCTGACAGTTTGGCTATGGGCACATCTGTGTTAGTTGCATGGAAAGGCCTTTGTTGTTTTCCCACTAGTGACTTTGCAGACCGCTGTGGGGTTTGCTAGCTGCCCTGCTCTTACACTTCCCCTCCTTTTTAAGTAGGAAGAGCAGCTGCCACTGATATAGCTGACATTTCTTTTAATGATTTACTTGGCATTTATATCATTAAAAAGAAGAAATTAACAGAATCTCTGGTTATTGTAAATAAAAATATTGTCTATATTCATGTAAGATCAGTTGCAAGTATGCCTGTAATCATTCTGTGTTACCTACTTAACTTAGAGCAGTATCTAATGTCTGTTGGTACCCTTTCTTCCTAATGTCTTGTCATATTTAACTATTTTGAGTAAATTATCAAGTCTACTGGTAATGTTTTATATACTGCAAATATCATTCTACATGTGGTATATGATAAAACTAGGCAGCTTTTCATGACTAAATAATACGTTGCAAAACAAACAGAAAAACACCATTTATTTGCTGTTACAGAAAACATAGAAAAACATGTTTCCTTTTCCAGATTGACCAAAGCATCCATGCCTTTTCTGGTGCAGTAGTGCTAAATCTCAGATAACTTGGCTCACAATGTAATTAGAATTTTCAGCTAGGAGAATTAAATATAGAGATGCCTGTTCTCATAATGGTTCTTAGCAGTTGATTTGTGAAAGATGATTGTTAAGCAAAACATGGAATCTTGATTTTTGAAAAATGACTAACACAATGAGTCAAAGGGGAAAGCTATCTATTTTAACAAACTGTAAATGTTTTACATGGTTAATATAACACTTTTGTTACATAATATTCTAGGAATGAGTTATTACAAAGTATTTTGCAGGAGCTGAATATTAAAGACCTCACTCACTATGGCTTGAAGTACAGCAAGCAGAACCTGAAATATTCTTTCTGCTATTTGTTTTCCTCCTGTAGGCTTTCGGTGGCTTTAAATTGTCTTCTCATTTTTACACACTTCTGCTCGTTCTTTTGAGCTGCTTCATGTTCTAAGTTCAAGAGCTGCAGTCAATAGTAGTCCTATGCAAAGGAAAGAAATTTGTATTTTAAGACAAGTTGAAGGCACAAATTTATGAATCAGTTCCTTTGAGGGCTATAGTTTTGCATGTGGCACACTCTAGAGTACAAGGCACGGTCCTCTTGCCTAATTGTGTGGTGATGGAGCCAATAGATATATAAAATAATGTGTCCTGTTACTTGTTTTTGGTGTAGTCCTCTGTCCTTAGTTATTTAAACCCGGTACAAAGATGTGATGTTAAATAGGATACAGCACAATTCTCTGCTACATTGTATGTAGTTCAGAGAGACCTTGTAGACACCTTCTGAACCCATGCTTTCACCTTTAAAGTATTAATATTCTCTATATAACTATAAAAGTATTAATATTCTCACTTTTAAAATATAAAAGTATTTTGTTGAATGCTACTGCTGTTCTAATCACAAGGAGACCCCATAGGATACGGAAAAAGATTCTGTTCTCTGAGTAGATCAATCTCATACACATAAAACAAACAAGGGATAGAGAGGGTACTGGCATAGAGAAGAGGTGATCTGCCTGGTTTAGCAGCTAGTAGCAGTCAGGGTTTTCTGAACAGATGGTTTAGTTCTCAGTTTAATATCTGTGGATCATAGGACCCTATACTGGGATTTCCTGGGATTCAAATATCTCATCAGAGATGACACTAATTTGGGATCTCTTGTTGGAGAAAAGACTTTTGAGTTCATCAGTCCTCTGGGTGTGTTCATCCTCCACAGAAAGATTTAATGAAGAGGAGTTAAAAATAAGAATGGCCCTGCTCAGTTGTTGGTCTCCTTTTCTAAGATGAAATTCAGGATAATTTGCTAGGTAGTTTGCTGTGTCTTTGTAAGAGTCTATTTCTGGTTAGTGCAATCTCAATTACTTAGTTGTAATTTTGCATGTTTTCGCTGGTTCTGATGAACAGTCCAGTGACTTTGGGGAGAGATTAACTGTATGAAGTATGGTGATTGACCCAGAGGAAGGACATGGCCTCTATTTGGACTGCAGCACAACTAGAAACGACAGGTGTGCTTGTTGGGAACAGTCTTTTTAGACCTGTTGAGTTTGAGCATGTTCACTTTTTTTGTTGCAATTGAAAAGTAAGGAGTTCCATTAAAGTTGTGATATGTCTTTGAAAATCTTTGTTTTAGCAAGGAATTGAATAATGAATGCACACTTTAACAGAATTTCATTTGGAAGCCATCTCCCTTCTTTTTCAGAGCTTTTTAATATTTCAGATATATCATATATAATATTTCAATATTGCAAGATCAATAGACGCATCAGAAACAAATTGTATTTTAATATGGTGCTTTAATATGAGCAATAAACTGCTAAGTAGATGACAAATTTGAAGTGAAAATTAATGGAACTTTTATTTGCTGGCTGGTTGGACACTCATTGATACAACTTTTGTCATTTGAAACTGTTCTCTTAACAAAACAATTATAACTAACCACCATTTATAAAATATTAGCTGTTTAAAAAGTATTAAATTGATCTTAAATTTCCAAGACAGTGCAACAACTACCTCTTTGGACAGTCTGTGAACTGAAGCCGACTTTGATGATAGGAGGTGTAATGTCAGTGAATCTTGAAGGATTTTTTAAAAAAAGTTTTCAATTTAAAAGTTGTATTTAGTAATGAAGAAAACTAGATAGTTTTCTTCATTCGATATATATATATATATATATATATATATATATATCGATAAGTGTTAGCTTTACATTTTTCCCATATTTCAAAGGAGATTATGAAGTAGAATCTGAGGTGCTTTAAAAAGCTGGAAAGTAATATTACACAAAAAATCTGTAATATCTAACCAAATGAAATCTCTTGCATAAGTAGCCTATATTTTTACAGGATAGAGTTTACCTACAGCTAATGGTATGAGCTTATATAAAATAATTTAATTTGTACATTTTGTCTTTAAGTGGGAATCCAATTTTTTAATAGTCAAGATATCTTTTATTACATTTGTGTACAGAGCTCAATCGTGTTAACAATTGCTAGTTAAGCATACTTAAATTGTATGAAATATGATTTTCTTTCAAATTAGCTTAAAATAGGCAAAGAAATGCTGGTAAAAATTAAGCTTTTATAGTTAGATTATGCTTGCAAACATACAACTTTCTGTATCCAGCTTCATGTGTTCATCAAGTGCTTATTATCAGTTGATAATTAAAAAAAAAAAAAAAAAAAAAAAAAAGAGTTAAGGAACTTGAATGAACAAGGCCACAGCAGGAACTGAGTTACTGACAACATAACTGGTTAGCAAAGGTTGCAGCTTTTTAATGCTTAACATATTAGAATAGGAAACAAAAGGGATAAAAAGGCATATCTAGACAGCCAATGTGTCGAGTAAAAATTGAGCCATTGTAATTCTCACTGAGTTGTCACAATTGAAAGGACAGGCTATTTTTCCTCTGGTGATGATGGAATGGAAATAAGACCACAGACCAAAATGTAGTTGTGGTGTTACCTTTTATAGGTGAGTTACAGACTCTTAGCACATGCTGGTCAGATTTCATTTTTCTTTCCTCATCACCGTTCTTGGATTTGAGACAATTTCTAATGCAAAAACAACAATATCAAGTTATCTAGTTGCATTTAAAGGAGTCCTGCTATTCCAAAATAAAGCCAGAGGCATTTGGATAAGGCCCTCAATAATATACTTTAACATTTAGTTAGCCCTGATGTGCTCAGGCAGTTGGACTTGCATGGTCTTTGAAGGTCCCTTCTAACTATTCGATTCTAAATTTTCCAAATATATGGAGAGGGCATAGAAAATACTGACCACTTGAGATTTAGTTACAAGAAAGATGGAACAGAGAGAATATAAATGAACTAGATAGTGAAGAAACTTAAGAGCAATGGACAAACCCTCTCCTGAGCTTTTCCTGTCACATGTAGTAGTTTTTATTATGCTTTTCTTCTGTGGGTGGTGGTTTGTTGTGTGGTGGGATTTTTATTCTTTTTTTTTTTTCCTGCTTTTTTGTCAAGATATCACCTTAACCAGAAATAAACTTATATGCAAGAGTGAAGAAGACGAAGAGTGTTTCTTATGACTACTTCAAAATGAAAGCTATATAATCCAAATATAATTTAATGAAGGTAAGAAGTCAGAATTTATCCTAAATTACAAGACAAAGTAGTTGATATTAGATGGGAAATAGTTTCATAATCCTTGTTTCTTGCTAAAAACAGGTAACTCTGGAAGTCACAGTGAAATTGTATCTGAAGAATTTGGGTGAAGTTCTTTTGAGATAGGCTTTTAAATCTGTCAGATGGTGGGTTTTTGATTTTTTTTTTTTTTTTTTGGTAGTGTGTAAAAGTCCTAAGACTTAAGGTTAAGAAAGGTTAGAAAGCGTGACAGTGACTATGAAAGAGAGAATCTGATAGGTTTGTAATACTGTACATGAAAAAGAATTTCAAAAGAAAGCTTCATGATGGTAATCCTCATGTTAGTGAAAAGTCTTACAATATTAAAATTGAGAAATGTTGTTTTACTTGTGCACTTATCTCATTATACTGAGCATATAACCCCCCTGACAAAGACAAAACTGACAAATGTACAAGCAACCTTCCCACTCCCAAGGAAAGACAAGAAAATTAGCTCTATGTGCTGTTGGAGTGCAACTCCAGGCTTCTGCAATGATAATAGAGATTAATTTGTAATTGTGTGTTGCCCCCTGCTCCTCTAGCCATCTGTAGATGATGGAAGTGGTTGTGAATGGTAAGAAGCAGGGAGGCTTGCAGCGAGGAAAACCAATGAAACTGAGATTTCCCTCCTTGCTATGGATGGTCTATTCTTTTGCTCATATGCATGAAATGACAGAGATCATAAAGATATAGTAGGTCATTATTAAAAATCCTTCAGGAAGGGCAGGATTGTATCTTTTTACTTGTGCATTACTTAATTCATTTTTATAGGACTGAAGCAATAAAACTTCTATCACTTGTCTTGGGGATGTCTTTTCTACAGTATAATACTCCTCTCTGTTAAGAATATTTTTTTCTGACATTCAGCCAAAAAATATTATCTGCTCAATTTACTCCCACCACTCCCCCTGTACTACTACATTTTGCACCTTTCCCATAATTTTGATAGGAATTCATCCCACTTAATTCAGCAGTGAAGTTAAGTCATACACCGTTCCTTTGCTAGTCTATACAAATGAGAAATGCACCTTCCTAAATTCCTCACATTACTTTGACTTAGTTCCATTCTAGGAAAATCCTACGTTTCATTACACCAGTGCTTACCAGGCAAGAGAGTTTTTCTGAAATATTGTAGCTTTCTTTTTTTTTTTTTTTTTTTTTTTTTGTAAATTCCATTCATATGCACTTTTCTTTATGCTGTTTTACACTGTAAGGCCATTTGAGAGGTGATTCTGGCACTTAAGAGGCTTTACAGCAAGTGCCTATTTTGAGACTTATGCTTAGGTTTTCAAATGTACTTGGAAAATGTAGGTTCCAAACTTCTGTATTCAGAACTGGCTTCAACAAACACCTCTAGGCACACCTTTAATGAGCTTTCGGTAGGGTCCACGTAGGGTCTTAAATGCTTGTTATATGCAAAATGAAAGGTTAAACAGTCTAGCAACACCGGCAAATACTTGTATCACCTCACTTTTTCACTGCAAGCCTTATTCGGGCTGTGGCTGCACTTCTGATTTTGACTTATACTTGAGACCATTTTGACTTGCTCAATCTGTTTAGCTGCAGGGATTTTTAGTAAGAGTAAGCCCTTATATCATTTTTCTAATAGAGATCAGTTTTTTCAGATCATCTTTATGGTAGCTGGAAAAGTTTTCAGTCAATCTGAACGTTTTTCTAAACACACCTTGATTTTCTAGCAGTATTAATTCACATGAGTACTGTACCATACTAGGGTAATATTTCTAATACAAACGTATTTATATCAACTAACTTAAGCTTTGTGTCAACATACAGTTTTGTTCCATTTTCTTCCCTCTTTCCAATAAAAAGTTATACCAGCAAAAGCATATTTTGTATTATAATTTCAGTGATGCTGCATTTATCAAAGATCCTGCCTTTTCTTGTTTGAGGCAATGACTATGCTGGCAGAATTTTGTAGTGTAGGTGTGCACTGAAAGATCAGAGATGACTGTTCTTAGTACAGGGAATAGAGAGGTTGTCAGCCGGTGACCAAATATTGTGTCATGGTATTACTAATACTGTTTTTCCAAGCAAAAACACTCAAATTATAAAATTGCTGGATAGATTTCTGATAGTTTCATTTTTTAGAACTCTAGAATTTTGCCTGTACTACATAGAACAAAATAGTAAAATTATGAGGTTTCTTCTACTTCTGTATAATATCTTACATTTTTATGATCTTTCTTTAGGGTTTGCAACATTTCTTTTGTTGACCCAAATCATTACAGCTATATACAAAGGTTAAATTGTGCTTTCAGGTGCATTTTTATTTGACTGTTAGAATATGAAATTGTGTTCAGAAGTTAGTGTGGGGTATTTTTAATAATAAAAGGGTCCAAAAGCCTGATAAAGGATTCACCTAATTTACAATGGGGTGTTTAAATTAAAAAAAAAAAAAAAAAAAAAAGCTATTGAAAGCATTTGTTTATATGTTGGCATGTCTGGATATATGGGTGAGTGTGCGTGCATAGCAGTGCCAGCCCTGTAAACTAATAGACTTTTGCCACTATATAGCTTCGTCAGAATCTCACTGGAGTTAGTTGGAATCCTGCAGGATCTGGTCCATGAGCTTCTCGTTCCCTTTATGGTGTTGTGGTGGAGACAGTAGCATAGGGACCGTATTTTGCAAGTCTCTACAAAATGTGCATCTGTATACTCATACATCTTCATAAGCAGGCAAAGTTTTATAAACTTAAATTATAACATTCTAAACAGGATTTCTTGATCTGATTTATGCACTTCCAGTATTTTCTGGGTTGTATGGTGATGTGTACGTTTTAGAGGAAATATCTCCTAATTATGACTTTGAAGCAATTTTCACTTGCGGGGCAAAATAAACAAATAAACTGAAATGTGTCTTATTAAAGGCAGACAGTGGGGCATTTTGAAAATATTATGATGGCACTTAAAGAAGACTGTAAAATTTTCAGAAAAATATTGAAAATAGAGATTCAAATTATAGAAGATGTCCTTTGAAGTGGTGTATGTCTCACTGCTTCTGTTGATCCAGATTCTTTTTTGTTCTGGACTTTGTTGACTCATCTTCTACCTCTACATATTGAAGGTTTCCTCTTACCCATCATCATGCACTGTTCATTCTTCTGTCTACTCTACATCTCTCCCAAATATATGTCAACAAGAATGATTACTGGTGTTTTCTACTTACATATTTCATCCAGCTTTTTTCTTTTCAGCTTAATATTATGGACTTCAAAATAATGCTAACCAGTGGTGTTCAGATAACAGTTTAGAGAGTTTTGTCTGTAATTTACTGCTCATTGCATTCCTTCATTTTTAGAAATAGCCTCTCGCTCCTTTGTAAAACAATTTTCTTACAAACTAAAACATTTGTTCATTAATAAACCAGTGACAACATGAAGACAGTAAATTAAAATTCTAAAATGTAACAACTGAGTCCCTTCTAATCTGGTTCCAAAAAGGAAAAGTTAATTTTTTTTTCTCAACTGTAAATCTTGACTTTCCTAAAACCTGTCCTAAAACAAGGGCATGTGACTTTTAGAAAGATAAATTTTATATTCTAAGGTACTCTAGCATGAATTAATAGTGACACGTGAAACTGATAATAGATTTTTTTTTTGCCATGAATCCAAAAGATGGATGTAAAATCAATTTTTATTAGCTATATAAAACTCCATCTATACTTTAGCTTTTTTTCTGAAGGCTACAGAAGTTATTTTTTAAAATGTGTTTTTCACAGTGAAGCTTTTATTCCTTTTACATTTGACTTTGCCAGTAGGGACCTCTGTTCAGTGTTTCATCCAAAGAAGACACCTTTGACAGTATGGTTGCTCTTCCCCTACAAGCACTGTGCCTCTGTGTCATCACTGAATTACAGCTTAAGTTTTTTTGTTGTCCTTCAACCCCTGACCTTCTGGCCTAAAGGCAAGACTGTTACTACCACAGCTATGCTGAAGCAGAAAGCAGAGAGCATGCAAAGATGAAACAATGTGGAACTAGTCAAAACAGCTTTTTTGTACTCTTAAAAAAAAAAATGTACTAAAAAAAAACTTCTAACGGTTTCACTTGAGGCTTGAGTAACTTTAGGCAGCTTTAGTTTGTTCAGTGACCCAGGAACAAGTACCATCATCCTATTAGTGCCCATAATGTGAGATAACTATACCAAAACAGTCTCTTGAACTGCTGTGTATGCATATATTTTGAGCAAGCTGAAGACTGTGTGTTTGTCATTTGGTTGTGGTTTTTTTTTTTTTTTTCTGAAGTGTGTTTTTTCATGGTGAGAATTATTATTCCAATCCATTAAAAGTAATTTAATAAACCACACAAACAAGCTTGTGGTATATATAATGGATCCACAAGCACCAACAGTAGAAATCATTCAAAATAATATTACAGTAGCATGTGTTAGAACACGTATCTTTCAATCTGCTTCATACTGTCAAAATGAGTCATTATAAGAATTTATCAACACAATGAAGGCAGAATGGATCTTTACAAGCCTAAGTTTTGCTCTGAATTTGTTCAAAAAGTGTAATCCTTTATTATCTATGAGATTATATAAAGTTATTCTACAAGTTAATTTGTTAAGAAACGTTCCTTTCTTTGTTCTGAGACCTGTAACTCCTTGCTCCATCTGATGACCTCCTACTGCTTAGGTTGAAATAGATGGTGAACAGTCCAGTTCACTTCTCCATGCTTATCTAATAGATTTCTGTTATATCCCATGTCTTCTCTTTCCAAGCTGAAGAATCATGATCAATCATATGATAGAATTATACTCCATTGTTCATTGTATAGAAACCTGGCACTCTAGTTTTGTACCTAGATACATATATATGTTCTCAATAAATGGTGGAATTTGTTGTAATTCTGATTTATGATAATTAATTTCTTAAATTTAGTTCTGAAGACTTTTCTTTTACATTTTGCTTAAGTCTACTTTTTAAAGAACCCTGTATATGTGTTCAAACAAAAGTTTCAGGTATGTTCAAAAAATCCCCAAATCTAGGATGTGAACAGATGCAGCAGTTGTATGTATACTTAAAATAAAACAGTTATTTTTTAAAATTACTTCTGAAACAGTGCAAAAAATCTAATAATTGTACTTTTATGTTTAATATTTAAAAGGTTGCTATATTTTGCACTGTACTGTTTTCTTCATTCAGACAGATAATTTCCTGGAACGCTGCAATACTTTGCACAAATTCTGTCCTGTTAGTTCAAATGAAAATTCTGTGTATCATATAATCTTCTTATTTAAAATGTTGATGGAAATGGTTTGCTCAGCTGTTATGACCTTTATCCTTATGAAATGTATAGTGTCTAAATGATTAATCTGAAGCCATATCCACTCTGCATATTTCCTATTGTAAATTATAGCAATACAAATGCCTCAAGAGAGATGAACATTCCTCCACCAATCATAATTTTTAATGTAAGATATATAATGTATACACTGTAAAATTTGTTTTATACACTTAATCTGCATATATGAATTTTTGTAGGGTAAAAGTATAGAAGAGGTTAGTTCCTTAATGCATTTTCTTTAACAACTCAGTTATACCTTCTTATACTTTCAAGCTTAGATAGAAATAACATTTAGCCAATACATACAAACATTATTTTAATTCAAAACAGAAAAATGAAATAAGTAAATTAGAAGGAAAATTACCCATGAAGTATTACTATGTTCATTTTGTTCTTCTGTGGCTTTGAATATTGAGATTACAAGGTTAATTCAGGAATTAATGGGATCTTAATTCTATGAATAGGCTGATTTCTCAGAAAACTTCTTTTTACTACAAACAAATTAACACATGAAAATCCTTCTTCTGTTCATGGGCTTTATTTTGCAAAATTCTCAGCACTTTTTTCAAGTCTAGTAAAACATTTATGCATCTGGTTAATTGAATGGCATTAATGTTTGATTTTAGTGGGACTTCAGATGCACACATTTGCTTTGCTTGATTATGCCTGTTTGCTCACTATCAAGCACTGTGTAGGAATACAGTCTCAGACTTTTACAGAACTGTGATGCAGAAGGATACTCAAACTATAGGGAAATTCTTACAATAGAAAATAATTCCTATATCTGGTTCTTCTCTCCTTCATTTGTCTTTGCCAATGCACCTCTCCACTTGACTAATGTATACCAGGATAAGTCGGAGGAGCCCCAGGTTACTACTTTTGTTAGGCTTTTTGTTAGGGAATATCAGTAGTCTTGGATCACCCTTCTGCATATTAAATATTTCTGTCAATTAAGCAAGTTTTTATATATTTTTGTTGAGTGCTTGAATTGAACTCAATATTCATAGCACTGTCAGTAGAACATCTGCTGTAGGACTGAGATTATCCTAATTTTCGATTTGTAAGAACAAGCACAAAAGCTGCCTTTTTCATAAGTACTGATAGAACTCAAATAGTTTAAATGATGTGTCCACAAGAGAAGGTAACTAGGGCTTTTCTGTTAACTAAAACATGACAGGTGCCATTAATAATCTTTATAGAAGAGTGTCTCAATATTTCCCTTTTTCATAATTTGTTCATTCATATGTCAAATGAATATGGAAGTAGGAAGGAGGGAACGTATTTCTACTCTTTTAGTACATAATAAATCATCACACTGTGTTATAATTTTGTTTTACTTAAGCTTATAAGAACACAGGTAAAAATAACTGCATTCAGAAGTAGTTTCCCCTGCTTAAAAGGCTCCAAGGGAGGAATCTCTAAATTAGTTCCCCCACCCCCGGCAAACACTCAGCCCTTTATGTTAGTCCCATTAATGTTCAGTAATAAGTTAGTCTTCAAATATCAATAAGATGATGCGGTCTTGATGGAAGTTAAATGTCCCTAAATCCTATGAATTGATCTGCAGGAGCTGTTTTCCACATGAGTGGTATCTTCACCCAGGCATACATCCGCAGAACGGTGGAGGTCAGGGTGATGAAGGAGGAGCGGGCTTGGCGGCACACATGCACTCTATTCCTGACAGTGTCTTGCTTCAGCAAAGGGAAGTGAAGCGCATATACCATGCTCAGTGGCATTTCCAAATGCAGCTCAGCTGGGGGCCTGTGCTTATTGCATCAGTGGCACATACTGAGAAAAAAAGGAAATACATAATTTTGTCAAAGTAGTAGATCACAATCTCCCCCTCCTCCTTCAAAATCATCACCAGCACACACTAATAGCTCTAATAGATACAGATTTTATGCATATTTCAGTCACAGCAGTATTTCTAATGCATATGTGAAAGGGTCCTTAATTTATGTCTACCAACTGTGTGGTGCCCTTCTTTTGGGTAATGTCATCATCCTAATGGTGTTTCTATTATACTCAAAGGTAGCAAATGAGGCTTATTGCAGGAAGGTAATTGATTTTCACTGAGTGAAAATGTAAATAGCTATAAGAAATCCTATGAAAGACAAGCAGTTCAAAATTGCCAGGAAAAAGAAAAAATATTCATATACATTACTTATTGGAGCTAGTACCTGTAAAATGTTTCTTATTTTAAGAAACCCACAATGACTGTATTTCACATTATTTTATTTCAAATTGAAGTAAAAATTGGAGAATTTAGATGATTTTGTCTTTACCAGTTTGACTGTGCATTTTATGAAAATTACTATCCTGTTCAGTAAGGGTGCTTCATTTTGTCAGGTTTCTCTCAAGTGGAAACACTGTGAATAAAATTCCTGATATAGACGTGTAAAGAAAAATGATTCTTATCTAGAATTTCAGTGGTAAGAGGTAATCGTTTAATGTATCCTCTCTGTGGATTTTCAGTGGGAGCTTTCCTTTGCGTCTGAAGGGTTACTGGGCATAGTGCAGTTTACTCAGACCTCAGAATTCCAGAAGAATGCATGAGTTAAAAAAGAAAACATGCCCTTCGTGTTCTGGCTGCATCGCAGCCACTGTTTTAGGGAATTGTTTTAGGTCAGCAAAAATAGCCACCTGTGGTTATAGTCTTTCTGCGTATTTTGCAAAGTATAGTTTTTGTTGTTGTTGTTGTGGTGTTTTTTTTCAAAGATTGTCTTCCTGTTATTTTTGCTGTCCACAGTGTGCTCCTAATTGCCAAAGTGATACCTGCTACTAAGGGCAAAGCTGATTAGATGCACATTTACCTCCTTTCAGTATTGCACTGAGTTTAAAGTCATGTGTGTTTTATGATCAAGGACTGATGGCAATAGCTTATTTTTCTCCCATGAATAAACTGATTTTCAAATCTTCCAATGAGTAAATGACCAGGAAATCCTTCACACTTTAATCCCTGCTGGCTATACCCATTATCTCCAAAGTCATAGTTTTGTCTCAGCATAATTGTTTGGAGGTTTTAGTCCTGTAATTATTATTTTCATAACAAAACCCACTCTGCGAATAATTTATTTTGTTTAGAAACAGGACACTTTTGACTTTGTAACTAATGAGTGTTTATCCTTCTGCAGTTTGCCTGGAGGAAAATAAAAAGCCCCATTGATATTTCACTTCAGCTATAGCATTGCGAATGCTCTCAGTGTTTCAATACAGTATAACAATACTGCGATTAAATATGAACGTAAGAGAGCTTGTTTTCAAAGAGTCTTTGAAAGTTACTGATTACACTGTTATTAGTTCCTTTAATTGATTTTAAACATTCATTTAAACATATTCTGTACGTGTTTTATATGGTCTAGATGGAGTATATAAACACAGGTCAAGCTTTGCAGTTTGTGTAGGTGCAAAACAAATGAGAAAGCGCTTTAATTTTTACAATAACAGAGTGAGTACAATTTTTTAAACATATTAAGTACCTGTATCCAGTTTTATGGGATCTCCTTGCTTGACAAGTGCCTATAAATTTTAAACATTAAATCTGTTGTTTCTATGAACAACTTATTTAAAAAAAAATATTCATATTGGAAATTCTGTACAAATAATAGTACTGCAGTCTTAACTCTGTATAGATACAAACTGTAGTTAAACACCTTAGATTTAGAGTAAATGTCCATTATTGCCTGTTTCATTTCAGCATTAATCTGTGAAATTGAAAGCAAAACTAAAAATCTCATCCATGAATGTTGCTTAAATCTTCATATATGGTGTCAGAAATGCAGTGAGTCTGGTGCTTTTTAGAAGTATTTTTATGGTAAGCCTGCTTTTGTCTCTGAAATGAATCTGCAGATCGGCTGGTGCATTCACTTGAATTTTTAGGTATTCAGATAAAGAAGTTTTTTTTTGTTTGTTTTTAAAAGTGGGTTTTGTTTGCTTTTAAATAGGGAGACCCAAGAAACAAATCTCAAATAGGCATTCTCTCTCTGTATTTATTAGTACTTTGGCCTATTCGAGCAGGTTTTGTAACAAAATATTCCACTTTGCAGAGGTAAAAAGATGGAAGTCTTAGGCAAATGTTTAGCAAAATGCTATACCTGTACAGTCATTACATAAATATATAGTTGTATTATATAGTCATAGGTTTCATTTCTTTAATTATTGCAACCTAAAAAAGTCTGTTATCCAGTATTTTTTTCTTAAAGCTAGAAGAATAGCTGGCAATATGTAGTTCTGTAGATGAGATTTGAATCTGGAAACTTGAATACTGGTTTATTGAGAGTATTTGAAACTTGAATCCAAATGCTTTTGAAAAATCATGCCATTTTGTTGTTTGACACTAATTTTCTACCCAGCATGTATTAGCAATGACTGAAATTAGCTCCCAGTGAATTATAGTTAAGCTATTTTATGCCATCTGCAAGGAGTTTCTGATGGTAGCACTGTTTTTTGTTGTTGTTGTTGTTTTGTTTTTTGTTTTTAATTTAATTCTCTGAGAATTTAGAGCTCATGGAAGGTGAATTTGACAGCGTTGTGGGCTTCCCACTTCACAATGCTAATACAGCATCGTTAGTGGAGTTTCCACTACTGGCCTTAGCCATGACCTGGAGGTACAGATTCAGGTTCCAATGTGGTATAAATTCTTAGTGTTTCTCCAAACACAAGTACTTCAATGAACTGAGAGTTTACACCAGATGAAGTTCTGACCAGCATTTCACAGTAGAATTGGGCTTTATGGGGTCATGGGTGAAATCCTAACCAGAGCAAGTTCAATGCAGATTAGTTCACCTTTGACTTCTGTGGGACCAGGATTTTGCCCCTCAAACTTCCTGCTGAATTATTAGAAGCAACAAGAATGCCAATAGTGCCGGGCCTGATTGCATGCTTCATGATACAAATCTACACTAGAATGGCAGTAAATCCATTTATCCAGCCAAATCTATCCTTTATACTTAACATGCTCTTCTCAGGTGGTATCTAAGCAATTCTGAAGTATTAAAAAGTACAATCAAAAAATCACCAGAGCTAGACTGTTGGTAGATGGTGGTAGCGTGCTTACCATCTATAATTTTATTTTTAGCCTTAGGTTTCAGAAATTTAACGTTTCTATAAAATCCACATGTATTAAAATCTTGTTAGTACACGATACTTAATGTGCACATCTTGAACTGGATTACGTATTATGAACCAATAATTTTGTAATGAATATCGAAAATATCAGTATCTCCTGGGAAACAGAAGCGATACTTCGAGCGTCGGACATGCTATTTTCTATCTTGGGAGTATGAATCTGAAACATGAGAGTATAAAATTACAAAAGAAAGTTTTATCTTTTTGGTTCAAGACCTTTATCAGGTAAATAAATTTGCAGTGGTGAGATACAGGCATTATTTGACCTTCTCTATCATTCATAAACTATGGTGGGTAGTTAGCATTCATAAGAAGTCATCAAATAAATTATTTGCCTTAGAATAAATATGATCGAATTAGAAATGCACAGTGCTGATAGCCTGACCTCAAGTATATGGGTTTCTTATTTAGAGAAAAATGCTTAGATATACCTCTGTTAGTCTGCTAATTGTGTACGTATATTAAGTAAATATGTAACTTAATTCCAAACGATTGAAAGCTTTTGTGCAGGAAGATGAAAGGGGAATGGCAGTTCATTCAGACTTTTCAAGAAACTAACCAGAATACTCTGCAATTTTATATATATTTGCATTTTAAAATAGAAAATTGTCTGCTTTCTATAGAGTAGCTATATTATTTTTCCGACTTCAATTTGAAAATGATTGCAGATTTTAAAATTTTGTGAGGAATTAATGCTAAGCTTCCGAGATACTGTTTCTTTAATATTGTTCTGCAGTTAACATTTCTAAGCTCTGAAACAACTGATAAAGTAGTTGAAGTAAGTAAATAAGTAATAAAAAGCACATCAAAGTAGTTATGATGAGACAGCCAGATGGCAGAGAATTGCAGTTCTTGCTGTAATTTTATCAAAATTACTATTGTCATGGCATGTTAGTTTTCATAAGAATTTGTACAGTCACTGATCTTATACAGACAAATTAATTTCAGGTTCTCTCATGTGTAGTCACATAACAGCTATACTTGAGCACGCACAAAGGAAAATTAAATAATCATAGTCACATAAACTTGAAAAGCGGCACAATTTCTTAAGTTTACTATTCCATAACGTCTTGGGATCAGTGATCATTTTTCTTATGGTAGACTCAATTTGATCTACAGGAGTTCTGCCATTATATAGTTTCTGCTGCATTTAATCTTCATTATGAAAAGATATAGTATCATCTAATAGGGTAGAATTAGTAGTAATGCACCAGCATTGTAGTAATTCCTAGGAGTTATATCATTTAATGGAGTTTCATACTTTTTCCTCTCATAAAACTACTGGGATGAAAATAATTGAGCCATTGAAGTTTCATGAATATGTTGTCATTACATGTTCCCTTTTTGGTAAAGGATACCCCATGTCCTATAAATGTTTGCAGAGGAGGAAAGACTGAGAATCACATATAGTGAAAACGACCATATTTTGATCCAAGTCCTATCTAGGATAATGGCATGCTTGAACTGTTCATTTCCCATCACCATGCTGTCTGAAGCAGGAAGCCCACACGGCAAGCTGTGAGAGATTTCCTCTTCTTGAAGGTGGGCTTTTTATGCAACTGGTCTGACCTACTGTTTCTGTTGTTACATGTTTCTGTGTGAATCCTACTCCATTAAAAAATGATGGGTAAAATGGGTGCATAGGCATTACAGCATTTAATCTACTTTTAAAAATTCAGATAGTCTGACTCCATGGGCTTCTATTGTGTCCTTAATCAATTAAAGGCAGTGTAAATAAAGATGGTTTTTTTTTTTTTTTGAGTTGCTAGTCCAAAGGCTTTGGAACTAACTTTTTTTAAAGACTCATATTTCAGTTACAATGCAATCTCCATCAAAAAAGAAAAAAAAAAAGTGAAAATACAGAGAAACTATCAGGCTTATGGTGATAGATGTTTATGGTGCTGAAAGCTTGGTAGCTTTCTTAGGCATGTAAAGGAAAACAACAAATGTAGAGGACTTGAAATTTCAGTTATTTTTCACATTGGTGAAATTTCACCAACTTCAATTCTTCCTAAATGTAATTTATCTATTTATCTTAAAAACAAACAAACAAACAAAAAAACAGTAGTAGAATTACTAAATTAAGGCTTTTGACTGTTTCTTTGAACTTTAAACATCTGAAAACTAGGCATTATACATATACTCCCTATTTTTATCAACAAGTATAAAAGCAACTCAATGCAAAAATCTGTTTTCTGATGTAATGGTCATAGCATTTGGTCCAAAACCAATGAATTAGAATTTGGAGTGTCTTGTTGTAGATTGTGGTATGCTGACATTATGAAGATATAAATGTGTGTCTCAGAAATTGGTGTTGTATTTGTGTCGGTTTCTTGGTTCCATTTTTGACTAATTCCTATTCTCATTTCTTCAGAGACCTTTTTTGTCTACAAAGATTATTGTTGCTCCATTTTTTTGAGGGTTTACTGTACAAAGGGAAATGATTGAGAATATATGCAGGTCTCTTGGAAAATAACTTTTTTTTTTTTAAAGTACTCAAAACAAGCATGAAATATTAACTAAAACCAAATTGGAGGGAGGAAGGGGGGCTAGTTATCAACAGATTATTCTGCATGGCATCGACATTTGAAGTGTACAAGAAATCTGTCTCTAGACAGAAACATGCATACATATTTGAAGGTGTAAGATATATATATATATGAATACATGTTTTCATAATATTTACATATATGTGAGAAAATGCTATGTGGTTACATTAAGTGTAGAACAAGTGTAAGGATCCATATTTAGTACTGCTCCTTTGAGCAGGTTTGTTTTTCCATCCTATCCCTGTGTAGATCCCCAATTATGAAAGTGTGTGCCTGTACAAACAGTCAAACTAGGTTCTGAGATTTGTACCTGTGATGTCACAATATTTTAAGATGACATTTTAATCACAGAAATTTGGTGACTCCTAAGGCCTGATTAAAGAATGTATCATCAGAAGAATTTGGCAAAATACAATGAAAGCATATTGGAAAATATAAACAGTTTGTAATCAAGACATTGGAGACAACTTTGTTATTAACCAAGGGATAGAACTTCAGGAAGTTTATAAAAGTAGGCTTAGTCTGAAGCTGAAAAATTGCCTCCTGTGTAGATTTTACTAGTGATACAGGGTGAAATAGCTCTTATAGAAGGCAGCTTTATTTGTCCTATACCTTGTGCAGTTTGCTATACGTTCTGCTTGTGATGTTTACTTAACATGAATTTACTCTCTAATCTGCAGATCACCTGCAACAGACATTTGCAGAGGCAGAAAAATTATTTGCTACCAATTCTAAAGCTCATAAGCAGACTCAAAATGAGAAAGTTAATGTCATAATTCTTGTATGTAAATTCCAGAAATATATTGATTTTGAGCTGATAGTATATTTTCTTGAGATTTTAACCAATAAATGAAAAGCTGAAATTATACCGTAAAATGAAGCTGTATGCAGCCACACATTAATCTCATGTATATTTATGCAAAAAAAATCACTCTGAGGAATGACAATGATCTGATAAGATTAGTTTAATGTAGAATAACAGTAATAAATAGGCAAAAGCTACCAATGTGATGGAAACAAATCCTGCTTGAGAAATCTACCACAAAATAGAACAGTTCAAAACTAGTATTGAAACACCTGGAGGGAGGGAAGATGGAAAGAGAAAAGGAAAAATTAAGCAAGTAATAACACGAGCAGCTGGAGACAAAAAGAGGAAAAAAAAAAAAAGCAGTTGATAAGAGAAAGAAAAGAAAAAATGAAGCACGCTGTTGAAAACCTGTTATTACCAAGAAACAATTTTTAATGTGGCTAAAAATCATGTTTAACAACAAAAACAAGACTTAATTCGTTATGAAAATACCCAAGAGCCATGAACTGCTCTTCCTGGAGGTTAGTGGAAAATGGCTTTTAATCCATTACTTTTTTCCTGTTAAGCTGTGAAAAATTGAACCAACGTATATCTCAAGCAAACGTATTTACCCATTGTACAGTGGGTAAGATATTGGTAATCATGCAATGTATAAACAACAGTGAACAAGATAATCTCAGTATGTCAGACAGAGACCAAACAGAGTATCCCCAAGATGTTCCTGGGTACTAATAAGCTTTTATGTGTGTAGTCAAGGCAGGTATACAGCATGGTTTACTCCACTTATTTTTGCAGGCTCATAAATATGATCTAAAAATAAATAAAAAATAGACATAGGGTCTGTAATGTGACTGACTTGTTCAGAATTCTTTGGGACAAGGTAGAAGTCAAGGTAGATCCGTGTTTAAACAGCAGTAGACCTGCAGGACATGTTACAGGAATAAGACTTACATGTGCCTCCTTTGTATTGCTATATGTGTTTAGTATTTTGACTAACCTGGTAACAAAAAAAAAATTACTCGAATATTCCACTTCTCTCTTCTGTTTTCTACAGGTCCATGCTGTTGCTCACTGAGGCTGAAGATACGTATGTTTTGCATTCTTTAAGAATAAGATTGCAGTTCTTTGCAATTCCATTTGAAACTAGTTGGAAAAAAAAAAAAAAACAGACAAAAAAAACCCCTGAAGTATAAGGTAGAGCACATCTGATCTACTTTGGGAGATCCGAAGTAGATGTTTACTGCTATTTCCTATTGAATGGATCTAATGGAGAATCCATGTCCTGTTCTGAAGTTGCTTAGGGAGCCTCTTGGTGATTTTTTTTTTTTCTCATTGACCTCTTTTAAAAAAGAATAACATCTTCTGTCCAGCCTTCTGGAGTAATTCTGGGTCCTAAGTATGTCTCTGGGTGACTGGAAGATATCTTGTGTCATTGAAATTTCTTTATGGAACACTATTCATCAACTTAGTTTTATGTTATTGGATTTTTATTTTGGAGATTCTCATGAACAAGTAAGGGGATCTGCATAATTGTAAATACCTGACTAAATACTGATGGCAGGATTTTTTTTTCCTGGAGAAAATGCAGTTTAAATAGAACTGTTCAGGAACGTGCACTAAAAAAAAAGTCACGAGTCACCAAGGTAAATCTGAAATCTGACAAGTTTCTAACCAAAGCAATTGAGTTGCAAAACTGAAAATTAACAAGCACATTTCCTTTTCTCACATGAAAACTATATTCTGCAAATATTGAACCGCTCGTGTTTTTAAAGAAGCAGTATTTGTAGCCATTGTTTATGGAAATGGCTGTGTGTTTGTTAGTTGTATGCCCCCCAGTTCTTTCTCTTTGCATTTCTGAGATCAGCAGGGTAACTGTCAATGCTGATCGAACTTTCTTCAGGAGAGGCCATACAGGGAATCTTATATAATAAAAAGAACAGCCAGCCTCTGCCAGTAGACAGTGCCCTGAAGGAGAACACTTGAAATAGCAACATGTAGTAGTAAGGAAGTTAAGGAAAGTGTGCAAAACATGTTATAGTAATACTGCTTTTTGACATGTTCTGTATCAGAAGTATATGGACAGTTGTCTTTATACACAACATACACTAACTTTTATGCATTTTTTTCCTTTTGCAGACAAATATGTATTTTAATTTAATTTACCAAACTGAGGACTAAAAAGGTATTTCAAAATGTTTAATTGTATTTGTTTCCTCTTAAACAAAGGAGGTCCTTTTTTTAGACAAAGATTGTTTAGGAAAAAAAGACAGATTAAATAACCTTTTTTTATGTCAAAATGACTACTGCTTTGTCAAGATGTATATAAGCATTGTACCCAATCCTGATCATTAATTACTAGAATAACCAGTTCCAGATGTTGTGGAGCTTTAAGTTGGACCGAAGACCATGGCAGTGAACAGTGAGATAGAGATAATCCTCATGGTCTTTGTGTGTTATACTTTGTTGACCTTGTGGCCAGCTACAAAGTTTAACTGCTGTTCCTGAGTGAAAAATATTTTTAGATATGTTAAATGAAGCATACTAGTGTTTATTTTTAAAGGACCATAAGTATGCATAGCACTTTTAACAAAAAGTGTACTAAAGCAAAGTTCCTACCCTTGTAAACACCTGATGCACAAAAAAACCCTTAATTGTATAGACTGACGAGCAACAAGCTACAGAGAAACAGCAAAGAAAAAAAATACTTTTTCATTAGATAAACTGAAATTAATACATAACTAGTATGATATGTAAGTGCATAGTGGAATTATCTGTATTAAGAAAGAAAGACTCTTCTGGCCCATGTACTTTTTTTCCCCACAAATAAAAGGGAAAAGATTTTCTCTGTAAACTACACATGAAATTGGCCATTGAATTCTTTGTAGAAGGCTTTATCACCAGTTTAAGAGACAGTTCATGTATATTTTTATCTGCATACACAATACCCTGAGTCAATCATTTATGAGGAGGCATGTGCCATCCTTAAATAAGATCTTAATGCACAGTTTTGCTCTTCAGCCTATAGAGTACATTTTTAAGTTTTATATTACTGTCATGAATACCTGTGCTGACCCGCTTCTGTTGCGTTATAGCTTGTCACAGCAAAACGTAAGGCCCCATAGGCAGTCCAGACATAGAATTAAGATGACTGCATATCCTTAATTCACTGACTACAGCATCTGTTTCCTAAGAAGTCCCCAATCAGTTGTTTAGGCACTCAGATTCTTAAATTTAGCATTTCTGATTTTAAAAGTATGATGGGCTTCTTCTGAAAGTGCCTGAGGCGTTTTAACTTCTGAGTAGAATGCTCCTTGATGTGCAACATCCTCTTCACTTGGAGTCATGAGATAGCTACAGCAGTGCCCTCCTACTACCACAATGATATGCAATAATGACAATTTCTAGGGAGTCCTCCGGAAATATTTAGGTCATGCTCCAAAAATTTATACCATATATTTTTCTGCCTGATTGCAGGTTGGTTCTTTAGTTGTTTTCATATAGTAATTACACTTTATTGAGAGAAGGTATCTGCCATTTCTTCCACTGCTTTCTTATGAATTTTGCAGTAAACATTGTTTCATCAAATAATTAAGTAAACAAAATATAAGGCTACTTCTGGAAAATCTACAGAACTTACTATAAACAGATTCTTAAAAGTTTCTCTTATGCCTTTCAGCCCATTTGGGTGAACAAAATAGACAAAAGATCAAGAAGGTGGAGGAATGTTACTGTCAAAAAAGAGCCTTTAGAGTTGGTGGGTAGAATTTTGTGCAGGCATGAAACACATACAGTGGTGGTAGTGGGTACAATTTTTCAAGTATTTTAAAATCAGTTAAGTATCTGGGCTTGCATCTATGTTCATCCTGTAAATGGGAAATTCCTTCCAATTTTACCCTACTTTTTCTTTTATTAGCAAAAGCAAGTTATAAAGCCATTATTTTTTAGAACTCTTCACTTTGTTTTTCAATGAGACAGCCAGATGCTTTTTAAAGCATATGCCTCCATCTCTGTGTTTTCCCTTTAAATTCCCAATAGGATAAATATGCATCCTTCCTAGTATATTTGTATACTTAAAATAGTTTTTTTAAATATAATTTAAAATCAAAATTATTTGCAGGCTTAATTTTTGTCTGTTGCAAATGAGAACAGGAAAGGCTGCATGCAGAGAGGACTTCTTGGTGATCTGTCATGGATATCTTGATTCTGATTTTGTAGTTCAGAGAATCAAATTTGGCATAAAGGACAAAGTCTATGGATCTAATAAATCAATCTTAATATGTTGCCACTAGTAATCTATTGTGCTCCTTTCATTTTAAAAAAGTTATAAGTTGATAAGGACTGTACTTGGCAAACAGGAAACTTGCCAGACTGAGTTGTCCCTACAACACTGCTATTTTCTTCAGATAGATAGCACTCTGGATTCAGGTGAGCTCCAGTACCGACAGACGGCTACCAGGCAAGATCCAGTCCTTGTGGAAACTGATCTGAACATGTCTGTTTGACGTCAAAGTGAGGAATGATCAGATGGAAACACTTTTCTTCCTGCTTTTCTTAAAGAGCGGAGCTATCATTAATAAGCTGTTTAAATTCTGTGTTTGATAAAGGACACTTGGATGGTTTTCCTGCCAAGTGTATATTGTCTCTGGTCAACTTCTACAAGATATTCCCAACCTTGTAGAGACACTCTAATAAATACACAGGAAATCTGACTTGCCTGTGTACAACTACCCAATGCTTCTCAAAACAACTCATCCTATGTCTAAGGAGGAATAAACTATTAACTTTTATTCCAAGGATCAGAATGAAAAAGTGGAAAAGGAACTAATGTTTGAAGCAGATTTTTCATCATACTTTGTCTGGAGTAACCTCAGAGTAACTGAGTCACTGGGCTATAACAGTAATTTACTTTTGTAATTTATTTGTAATTTTCACTTCTGTTGTAATTTTCATCCTTCTGTGAACGTTGGCTTCCTGGCTAGTCACATTAATCAAGAACTCATGATGTTCAGATGCTCATGATATAATGATTTCACAGAGACCAGGCAGCTCATTTGATTATAGAAAGAGCTTGTTATTATTTGAGTAAGTCATCCAACCACTCATTTAATTTGAAAGGTCCAAAGCTAAGTGCTCTCAAGCTCAGGGTCTGCCTGGATTAATTCAGCCATATACCTAGTATGAGGTACCAGAGTTCTGGAATCATCAAGATTTTGGTCAATATCCTCAAGTGTAATTTTTCTTGGTCATTTTCTCCTAATACAAATCTGTTAGGTTTCTGTTCTTCTGTCCCTTTCGTTAAGGACATCTCGCCCCCTCCCTGCATTTCAGACGTCTTGTTGATTTCCCTGGTGGAGATCCAAAGGGTTTGTCCAATAGAGGAAATGGGGAAATAACTTAGCAGAGTATATTGCTGTTGCAAACTCTGCTTTTTCTGTTCTTCAGGTTCTTTTAAAGAGAAGTGGGCTTGTAGGTCTTTCATAACCTCAGGCAGGACACTCAAATCCACACATGATGTGCATGACTGCCCATAAAGTCTAAGTGCTTTTAAATTGATCACAAACTGCATGACACTACTGTTACTGTATCAGTGAGCAGAGATTAACTTTGAAGAAGTTGACTAAAGCATCTATAGTATGGTAAACCTAAATATAGTACACAGAGTTGCGCTAACCACTTCCGAGGACAAATTATTACTGCTTACATAGAATTTGATTTTCTGTCAAATAGTTTAGAACAGGAAAACAGTCCAGCAAAAATTAATTTCTTTGCATGGTATGAAGGCTAATAAGCCACATTTCTTTTAGAGCCACGTAATTGTTGGGCTTCTATTGTTAATGCAGGTCTAATAACAATAATTCCTAGAAATATCTATCAGACTATTGTAAAAATGATTTAAATCATTACAGCATTGTTTCAGCATGGAAGGTACCACATTGTAAGCCACAAAAATTTAATTATGAGTAGAGCTAATGTCTACACAGAAATCAGTTAGTGCTGTGTGGTAGGGATGATAAAAAATGACAGATTCTAACAAGAAGATACTCAAATATATTTGCCATATTCCCCACTAGTAGTTTTCTAGCATAATCTCAAGGGAGTTGTGTTGCAATAGTCCTTTTAGTAATAGTAAAGATAGAGATCAATGCTGCAAATTGACAGTATTATGCAAAACCACTTATGTCTTTCCTAAAAAAAAACATTAAATGGAGGATGGAAAAGTAAAGGAAATCTGGAGTCCAAAATAACTCTGACATTGGGCAAACATGCTGTCTGTAATATTTGATAGTTTTTACTTGCTTTTCCTGTTTACAATCCTTTCTCTTTCATGTGCAGTAATTATCAGTGTGTTTATCCTGTTCTACTAACAGGAAGATTTAGAAATGAATGCCTCATTCACCTTCAGTGTTTTAATTATACTGCAGGGTAAGCAAGCATGCTTCACGTTCTCCATTTAATTTTTTGAGGTTGGAAAATACTGGCCTTCTGCAAAAGAAAGTGGTATTTGTAATTCTAGTCAGTAAAGCCCTGAAACTTCCCTACGGGTTTTCACGGGCCATTGGGAGCAAATGCCCAGTTTGCAGGTCAAAATCCACAGCACTGCTAGAACCTATGTACATAAAATCTGATGTGCTCCATTGAACACTGTATTTCTCCTGTCTTGTTTTGACATTTACTCACAGTGAAATAGCCAAATCAATCTAGATCAATTCAATCCTTTCTGGGTGGAAATCAAGAAACCTATTCAAATCTTTGCAGAGATTTGCAACACTCAAATGTATGTAATTTCCTTTAACTTGGAGAGATCCTGGATACTGTAAAGAAAGGGTGAAAATTCTGTTTAAAAGCTAACAGCCATATTCTCTACTAGTATTCAGCTGGCGTATCTCTGAGCAAAGTTTGTTTTACACTGGAAACAATATTGGTAATTACAGCAACATCTCATCTCTTTGCGAACTTTCCTTTTTAGGGAGATGCAACTTCCCCCTAAAGTTTCCACGTAACTGTGTGATGTTTCTTCGTGCCACAGTGTTTTATCACGACACTGACACTTCACATCTTTGAAGTGTTCAGGAAATGAAGAATAATTGGAACATGTGGAACAATCTTTTGCTTACCCCATAGATAAGCTGTAGAGGTTTCTTTAAAATTCCAAAGAGAAAACAGGCTTATAAGAACTTGCTAACCATTGTGCATTGAGCTGTCACCTTCAATGTACCTTTGAAATACTGGCTGTTTCTTAAAGGGGAAGATGGGAAACAGAAAGTGTATAGTTTCATTCGCGTAGACTTTGTCAGAAAGTGAGGCTGTGATATGATTTCTGTCAGAAACAATCTGCTTGAAATTTTTCTGTCTTTACTTTTGAACATGAAGTTGCTTGTCTGTATTCTAACCCTAGGTGATGGGATCTGCTGCCTTGTCAGATAACATTTGAGTTCACTCACTACCTGCTTGTTGACTAGCGCACAGTCTCACTGTGGTGGCAGGGAAAGCCTTAAGGCTACTCAGCATCTGTCTCTTCTTGTAATTAGTTGCAGCCTTGTGTACAGAGCAAAACAGAGATTTTTTTTTTTTTTTCTGTGAAAGAGTAATGTGCGCAGACAGGAGTTTTTAAACCACAAAAGAGTTTGCTAGTGTTTGTCACTCTTCTTTTTCAAGATGAAATGGATTTTTATCTACCAAAAGCAAAGTGTTGACATCCTGATACCTGACGTCCTTTTTTTTTTTTTTTTTTTTTTTTCCCCCCCCTCCAAATTGTGCCAGGGAAGTAGATTTTAGGAAAGAAAACCCTAAGTCTAAATCTGGATAACATATTTTTATTGTTATACAAGACAGCCTAGGTTTGTGGAAGATCGCTGGTAATTATGCTGCTTTTAGTCCTGCTCAAGTGATTTTGTTGCTCCGTGTAAGAGTAAGCCTTGCTAACAGTGTGAGGATTTGCAGATTTTAAGCAACCACCACACACTCTTCACTGAATGCTACTCAGAGAGGCCTCCTTGAAGCAAACTTCAAGAAAAAAAATAATTCTGGGTGTGACAGCAGGAGACACTGGATTTTTAGAAGGGCTTTATCTCTTGCTGCAGTTTTGCATCTCTTATGGTATCATATTTTCATTTTTCATGTAAAATATCAAGAATAAAAGTGCGTTGTTATTACTGCCAAGAATATATAGTAATTCAAAATTATTAAAATGGTTGAGAAATAGCTTGGTAGTGCATTTAAATCATCGTGCTTCTGGACACAAACTACCACAACTAAAGATGGAAGCAACCTTTCTGGAAAGGCAAATTATTCTGTAATTGCTTGTAGCTTAGTTTCTTTTTTCACATATCAGAATTTTAAAGACTTTATCCTCATCATTAAGAATAATATGTGACACCAAAGAGAAAATCACATTTCTTCCATATTATGTCTTTTATCTTTTTCAGGTTAATCCAACATGAAACATTATTTGGGTACTTTCTCCTTCTGTTCTTATTTGAATGGACACAATGCCACTAGGTTTGCAAAAGAAAAAAAAATTTAAATGTGTTCTCTGGATTAAAATATGTCACAAATACATTCTAATTTTATTATCTTGTGTTTATTTATTTATTTTTTTCCCCTTAGGGCTGAGCTAGCTTTTTTATCTAGAATTTTGAGGTGACTTCAGCTAGTTTTTTGATGTACAACAGCAAAGACAAGTACATTAGATCTCTAGATAGCATTTTATAAACATCAAGTTAAAGAATTTTAATTATGTGAGAATAATAAAATGAAGAAGACAGATGTTCTTTCAAAATAGTAGGTGACATTTGCTAAGTGATTTCAAAAGCACCTAGGAACCAAGGCCCATTACAAGTTAATGGGAGAGTTTTAATCTTATTGATTTATTGCTGTGTTCTCAGTTGTAGTACTAGTAGCAGACTGGTTAGATAAATACGGCTTTACGATTAGACAAATAGGATTTCAAATAACTGGTTGTGCTTCCTTGCCTTTCCTATAAAGCTAAGCAGGTGGGATATTTATGATGGGTGTTCTGGAAAAAAGTGTTTGAACAATGTGTGGAATGCTCAAGGTTATTGAATCAGTGTCATATTTTTCCTTGCTTTGACTGTTAAAAGGTAAAGCCAAATTTCAAAAAAAATCCAGATTATCTTGGCAATGACAATGTTTTTCTTTTCTTCTAATTCAGCTCCGTTAATTATATGAAATAGGTTTGGTGGTCTTAATAGAGCTTGCACTAGACAAGTTGAAGAAACAGAGCTCTTGGCATCATCCCAAGAACAGTGCTGGCTGACATGTGCAATCACTCACTTCTGAGAGGAAAAGTGTCATTTTTTCACCCATTTTACCTCCCAGTTCAATGCTTGTATTTTCCTTCCATTTTATTTTTCGATGGCTTTATCCTGTGAAGCACACAAATGTCTCCTGGGGCTTTCCTGCACAGATTTATTAAATTTCATTATCAGGGCGTCTTTCCTGTATTTATACTGAATATTGTCATTACTTATTTCAAGCTGCTCTTCCTCATCATACCTCATATATGGTTTTAGATGATTCTTTGTGGTAGTTATGGTCCTAAAAGTTGACCCCTTTTGTCAAATCTGCAGAAGTCTCTGAGGAGCATGAAAAAGGATTGCATAGGTAGAAGAAATCTGCTCTAATGGCTGCTGATCTAAAGGGTTATATAGACAAATGGGGTGTTACACAGAACTAGCCAACCTGTACCATTTTATGAACTGGAGAAACTTGGAGAAAGTGCAAGGAAGTACCCAAACTTTTTTTTTTTTCTCCATTGAATGGGTACTAATGAACACTTTTTCAAATGTTCTTTTTTAAATAAGCACTTAAATTTCTTCATTTGATTGTAGGCCTCATTTAAATGAATGATATTGGCTATTTTAATATTTTTAGGCTTCATAGTTTTAAGTTGAAATCATGTTCTCTTCCAGTAAAAAGACTTAAAAACTTTTAATGAAGATCTCATTCTTTGTTCAAGAAGTCAGTAACTGTAAAGAGAATGTTATTGATCCTATAGGTAGCGCACTGGGCAGCTCATTTATGGAAACTTTAGATTGTATATAAATGTAGTGGTCTGTCAAGACAATCAAAGCTGCATTGGCCTTTCATATGTGAGGTTTAGAACTTTTTAGATGCATTAAATTAACTACGATCTTAAGCATCTCTTGAATCAGTGCAAATAGAAGCTACACTACACAATACAGCCTTTGTATTGGACAAATTGTAACGATGTTCTGTGTTCTACTGTCTGATAACTAACTGTAGATATTTGGTTATTTCCTCCTCTTGGTAATTTATCAAGGGAATACAGATTTCCAGGGGAGATTCAGCTCTGATGCCAGAGTTGATCAGCATGTATTTTGAAGGTTGAAGAAACAGCATATGGTTACTGAAATACAGTATGTGAATATATCAACTTGTATATGAATGATTTTATAACAACCAGGCACCTCCCGCTTCCATAATTACCAGGGTCCTTTGCACAGAAAGCAGTGACAATGACTAATAGGCACAAGCAGATTTTTATTGCTGGAGCTGGAGTGTGGACTCAAAAATGTGTTTAGTTTAGAGGCTATAATAAGTACACTTGTTTCTATGGATTTTACTCTTAAAGTAACTTTTCTAGGTCTTGAAGCCGAGAAGCTAGGCCACAGTGGGTTCAGGAGTTCATCATGAACTCTGTTGTGATTTAATTTCAGTTAGCAGAAACTAGGTAAAAGAAAGGTAAAAAGAGGGCAGAGCCTAAAAATCAAAGAGTGAAAAACAGATCTAACACCAAGGAAAGCAGAAGATGAATACAGGGAGGTGATTAAAGAAAAAAAAAAAAAAAAGGAAAACAATAAGAAAATATATGTAATCCTGCAATGGTCTGTCCAGTTCCTGACAGCCTAGCTCTCCAAGGATGCTTTATAAGTAATAGGGACATCCCTTTAGCTCACCAAATAGAAAAAGAGGAAATATCAAAACTAAATTGTGTTTAGTTTGCTCTGTAATAGTTAATTTTTTTTTAATGTGTCATTTTTTAGACTTTATCATACCTATGTTTTATAGTATGTACTTTCTGGGCAAAATTTTGTAATTACATGGAAGAAAATACGTAGAAAATGATAAATCTCTACTATGCTTGACGTTTTTTTCTGAGTATCACTCCATTTTTAAATATAGCCACAGAGTTCTTTGCCATATATTACCATCTATTGTGTCCCTCATTTCAAAGAAAATTTGTCATATTATGAATATTAATTTGATCTTGCTGATAGATTTTGACAGTAATATTTAGCTTTCAATAGAACTTTTCACCTGACAATTGCAAAGGACTTTACAAATCAAGATAAGTACTTTCTTTTTACAGGTGGGAAAACTGAAGCACAGCTATATTAAGTGATTTGTCAAAGGCTAGCAAGAAACAATCTGTATTTCTTATCTGTAGACAGTGCTAGACTCTAAGTTATCTGCATAGAGGAGTCCACAATAAAATTAGAATTTGTCTTTGTAATATACCAAATTGTTTTATTTTACATTTATTCTTCCAAGGTTATTTTAATTATAATGTGGAATCAAAGAGTATACACTTCATCGGTTCAATCATTAAGATGTTTAAGGGACTGAAGTATCACTTTTATGAGGAAAGGCAGACCGTGCTAGGACTGTTCAGCCTGGAGAAGAGAAGGCTTGGGGGATCTTATCACTGTCTATAAATATCTTAAGGGAGAGTGCAAAGCAGACACAGCCAGGCTCTTTTCAGTGCTGCCCAGTGAATTTAGTAGTGTCTACACTGGTATCCTTACACAAAAGATGCAGAGTGTAAGCTAAGTAAGGAGCTATGTTTTCAAAGAGGAATAGATCTTTGTATCTATTTTAATTGACACTGCAGGAATAATAACCATGTCTGCAGATAGGAATCCAGTGTTGTTCTGCATATGCTCATGGTATCCTATGGGTTTCTGGCTGCAGCTCCAGGGTGACATTGGATCTCTCCTAGATCGTTACATCTTGCACAGGTGTCTTGGCAGAAATTGCCTATGCTTATGCCCCCAAGTTACACCCTGTTATTCCTGACCATATTATCCTAACAGCAGTATGTCAATTCATATCTGCTGCTGCAGAATCTTTGTGCACGTCATTACTGAAAAAACTAGACTATCTAAAGCAAACTTTGAACTCCTTTCTGTTTTCAGTAGGCTACAGCCTAACAGAGAAGGATTAGTCGAATGTTCTACATGTGAGGAGTAATACTAGTAGTTGTTTTTTAAATAACTCATGAAATATGGCTTCTTAGATGGTACGTAACAAAGCAGATGAGTCCTGGAGGAGTCTACTGAGTCTGTGTGAATTAATTTTGCATGCAGATCCTTTATTACTTGCCAGATCTGGTAGTCTTAGAAAACACTTTCCTTTCTGAATCAGCATTCACAACATATTTGAGAAGTGTCTCCCTCATGGAAACAAATAAAGCTGCCATGCAGAGTCTGAATCCTTGCCCAGCATTAAGATTTCTCATTTATGACACCAAAACCAGCTGAGATTTCCTATATTAGGAGAGTGAATCTTCGAGCTTTGTTTCTCTAATAGATGTTTGGTGTCCCCGTTGACTCCTGTTAGGTGGAAGGATAATATCTGGGATCCTTAGGACTTTCAACACCTGGGTCAGATTTTGCAGTACTGATGAATAGCTGGTAACCACAGCGTATGTGCTGCAGGGAACTCTAGCCCAGCTGTGGAATGCACAGTGGTCCACTGTGGGCTCTGTAACATGCGACGTTTTTGTTCTGGAGACGAGAGGGAGGAGGAACAAATGTGTGCTGGTTGGAGTTGAATTCGAATGTGATTTTTTGGCAGTTTAGAAAGACTTGATCAGGATTATATGTGGAACTGAGCTGATTCTGCTTTTCAAAGTCGAGACAAAAAAAAAAAAGCCAACTTGAAAACATAGCTAAGTATTTAAGTTATGGTCATACAGAATGTTGCACTGTACAAAAGTACTCTGACAAGATTGTTCTTGCAGCAAAAGCCATTCCTCATTATTTTCTCCTCATTGTTTTGTCTGAGTCCCTACTAATGTCTGCGTATGCAAAGTCTGTCAAATATGAATAACTCCACCAGTGTAAACATTTAAGATTCCAGGTAACAACAACATCAGGAGTTCAGGAAAAAAGGAGCAGAAGAGTAATAGATTAGCCAAATATTTATGTCAGTAAAATCCATGCAAATGTATTTTAGTGCATATTCATAACCTCATTGCCCAATTATTCTTGCTTTTCTCCAACAAGCGCATTTACAATAGATCCAAACCCTTTCCAAAACGTAATACCCATATTTTTTCCAAGCATAAAACCTTGGTTCATGCATCCACTCCAAGTAAAAGATGTTTTAAGGACATTCAAGTTTGATCCTCCACTTCTGGGTCACTATGCTCATACCCAGAAAGAAAAGTCTGGTGTTGTCTTCCATGTAGCATTTCCCTCTGAGTATTGTGCTTTTTTAATGCATGTGGGCCTAGTGTCAAAAGTTGGAGCTACAGCAGCAAAAATGGAACAACTTGCCCTGTGACTTATGGAAGGAGGGACATGGCATGTGACATTATTGCTCTAATCATCTCCTTTTTCTTCATCTTTTTTTGAAGACTTTTGATCATACCTCTGCTTTAATGCACTATTAGAATATTCTTGTATTTCTCAGAGCTTGGTCCTTGTGCTTGGAGCCCAGCTGTCCCATTGGGCCCATTGTGCAGCCGCGTGGTACCGGTGTACTACTGGGAGGGACAGACTAGCTCTGCATTACCGTGGCTGTTGGCATTGCCTTGAAACTGCAGCTGAACCAGTAGAAATCCCCTCAGCTGACAGCCCTGTTGGTGCAAACAATATGCCTTAACATGTCTGTTAACAGTTCTTCATCCAGATCGTAGCTTGCCAAAATGGGGACCTTGTAATCCATATCTACGTGTATAGAAAATCCATATATCTATTTATATCTATATAGATATATGAGCCTGTTTATATACATCACTCTTTTAGTTTCAGTTAAAGGATACCTAAGGATTTTTCTAGGCTGGAATATACTGACCATATTTTTGCTTCTTGTTTTTCACATTGTAACTGGGAGTATAGGCATTCCCATTATATAAATGTCTGTTTTCATTTGTTACAGTGCTGTTTTACATTCCCACGGCAAGTGAAGTACCAGCAAGTGATCTTTTAGAGGTGACATATGTATTCATTGTGTTTCCTAATGCTTCTACTCTTTGCCTTAAAATGTGTGCAGTGTGATCACATGGTATTAAACAACGGATATTTTGCATCTTAGAATGTATGCCAGTGGCTGGTAAAATAATCTGTTTATGCCTCTCTTATATCCCATAAGATTATTGTGATAAGTGTTTGGAATGAAACACCAGGATATCACTTTTAACATTTTCTGTTGATTTAGAATCCTCTTTGTAAGCTGCTACATAGTACTTTTTCATATATTGCTTATTATAATAGCAGAACTATTCCAGTAGGATATCATGACTACAGTTTATAAGAAATTATATGGGCATCAGTGGCACAGAGTAACATACAGAAACCTGTCATATAGGGAAGGTGGACTTGATAGATCTACTGTTGTATTTATATCAATGCAGTCATACAAGATATTTCCCGTAGATGATGTTAAGTTTGTTGAAAGACAGTGAATGGTAAATATTTTAAACTTTGTTCCACTTTATAGGAATCTACGTTGTTCAACTGATGCGTTTAATATTTTAGATCTTGAAAATAATAACAACACTGTATTTGTCTTTGTAACTTGGTCTTTTTCAACATCTTGATTTTTTTTTTTTCTGCAGAAGGTCTTTTTTAAAGGGAAAAAAGTCTTTTGTTTTAAATAATTTACTATCTTACTGTCTTCATTCACAATGCCTTAGTTTTCACAAGTCCTTTTCTGAATAGCAAATTGTAGCATTTATTTAGTCAATGTATTGGATTTGATCAGAACTTGCCAAAGTATAGTCTTTTTCAAAACTCCAGACTACAGGAGACAGAGGAATTAATACAAACGTTAAAAATGATGGGTCACATGCTGCTCTCATCTGAGGTATTTAAGAGTATCAGTTGTGGTGTTGTTGACTGCAGGCTGCACAGGCCTCAAAAACATGCGGCTGGAGGTCTGTTTTTTCTGAGAATTGTACCAGAACTCCCACCAGCTTTAAAACAGTGACAATTCCCCCGTACGTCAACTGCACAATAAGTGATATGGGGCTGCAGTATTTAGGGGGGGGGTCTGAACATAAAATTGCTCGTCTGCACGTGTGCAAGCACATTCTATGTTGCATGTGAAATAATGTTCATTCAGCTGTACAGCTTAATGAAAGGTAACTCATTAAAAGTGGGGGTTAATCAAATCCATCAAAAAAAAAAAAGCTTTCATGTATGTAATATATAAGGGGACATATTTTGCTCTGAAGTCACAAGAGCATCTGGTACATGAGCCTCTTTTTTCAAATACTAACTGATAAAGACCATCTTTTCTCCAATACACATCTCACTTATTCCTCTGAGATTAGTTCCAGGGATAGTGATTTGTGCAAAGACTTGTACTTGACTGAACATTATGTATTATAATTTTTGGAACATGGTTCTGAAGAGAAACTGCCTTTTCAAAATTCAACTTCTTGAGATAAGAATGTTTTTCATGAGAATGCATTCTTACACCTGTATACGAATTTCATGTGCAAATTAGAGGGCCAAGAGTTCATATTTCTGAGCGATACTTATTTTACAGCTACAAAAATTACACTCATGGCTGATAATATTGTCTTCAACTGTAATGCCTTAAAGAGTTTTGCTGGTTTCCAACAGGAAGAGAAATACTTTGTTTTAAAGTTGATAAAAAGATTAGTTTTTTCTACTTACTGTCAATATCAGTAATTATAAAATGTCCGTCCGTGTAATTTGCTCATCAAAATTACTTTTAAAAGCCTGTTGTTTAGCTAACTCTTAAATTTCTAAATTCATGGTAGGCAAATATAGACGTGTAGATATCTACAATAAAGCAAAATTTATTGATTTATAAACAGAACTTATATATTTACTTGTGAGTTAATGCCTTTTTCTCATTTACATTATATGATTGTTTATATAAGGCCTGTTCCACTATAGTATACTACTTTCTGATTTCTTGAATTCTATCTAAAGATAGAAATAAAATATTTACTTTAAGCGTGCTAATCAATACAATATTTTTCATCACTAAGCAATGCCTTTTTATTTGCAAGTACGCTTGTTTGTATTCTGAAATTGGAAAAATCCCCTTATGTAGCTTTCCCATGCCAAATGTTTACAAGGGCAAAAGGAATATAAAACAAAGGCAATTTTTAGGATTTTGTTAAGATTCATGTTTATCACAGTGTGGACAAAAATGCAAAAAAGCATTTTCTTATCTATTCCTGTTACATTAGAAAAGTTCATGCCCTGCTCTTAGCATTTTCCAACACAGCTGTAGAGTAGTTTAAAGCCTATTTTTTAAATAAGTGATGCTCAATTTGTCTTTGATGATCCGCATGATTCAGGTGAGATGGGAGCACGGTCGGGCCCTTATTTGCATAAAAATTAATCACAGAAAAATGTAAATTGATAAAATTTTGCCTGGCTTTTCCCCCCTATTCGAGAACCCATGGATGGCTCCCAGAAGCAATCATCTCAGTATGGTGCCGCATTGGATGCTATACAAATGATCACATTTGTGTTGAATACTCACTCATTTAAATGTCAGCACTGATGGGGCGGTACATCAGTAGAAAAAAATGAAAAATAAATACACAGCAGCTGAAGACCATCAAATCTGTGGGCACTCTTTAGAGATATATGATCTAATGTGAAAAAATTGTAGATTAATTATCCTTTTTCAAAAAGGTAATTGTTTTAGGATCACAGCAGAAAAAAAATCTGCAATTTATTTGGAATCAAACAAAAACCAGTGATGTTAAATACGTCATTACATCATTGTGTTTATTAGAAGGCTACAATTAATTCCTGAGGCTCCTCTGGTCTCCAGAACTGCATAAAATGAAACAAAAGAGCATTGCTATTAATTTTCAAGCACCCTAATCCTGCAAATAACTCACCCAACAAAAATAAAGTAGTAACAATTTGAAAGTAAAAACTTTGTAGTTTTATTATTTGCAATGTATTTTTTTATTTTTCTAAACTATATACTTGCATGACATTGCTGTGGTATAGTGGCATCTTGCAATCCTTTATGAATTTGTCATCCTTTCAAAGGAAATAAATAATTTTTCCCATTTCATCTGTGTAACTGCAGCATAGATATTGTACCAAAATTGCAAAAGCTTCCAAGAGTAAGCAACACAGAATCCTGCCACTTCTCTAATTTTTTTTATTAGAGAGCTTAATTTGTGTCTGCTTCCTTATGGTGTAAATTTCAAATGGGGAGTAAATAAATTGGGTACTCTGTCTATCGCTCTGAAATGGTGTTTCTGACTGAGCTAAATCCAGCATAGACAGAGGAAATGGTAGTTTATACTTTTTTTCTTTTTCACCTTCTGGCTTTAAGAAGCAATCTCTAGAAAATTATAGCAACACAAGGACTTCTGTAATTTATAATCATCCATAATAGGTCAGCCACAATGCATTAGATTAGTGCATTAGATCTTCAGGGGTTGGAATGCAGTGTTTCAGCAATGCAGTGTGAGTCTGAACAGAAAGCAGAAATTTAAAAAGCCGTTCGTTATGCCTGCACTGTATAGCTTTGAATATTAAGTAGTTTTCGCTATAAAAAAAATAAACATTTTGGGTATACTTATGTTTCCTTTTTTCTAGTTTTTTTTTTTTGATGGTGGTGGTGGTTTTTGTTTTTTACTTAGAGGGACATGACAGTACTTGGATATGTGAATTATCAGGGAAGCACCCCCACTTTAATACACATGCCTTATCTTCCGTATTGACTGTGCCAGTAGATTAAGACGTATCTAATGCACATTAAAAAAAAAAAAAACCTTTTCATTTTACAGAACTGCTTCTGACTTTTTGCAACTATATTAAATGCAGAGCAGTAATTCTACTTAGAACAATAGATCTTATGTTTTTTGTGTTTTGTTATTGAAATCCATGGTTCAAATCCTGGCTGCGCCGAAATCAGTGGGAGTTTTGCTAGTGATTTCACTTGCCAGGGGTTTCACTTCAACAAGAATTTCACTAAGGGTATACATTTACTTTTCTGAAATGTATGGTAGTTTCTCTGTGAATGTAATTATATTTTTATGTTGTAAATGATAGTGTGTGGGAACAGAATATATGGCTGATGATCTGAATATTATCTGATAGCATACATGAGAATGCTGATATGCCCCTGTTGGGGGGTTTTGCAGAGATTGTATGGATGGGAATTTAACCCCATACTGGAGGGTTGGGGATTTTTTGAGATTGTTATCCTTTACAGTGTTCATGTGTATAGCTGTCAGCATTGGTACCTTTGCTGTATCCTTATTCTTCATATTTCAGCTGAGCTCTTTGAGTGCTTTTGTTGCTACTGACCTAGTAGGCATGCAGATGCTTCTTATACTCCTCTTTGTAATAATGAATCTTCCTTTTATCTCATGCCTAGAAAACGGCTCATGTTTTTGTCCTTTACTATATTCCTGCTACATTCAACTCTTAAGTATTGATTGCTGTCAACAAGTGGCTACATATGTAATCTGGAAATAATCTGCCAGAAAAAGCAGGTTTAGATTATACACAGCATGAAGGATTCAGTGTGCAGGGAGGAAACTGTGACCAGGAGCAGGAACATGACTGACATGTGGTCAACGAATACACGGTGCATACAACATATGCACCACACAGTTGACTTGAGAGTATCTACACCCCAGATAGCTACTTGTGATTCTGCATACTGGCTTTTTTTCCAGACTCCGTCAGTTCTGACTGTATAATACCTGCTTTCATTCTTATAAAACTGGGTATCTCACCTCTTTGGGTCCTGTCCCCTCGCCAGCATTACAAAGGGAGAATAGAACAAAGATGGACTTCTGACACACACAAGGCTTCTCCCTTTCAGAGTAAACCGTGACGTCTGAACCTATCATTGCCATGAGGTACTTAAGGAATGATACAATTAAGAGCAGCGCTGTGGATGCCACGTACCACTGCAAATCTGCAACATAATACAGTGTTTTGTAGCTGTGTTGGACTTCTGTGATGGATGTTCTCATAGATACATTAAGAAGATAAAGGAAAATCTCAAAAATATTTTTTAGATGTAAAGAGGAAAGGATTTTTCCTTTTTTTTTCTCCATCAGCCCCTGCATGCAGAGCACAGAATAGCTTATCTAGTCAAGTATATTGGAGAGTTATTTATGAGGAGCATTAAGACCAGCTATGTCTAAAAAAAAAAAAAAAAAGTGACTTACAGTGGATGGAAAGGAGAATTTTTTCTATCATTGTTCATGAAGTTGAAATATTTTGTAAGCAGTAAACATCACATACAAATTTGAAAACACGAGTTGATTTTAGCTTAGATTTCATACTGTCGTCTTTCCAAGTCTATTACAAAAAGTGATTAGATTTTCCAAAGCACCAGCAGTTCCTGCTTATTTCTATGCTACTCATTAGAGAGTCTTTCAAAATCTGACTACTCTTCAGTATGGAATTCAGAGTGCAACTTCAAACACCAAGGTTCGAAAACTTTAGTCTGTATTTAAAAACAAACAAACAAACAAAAAAGACAAAAAGGCAAAGAAGGGGAAGTTTTCTATTTAACAACTCCATCTATAAAACTTTCCCCCCATCTGAAAAGTAGAACTAGATTCAAGTTAGTAGTAATAAGTAGCCCAATTATGTGAAATATGGAATATATGAATGAGTCATTGAGAAAATGGAACTAAGACAGAAAGCTAGATTTTTCATTAATTTGCCAAGACTAAAATATTTATAAACTGGTGGTAAAATACTCTGGAAGGGCAACCTGGAGGTTTTTCCAGTAACCATCACAAACTAGAAACACAAATCCTTCATGCTGTGAAAGTTACCCAAAGATGTCCTCTTTGGTCTGTTTCATATTATCAGTTATACTTAGGCTTTTGTTTTCAGGTTCTATGTCAGTATTTGTAATGCTTTAAAGACTATGATCTTATTAAAACATGTAAGAGCCTTCAATAATAGCTAGAAAAAATTGCAATCCTATGGATATGTAGACTGAGTCAGATGGAAGCACATATTAATCACAGAAGTTTCTTTGTTCCAGTGTTAAATTATATTATAGATCATTTTGGTGAATGTTTACCAGGCTGGTCAATGTCCATTAAGTCAATTCAGCTGCTGACTTTCTGACCCTCAAACAGCCTGCTCAATTCTCTTTTTTTCCCTCACACTAGGCAAAAGTCTGTAGGACAGCTACAGCGACCACAGCATCATGTTCTTTAAGAATGGTTTCCTTCATTGCTTGAAAAGCAACCCTGCATTTGAAAAGGCTTTGCTGCCCTTTTTTAAAGCATGGATGGGGTGTCTGAAGGGTGGATGCAAAAAAGGCAAAGCCAGACTGCTTTCAGTGGTGCCCAGTGCCAGGACAAGAGGCAATGGGCACAAACTGGCACACAGGAGTTTCCCTCTGACCGTCAGGAGGCACTTCTGTGCTGTGCAGGTGGCGGAGCACTGGCACAGGTTGCCCAGGGAGGCTGTGGGGTCTTCCCTCCCTGAAGATCTTCAAAAGCTGCCTGGACAAGGTCCTGTACAACCTGCTCTGGGTGTCCCTGCTTGAGCAAGGGTGTGGACCAGATGGCCTCCAGAGGTCCCTTCCAACCCCTAACCAACCAGTCTGTGATTCTTTGAACAGATGTCATGAACAGCTTGTACCAGCACAGTAACAACCAATACTTCTCTTCCTTTACTCTTTGGAAGAGGCAATAGTGCAAAGAAACCTAAAGGAATCAACCCAAGCTACGTAAATTCCAGCCGCTTACTGACCACGATCAAACCCCGGCAGCCTGCAGGGAAATTTGCCAAACCTTTCCAATGGTTCTGCTAACTTAAACAGATGTTTCCAAGAGGATCCTTTTGGATGCAGACTGCCAATATGCTTTCATAGACTATATAGATTAATAGACTACAGTCGGCTACAGCTAGGCTCAGCCAAATTCAAAACTTTGAAATTTGATTTCCATTGGGAAATTAGCCCACACTCCCATTTAGTGTGGTAAAAACATTTTAACTCAAAACAACTTCATTGCTAGGAGATCCCATCTTTTAGACAATACGGAGATAGTATGCCAGAGTAAGAACTCCATCTGCATTTGTTTTAGCAGCTTAAATTAAACAGCTTACTTTTGCCTGCTTTTTAACTTGTACTATTTTTATAATTTGGAAATATGTCAGATTTGCAGGCTGTATTATGTAATCACTTGCTTCTAGATACGTTGTCTCACATTGATGCAATAAAACTCCTTAAATTGCTAACCACTTTAAATTTTAGGCTGAATATCTGCAGCGTGGTCTCCTGGCAGTTGTATAGTTGTTTGCACTTATCTTTGTTGGCTTTTCTCTTCTAGTGCATCCTAACTAGTTCAAAACTAGTTCATATGAAGTTAAAGATGGGCACAGAGCATATGATATCAATCATTGGTCATGACTGACAGGTGAAGACTCTCCAGCTGCTAACTGGGAGACCGTTCTGTGGTAAGGACAATTAAATATGCTATGATAGGCTCAATAAATCAAGTTAATGTGGGGAAAGTAAATTAATGTGTATGGATTTTTCTGTTGTTTATTTTTATTTCCAGGAATTTCAAAAGTATCATTGATTTCACAAAGGCTGAGGTTTTTAATCGAGTATGTATTTTCTAGATATAAAAAAAATAATAATAATAATATGGTAAGGACGTTTCTTATGGCTCAAGAAAAAATGCAGTCAGAGTTACCATTAGTAAATAAATTTCACGCATATTAGGCCTTGAAAGAAAGCTCTGGTACTTTGTTTATAGTTTACCTGGAGTTTTGTGATTTACGTATGCATACACGTGTGAAAGAGATTCAGGGAGACCTGCTACCTACTCAAAGCATGAATAATTTTATTTTAGTTTCTTTGTTATAGCTACTAAAAAAAAATGTAACCTTGCAATCTGTAATGAAGTGAATGGAAAAGTGAAATCATGCTAACTGGCAGTAGCTGTGGTACAGCAGCTAGAAAATGTATGTTAGCAAGCATTGTGTGAATCACTGTCTCCACCTAGTGCTGTTAAAAGAAATTACACCTCTAAAGCCTCTGGAAGTTACAGAGGGGATTCTACAATGATAAAACATTTTGTACGTATCTAGCCATAACAGTTGCAGTCATTAATGCCATTATAGTTTTAAATATTGCAGCTTTTATAAAAGGCAACTATAAGGGCTTATAATCTGTCTATAAAGATTCACCATTTGTTGAAATTTGCCAGCATAATAGTGTTTTCTGCAAAGACCTTTTGGCATATTCTACAAACGTTCATTAACAGTAAGGCAGAGAATTTGTCAGAAGCTTCACAGAACTATTCATACGCTACTAAGGGTCTGGTTCAAGAGCCTCTTCCTAGTGCCATTAGGAACAGAAGAAAAATCAAGATCAGATCAATTTTCAGCTACCAAAATATGTAAATTAATGATTCACTGATACATTATAGACAGTGCTCTGTGTCAGGAGAAATACGTGGTAGTGCACAGCTTAGTTCAAGGAGTTAACACTGATACATAACAGCTTACTAACTGAAATAATCTCTATTGTAATTTTTACAAAATCTTGTACTTCGATACCAGGTTAAAAACTAGTTGGAAATTCCATGTTGCCTACATTACCTCCTCCACATTACTGAGAAACTTTCAAATGTAACAGAAAATTCATGTGCAATAGAATTTGTTCCTATGCATGAAACATCTGCAACACAGACCTTCAGCTTTATTCTTAGTTTAAGAGAGATTATTTTGCCACCATGCCAAAACTAATAGAAGTATGAAGACAAACAGTGACTTCAATCTGCAACATACATTATATTTTCACATACTTGTAAGGTGTTTTTACTACAAGTTTCAATCTTGGCTCCCTACACTGAACCTAGCACCTGTCCCAGGAATTAGCTTGTCTCTTTTTAAGGAATTATAGATGCATGTAACTGTGACTGATGAACTGTGTGAAGTTCTGTGCATTGATTTGAGCAACCTGGTCTAGTGGAAGGTTTCCCTGCCCAGGGCAGAGGAGTTGGAATTAGATGATCTTTAAGGTCCCTCCCAACCCAAACCATTCTATGATTCTATGATACTTACCCTAACAGACTCTGTTATTTGGCATAAGAGGGGACTGGGAGCTCTTATAAAATGTTATGGCATTCTAAAAGGCTCAAAATCATACATAGTTTCATGAGTTTTTTTGGTGGGTAGACTAAAAAAATAAAATCCTCTTTCTGTAGTGTGAAGGTAATAATGAGGAAAATCCATCACAACTGTAACTTTTATCTAACCCACTTTTATCTTTCTAGATAATTTTAAACACGTTTTTTATGATTATGAACTGTAACTAATTTATCTAATCTTGCTCAAATAGATAGTGTCACATCTCACCAATTTAGTAGAACAGTTTGTAAACTCATGTATTAACGATTTAAATCAAGATTAACATTATAAATCTTTGTGCTGTGAGTTATAATAGGTTAAATAAGACAAGATAAGAATAGTAACAAACATTTTTTTGCCATTTAAATCAGATTTTGAGCATCGTTTGGGTGTGTTTTCACTGGTTATTATACAAAATATATGTATTAAATGAAAAGTTTTTGTTGTTACATTAACCAGACGTGAGTCACAGACAAAGAATTTGGGACAACTGTTTTACTGAGTCTGAGCTCTGCCTGGTCGGTATGTGTAATATAAGGCTCTGAGTGTTATCTTAGGTACTTTCCTGCATCTTCAACATAAAGACAAGTTGGACAGTAAAAACAATTGGCTGTCAAGATGAACATAAATTTAAAACTAACATAATAGTTTTTCATAATTCAAATAATTTAAAAGGTTCATTTAAATCTCTGAGTTTCACTGTATTGTCATGCGGACCTTTAGATTTCGCCAAGGCATCAGCAGTAGTGCTGTCAGGTAATGATACATAAATCAGTCTTCATTTTGTCTTGGCAATCTAAACGATGAAAATTTTCAACTGTATTAAATGTGGACTTGATAAGATTAGCTTCACTCAAAAAAAATAATTTATTGGGAAGTTGAACCAAAAGTAGTTAAGTGTTGTCCGTCAGGCTATGTAGTTTTGGTATCTATCAGAGACTAGTGAATTTGGAACACATTTATTTTGTTCATAGAAAAAACTTCAAATGTTTATCTCCTCCATGTGTGTTTGAATTTGTCTTTTAATTTTTAACTTTTAATTCAAATATTTGAATAGTGAAAGTAAGTCTGAAGAATGTGAGAGAACAGATATTTATATATTCATGTAAGCAATAAAAATAGTTTATTTTAAAACTTTAAAAAAAAAAAAATCTTCCTTGTGAAAATGTGTAGTATTTTTAAATGAAAGAAATACCACCAAAAAAGCTAGTGGTTTTGGTTTTGTTTTGTTTTTGTTTGTTTGTCTTGCAGTAGTAAAAAAAATAAATAAATAAATAAAAAAAATCCAGATTTGTTTACGTAAGTTTCAAAATACCAGTTACGTAAAAATCTGTATAAAATAGCCAGATAGGTTTCTAATAGCACTTTCCACCAGGGATGTTGTACAGTTACCTCTGATTGTAAAGTTAGGAGGGAAAGTATTCTGCAGGACAGCATAACCCAAATCCTGAAAAGACTTAGTTATGCTTGATTTCTGCAAGCCAGTGGAACTCTTAATGGTGGCAATATTAAAATGCATTTGCTGTGTTTGCAGAAGGAAGGTCATACATAAAACATTGTAAATCCAGTGGAAGCCTTTTTTTTGAAACCTCAGATATTTTTTCATGTTTGTTCATTTCATGTTTTTTTTTTTATGTTCTTCAAAGGTTGAGAAGCTAGAAACATTTTCCTTTGTCAGTCCGTGTTCTATACCAGATTTCATTGCTGCATATAAACGTTTATAATGTACTTGTATGCAGTTAACTTTGAATATATGCAGTGTTCTCTGCAACACTAGTAAGTCAAAGCAGAAACTGAGAAGGTTTGTTGAAAGAAACGTACCAAATTCAAATAATGTTTTGCTTTTTCACTGAAAACATTTCTACTAGCCACTTGAAGTGCTGCTGATTCAAAGCCTGTTCACTACTTAAGTCCCCAGTCCAGAATTTTTATCACTTTATGCCTGTGAAACTGCAAGTCTTCTGGAATGGAGATAGAAACAAAAGCAAGGGCATCCATCATTATTAGATGAGATATCACAAATTTGTTAAAGAGACAGTGAGGTGGCAGCAGTTCATTTTAATAGTGGTATGAAATTAATTTATTTGAATGCAGTTAACTTTAACTTGAGTAGATCTTCAAATAGAAAAAAAAAAAAAAAAAAAGCTATCAATAACTGTAATGATAAACTTACTCCAAAAGCCACAGTAGCCAAAGTTATCACTTTCCTTATTAAGTAATGATTTTTTCCTTTGTTCAAACAGACTTTGAGTATTACCCTTGTGTTACCCTTTGAGAATATCTTACCTTGTCAAAGGTTTGCATGCGCACAGTCTCTTCATTTGAGTCCCTTCTGTTCATCTCAAAGTAGCTTCTTCATTTCTAAGTGAGAGTTCCTGATATAGGAAGTGCAAGCAATACAAGACTTAGAAGGTTGTATTTTTTCAGTATTTCTTCCTCCATTACTGTTTATATGATCCACGACTGTGAGTCAGGGTACATGGAAAATAAATATTTTCAGTCTAAGTCTGTCAGAAAGCGTTCTCTGTTGGCATAGTTCACGTTCCTTTGGGCAGTTCCTTTTCTGGCTGGTGGTATGCCTTCCACACTAACCTAACCCACTGAGGCTGTCTGCAGCACTGTTGAGAGAGTTGTGGCTTTACACCCAGGACATTTTAACCTATGGCACCCGCAGTGAAAATGCACTTAAAATGTGGCCATTGATTGTTTGGACAGGGACAGAAATCCCATGTACGTTTCCAATGAAGCAGCACTGGACGGTGGGGTTGGAACTCCTGGCTTGAAAATGAATGTTTTTCCACTCATAGATTTCAGGGGAATAGTTCCTTATGTCTAGCTGTCTTAGTTGAAACTAAGATGATTGTCATTGTTTCAGTGACTCTGAAAAGATTAAAAAGGAAAAAAAAAAGAAAAAAGAAAAAAATAAAGGAGGTTCATGTGACAGTTTTATTAAGATCAGGCTTGGATCTTCATAAAGTGGGGTTCGCAATACTTGCGGAAATGTGAATTACTGAACTAACTGTCCTTGTTGGCAATTACCTTATTCTGTAATAACGAACACGCTGACAAATGATTTAATGACTGTGAGGACCATCCTGTCAAAGGTTTTTGCAGCCAGACATTTAAAATGCACACCAATTCTTAAATAATTATTTAAAATTCTCTTAGTAAAACATGGAAAAATGTCTGTTTCATTATTTATATGATAATTTTAATCAAGGGGATAGAAAAATGCATTTTACACTTTAATTTTATGTGACAAAAGGATAATTTATATACCGTGAAAAGCTTGGATGTAAAGAATAAGTTAAATACACTGTTTCTCATATTGTTGCCAGAGTTGTTACCTTTTGACCTTCTGTCTGAGATTTTTTAGAACATTTGATGCTTCTCATAATAGTTTAATATTACTTTCTTCACATTGATTAAATACACTTCATACATCACTGAACAATGAGTAACATTCAAATAAGGCTGTCCACTGAACTGCCTGCAAAAATGATAAAGTAAAAAATTAATCTCCAAAGTAAAGTCAAGCCTGAAATTGAAATCTTTGACGCATACATTTCATAATTAGTTCATTCTGCTATATCTAAAATGCAAATACAGTACTCTTAAAATAATTCAGATCTTCTTACATGGAGCATTAACGAATTGTTCTAGCTTCTGCACCTCTGACTTCTACATACTTTGGAGTCATTTGACTTTGTTGTTTTCATTGTTAAGTTGCTGAATTTTCTTTTCTGTAAGGCTCCTAAAAGTAGTCCTCCTTATCTCCTGTGTTTCTCTACCATTTGTTTCAGTCAGTGGATCCACTTACAGGTCAAGGGAAAAGAATCTCACAAAATACATGGAAAATCAAGGTACAGCCCTATGCTAGTTTCTCAAATGCCAAAGCCAGCAGAAAAAGTCCCCCCCTTGCTCTGCCCTCAGCCACTTCCGTGTTAGGAACAGTCCAGCTGTATGTGGGACTATTCTCTAAACTTGAGCAGCGAAATTATCCTGCTGCTTTTTGATTTTATTTCTTGGTTTGTTTGTTGTATTGGTTGTTTTTATGTGATTTTACCTTGGATCATTTTCCTGAAGCAATTTACTTGGCAACCACAGGAGCATTAAGCAAATAGAAGCTGGTGTTTTAGAATGGGAAGAAATCTCATTGCCACACAATGTGTTGTCAGGATTCTCCTTGCAGGTTTAATGTTCTGTTTGCATTCCCAAGGCAATGATCGTGAAGGTTGTTTCCTCTGTATTTTGAAGTGGATACTATGTCAAAAACTAGCATTGAATGTAATTTAAATTTGGTAAACTTTTTACTGAATTTAAACACTTTATATTTTTGTAAATGCTGTTAATATCTCATGTAAACCTTAAGAAGTGAGTATACTCAAATTCTGTAGTAAGAAGTCAGGTTCCTGTTCGCTTTTCTGGAATCAAAAGATCATAACTGTTTCTCGGTATAGGCAATCCACAGACAAACTTCTCAGAGTGAATTTCTTCAGGAAAAACGTTGTCTGTGTTCACAAACTTTATAATCACTCAATAACCAGAATCAGAGAATTCTAAGTTGTTTCACATATTCTCTAAATGCTGCAAATACTGTGCATAAATGAAATATTGATGTTTTTGATGCTAAAACAGGTAGATATCTTCTCATGTTAAGCAAGCTCAGTGCCCAAATGCAGTGATTTATTTATATATATATATATATATATATATATATATATAAAATAATAATAAAAAGCCTTCTGCATGTTTGAATGTTAACATCCTCTTGCCTTGCTGCAAGAATTAGATTGATTTCATTTCCCAGCACTGAGAAGGAAGAACAGTATACTCTTTATCTCATGTTTTTGTCCAAAGTAGAGTTTGGAGAATACTGTTGAAGTCCATTGCACAGCACTGCAGGTCTGATCAGCCGGGACTGACTGTCCTGCTAGAGTCAAGGTCTTCAGATTGCTATTGTGTTTTTAAAGTTTAGTAATAAATGCATAACCTTCCTAGCCACTTCCAACGCCAACAGAAACCTGCATGTTGCGCATCCTTGATAACAAATACTGGATACTGATATAAAACTGGTGACACAACTTTATATACAGGATTAGCCTTCCAGAACAGATGGTTATACCTAAGTTCCATTTCTGCTACCAGAACAGCCTTCAGAAAATACGTACCAGAATTGTGGGAGAAGGAACCTGAATCTGCATCTCCTATTTACAGTTGCACACCATAATGTTTTGCTGCTTCATGTCATTTCCATTGGGGTGGCAGGAGGTTTCTATGCAATAGCACTTCTTCAGCTAGACAGCTAGGCATTCCCAAATGGCAGCAGATAGTCTCCCACTCCCTGAATAGGTGCCCTTTCTACCATCATATATAGAGAGCAATTCATCCAGCCATGCTTAAGAAGTGGACTCTGTTGTGTAGAGCCCAATAGTGCCCTGTACTCTAATGATAGCTGCACTGAGCCTGTAATCAGGAGAAATCTAGGGTGGGATGCATCAGCCCAGGTGTAGGGAATTACACTGCATTCATCTGCATCTGCTTTAGGGAATGCTTCATTTTGGGTTCATCAGGTGCCCATTTCCAGGTGCAGAAAATTAAAATGAAAACCTTGACATGGCTTAAACACATCCAAATCTCACTTACGATGTACACGCAGAATAATCCTGTAATTTTGTTAGTATCTGTCTCAGAATTAGTTTTCAGTTCTGGGTTTTAGGGTATAGATGGAGAAAAAAAGGTACAATGATAACTATATCTTAAAAGTTTACAAAGTGTTCTGAAGGATGGGAAGTTGAGATAAATATTCAAAATTATCAACCTTTTTAAAAAAAATCTTATTCGCTTTTATACAATGACACCAGATTGTTTTTGTCAATACTTTAGCAATGTTTTGTAATTCACTTTATGCATCTTTGTATTCATAGTAAGTTATAGAAGTAAAAGGCAAATGCAGCTGGAGACAGACTTCCTTTAGACAGATGTTCTACTTCTGAAGAAAAAATAAGATAAGGAGTTGGAGGAAGAAACAAAAGAAAAAAGTAACAATATAGAAAACAATTTAGATCATGGTCTGTAAGTAATCCAGAAGTCATATTAGCAGCTGTGATGCATAAATTTTAGCAGAGATATACATCTATAAAATACTATAAAGGCAGCTACATATAGATCTCATACTAACATGGTATTTCTACAGTGACTGTCCAAAAAACTAGCTTTAATCTGATGAGGCTAATCTTCCTAGACTCCCTCTATGGTTAATACAGTAATTCAGTGCCCTATGGATAAATCATAATGTGAAGCCCACTTTTGCTGGTTGTAGATTAGTCTCCATCAGCTTAACCTTTGTGAATAAAAGCCTTGTGAACACCCTGATTAGATTGTGCTGTCCATATCTGTGAGAAAGACATTTTGCTTGTGCCTTTTGGAAATTACACATTATTAACAAAAAATAACAAGAACAAGCTGGCAGCTATGTTGAAGTATTTGTAGCTTTTGCATTCTATCAGCTTCTCATGCTAAGTGATAGCTTGTCAAATTTTCAAGAAGTTATAGGTTAAAACCAGAGGGAAAGAAATAAAGAGCACAGCAAAAGGCTGAGAAAGAATAGGAAAGATGAGGATGGTGAAAGTAAAGCAGAAGACATTTAATCAGAAATTCAGAACCAGAACAATTTTTAAGTGCTGTTGAAAGAACGGGTTAAACTTGCACTGATCACAGATTTTTGCTCTCCTTTTCTGAAACCTAGTTTGTATCATATTCTCTCCCATCAAATGTGTCTGTAAGAATTCAAAGGCAAAGTTTCAAATGCAGATGGTTGCACTGAAAGACCCACAGTCCTCTGAAATACAACCAAATTTTTCCCTCCATTCCTTCGTATACTACCTGTGTTTGACATTTTTTAGTAAAACAATACAGTACAGTGTAACCTGAGAAACTAAATATGTGCAACCTAATTGGAATAAACTATGAACAAAGCAGAAGATTGTAAATTTCATGCCCCTTGTTGAAGGATTTTTGTTTCACAAGGATTATTTTTTTTCTTGGTCATTAAGAGATTAAATGATGACTCTAAGTATCTGAATGGGGAAAAAATCAGGAAAATTATATTATATAAAAATTTAAAATCATTTGTTAGATGTATTAAAAAGATGTTAGATTATTTAGATGTATTTAGAAAGAGCACGTGTTACAATAAGATTATCATTCTTCACAGGTTCTTCTGTATTGCAAATTCTAAACTTTCCACAAGTTACCTCAGGCCATTTGCTTCATTACAGTATCAAGGTAAGAGTCCAGGCTTTTTAAGTAACAGTGTCAGCACTAAATGCACTGATTTTTCTTAGCAGCCTGGTTGTTAGCTGCCCTAATAGTTAATGTCTAATGGTTATAGAAATCACCCTTTGTTCAATGACGTAATTCCCCCAAATCCTTAACCAAGCCCACTACTGAAAAATAAAAGTATTATGCTTATTTCAACGTTTAACCACGTAAACATATTGAAATTCATTAGCCTACTCTAACGTGAGACAGGAATTGCACAGCTTTTCCAGAAAACAATTGAATAGTGAGTTGTTAAAGCAGCAAAGATAAAGCAGAGGGATGTGAAACTTGTCTAAGAAACATTAATTGTAGAAAGCAGCTGCACTTACTGTATGTAACAACAGATGGCAGTATTTTCTTATATGTTAGGAGATGTAAATAAGGTGTCTAAAACAATTATAAATCTTATATCAACAGCTATTGAAATCCTATATGAAAGTATTTTTTTCAGAAACTCAATGTATATGTCACTTCTGGATAAATGTTAACTTTAGAAGAAGATTACACTGTAAAAACATTCTTTTACATACCTAGGATTTAAACATAAAAACATCCTAAAGCCATTCCCTGCTAAGGTCACTGTCTGGGTTTAGTTACTGAGCCCAGAAGGTGGTATGATGTGAAAGAATCCCAGGCAGAAGGTGCTCCCCAAGGAACATGGCTAACACATAGATCTATGAAAGATGAAGGTGCTAATTTTGCTTCTGGCTGAACAAGGCTCCACAATTTTCCTGTGCAACAGCTGCTCATGTACTTTGTCTTTGCATGTGCTCACAAGGAGGTAGCTCTTAGCAAAATAAAAGGCCTCGTGGGACTGCCACAGAGCCCACAGAGTGGGCTTGGAGTGCCCACAGAGATGCACAGTGAGCTGTCAGACCGTGCCTTCCTCCAATACCCCCAGGTTGGTGCCCATGTGAAACGTAGTTTCTGTTTGGTTGTCCATAAAGTAGACAAACCAGGAGATCAATCTTTTAGTCACTTTTCTCCAGTATTCATAATTAAAAAAAAAAAAAAGAGCTTCTCCCATCTCTAAAATAAAAAAGAGAGGAAGGTAATTTTTATGTAGGACTATTACTGCTGCACAGCCAACCTCTTGCCACATCAGAAACTGTATACTGGGTTCTAGTTCTTGGAAAAAAGTATACATGCATTAACATACTACTAGTACTGGAAGAAAATAAATACATATATAAAAACCAATTTGTAGATGAAATTCTGAGTGTACTACAGAGAATGAAAAACCTGCCATTCACTGCAGAATATGTGTTACACCTATTTGCATGAGAGGTAACGTGTCTTGCCTTGCCTTCCCTTGCCTTGTGTTTCTCAAAGCTTAGAGAAAAGTCTTGCTTTTTAAAATATAAATAGTTCTAGCAAGAAAGTGTTCATGAATTTGATGAAGAGAATGGATTCCCAAATGACAAGAATGAAGAATCATTTCAAGATAAGAAACTACCAAAAATCACAAGATTACATATTTATACTTTCTCTGAAATATTTTCCCATCCGTTTCCCCTTTCTTTGTTTTTTTTCCTGTTTTTTTTTTTTTCTTAATCCAGCCTTCCTAGTCTATGTCCATGTCTGCAAGTATGCATTATACTGACTTTTCTAATATAATTCCCATGAGGAAGTTAGAAACCTGGGCCATAAAACATAGAGATTCTGAAGACTAATATTTGTATATAACACTCTATACTATAAGTTCACAAAGTATTTTATCAACCTAAAGTTCAGCTGTTTATCCAGACCTCAGCCAAAGCTCTGCAGGATTTAACAAAGCACAAGACAGCTATTTGAGTTTGATCAGCACATTATAAATCATGCAATCCCAGGCCTTATTTTGAGAGTGTGGGATTTTGACCTATGTCTTAGGCCTGAGGTTATATTAGTGGAAAAGACATCTGATGGTATCGGTCACACCAGCTTTGGAAAGCGAATGACAACTGAAACCATTCCTTGTGTTTTAAGACCCAATGTTATGGAGGCAGACTTTCTTTATTATTTTTCTTAGAATATAAATGCAACTTTATAGACTGTTGTCTAGCTTTTCAAAGTCTTTATTGTTTTTGAGAAGGAATTGGGTTTAATGATTTAATAGGGCCTCAATATTCTTCTATCATTTCCTTACTTTATTAGCCACTATTTCCTGCAAAGAATCTCACAAATGAATTTGAACAAAGCTAATGTACCAGTATAATGACAGATTGCTTTCAAGACTAATATCAAGGAACTTTCTTCCCATCTAGTGAATGAATCATAGTCATTCATTTGTGGACTGTTGGACAGATATGCGAAGTGCTCTTTGCTTTAAAGATCTCTGAACATAAGGAATGATCTTAGGATCAAAATATCATCAAATAAAAATACTATACTGTTACAGAAGTTCAGATTAGTATTGATATAAGAAGTCCAGACACTGTGTCTTTCAAAAACAGATTAAAAAATATCAGCATGTATGCACCATTTGCCTTTAATCACAAAGACATACTGAACATGCTTGAAATGCCAATAGTTTTATAGATTGCTGTGCCGTTTACTACTCCTCTATTCTTCACTTTTTTCCCTTAAGAGATGAAACCCAGTGCAGCAGCATGACAGAAGATACATTGAACCAGTCAGCAGACCCATGAAGAGAGATACTGGACCTTTCAGTAGCAACAACATAATTTCAAAGTGGTGCTCTTGAAAAGTGTCTGACTCCAATAGCAGCATTCCCTTTGAATCTTCTGTGACTCAAAATAAGTCCACAGCATCCAAGATTTATATATATCTAGGGCTATATTTTCAGATTCTTCTACATATTTCTGTTAAACTACTTTTTCATCATATCTCAACTTGCGCAACTATTTTGCATGAAATCTTAAATCCAAAGAAAACTCGCTAGGGGTCATCTTTTTTAACAGTCATCAATTTTAATAAGAAAGTGTTTTTTACTTTCCTGAACCCCTTTTGATTTTTACCCTCTCAAAAATAGCACTGCATTCCCTTTCTTTTCTTTTTTCTTTTTATTTTTTTCTGTACCATTCAACATCCTTTTCTTTTCATATTAAATCATTTTCCTTCACAGCTGTTATTGCCAAAATATTAATTTTGAGTTGGTTGCAGCTGTATATGTTGTATGAGCTGTGTCACTGCAGAATTGCTGCCACACCTTGGATCTTGGATTGCACTGTAGATGGAGTTTGATTGTTGCAAAGCAAGCTTCCATCATTTTACATTCACAACCATTGTGGTGGCCTTTTTTTTTTTTTTTCGGGGGCGGGGGGTGGAGATGGAGCGTGGTTAGAAGAGTTGCTCTTTACAGTTAATGTTAGTAAAAATAAATGTTATTGGAATGCACAAATAAAAATGTTGAGCTTTCTTGTACACATCAAGCAGAAGAAGATGTGATCTGTATGCTGTCAGAAGGAAGTAAAGAATAAGAACTTGGTTAAAGTAGATTTTCTCATGTTAATATAGGAAACAATGCCTTCTTGTACTTTTGAAGTCGGTGTGCTTTTTCGACCTTTATCTATGCTTGAGAAATTATTTTTGATTAGAGTATGTGTGGGTAGAATCTAGAACTAGTAGAAAATACCTAGCAGACATTTCAAGGTGCAATATAGGACTGAGCTCTTGCTGTCTGATTACCTAGACAAAGGTTTGTCCTACTGTTTACGGAGGAAAGGCACAGACAACTTTTCTCCTTTGATTTTGCAACCATTTTTCAAGGGGGCAAGTAAAAATCTTTTTGGATGCAAAGGCTGATAAGTTTTCTTCATGAAGGGAGGGGAGAGACTGTTCTGAGAGATGGGTGCTTTTGAAAAAGCTGAGCAATTTGAAAGGATTTATTAATGCAAAGTGTACAAATACAGCGTATATTACTGAACAAATCTGAAACTCTGGATGGATACTTATGATAATGGAACCAAGATGCATGTGTCACTGTGCAGATAACCTTTCTGGTGAGGTTTCTGCATAAAAATAAACAAAGAAAAGCAATGCATGTATTTTAACATAACATTGTTGTTATTTTTTTTGTTAGGAAATTTCACCAGATGAGTGATTTTAAACCTGACATCAACAATTACAATGCCCACAGAAACAACTGCATGTGAAAGGACTAAGGTGAAAATTCAGAGGTGTCCTGTTGTAGTTCAGGTAAGATGGGTGGATTTCTTAAAGTAGAAAATATCATTTATGATGTATATTTATATACTAATCCTTGTCCCAGCTGTAATCTTTAAATTTAATATACTTCATATTAGCATATATATGCTTCATATATATTTTATATATATTCTTTGACCAATTTTTGTGTGCATTATAGCAACACTTGACTTCCAAATGCTAGTTTTGTTACAAAAAAAAACCAAACTAAATAATTGTATAAAATAAATGGTCAATGAAAGAGCATTTAAGTAATGTGCTAGCGTATAGAAATGATGAGCCAAGGCATCCCAAGCAGTAGTTTTAATATAAGAAATATATAAAGTCAAATGGAAAAGAAATGTGTAATAACTGACTGGTAAAAACATTTTATGTGTTCTAGTTCTGAATGTAGACAGTATATTTCACTTTCCTAAGTTTTTGTTCAGTAGTAAGCAATGTGCAGTATGGTAAAGACTGTTTAGACCAGAAGAAGTCATTGTGCAGTATGTACTTTTGCTTTTTCATAGCTGCTTCATCTCAGTTCTTCCAGCAGTTAAACCTGCTGATTACATCTCTGGCGAATACTTCTGTGTGTGAACACAGATTTGTCTGAATCTTCCTCATGTTTCTTTCACATAGAGTAACTTGCACAACCTTTGTAGAATCTGTTCCTCCGTTTGTGATTAAAGTAGTTTTAAGCTTAATGCATTCTAATAACCGTGAGTGATGTTCACCTCGCTGAGCTCCTCCCAATTCAAGCTAATGTTGTTACATGCTCGTGTTTTTCAAGGATGCTGTTCTTCATTTACTTATCAAATTAAATGAGAAGGCTTACTTAGCCCTCCCCTTTGCCTTCAGCCTTTTGCTGAGCAGATACATTATTAGCTGCTACAGATCTTGAACAGATACACATACTATGCCTTGATACTGGGAACAGGTGAGCTTGATTTGCTTGACTATAGATCACAGAATTATAGAATAACCTGAGCTGGAAGGGACCCACAAGGATGGATCATCAAGTCCAACTCCGGGCTCCACACAGGACCACTCAAAAATCAGACCATATATCTGAGAGCGTTGTCCAATCACTTCTTGAACTGCGGCAGACCCAGTGCCCTGACCGCTTCCCTGGGGAGCCTGTTCCAGTGCCTGAACACCCTCTTGGTGAGGAACCTTTTCCTAACACCCAGCCTGACCCTCCCCTGCCCAGCTCCATGTCCCAGCTCCGTTCCCTCGGGTCCTGTTTCTGTCCCCAGAGAAGAGAGCTCAGCACCTGTCCCTCCGCTCCGCTCATGAGGAAGCTGCAGGCCGCCATTAGGCCTCCCCTCAGTTTCCTCTTCTCTGGGCTGAACAAACTGAGTGACTGCAGCCGCTCCTCATGTGTCTTCCCCTGTAGACCCTTCACCACCTTTGTCACCCTCCTTTGGACACTCTCTAGTAGTTTTATGTCCTTCTTATACTGTGGTGCTCCAAACTGCACACAGTACTTGAGGTGAGGCCGCACCAGTGCAGGGTGGAGTGAGGCTATCACTTCCCTTGACCGCCTAGCCAATGCTTTATCATCCTGTACGCAGATTATATTGCCAGTAAAGAAACACTTTGAAAACAATACATAAAAATGGATGATTGAGAGAAAATCAAGAACACAGAAAAGAACACAGAATTTAAGCTACCATGCCATTTATGCCAGCCTTTCTCTTTTGGAGTATCTCTTATCCAGCATAAATGCAGAACATTCTTTCTGATTTAAATCTACTCATTTCAAAACAATCAGCAATACTTTTCTGTAAAATCTAAGATGGCATAAAGGAACTTACTTTGCTTTGATTTTCTTTTACAGAACAGGGTTCTTTAGGCTACAGATGGATAAAAAGGTGCCTAAATGATTAAGCATTTTAATTTGAATGTCAAATTCCAAAAGAAAATGTGAGAAAATTAAGCATAAAGTGTACCCTTCTTTAACTTCTAACTTCTCACATTCTTTTGCTATCTGCTGTCTCCAGTAACAGTCATTTTCTGATGTTTTTGATCTTGAAGTTCTATTAATTCAGCTTCATTTACTTTTACATTAGTGGATTAATTTCAGAAGTTGCTGTATAACTTTGGGTAGGAGGGAGAGAAGAAGAAATCTGTTGCTTATGACATACCATTATGCTGGATCTGGCTGGGATGGAGTTAACTTTTTTTTTTCTTTCTTACTGAATGAATGACATTAGAAAAAATACTAACATAGAATAAACATGCTGCTCATTTTTGTATTTTAGCAGGCTCTTTTTAGTTTAATATTGTCTCAAAAACCTCATGAATTAATTGCACTATAAATAGGTATTACTTCAAAATTTTTGTGAAAAGTTAAGCGGAATACACCTAGGCGGCCAGAATTTTATACTGTCTAAAGCAATGATGTGCCCAATTTGAGAACATAATTAATGTCATTGTATGTACAGATTATACTAGTTGCTGCCTAACTGACCATTACTTTTACAAATTTTTAATCTATGTACACAAGTACAGTCATTGCACAGGTTAATTAAATGCTATTGAAAATCAGACTTGGTGTAAAGGTTATATTAAATAAATATCAGACTACTGAAAAATTATTAATTGGTCAGACTTACATGCAAGATGATATACATTTCAGAGTAGGCTTCTGAAGTAGTTTTATAATATTACTGTTAATCATTTTTACTTTTCTCACTTGATATATCTGTGAGTACATAAAGATTGATTGTTCTTAATACATTTAAAATAATTAGAAGGAAAAAGACCCTCGGGATTATAAATCCACTTTATATACTAGTCTGCCGAGAGTAAGAAAAGAGAAATAAAAATTTGAGATTAGTTTAAAGATTTAACAAACATTAAAGAGGTACAATATATCCTGTTCAATTTGCAGTTTTATTTTTGTATATCATTAATTATTAGATGGATGTCAGTCACGTAAATTCAGATAAATTCAGAATAATGACCATCCCAAAATATTACTGGGTTTAGTTCCTGCACTATAATTGGATTTATGTCTACTAATTAAAACTTAATTTTATTTAAACAGGTAAAATATGTATGCTCATATTCACATCCCAGTTACTTCCATGAGAATTTCAAAGACATAAATACAAATTAGCTTCCAATACAAGATCCAGAGCATCTATTTCTGTTTGCAGAACAGCTAATGCCATATATGAAAATCATATGTTGTCCACAGCAAGCTGATTGAAAGTTTTAAAACTGAATGAAATCAATGCCAGTAATTAGATACTACAAACAGAAGACTCAAAAATCATCAATTTGCTCCTTGCTTCACACACTATGCCAATTAATTAACAAATTAATCTTAAATGGATACAGTGTTGGCAAGGAGAGATCAGAAATGAAGTTTTTCCATCTTTGCTAAATATGCAACTACTATGGATAAGAAGAGTAGTTCTTTTGGGATTTCTCTTTGTCCTCATTTAAATGTGTAATGACCTTTTTTCACAATGAGACCAATGAGATTTCTGACCAACTGTGCTGTAGTTTGTATATTAAGAGGCTCCTGAGAGTGGGACAAACTAGAGTCAGGCCCTCTGACTTCTTCAATGACTCTTTTGGCAGCTAAGCTACGAAGTAAAAATACAGGACACAAACCACCTACTGTGTTTTTGAATATAGGTCGTATGGCTAATTTACTTCTGTTCACATACTGGAGCCTAATTGCAGAGACTTGGGAAAAAATCACTCTGAAGGATACAGATGAAATTAAATCAAGTACCTACAAAGCGAAGTACTCAGTGAAACGTGAAACACTTTCTCGGTGTGTGGACCACTTCGTTGTTAAACGCCTCCGTCTTCAAACTCTTTTTATGCACCAAAACAAATACCTTGATCTTGTCCGCAATTTCTGTTGAAGTGCAGACATCTGCATACCTGAGTTCCTGCTGTAATTCTGACAATCTCCACCAAAAGTTATTTTTTAGCCTAGCAAACAATTTTTTTTTGCTTTAGACTGATTAGATCCATGCCTACCTCATTGATTTTTTTCCACTTTTCCTCATTTCTTCTTCCAATATTCATTCTTACTTTCTTTGTCCATCTTTATGCAGCCTTTACCTTGCTGTAGCTATATTTGCACCCTCAGATAATCAACACCATTTTCCTCTCTCCTAAAAATGATAAAGTTCAATGAAAGGTGATAATAAAGGGTAGATTGCATGGTAGTTATTGCTGTCTAGACATACCTACTAACAGCAGGGATTCATGACGTATCATCCTTTATTCAAAAAACTGCCAATGTCATTTCTTAATCTAGTACTTTTATGCTTTTGCCAGCAAAACTGAATTGATGGGCTAAGAATGTATACAGCTAGCTAACTTTGATGAGAGGCATAAATGCTAGATGCTGTTTTGAGAATTAATAGATGGGGGAAAATATGAAATAGACATATCCGTATCACAAAGCTATCATGTTGGAAAGAATGGTAATTCATTGTATCAGAAATAAATAAATACAAAAGAGAAATCTAGAAAGGTAAAAAAAATCAAAATGAGGGAAAAAAGAAAACTTAAAAACAGTGGAACAAATACATATATTTTTATTTTTCAAATGTTCAAAAATTTCTGGCATTGATGTGCTATATAAAATGAATGTAAAACCCATTCAGTGCTACTTCAAACAAAAATGGCAGTGCAGTTTTCAAACTGTGAATTTAATTTACGTACTTTGAGTGTTTCTAAGTGTTATTCTGTGTATTAATAGGATACAGATCTCAAAGATGATAAAAACACATGCAGTTTGTTATTACACCCTTTTGGGTGTGGAATAACAGTTTTTGCTTTTCTTTTGAATGCAAACTTTCTCACTGAAGAACTTCTGAGACTCCTTATTAGTGTGTGGTAATATTTTTTAATTCTAGATCATTTTAAAATACATTGTTAATGAGACCTAAATTTCTGTATTGATGTTCTTTAAACCTGCAGATAAAACTCATTGTGTTAGCATTAATAGTATGGGACTTGGTTACTTGAAAAACTATCTGTTCTTTGTATACCTTTTTACCGCATAAGAAATACAAATTTAAGATAAGTTCATTCTGGCTTATCTAGAATTTCCTCTTAAACCATCCTACCAGAGCTATCTTGGCTATGGTTTAAGAATACAAATTCCAGAATTTACAAAATCCTGAAATTTGTGTGCTGAAGAGTATTTTCTTTTATCTGTAGGTATTGTGAATTTGGACGAACATGATTACCACCTGTCTGACCTACTAATAGGTATAGTTAAATATTTTTCTTTGTGTTAAGCACTACAAGAGAAAAAGCAGGCCTTGAACAATTAATTATTGATTTCTCTCACTTGTTTTAAATCTTTTATTTCATTGCTTGCGTAACATTATCACTATATAAATTCTTAAAGTAAAAACATTGTGATTCAGAAACAAGTATCTAAAAGTTAGCATTAGTCAAACTATAGAGAAATGATACCTTTTAATCTGCTTTTATGATGTCAAATTTTTTAAGTTTCATCTACATAGGAAATTTTGAAATACTACGACATTTGATGCTTTTACATTTTGACATACCACTCTGTAAGCATACAGTTTGAGCCATACCATAACGCTGAGTTATAATGCCAAAAAGCCATTTATAGATTTAAAAGCTGCCATCTTCATGCTATAAATACCCACTGCTGTCACTGAAACGAAGTAAATGAATAAATCTGAGTCTTTTAGCCTCCCTCTTGTTAAAGACAAGGTTTTACAGCAATGTTTACTTGGTATTATAATATAAAATGTTCTGTTAAAAAAAAATCAGAGATTACTGTACATACTGTTTTCATCTTTCTTAAGAGGAAATGGTAAGATATTAGTATTAATATCTTAATATCTTTAGAGAATGGTAAGATATTAGTATTAGTAGTTTGTTGTTACCGTTAATGCACAAAATCCCTGCATTGTGTTTGAATTAAGGCTGCTATGTACATCAAAATTGAAATTTGATTCCATGAAATCCATGGGATCTTCAAAACCTAAAAAGCACAGAAATGAAAAGACTTGGCTACCAATACTAGTTTTCCTTTACTGTATAACAGAGACACAATTAGCCTGTATGGAACACAACCATATTGCAGAGAATATGGTATAGAATTCATAGATGTGCTCTTATTCCACACCACCTTGCCCTAATGAAATCCATAATTTTCTGCCAGATCTATTCCCAGATCATATAGTCTCTCCCTTAGTGAGAGTGCACATTCAGGAGTTTGAAAGGCATGGCTAAAACATTATCCTTTACATAAGGTAAACAAAGCATGCTACATTTTTGGCTGTAGATGTGGTGTCAATAGTGAGCTGTGACTTGTTAAAACGCATAACAATGCTGACATTTTTCCGTTTTCATTTTCTGACTCTTCTTGCCTTTGTACTTCATCTAACCAGAGTAACCATAATGGATGCATAATGAAGTGATTTTAGGATGGTAAACACATAGGTTCTTCTTCTTCTTCTTTTTTTTTTTTTAAAGGTACTTAACAATGATTCAGGTTCATGTATATCAAAGAAACCCATCACCATTAAGTCCTCTGGATAAACAAAGAACAAAATGGCTGACTGGTTTTATGGAGAGTACAAAAGAAAAGGTAACTGTTGATTTCCTTTTATAAAAGATCCTCATTGTTGCCCATTCTTCAGCTTCTCCAGCTTTTTCTTAGGCAAGTATAATAATTTCCAGAATTTCTTGAAGTAATTTCTGATTCGTCAAAGACCATCTTCATCTAAAAACTAAGATTCATGACCTTACCAGAATCCATTCTCAAGGCCCCTCAGTGGTTTCAGAAAACATTACTGAAGGTATATATCAAAAGGCAGTCTTGTATTCTAGTCCTGAGCTTTTCAAAAAGTCTTGGAAGTTTTTGCTTGTTTCTTTGACAAAGAATAATAGTATTTTTTTCTGGTAATTAACCAAATAGTTATAAAACCCTAGAAGGACAATGAGACTCACAGTATACCAAATACAAAAATTTGCTTTTCTGTAATTTTAGTTTAGTTTAAATAGGATTTCATTAAAATCTCACAAAGGTTGTTTACGCAAATTTTCTTCTGTAATCCTATGAGATTTAAATGGTGCACCTCCTTTGTCCTCCAGCAATAAAGGTTCAACCTTGATGGTATTTACATTTCCATACACAGGCCCCTTTTAGTACAAAGATTTGCTTTAAACAAACAGAGACAGAGATTTTCCACATCTATTGTTTTTCATCGTGGATCATTCTGCTATGTTACCACCTACCCCTGTGGTATCTTTGTTTATTCTTATTACCTTCTTCCATGATGTAACTGTTATAACTCAACCTTTTATTTAACTTGTTTTTATTAACACCCAACACATGAGCAAATGGATGAAATGAAATGTAGGTAGCTTGAAGAAAAATAGTAAGTTCAGAATAAATTCTTTATTCTAACGTTATAAACCTCGTCATTGGTTCTCTGAAAACCCAGGAAAAGCAGTTGAAAAGAGTGAAAATAAAATCACATTATCCTTGATGAGTGCAGGCAGTTTAAACATGACAGCTGGTTCTTCGTTTGTGGACATCTGCAGAAAGCTAACAGAAGTCAATTTCCTGTGGAGAACAACTTTTTGTCTGCGTGGTGTGTATTCTCTGTGCACCCTTTCTCTTCTGTAGTGTATAGACAGACAAGATATGGTCGAAGCTGCCCTCCTGTGAAATGGCTGGCTGGTGTGTGTGCGACAGGCCATCGAGGGGCTGCCTCTGGGGAAGGAAAAACATCAAGTAATGATTGCCTTTCCTCAGGGGAAAATCTGGGTCTGTCTCATCTACCCTATGTCCGTTTTTATGTAATTTTTAGCAAGGTAATATACCTGAGTCCTTTATGTGCCTGTCAAGTTGGATTGGAATTAACCATTGGATCTGAAAGATGTTATGGGAAGGACCAACAGATAGACAGACAGATTATTGCAGTGGCGTAAGCTTTATTTCCGTAGGTAATGAGGCTGATTTTCTGACAGTTTTCATTGATTTTCTGATAGTTTTCATTTATAAGAGTAAGAGCTTTAAACTATGTGTACATGTTAATAAGATGTTATAATAGCATCTTCACTGCCTTACAAAAGTGACTAATGATAGAACAGTTTATGTAATAGAAACAGTTAAAATAAATGCAGATCTTTTTCTTCACTTTCAAGGATTTTGGTAAATCTGCATTCTTTCATGGAACTTCATTAGGACATTTATCTTCAATTATTTGTCTATAGTTGAATCTCCCTAATTTGTCACTCTTCATCTTTTTAAAATAATTTTATTAAATATTTTTCCATAATAGCAGTGATTATACTGACTAGCTACTATAAATCTATATTTATCCATAGGAAATATAGACAGTAGAAATATTGTATTTATTTTATGATATATTTAGAAAAAAAGAGCCATTTATCTATAAAATAACACATTTTTCACTGATCTACATGCCAAGAAACTCAGAAAGAGAAAGTTATGTTAAGATATTGTTAAGCACTCTGTAATGCACATCGTTATGGATTTAGGAATTTATGCCATAATGGGGTATAAGTATTTTTTGAAAGTCCAAATTTATTCATACAGTTCGGTATTTGGGCACTTTTTTGACCTAGAGAAGCCTTTGTAACATACGAGGTTCTTCCCATACAGATTTTTTGTGAAACAGTAATTTGAAGAATAACATTGCTTATGTCAGGAAATGCACTATTAGAAAGCAAGTTAAATTATGCATTTTAACAAATGAGGTATAATGCGTGGGCTTGGTTGAAACAGAAGAATAGAATTCACCATAATCTTTATAAATACATGAGGTAACTCAAGGCAACTGGCAAGCAGTTAATATTTAAGTTTAGTAAACCTCAGTGTGGAAAAAAATCAGCAGTTTAAAAAATACAGTTAAACACAGCTGTGTTTAACACTGTGTACTAGCATGGTTGCCACGTAAGAGCTACTCTCCTAAGACAGTAATAGAAAGCACAGGCAATAGGAAGAAAGTAAATTAGGGTTATTTTCAAGCACCTAATCCCTTATCCAAAACTATATCCATGAATAGTGGGAAAAGGCCTTTGCTGTTGCAGAACAAGACAGAAGTTAAACACAAAATATAAAGAAGGTGACTTTTTTTTTTCTAACATCTAAACAAAAGTTTTCTACATATTAACCCTTGGATTAATTCAAATACAAATCTGATGAATAGATTATTTGCTCCTTTTGCTTAGTCTGAACAGAATATCTCCGTATTTACTAGAGCTTTATTTTCCAGAAAACCTGGAAGTTTTGCCTTACAAATCACTTTTTTAGTATTTCAGGCTCAATAACCTGAACAGCATAATTTCCATCTCGGAGGAACGAATGACAGCCTTTAAACCAGCTATGTTGGTTCACGCAAGAAGCCCTATCCAGCGTGTAATAGTGAAACCCTGCGGAGGTTGGACAAAAAGAACTCAGGAACAAATGAAACTCATTCCAAATGCACTGTATACAGAGGTATTGCAATATACTTTGTGTGAATATTCTACAGTATAAAATATTTTTCACATTGTTAAAGACCTTTATCAAATATTTTGGTTTTTAAAGATCCCAATGATAAATTAAGAAGATTCTATATTACATTATTTCTAAGGGGCTTAACAAGATACTCTAATATACATGCAATTTAAAGCACAAAAATGTTTCAGCTGACTATAAGTCCAGAACTATGACCTTTAAAAAGATTAAAAAATAGTCATACAGACATGCGCATGACTAATTACATGTAGGACAGTAAAACAGGACTGATTTCAGTGCTAACAAATCCTTAGGGTAACTGTCAAAACATGAAAAGAGCAAAGAGTGAAGTGCTGTTTACTTTAGAGGCATTTAGAATGTAAAATGTAATCTTCATCCATATGGATAAGCAGTCAGTATTTTAGTACATGGTTATGCAGAGGATATGTGATCAGATCTTAAGCTGTGATATGTGTATGTAGAAGATGTAGTAGGGAGGATTTTTTTATTCTTAACTTTTTATTTATTTATGTATTTTTCCTTTGGAAACGTTTTAATCAAAACTGCACTGAAATTGCATGGCTTAAAAGAAACAACAACTGGTGCTAATAACCTCAATACTGTGTAGCCTGTTGATGTGTTATGTAGTTTGTTGATGGTGTTGACATCATGAAGAAAGGCCGAATTAAAGATAACAAATAATGCTTCAAGATCAGATGGGAGAGATTATCTAAGCATATGGTGTACAATACAAACTGTGCACAATACATATTTCTATCCTAAATATGGAAGGCAGAGGAAAAGCAACAATTTTGTAATTGAGCATTATGTCAGTGTGCTGGGTCTGTCTGGGATGGCGTTAACTTTCCCTGCAGCAGCCCATACAGTGCTGTGCTCTGCACTCATAGCTGGAGCAGCACTGGTATCACTCCAGTGTTGTGTCTGTTGCTGCACAATACTGGCACTGCATCAGGACTCCCTCCAACCCCTCCAGAGCCAGCAGGCTGGGGGTGGGCAAGTGATGGGTAGGGGACATCACCAGGGCAGCTGACCTAAACCGACCAAAGGGATATTCCATACCACATGATGTCACACTTAGCAATAAAAAGGGGGGCTCTCGTGGTGGAAGGGCCTGTCCTCCTGAACAACCATTACGCATATTGAGGCCCTGCTTCCCAGGATGTGGCCGAACATCGCTCGTTCGAGGGAAGTAGAGGGTAACTTTTTTTTCCTCTCTGTGCTACTGCATGGCCTTTTTTTTGTTTGTTTTTTTGCTTGTTTCTTTGTTTGTTTTTCCCTCTCCCTTTTCCCTTTAATTAAATCATCCTTATCTCATACCTTGAGCTCTTGGTGTCATATTTTCTCCCCCTTCTTCTTTGAGGATGGGGAGTGAGAGAGCAGCCGTGGTGGAACACAGCTGCCCACCCGAGTAAAACCACCACAGTCAGTCAGCAATAGTTGTTTTCTCTAATATAAAATGGGTAAAAATCTGGCCATGAAATATAAATGAGTAATGAAATATCCAAATTATAGGTAAGCAATATTTGGACCATCTGTTGGCCATAATCAAGTCTTGTCTCAGTTGTATAAAATATCACTCTGAGATGCATTCAGCTTGGCATATGTGTTCTTTCTTTGACATACCACTAGAGTATTTGAAATGGATTGTTTTATTTATTTACGAAGTCTAAAATCTTGAGAGAAATTTGTGATAATTTCTTTCTCTAAATTTTTCACTTTATAGACATATTACTCAGAGTTGCAATCCAAAGGAAATTTTTCAGTATTACTTAAACTGCCATCACCCAAACAGAGATGTCTGTATGATCAACCAGCTGCAAAAAGAATTGTGCTTATCTGCATGGTTATAAACCTGACCATAGAACTTATGCCTCAGGAAAAAGAATTGCAGAGGTAAAGATACTAAAAAGGAGATCTGACTGTCAAAGACAGAGCCTTGTATCACAGAGCAGCTTACAAGACTCAAGTCTTGTTGGAAAAACATGGAGATTCAAGGATTGATTTCTTTACTAGATTAATTCCATAGATTCCTATGGTGCAGTCAGACTAATGAGAATTTCACTAGGGAAACAGTTTTGTTTGTTAACAGCAATCGTGCAGTCCTGTTACCTTGAATCCAGAGTAAAATGAATGACACGGCCTGTAAGACATAGACAATAAGGTATAGTTTGTTTGGTGGTTATTCTAAAAATCTCTTGCCATTATATTTTTTTCAGATTCATTCTCTCTCTATGATTGTGTCTAGTACTATCTTGTTGCCTTCTGTTGTCAGTTTTACAGTCTTCTTAGAGCTTTCAGTCCTCCCTCATCTTTTTATTATGATATAGCAGGTAAAATTTCTCTATATAGATGAAATTGTTCCTATTTCCAAAGATACCTGTATTAAGTTACAGTCTCCTACTACTTAAGACATCTAATTCTACAAAGGAGCTTGATGACCATATACTTAAATGTATGGCAATACTTGCACCTTTTCAACCTGTTTCTGAGAGCTTGAAGTCATATTCACTTCCTTTGTTATAAAGTGTACTGTTTTATGTATTTGGTTAAATACATTTTATGAAAGTCTGCAGGAGACCTACAGCAACATCTTCATTACAATAGTTACATAATTTTAAAATTTTGTGATTTTTTTTTTTATCCTGTAGACAGGACTCATCCACACGATCAAAAAAAAATAAAAAAATGGTTGCCTGCTAGAAGAAAAGTAAAATAAGATGATTCTTTTTCCACCTGATAAATCTATCAGTTTTCTACTGATAGTAACATCTAGTTACAATTCTCGAGGATTGGTTACTTCCCAAAAATTGTGTTAGAAAGCAAGTTTGAGTTTGCTGGCTATGTGAGATATAGCTGTGCTCCAGCAGCAGATCACTTTTAGTCCAATGAAGTATAACAAGAACAAATACTTGCAGCTCTAGATCTTACATGTAAATAAGGTGATTTTTTTTCACCAGGTTATCATCTTTTCTAATATTTTAATCATCTCTGTCTTTTATATTGCCGTATCTGTGAATTTATTATATTTATTTCTTTTGAGGAATTTTGAAGGAAAATCCTAGTCTCTGTTTATGATGTGAGGGTTTTAAAATATGACAAAACTAAAGGAGCAAAGGTCATTTGTTTGTGTATGCATTAGAATGAAATATTATCTTCAATATTTGTTGAGTTATTACTGTACTTAATGCATAGATCTGAGACCTAGGTTATCAGGGTCACCTGCGTTGTCAAGAGTTGCATATAGCTACCCATGAAATCACTGCTGTCTCTTCCTCCCATGTAACTTACGGTCTCACCCTGACCTGCAGCTGCCTCCATCTCCTCTCGTGAATCGCTGTATGCATTGCAGCCAGGTTCCGCCCATTGGCTGTTGATACACAAAAAGTGACTCTAAGCCTGGCATTAAAGCTTTATTTCCTTCTGCTCTGCTACCCAGGGGTTCAGGAGGACAGCCACTCTCTTGGCTCACCCTCTACTGCCCCTTGCTCTACCCTTGGAGTCAGGGAAGTCCTGGCAGAGGCCAAGTATAGGCTTCAACAGAAGAATGGACTCTGTTCAGGTCTCCAGGTCCAAAACTGTCTTTCTGCATGTGTTGGCACAATCCATGAATTATGCTGACTTTATTTAACACTTCACATCTAATACCTGATAGGAAATACTGAAAACAATATTATAAAGCAATTTCTTATTCTTTATGTAAACATATATGTGCATGTGCATTCCTGTGCATTCCCATGCATTCAAAATTCAAGCATTCTCTGCTTGTCCCTTTCTTGAATACCAGTTTCACTAATTTGGGGGAATAATATGTGAAGTTGCAAGAGTGTAATGATCTATTCCTGAAATCTGTCAAATAATGACCTAGACCACCTTCTTGGCCAGAATGAACTGTGCCAAGACATCCAAACTACCATAAAAGCATTCATGTTGATATGTTATTTGAAAAATATTTACACTTATGAGGTGTTAGACGTCTCTGTCTATGGTGGTAAATGTAAAAGAATGTCCTTGATCATTTCTGCTAATCTCATATTGCATGGATCAAATCCAAACCATTTTCTTATTCAAACTCTCATTAACAACTGTAAAAGGTTTGCGTAAGACTTGAAGTGTGGGCCTTGACTAAGGGTCTGTGGCAAGAGGTATTGTAGTGTTTCTTTTATTGGAGCAAGTTCTCTTATACCATTATATGCCAGTATTATTATTTTTAATTTATAATACTTAGGCCTTAAATAAAGAGTTGATTTTAAGTTGCTGCACCAGCACACATAATAATATATTTGTATTTTCTTTTTCATCTACTAGATAACCACACCTTTCAGCTGAATGCACAACAGCCTGCTAAAGCTCTTTGTACAAGAGACAGTGAACTGCACAAATCATGAGATGAGATAGAGAGAGACGTGGTTCTGTTTGTTTCTTCAGGAGAACCTTTTATGAGCAGAGAAGGTAATTAATTAATTAGATGTATCCTTCTACAAAAATTACACAAGTTACAAAGTCTTGCCAGATGGCCAATGCATGTTACTGAAAAAGATTGGACTATAACTTAACTGCACATAGAGAGTAAAATCTGAATCCTTTTGAAATTCTTCACCTAAATATAAATTTAGTCTTCATCTAAATTTAAAATTTCAGTAAAACTATCTTTCTTTAACAAACTCCATTTTAAATTGTAATTTGGCTTAAGCCAATTAATTTCTCAATTTTTATTTGATCTTTCTTTTTCCCTTTAACAGTTAGTTCTGGTATTATTGACATTTGCATTATAACATATCCTTATTGCAAGCAATTCATCAGTTTGGCGGCTGGTTTCTAAACTCCTAAATTTATATAGTCTTAACTGCCCTGAACATCTGATAAAACTATCTATAGATTAAGGAAGCTGTTCACTCTGTGATTCCTTAGCTTTTGAAAGGCAATACCATCATTCATCAATCTGGATGTTCTTGAATTATATTGTAATTCGACTTAATGGAGTAATAATGAGAAACTGACTGGGAGCAATGGATTCATACTTATCTTCTGAAATAAAAAATAAACAGTATAGGAATTAAATAGCAAAGGATATAGAAATTACAACAGATTTCCTTGATGTCTTATTCTCTAACAATATGAAATATATTTCATTCAACTTATATTCCTGTGGTAATTGGTATCGCCAATCATATTTCCAAGGAGCACTGTATGAGATTCACCAGAAAAGAATAGTGAATTAAATGACTGCATGTGAGGAGCATAGACAGAATTTCCCCCTCATTTATTCAAGACTGAACACAATAACCACGGAAAACTGATGTAGCTAACCACTTCTGACTTGTGTAAATTGATATGGGATGGAGCTGTCATCTCCTAACCAGATTAAGTCTTTTCTTTAGGCCATTTTTAATCCAAGTTCCTTCATGAAGTTTTACTTGAGGGCAAAATAAACTGCTTGGTGCTCCACTACTAAACTATTGATTTAATAAGATGACCAAAAGATAATCATCCACTGGTAACCAAGCATTTTAGTTGTGTGTATTTTTGTGAATGCCTTTTCACTTGTGCTTCACAATATTTTGGGTAGTATAAGTGAAACAGGGACTAGTCACTAGTTTGCTTTAAATAATTGGATGTAATATTATGGCATGGTTGTTTGAATTGTTGTGATATGGGAAAACTTGGAATATAGTCATTAATATAAAAGACGCACAGGTAGAAAAGTAATTTTTATTAGGTGCCTTACATCTGACTGCATATGAGATTGAAGGAACTCATACTAGAAAATTCAGGAAATGCAGCAGCAATACTTACAGAGAACTAAGAAAGTAGATTGACCTTTAGTGTGGTCAGAAACTTGAGCTCTACATTGTACTAAGACTCAATTATAAATTTTTCACTCATCCTAAATTATCAGTGATAGTTCTCAATTATCATTTACGTTACGCTGAACTCATTTACATTCCTGATGCATTATGGTTGTCAGCATTTTTCTGGGTTTACTGCTTCGTACTTCAGTTGGAGGCTTACAGTTTTATATCTCCCTGTTTTTCAACCTCTATAGCTTATAATATTACAATCCCCCTTATGCTAACTTAAATCTACCTAATATCCCAATAATGCTGGAATTCTAAAACCTGATTATCCCTTCCACTTCTGCAAGGGATGAAATGATGATCCTCTTTTGAGAGGTGATGAAAGAGCAATAGCAATAATCCTAGATTTTTTAAGACTCCACCAGAGCTTTGTAGAGTCAGAGGTCCCCAAGATTTTGGAAAAATAGGCAAAATCATAACAAAACGTGACAAACTACTCATTTCTGAAAATGGTTTCAGGACTAAAATGTTCAAGCAGCAGGACGTTATTTGCTACATGGATCTCCTATGGTTCTTTTTTTGTAGCTGTTCTGCAGAGATAATTAGTCTGCGGGAATGGCATGAGTGATCACATAGGAAAGAGATGCTCCACTGTGTTGTAGGGTAGGGCTAAATAACACTGAATGCCTTCCCTCCCAAATTTTGACTATTTTTCCATATTATTTGGGTCCAAGAGTTCTCTCTCTTTTCTTTTCAAATGTGAGAACAGAACAATCTACAAACTCCAAGAGCCAATTTGATCTGTTGTTTTTTTTAATCTTCTTTTCCACTATGAGTTATTTCTCTTTATGTATCAGCTTATTTCTCTTTGCATGCAGCTGTCAAAAAATACAAAATTGTTTAATATTAAAATGATCAATAGGTGACATACTACCTGACTGAAATTCTGATTCATTTCCTTTAAATTCTATAGCAGCTTTTAGTCTGTAATCTGTAGGTCAACCCAAGATACTTTAAGATAATCTGTATTCCTGATATTTTGTCCTGTCATCTCGCTATATTTTTATTTATAAAATACTATGTGTTGTTGTACAGAATACAAACTAAATATATATAGTATATAATTAAGGCATCTCTTTATAAATTTTGATTTTAAAATGTACAAATCTTAATTGTTATGCCAGCATCCCAAAACAGCAAGATCCAGCTGCAACAAATACTGTTGTTCTTCCTCCAGGGAAATCTAACAGCCAGATTTTTTTTAAATAGGAATTTTAAACAGAATCTAGAAAAGATATATGGACACTATTTTTTTAATTTATAGTTAGAAGTGATTTATTCCGTCACTGTGGTACATCAGTAGTAGCTCTATACAGTTCATCTGCTATGAACTTCATAGTAATACAGAATTGATTAAAAGGATTCTAGATGTGTAATGCAACATATTTGAAAAATTTATCGTAAACACAGCAGTAGACCTGATAATTGAAGATCTTTCTTTGACTTTATTAGAAATATGTTTTCCATTCTATAAAAGTAAGAGATGCTTTAAATTTTTAAATGCATGACAACATTCAATCAAGTGAATCAAAAAGAAATTTTGCTGACATTGTCATGGAATTAACCCATGTGAAGCTCTGCCCTTAACTATCATACCAAGTGGTGTTTGTGTGTCTGTCTGTCTCCTAGGAACTTTTGTCATATACTTTGGGACTGTAGCCTCACGGGACTGATGCCACTTATAATATTATATTTTTATTTTAATGCAGTATAGGCTGCTTTCACTTTAGTAGAAATTAAGCAAAAAACTATTAAAAACAAATACAACACAAGTATCAAAGAAGTTCTCTAAGTGAATAAAAGAGTCTCGTATCCAGTTTTTCAGAAGTAAAAACATGTAAATGGAGTTTCATAATGTGTTAGGATTAATAATCAAAAGCTGAATGGATCCAATCTAGTCAGAATGCTCACTTACAAATCTTACTTTCTCTAGATAAATTTTTCAGTAATGCTATTTTCCAGTGTGGCTGAACTAGGCTAAAATTTTTTGTGTAAATGATATCCCCAAATTCTCCCGCCATCTCCACTTGCCAAGACATGAGCAGTGGTAATTCCTACAGAGTAGTAGCAAATATCTCTCATTTTTAAGTCATAAAAATCATCCCAGATGTAATAGTTCTTTTTGTCCCAGCATGGCAAGGAAGAAATCCCAGCTTGTAAGGTAATATCTGTTGGTTTTCCTCACTGAATTTTTCTAGATTAGTTAAATTTCCTGTTAATATTCTGAAACAACAACAAAAAAGAGTAATGTTTGTTGTGTCCAGTCCTACTGTAACATCATTAAGCAAAATGTAACTGCCTAAATCTCTACTATATTAGCCACTATGTAGAAAAACAAGTGTCATCATTGTTCAATATTTAACTGAAAGGTGTTTTGAGTTAGTCTGAATAATGAGATTTCTATGAAATAAACAATATCGAAATTAGGTTAGTATTCATTATTAAGTGAATACTTGTCAAGTAAGCTACAGATCTTTACTCCTAAATGCTTAATTTTTGGGGGTGTGGAAATATTCACTGTTATTAACCCTTTGGTTAAACTTTGCACTTATGGTCATGATTGCGAAGTACCACAGCTTTTTAACAAACCTGGTAATTTCTGGAGGGCTTTTAAAATTTTGCATCAACTATTTGAAAGCCACAGATTAGATTCCAGTATTTTAGATGAATGAGAAACCATGTTGTTATTAAACTCGAAAGGTACCAACATCTCTGAGCTTGACAGCATCGCATGGAAGATATATTTCCTGCTGCTACAGAAACATTAAGGTGATCCAAAGGTAAATCAGCAGTGACAGATCAGTGACCATACTGCACACTCAGCATCCTCAAGAGTACTGTGTTTGTCTACATATCTCATACTTTTCTTGTCTAAAGAGTTTTCATATCCATAATTAACATGAGGATTTGATAGCCATAAAGTGTTTATTTGCAAGGTGTTTTCAAGCAAAATAAAAAACAGCTCATGCTGTGACGGCCTCCCTTTCTGTAACTGGACTACAGTTTTGGACAGAGTGGCATATAAATTGAAGTCTGACACTTTAATGTTGCTGTAGCAGCTTCAGAACAAAATATGTTGAAATCAATTATAGAAGAAGCTAAGATATGCATTGCAATATTGCAAAATATGCAAATACACCTCAGGAGCTGGTTGCTTCTTTATATCTATAGACTTTCTATGCTTATATTTCTACTGATAAAAAAGAGTAAATCCATATTTATACATATAAATAAGATTTAAAACATTTATAATTTTAAAGGGAGATTATGTGTAGCCTTATGCCATGGCTTTCCTTCTTTGGATTGTTTTTTAAACAATATGGGATTACTTACAGAGGGGCAGAAATTGTTCTCTTTCTTTAATAAATCATAGGTGTTTCGGGATGGTTTGCTGTTAATAAAATGTTAGCATCTGCATGTTTGCTAAAAGAAGAAAACAATTTTGTTACAAACTACTGATTTTTAATTTTATTTTAAACAATGCCTAATTTAAGATATATGAAAAATATCTATTAATGCTATTATACAGTGATTATGATTATCACTTTCTATTAATACCCAGGCTCCCAGTTTACTTTCTGGATCATATTAGCAGTACCCATCTCTCTGCTTGAGGCACTAGGTAAGCAGCAGATGTGGCCCCTGTTTTGTGACAGATTGCTCAATATGTGATTAGCTGAGCAGCTGACAACCTTCAATGTCTGTACATAAATTCTTAAGTAGTTTTTCCACTCTTAGTATCACGTTGGATACAATAATTTTGAGAAAATTTCAGACAGAAGCTGAAATGGAGTTGGTCAAATCATTACAAGATATTTAACAGCTATGACATAGTCCACAGCATGTAAGCGACAGCAACAACAAAAATGCACATCTCAAAGATTTTTTTTCCATAAAATTGATAAAGAGGAGTGCTTTGTCTGTAACTGTGAGGCAGGTTCAAACTTGAGAAGAGGAAAGAATTTGCTCAGTGCTGAGAGCTTTATCTAGTGAAGTTACGTGTCCATTGTGCACCGCAATGAAATTAAGCTCACATACTTTGCTAAATTGAAGCCTAAGCCTATTACCAAAAACTGAGCAAGCAAAAAAAGCATGGCAGAAAGAATGGCAGCTTCAATGTACCACTTTATACCCAGGAAAAAGGGAAAATATAAAAAACAATACTACAAAGTAGCTGCACAAAAACAGAGAGGTTCATACATAGTTTACAGAACAGATCTTAGGAGAAATGACTTCACTGCCCTTAGAAGATTGTATCTCAGAATTGCACCTGATACTGCAAGATTTCTTCAGAGAACATTTTGCATTGAGGGAAATGCAAGTCATTAACTGTTTTTGGTGTGTGTACACTACCATGGGATGAAAAAAATGTTACAACGTGAGAAAAACTGGCAATGTAAGCAACAGAAATTCAGAAACTCTTACAATTCCTGAGAAAATTTTCTATCTTTTCTAGCTAAAAAAATTGTCATACTCAGGGTCAAGCGTGATGCAACAGAACCTTTAAGATTAACTGTTTCTTTAGTCAACTTGAAATTCTGATTGTCTTCACTGGGAATCTCCTGCTTAAAATTAAGGACATTTTTAAGCATATGAGAATCAAGAACTAATCTTAGCTGCTTATGTGATTTTCATTACTGTATTAGTTAACTTCATAGTTGTTAATGTTGTTAGCAGTCTTGCTCCAAGACAGATTAGTGACTACTGAGGCTTGGTAATTCAGTTAGAAACCCACCTTATCGCTTGACATTGGTAGGCTATTATATTAAGAATTCATTCCCCACTGGGACATTAGCTTGGTATTTCAGGACTCCTTAAAAGCTACATTTTGAAGGATCAGCATCCTGCTCATTATTACATCATTTTATGAAGTAGCTTACCAGTAGCTACTATCTTTGCTATGAGAATACAGGAGATGCAAATCAGCCTGAATGACCCAACACATACTGTGCTTTTGAGGGATTGCCTATGTTTTAGGAATCTTTCCAAAGTAACATTGGAATTTCACTTGAAGTCAGGGGGATGTCTATAGTCATTCTGTACAGCTGTTACTAACAGCAGTCCAAAGAAATGGTTATCTCTGTGCACGGGTTGTTGAAGAGGATGGTAGGTGTGCTAAAAGATTAGTTAGGCAGAACCCTTCAGGCATTGTGGCTCATGTATCTGGAGCGCAAGTTAAGCCAGAGCTCTGTCCACTCTTTCACCAGCAACATTTCATGGATGTTGTACTTGATAGAGCAGTCCGGCAATAATAGGAGTTCTTCTGGTCATGTTATCTTCTCTTTGACCTTCCCTTCCTTCTTGCAGTCTCCCCATCCTTGACACAGAGTGTATTCTAAGAAGAGTTTTTAAACTAAAAGAGGGAAAATTTATATTAGATGTTAGGAAGAAATTCTTCACTCAGAAGGTGGTGAGGCACTGGAACAAGCTGCCCAGAGATGCTGTGGATGCCCATCCCTGGAGGTTTTTCAAGGCCAGGTGGGACGAGACCCAGGGCAACCTAATCTAGTGGGTGGCTGGTATCCATACCCATGGCGGGTGGGTTGGAATTGGATGGACTTTAAGGTCCCTTCCAACCCAAGCCGTTCTATGGTTCTATGACAAAGTGTAGTTTACATATGCCCAGGTGAGATACTGCAACTGAAAAAAGCCCAAACATACATACACCAGCTGTGGGAATGAATATGTAAATACGTTTAAGAATTCTTGTTATTTGTAAGTAACCTCCCTTTCTGAGGGACATTGCCATAGAAAAACTACAAAAATCCTATGTATTCTTATCCAAATATTACTAGTAGTATAAGAGCACTATTAGTTTGAGCATCACATTTAATTAAAATTTGAAACACCCTCAATATACTTTGGTAAAGGAAACACTAATTCCAAGGTACATTCTATTTTCAGAAAAAAAAAAAAAAAAAGTAAAGATATTGAAGATACTAAATTAGGTGACTTGAAAGGATCTAAAATACATCAGTAGTTTCTTCTTCAAAGATGAGATTGAAAAAGCTACTATGATCATACCTACAAGAAAAAATGGTATAACACTAAAAAGTTACCAGTTAGAATTTTTACTTGTCTTTCTTCCTTTGATGTAACAAAAATCTTTTGAGATGAATGTGGACTTAAAAAACAGTGAAATTACTCAAGAAATATAGTAGAAGACTTAACCTTTTGACTTCTGCCAAATGTCCCAAAATCTACTGAAAATGTTCAAGGTGATTCAGTGAAATGTGTTCAAAGCACTAACATCTCATCTGCAGCGAAGAGTTGAAATAGCCCTTTTGTTTGAGAAGTTCTCCCATTCCATTTCCATATTCCTCCTCCTTTTTTCTATGACAGTCTATTCTTTCTCTTAAACTCAGCCTTTCCACTTTTCCTATCTTTCAGTGTTGAAATTCCTAGACTCCTGCCAGATCACTTGTTTTCTTCTGAGCTGAGTCAGTCTTTCTCAGCTGAAATTCCCAACAATAAATAAGGAAATTCTGCTTGCAAAAATGCTGTGTTGAGAATACTAGAATCTTAGAAATGCTACTGCAGTAGAACATGAAAGAAAAACAATATCAACACCACCCATAAAAAATGCTGTGATGTTTTTTATAATAGTTGTGGTTACTGATATTAGTGTTTAGTATTGAAACTGGGCAAAAATGCAATCTTAAGAAATTACTGGAGATTTTTTGAAGTGTTTTTTGATTAAGAGTTTGACATTTGAAAAAAAAACGTTATCAGCTCTATTAAATATTAGACCTTTTTCATAACAGTCATAAACATATTTAGGGAATCACAATTACAAGTAGTATCATAAAAATCTGCTCAATGCCCCAAATAATGGTATAAGGAAATAAAGTTGTATCTCCATTCTAATTACTGAAGTACCAGAGTCAATGAACTGAGAACAGTGTCTTATGTTAATTTCTGAGGTAAAACTTGAACTGTCTGGTGTTTCTCTGTTATCTGCTGCCCTTGGCGGGGGCGAAGAAGGTCCTGCCTTGTGAAGTTTACAGTACAAGGGCATAAGGGCTTTTTAAGCTGAATTCAAGGGCTGAAAGATGCAGAGGAAACAGCACATACAGAAGTAATAAGGTACTCTGATCTACTGATCTATGTTACTATTGAATGTAGGAACATCTCCCAAATGGAAACCAAAGATTAACAAAAATGTTGTTTAATGATAATCGAATACTAATAGTTGTGTTGATGAATTGCATTGACTCTGTCACCTGCAACTGCATTGAATCAGTTAATATGAGCTCTAAAATACACAAATAGATTCAAATATAATTGACTGTGTTACCATTACTATGGCTTTCATGCTTTAAGCTAGTTCTTGTAAAAAAAAAAAAAAAAAAAAAGTCCTCCTTGTAAAAAGCTCTCTACCATATAATCAGTCCCCTCTGGCCTTTTCTTGGACATACAGAATAGATCTTAACTTGTCAGCAAAATAATGAAGTAAAAACATCTGAAAAAAAAAAAGGAGGCTTTAGAAGAATGAAGATCATGACCCGACATAAAAGAAGAATGAACCAGCTCCATAGTTCAGGTGGATCCAGGTTTCATCATTCTTCACCCCCTCATCCACGGAGCACTTCACATAACCCCCTTCTGGATGTGCCATATAGGTAACATCTGCAAAGAATATGGGCATCACTCTAAAAACAGCTATGGTTCTTTGTTGTGTGCTAACTGCGAAGAGTTTCCAATTAGAATTACAGCTCATCAAGACTGTGCCAGCAGGCTTCTGGGTGGTTAAGCCTCCAATTTTAATTGAACTGCCTTTAGCTGGTGATAAAAGCTGTCTTTTTAAACAGGCAAACTGCATAGTTTCTATAGTTAGTTAAATTCAAGTTGGGTTTGCATTCAGGATAATTACATTGAGTGGAATCTAATTGATTTAGTTGAAATGTGTATTTTATTCACCAAAGTTCTGGAAAATGCAGTTCCTTTTTCTAGAGTATTCTGCTTCCCCCCCCCCCCCCCCGCCCCCCTTATTTCTCTTTTTTCTTTTCTTTTTTTTTTAATTATGTTGTTCTTTGCAGAATAATTAATGTGCAAGGAATAAGACATGAGAAGGGAAGAGTTCTCTGGTTGAAAGCCAAGGTGCTTCAGAGTTTCCATACAAATGGAAAAGCAGTTTAAAAACTAAACTTAATTCATAATATCCATCTTGTACTGCCAAAAACATTCAGCACTGTGTGAAATTTAGAAATATATTGCACTAATTTATCAGACTGTAATACCAGAGGTTACCAGAGTTTCTCCAGCTTCCTATGCCACAGAAGAACGAACAAGGAAAGAGCGTATTTCTCAAAATATTAACCAAGGAAAGCATACTTTTAGGACAAGTACTCTCCAAGAGTAGCATGACAGTCTTTAAAGATATTGTTAATCCACCGTGTTTAAATAGAAGTATAAAATAATCTGAGGGGGGGAGGGGAGGGTGGACGGACACAATATATTCTTTAAATCTCATATGTATTAAGCTGTAAGTATTAATAAAACAACATTTTTAATTAAAGAGGTAGTATAAGAATACCTTTTAACTATTTCAGGATATTTTTAAAATTCACAAAGTACTGTAGGGACAATCTGAAACTGGTCATAATTGTATGTGGTATAGTTAAGCTATTAGTGTTAAGAATTCAGTCTATTGCTATCCAGAAAAACGGGTAAGCACACCTATTACTGTAAATGCTCCAATAATCTCCTCAGTCATGTTTATTATATTCATTATATAAAGTGGTGATGAGCAAAAAAAGTATAGTTTGCCTTCTGTCTGCTTCACTGCACGGGCATGTCTGACAGCAAAATAATCTGCCTGTTATATCCAGGCTCACTCGTCCAAGGGGTGCCATTTAACTAGAGGCCTCATTTGCAGCTGATCAAATATGTGGACATGTCATTATTTTTCAATGATGGGGAGAAAGTAATTATTGATCTTCAGTTGCAAAAGCAATACTTGGAGTGAAAAAAGGAATTTTAAGACATTCAGCAACAAAGGCTATCAAATGCAGCAAAAATAATTCTCTAAATTACGCATGTACAAAAACTTCTTAAAAAATAGATTTTTTTATCCAGAATAATCAGCAGTTGAAAGTATGACAAATGAGTCACCTTCCAGCAAACCTGCTGTAATCTTTTCAGGACGGAAATGTCTGGGGGAGGTACACGGAAGTCACTCTGAATGCACACGGCTAGAATACTGCTTGAGAATTTATTTTTCAGAATCATAGTATCATTTCAAAGTATGTATCTCAAATGATGGACTATCTGCCACTCAGGATTATCTCAGCATAAGTATGGGCAAACTGCTTTGACAATCCCTTTTGCAGTGCTGGAGGAAGCCCAGACTTCAGTTGACCATTGTAATAAATAAGAAACAAGAGAAACAAAACACATTGCAAAGTTGTAATGCAATATCATTAGTGATTACCAAAGTTTCTGACTGTTTCTATCTCTTCTTTCTTAATGTTTGCCTTTTTTTTTTCCTAGCAGTTAAGTTTGATGTTAATGGAAAACCCATTTAAAACAATGATTACCCTATGAAGACAAAGTGAGTGCACTCAAGTGGAAACGGAAGACTTATCGATCAGTTTTCAGGTAAGCCTTACTTGCCTGACACTTCACAACAAAGAAATGCATTTTTATTACTTGGCCAGATAGTTCAGATTGCTTTCATTCTTAATAAAGACCTTCTTTATAACATTTATAAAACTTTATTACAGTTATAATAATAAAATTGGATTTCAAAATTCACACGAGATCTTGAGGGGCATGAATCTATAAACTTTAAAATCATTATTAATCTTACTGCATCTATTCTGATAAAATGTGTGTTTCTTCTAATTTCTGTGCAGATTTTAACAGTATTTGTTGTTTCTTTGGACAGGTGAGAATTTCTTTGGTAATCATTTTAAAATTTGTTTGATTAAAAAAAGAAAAGTTGATTTTATAAGTTGGAATTTGCAGGCACATTCTTCTGAGGAACTTAATTAAGGTAGATCACTGTATAGTTGATGTTACCTGGGCTCTCTTGTGCACTAGACACGTTTTAAGAAGCTCGTTACTGTTGTTGTAAACGTGTAGAAAGTAACTAGAAATAAGTATTTGTGCAATCTCAAAAAAATAATTGTGAATTGTGCATGTTCTAAATTGTGTACTAAATTGATTCTAGATATGTCAAAATTAAGTAGTAACAAGAGACTGGAACACTAGGAAGCAGGTGGCCACAGTACTGAAGGATATGCCTCTGCCTGCAACACAGTTAGCGGTGATTCCTCCAGAGGAATACTCAGAGTGTGGATTGAGCTCTGTCCAGGCTTTCTGAACTAGCCCCTGAGGGGTCTTGTCCCCGTTTATTGGGATACAGCTGGAAGAGATCAGCCTCACAAATTAGGTTTTTCAAGTAGATACCCAGGTGGTATGAGTATCTGCTTACAATGAAGTTTTGAAGTCTCTCTCACAAATCCTGTCTGGAGTTTTGAAGTTTAGTGTAAGCATTTAAATATTCAAAAATACACGCCTTCTGAAAAATAGAAGACATATGCTAGTTCTAAATTAGAAAAATGCAAGTGAATTGGAATGAAGAGTGTAATTTAACTAGTATTAAGAAACCTTATACATTTTAATTTGGTTTAAAATCTTTGGAACTTCTTTAGAACTATCCATTGGACTAAGATTCACAGAGATAGCCTTAGGAGGTGAGGTACCATTTTTACTACTGCTTGAATACATCAATATCTTTCTCGAGCTAGCTAGAGAAACCTAACTAGCTGAAGATTCAGTGACAAAAAAAATGTGATCACAGACATCCTTAGAAAGTTAAGAAGTGTTATAAAATCATCAGTATCATCCAAGAGTATTTTTAACTTAGAGATGCTAGGCAAGATCCTCACCAGAGATAAATTAGAAATACTCCAATTAACTCAACTGTACTATGACCTTGTAATTAAAAAGAAATTTGTTTCTTTTCCTGGCTGTTTTTTCTGGAATTAGGTCTCTGTATTATACAGATTCCAGGATCCATTTACCACATTATTCTGAAAACTCCCTTATTTTCAGATCATCTCTGAGTTTAAAGACTCAGATTCTACTTACAGTATGACTCATCAAATGATCGATTCTTCTTTCAGCTTTCCACTGCTCACTCTTTGGGTTTGGTGGTGGCGTTTGTTTTTTGGTTGGGGATATTTTTTTTTTTTCTTCCTAGAATTCCCACTTCTCATATTTCTTTCCTCAAATAAGGATAAAGCCTTATTTCCAAAATCAGTAAAAGTCTAAGGTTATACTAAATGGACTAAAGTGTTTTTTTTTTATTTTTATTTTTTTTCTGTTGAAAATATGGGAAATCCGTTAGTGTTTTTGAGAACAGATTATAGCCAAAGTCATGTTGTCCTGAATGCTTATGGGTTGTTGGGTTGTTGTTGTGTGTTTTTTTTTTAATTATTTCAGATAATTTTTTAATTATTGTCATAGATAGCATAATTTCTGCACTAATGCTACCTATGTAGCTATGTTACCACTGAGTCCCAGCAACAGATGCAATCTTGGAAACTACTGACAATCTACAAATTTAATGTTCTTGTTTTCTCTTAAGTAATTAAAATTTTTCTGCAATCCTTAGAATTCTGTTAGGTGAAGGCTGCACAAAACCAGTTATATAGACAGGAGTATACAGAGACTGATTTCTAGAATCCATAACTGAAATCTTATATTCCCTAAATAGGATTGCCTATTTTAACTAGAAAGTTAAAATTCAGATTCATGGCTATACCAGCCTCCTTTATTACAAGTTTCTTGAAGCAATTGAAAGAAACAGCAAAAGATTCTGGATAGGGAATATTCAGTTAAAAAAAAAAAAAAAGAAAATCAAAAGACTAATAAGATATCTTGGAGAAACTTCTCTGGACCTTTTCTGTACTGTGTGAAAATATATACTGAAGAAAAGCATATCCAAAAGTATGACTAAACATTAGAATTTGAAAAAAAAAAGAAAAGAAAAAAAAAGATACGCAACCACTACAGTTGTATACACCTGCCTATAATTGGTTTCAGATCGTAAATTTTCCAGTTGTAGTTCAATAATCTTAATCTAAATTATTTATTTTTTAGCAGAATTGGCTACAGTTGTGTTTCCTTCTTTGATTATGAGTTTTCTCAAAATCATTTGTTATCATGAGAAAACAGTTTTCAAAATGTAACATGATATAAAAACTGAATAACTAGTACAGAACTGAAATGTAGTAAGGGATTAAGATAACTTCTAAGATAATATAAAACTGTATAAAATAATAAGATAATTTTATGCATTAAGAAAAAAATCATGTTAGTTTAATGCAATTTTTAACAGAGGCTTGATAAAGCTTTTATGAATATACAAAAGACTTGGCTCGAAGCTATGGCTCTTCGGCTTGTATTATTTAGTATGATTTCAGCAGGCATAAATCAATAGTCTAGACAAGTTGGGTTTGAATTTAAATAGTTTTGATCTCATTATTTTAAATTTTGGTTTAAGTTTTGAGGGTATATTAGAAAAAATAATCAAAAGAGAACAAATAAGAAATTCTTAAAAGACCCTTTGATTCTTGCTATGTTAGATCTCATTATTAAAGTATTAAAGAGAAATAATTTTCTACAGAAGAAAGCCAAACTTGATGCCCACAGTGTTCTGTTGCATCTATAGCAGCAAGTGGACAGTGGTAAGTGCCTGATCTTCACACTATTATAAGATAATTGAAGTTGATGGAGTTATTCTACTGTAACTGGGAGGAGAGTGAGGCCCAGTCTTTTGAATTGTCAGTTTTAAAATCACGAATGAGAATAGTTTTAATAAGAAGATTTTCTGTAATGAAACATAATTTGGATTATTGCAGAAGGCTGGGCCCTCTGACAGACAGAATATTTCCTGAAATTTCCTAGGCGTAAAACTGGAAGCATTATATAGAGGTGATAGGAGGAAATGTGTCTTCTAATTTTGGAAAACCTGTTATCTTGCATTCGTTTTAAAACAATTTAAAGGCAATGATGATGTAGAGATTTGTACTTATTATAGCATTTTTTTTTATTGGACATTACCATTTCTACCAGGCTGATATAATGGAATGCTGCAGATTCCTCTGCAGAAAATAGGAGCTGCCAATGCATGTCAAATAACCTCCAAGTAAAAGTATAGGTAAATTTTTAAAGTTAGTTACTGCACTGAGGTGTGAGCAGTGAAGACCTTGACAGACTCATCTACACATTCAAGGGTATTCTCCATGTATTTGACTTCCACCAGTTCACTAAAACTAGTTAAGAGAATCACTCCCACCAGAAACTGAATGCATGTGATTCGCTGTCAGTGGAATTACATTTGGAAGCTGATTAAAAGTGTAACTGAATCATAATCTTACAACCTTATTATTCATGTGGTGCATTAATTGAACAATTTTGTTTGTTAGTGACTTTTAAAATAGCCATACATAATATGTGCTTCTTAATGAATGAATGAAAATGAAATCTATCCTTTGCATTTTTCACGTAATTGGCTTTTACTTATAGAAGTGATTATATTTAAATCAAAAGAAACAGTAGTGCACTTACAAATAAGGCTTTTAAGGATAACTCAAAATTATCACTAACTGAATACTTTTTATATTTAGGAATAATTGCAATACATCAATATGTGTAATTCATGTATTTTTGCCATGCACTGAATTATTTCAGAATCTATAGAATCATTTGTAGCTTTAAAAAATATTATACAAGATAGACTACGAAATACATTTTTTGCTGCAAAATTGAATTCTGTTTATCTGGCATTTGGCATGGATGTGATGTATTTTTTGTGTTATTGCTGCTATATATTCTTTACTATTTAATTTTATTTATTTATTTATTTATTTGAGATGGATCTTTGTAAAGCTTAACTTGAAAAGCATTAGAAATCCAGACAGGCTATAGAAGAAGCCTATCCACTTCCCATTAAAATAACTTGATTGAAATCCCCCACTGATTTCAGTGCCTGAGTCATGCCCAAGCAATTTTTTTTATTTTTTTTTATTTTTTAACCAGGTGTTACCTTAATTCCCTTGATAAAGGAAAGTATTTTTAAATAAGAAAATATTGGACTTGTTTATACCTAATGAACCACTGAGAACAGTAAGATCACACTTTTGCTGTTGAGCGTGTACCTATCTGAACCTCAACTTTTAAAGTGTCTTGAAATCACATGCAGGTTCTAGCACCAGACCTCTGTCAGAAAAGACTTACAGATCTAATAAATTGTATAAAGAATATTCATAATTTAAAGTCCAGTTAAATAAATGGGTGGTTCTTTAATGTTTCATTTAATTTAGACCCATGTCTAAAAATATAGTGAAATATATCCACTAAAATCAGCTCATACTGTGTGAAGCATGTTCACATGTCCTTCTGTAGTCAGCGTCTGAGCTTGAAGACCAAATAATGTGTAATACAAATTTAGCATTGGTATTGAACTTTCCAAAAAAATGTCAGTGTACATCTCAAAATCCCATCAGTCACTGATGAAGGAATGATGTTAAAATAGAGAAGCAAGTGTAGCCAGGAAGCAAGGTATTTGGTAGAATCTCTGGAATCTTTGGAAACACTAAATTCATGCAAAATCTTAAATGCAAAGAAAAGACCCATGCCCTAAGGGGTCATGGCTTCTTGTGCTTCTTCTTCTTTTTTTTTTTTTTCTCTTAAATCATAAAAAGTATTCATTTATCAGGTTCAAGCAGAAATTGAACCTTTCTTCAGAGTTCCAGCTACTCTGATTTAGTGTCTGATTTTGTAGCTCTTTAAATAAATACAAAATCTTAACATATTGGCATGTTTAATATATATGTAACAGAATATACATAAGAGAAATTCTTAGTTTTATTTAGTCTGTACAATATACTTATTTATTTATTGCTTTAAAGGTGCAATTAAAAGTTGTTTTTGATAACAACTACCTTTTACTGGACGAAGAAGAGCATGCTCTTGGTCCTAGTTATCTATCAGAAGTTGATAAATTGTACCAATTCCTTCCTATATTTTTGTTACTTCAGTTACTGTAATGATGCCTGAATAGGCAGAGATTAGTTCCTTTATAACTCACATTTCAATCTTCAGAGGTTCTACCATTCAGCAACTTGCAGGACTGGGCTTAGGAGGAAGACTGCTAGATGAAAGGTTAAAAACTTTTTTTTTTTTCTTTAAAAAGAGGACTGCTGGGATTCCAGCTGCTTTTACGTTGATCATAATGCTTGTAAGATTCCCTATAGTGTATCAAATATTACAACAGTTATTAAGAACACAAGAAATGTACTAGTGCATTTCTGAAACATCTATCATATCAAGGGAGAATACAATAGAATACAAGCATATAACATGTAAATATTTTTAAAAATAAGTGTCAGGAAACAGTATTCTCCTCTCTAATATTTCATTTCTCTAACAGCACACACAAAATGCCAAGAATGCTTAGAGCCCCTGAGCTCAGTAATGCGACACCAGTCTCTTCTTTCACAGTCCTTAAGATACAGAATAATAATTATAGATTTTTGCTTTATGCTAACATCTGAAACTCACATGGAAAATACAGCAGAGCGGCCTATGATAACAGCATAGGGAAAGGCGACTTTAAAAGAAAACTTCTAAAACCAAAAAGAAGGGGCCTTTTTTTTTTTTTTTAATTGCCATACAGTGAATAGGGAGACTGTGTAATGCTATACCTCCATCTAGCACAAGACTGATGCAGTATTTAAATAACCCTTCACACTTAATTAGTCATTTTTTATTATTGGAATAGGAATACGTCCCAGCTGATATCAAGGCCCAAGTATTCTGAGTGCTAGAATACATAAAAAATAGAGCTCTGGAGAGCATCTCTTTGGAGTCCAGAAAATAGGTACCTGCTAAGTCTACTTAAGTAGTTCATCAAATTATTATGGCTCTCCAGCATGTTGTTAACTTGTCTACTTCTTATGTCTCAGGCATTTCCCTTGTTTCACAGCCTGATCCTGTCCACACTCCACTCACACAGCTCCCCGGGCAACACATGCAGGGAGCATTCAGGATCTCAGGAGTTTCTTCTCTTTACATAAAGTTTTTTATTGTAATACCCCATGCTTTTATTCATGATCTACAAAAAGCCAGAGCAGTTGGGTAGCTGGGGCCAGGGAGCAGGATAACTGTTCCCAAATCACAGTATACTATCCTGCTGGTTCCCTTAGCCTATCACTGTTGCTGTGGTCACCTCCAGCATCAATGAACACCTGGTCTGTTTCCCAGCACCACCACCACCTCACAACCCAAAATCTCTGTGCACTATGGACTTCATTTACATATGTCCTCCCTTGACTCCCCTCAGCACAGAAGGTCTCTAACCATGCACGCTGCTGCTTCGTCCCTTGCTCTTCTCCCTTCTTGTTAATTTAGTTTGAAAGCCAGAAAGGTATAGGTGTTAAGGCAAGCAAACACCTGCCCACTTATCCTGCTGCCTTGCCCTGCCCATGTGAACAAGCACAAATTTTAAACTAATTCCCTGCTAGTTTCATGGGGTGTCCCAAGTCTTCCCATTGCAGAATGTGGTATGTAACAGTTCTGCATCTGTGAATGGGTAAAGCTTGCTCGCATCTCTGTCTTCTCACCTCCGTACCAGTTCTAGATTTTTAGACTTTCTTCTTCACATAATGGTTACTCCCTTTGAACATTTTTGTTGCCTTTCTTGGCATCTTCTCTAAATTGACCGTCTTACCATAGCTGTGGAGACCAGGAATGTGCAGTAGTCAACATGACAAAAAGACAGTCCCTTGTGCCCCAATAGCTTTGGTTCTTGTCCAGTGTTTTGTTGGACACTTTAACTGATGCAGTGACCGGATACTTTCAGAGAACTAGCAAAAAAAAACTGCTTTCTGGAGCTAGAGAGACAATATAGGCTCGGAGTAGAGATCTTCGTCCTCAGACATAGAGATACATTTATTTGTGTATTTGTTTTCTTTTCCACAGGCACATCAAAAGCTTTCTAATCAACCCTTTTCTCTCTCGGTGTTTTCCTCCCGGATGTGCCGCTTGGCAAGGCAGGACAGTGAGTGGAAAGGAGATGGCAGGGCCAGGCGGCAGGCTGCAGGCCTCGCCAGCTGTGCAGCCTTGGCGCGCAGGACGGCAGCCGCATGAGGAAGGCCCTGCCGGTCTCCTGCCCCTTCAAAACGGTGAGGAAGGAGATTTTATTTTTCTGGATCGTAGTCTCCACTAAAGGTTTGTTTATTTATTTATTTATTCATTTACGTATTGGGAACGATTCGCCTAAAGATTTATTTAATTATTTATTTAGGAACGATTCGGCCCAGCGCCCCCGACGCTTTGGACACACGGAGGCTGCAGCGCGGCCCCGGCCGCCGGGGGACCCCGTGGCCGCCGCAAGGTGGCGCCTGAGCGCCGGGAACCGCTGCCCCCGGCCGGGAACCGCCGCCCCCGGCAACGCTGAGGCGAGGCGGCCCCGCGGCGCTCAGGTGAGCCGCGGCGGCAGCGGCCGGGAAGGGGCTGGGCTGGGCAGGGCAGGGCAGGGCTGCGCTGCGCTGCCCGGCGGGACCTCGGCCACCGGCCGGCCCGGCCCCTCGCAGGCGGCCCGAGGGACAGGGCGGGAGGGGTTTGAGGCAAGCTCCCGCTTGGCGTGGTGCCTGACAAGCACGACGCGAGGCTCAGGGCTCAGGGGGTGGCGGGGATGTCGGCTGGGACCTGTCCCGTTTGCCACCCAGGTGCCTTCCATTGACTGCCTCTTTTGACAGGTGAGTTGTGCTGAAACTAGAAAATTTGAGCGGAGGATTTCTGTCTTTTCAAGCAGCTTTCGAACTACTGGCGCAATGCAAGCATGCACGTGCTGTGGTAGGAGAAAAAGAAAACAGCTTGAGGTTTTTCTGCCAGAGTTAACGAGTATCCAGTTTGTGATCTGAGCTGCTCGCTCTTTTTTTGAGCAAATGCCAGTGAGCCTTGCATTGCTTACGGTGAGGCGTGCAGAGTAGAAATTTACTGCATTTGGCTGAGGGAAAACCTTGCTTTTAGGTCTTTGGTAATGCTTCTCCTTACTTCAGAAGATTTAATCCTTAAAGTATGCAAGTCTCCAGTTCGTATATTTCAGTGGGCTTTTCCTGACTTGCTAATTATGTTTTGAAGCCTCCAAAAGATTTATTGTAATTGTTCCCAAATGCATAAATACAACCCCTCTACTAGGTGGGCACATGCTTAAGATATCTTCTTTGGTATGAGTCTAGTTCAGTGAGCTATATAACTCACTTGGGAGTTTAACTAGCACTTCCAATGGGCTGTGGAAGTGCAGAGGGCAGAGCGCACAGTGCTCATAAGCAGGTAAGCTGCAACTCGGCTGGCCTGTTAATGAAGATTTTATGGTTTAATGTCTCTTCTGCTGAAGTCTTCTTGTCCAGAGGACAATATACTTGTATCTCAATATATGGTTGTGCTAACACTTCTGTGACCTAGATGTATATTGAATGTGAGTTCATTAGCTTATTTGCATACAGTGAAAACAACAACTGACAAGCAATTACATTTATTTCTCAGGTATTACTTTTGACGAAGTAGGGCTGGGGAACACAGATGGACTGGGGCATGGTTTGTATATTGGTCATATTCAGACATCAAATATTACTAAAATATTTTTCAGAAGAAGTGGCCTACTTCCAAGTGGCTTTTGTTGTGACAGTTTTTTATTCTTGGAAAAAGAAATGTACGGCTGTGACATAAGCCTTTCCTTAAAATGATACATTTGGGGTAGGGTATGGCTTTACCACAGTCAACAAATTCAGAAGAAGTCTCAGTATTTTGGGGCTGAAGTGCTGATTAGGAGGCAAGGAGCTCAGATGGACATTCTCCATTTATATGGTACTCAGCCACTGAATTTTCTTGATGTATTTTCTCATTTCTCTCTCTGCCTGTTACAGGAAATAGGATACAAACAAGTTGCAGGCTATGAATGTTCTCCATTGAGTGAAGCATGATCTGGTCTTCTCTTTGTAATTTCTAGTAAAGTGAACATATTTGAATAAATAAATATATTTATGTGTTCAATTTTTTTGCATTGTTAAAGTTGGCAGTAGGTATCATTCTTAGATCTTTCTTTAATCAGTATGATGAGACTTTTCTTCTCTCTGCCTCTGAGGCACAACAAAGTTACTAACCATGGGTAAACGATAGCACCACCATGTGATTTCTTTAAAAATCATCCAGCCAGGGAGGTCACTCTTCTTATGGTAATAAGAGACAAGTACATCCCCAGATGTTCTCATAAGCCTAATTTAACTGCCTGAGGGGAGGCAGGGTAGATTTAAAATCAACTATTTAAAATAGTCATTGGCACTAAATTATTTGCATTTAAGCCTTTTTTTTTTTTTTGTGGGGAGCTTCATTGGTAATGAGATAAAATTTTAGATTGTTTGACCATATAACTTGAATTTGCTTAAGCTTTCTATTTCTCATGCATTTAGTTGTCTTTCATGTAAATAAAACTCTGGATCAGATAAACAAATGAGGTGGAACATAACTGTGCTGTTATCAGAATAGCTGTGCTCACTTGGACCAGCTGAAGATGTGTCGCTGTATGGTCAAAATCAATGTGTGATTTACTTTTAAGTAGAGGATGGGGGCTTGTTGGTCAGATGCTGGATTCATTGTCAGGAAATGCAAGCTTTATTTCTGCTCTGGTCCTGAGTTTACGTGTAAGCTGGAGCAAGCACATAATTCCCTTACACTTTGTCCATAAATTGAGAACAATTCTTTCTCCCCTCACAGGGGTACTATTAAGTTTAATTCAGTGATGCATAAAATGGGATAAATACTTAGATTAAAGTTGGTATGCAGGGTGTCAGTCACAGTATGGAAATAAATACATTTTAAAGCTGTGGGACATTTCTTCAATGAGGTTAAGTTGAAGCAGTTTCCTTAAACCCCCAGAGGGGTGTGGGCTCATGCAAGCTGAAGGTCTGATCCATGTGTATTTCTTGAGAGGTTTTCTGTAGTACAGCCTATGTAAGAATATTGAGTTTTGCATATTGGAGATGCTGTGAAGGCTGGAAGCAGTCTGTAACTGTTACTTATTAATGGTCTGTATTAATAGAAGGAAAAAAGTCCTTGTTAAATTTTTCAAATCAGCAATGCGTTTAAAGCTGAAGTAAATTTGATTCTGCCAGCTGCACGTAAGTGAAATAGGTCACCATCACTACTACTCTGGTGGGCTTTTTTTCTTCCTTTGCTTTGATGATGCTTTGCAAAGCTGGAGGAGAAATTTTATACGCATCTCCCATATACTTTATTAAAAAAGAAGTCTATGTATGTATACTCTAAAGGAATAGAATAATAAAACCAAGGAAACACCAAAGTGTCTTCAGGCTACTTACCTGTGGTAAAAATGAGTTGAATTCATATATACTGTACTTGCACAAGATAATGTAAAATAGTAATATATTTACTCTGTGATGCAGCGTGGCCCACTTATTTCTGCCCCATATTAAATGGAGAGGGGGATGAACACAACCTCCAGGTGAATTTTTCAGTGTTCTCCAAGGAGTTTTGTCCTTGTCAAATATTCCATAGCTCCTGTATATGACTGAGCTATTCTCGCTAGAAGTGGTTGGATGAGAAAATTAGTTTTGGCCCATGCCATGTAGACCTTTAAAAGAAAAAGGCCCGAGGGGGACATCTTATTTAATAACTCCCCACACCCCTGCATAGCAATCAGGTTCTTCAGTACAGCCAGAAATGGATTTGTGCAGCCGTGAAAGGTATTGGTTGATTTGCCAAGGACAGGCCAGCTTGGAGGTAGGTCAATGGTGGCGCGTCCCTCTAGTCCTGGCAGTGGCAGAAGTGGATGGAGAGTCCGTACAGCACTTCTGATCTGAGGCCACGCTGTGTCTGCGCACTGCAGATATTTGTGCAGTCCTTTGTTGGTTTTGCCTATCACACTTCTACCCATCTCAGGGCAACTAGCTGTCATTGTGCAATCCGTGTAACAACAGCTGGGTGTCAAGAAAGGATGCCATTCAGCAGTGTTTAGTGTTCAACTTAATGCTACAGACTTATGCAGGGTATCTGTCTTGTACTTGTTTGTTTATTTATGTCCTCGGCTATTTCTTTATATTCAATCGGTCCATTTGTCTTCAATCATTGTGACCAACAAAGGGTATCTGGATGACAGTAACAGAGATCATTTGCTTCACAGAAATGTGTTGCCTGTTACTAGCATGGGCTACTGATATCACAAATATCAGGATATTAAGAGTGAATGATAAACACACTTTTCTTATAGACTGGTGGATTGTGATGGCATTAGGCACTCAGCAGTCTTTAGCTTTAGAATAGCAGTGTTAGAATGCAGGTAGCAAGAAGATAGTGTCTCCAGACATCTTGTCTGTAGGAAGGTGTCAGCGTCAAATGAGGAAAGAATATGAAAGAGAATCAAGCGGAAGCTGCAAGTTTGTCCCAGGCAATGGTATAAAAGCATGTAAGCTATGCTAATTGGTACTCTGAGGGGATTGTTCCCCACCCCCCCCCACCCCCCCCCCCCCGCCCCAATACAGTACCTGATGACAATGAGGGAATGGAACCAGGCTCACCGCAAGGGTTTATGTAAATATATCTACACAGCTTGACTCTGAAGTTTACTTCTCTCCCTCTGTTCTTTGTATTTAGTCTATTTGCGACTCTGACATTTCACTAGGACTTCTACTGCTTCTCTTCCATCAATGTATATTTTCATTTACAATATTGTTCTTCTCCTCCCCTACATTTGCTAGAAAGATTTAAATTAGCATTTTACTGAAGCTTTTGCTGTATGTTGGTTTCCTCCTCTTGTAGGAGGGTAAGTTGGATGAAGAGAAAGCTGCTATTTTGTCTTTGTACTTGCTCCTATTTTGTGTCATTTTGTTCTGCTAGACAAACTATCTTTGATTTAGTAGGGTTGAAGTATGACTGCATAATAGATTATCTGTCACTGGACCAAATCAATCATGGTTAACAGTGTATTGACAGAGCATATAGCAAGTATCCTTGACCTGAGGCTGACAATACCTGTTATCACCATCTTGTGGTTCTTGCTGCTGCTTGGCATGAACTTTGAGATAGAATATTCTTTATCAGCTGTTTTTATTCTGCTATATATCTGAGTTTTCTTTATTTGAGGCTTTTTGAGCTAACAGAAGCCGTCTCCTTCATTTGTGAAGCACCGTAGAACCTGGCTAGTCATGCCTGAGTGTTCTTGAAAGTAAGAGACAAACTCCTGTGCTTTAAATAGAAGTCAGCATTTAAATGTTAAGGTTACAATGAGATTTTCACTATAGTTAGGCTGCCATTTAATTGCCCAGGTCAGGTGGTTTGATTTTGTTTATTTTAAAAATACAGTATCATATACCACAAATGAGTGTTGCTGGAGGGAGAGCATTGAATTGATCATGTCTGTTATGGTGATTCCTCTGCTTCTTTGTTCATTTTAAGCATTTATGCTTCAGCATTTCATTCACACAGCTATAGGCACTCCTAATAACATTTCTTTTAAAGTTATAGCAAAAAGTTCCCGCTGCTTGTTGTGTAGTCTCAGTGCTGTATTATTTTCTGCCAGAGGAGAAGTGTCTTTTCCCTCCTTAATGGGGATGTTTTGGGATTTGCCTTGTGATTCTGCACAAATGAGGATGCTTAGCTACTTGCAAAAGCAGTCAGGAGATGACAGGGTCAGCCCGAACCATTGGTCTCAGTTCCAATGAACAGGTGAGATGTGCTCAGTGGTACCTTGTTCGCAGTGTTACTGTTGCTTATGTCTGATTTCAGAAATTGGAATGATGATTATATTTGGGCAAATATATGAACAACTCAGCTGAATTTTCTGGTGTTTAAGTTCAACATGTGCTCAAATGCTGTACTGAAGTAGGAGCTTGCTTTGGGTCTGTGCATATCTTTACAAAGATGAAGTGGTGATGCAGAGTAAGTAAAGTAATCACTACCAAGTGAGAAATAAAAGACTTGGAGGAATATTATTGATGTACTTTGCTACTTCAAGAAAAATGTATTTGGTAAGCTTCCAGGCAAGCAATGTCTGTGCTCAAGTTTGGCTTGCAATTTATGGACAAATGAAAATATATTTTGCCTACGGACAATGTAACTAGATCTTCTTTATCTTGCTTATCAAAGCACACATATATTCATGCAAGAATGACAGAAATTCTACCAGAATGCATTTTTCTTCATTGTTACTTTTTTTTTTTAATCAAAATGTTTTCTCATATTGTTTTGTAGTCCTGGCATATGAACACTGTCTGGTAGCATAATCAATGATGTGGTAATATCTTGTCTGCTTTTTATATCCCAAATAAGGACTGTATGTTTTTGAAGGGGAAGGTGAAATGTTTTCCTCTGTGGACCAGATTGTAAATATATATTGTTGGAGAGGACAAGGTAGCAGTTTGCTTTCTGTTTGAGTCAGAATTGAGGAGATACGTGATGATCCTTACTTTTTGCTTTTCTATGTTTGTGTCAATTTCTTGTGTGAGCCGTGCAATAAAGAGAAGTTTGTGACACAAAGTTAGTAACATGGCACTGTTGGCCCAAGTATGGTTTCTTGTTTCTCTAATAACATTTGTTGTCACACCACCTCTTCTAGGCATCACTGTTTCTCCTTTCAGGACTTCAGAATACTCTGCCTAGTTCGTTCCTCAGGATTTGAGTCTGAGCACATGCTCCTTTCCCAGTAGCTTTCCTGTAGGACATACAGCCACTTTCTGTTATTACAAATATTTGATAATACATCTACCATTCCTGAAAGAAAATGTTTACTAAGATCAAATTTGGTCTAACCTTGGCTCAACTGAAATGCTACTAAGAAGCAGATTGCTCACTCCAGTTTGGAACCAGCAAAACCATTGTTGGAAAAAACAGAATCTGATAATGGGAAAGGCAAAACAGAAGTGGGATAACTGTCATCCACCCTAAACCACAACATTTGAGAAAGAAGAACCATATGGTACCCAGGACAGAAAGGTTTGTCTGTTAACCAGTTTCTCAATGAGCTCACGTGAGGCTAATGAAGAGTTTTCATCCGAGTCAGATGTAGTTAAATTGAAGATCTTCTAGGTTAAAAAGATGAGAAGAAAAACTCATTGTATTAACTTGTAGACCACAAAGCACTCATAACGACAGTGTTCGAAAGCAGCAATGTTCGATTGCCAAAGATATGAACAAATGCTAATCCTTCTCAAACTTAACCCAGAGGGCACTAATGAAATGCTGCTCCTTTGCTCTCCTTAGGGTTTGGGAGGTATTAGGTGCTGGGGAGATTTCTTGCTTGGTTGTTTCACTGGGGTTTTGAAGGGGGAAGTGACACGCTACTGGAACTGAACGAGTAACTGATAACATGTCCAGTTTTTCTTTCTGGCTTCCGACCTAAAGAGAGAGCTACTTTATTAAGATACTTTCTTCAGGCATACGTGTGAGGCTTGATAATGGGTTTTCTTTTATCTCCTCTGATGTGTTGTAAGCTGTAATCTGGTTCAGTCCTAGCTGAATTAGCAACTGTAAAGTTTAAAAACCAGACAAAACAAAGCTCTGGATATAGAGCGGCTACATATCTGTAGCTATATGTATTTTCCTTTTTCTCTTGCCTTTTTCTCTTATGTTTTTGTAAAAATGTTTGGTTGATATAGAGTGTATTGTACTACAGAGGAGATGTAAACTCTATGCTAAAAGAGACTTAACTTCTGTTAAGTTTTTCTCTTAAATCAGATTTATAAACAACTTTAAACTAAAGGTCCTTCTGCATTTGCAGGAGAGAAGGAAAACCAAAACAATTGTGGTGAGCAAAAAGAACCAAAGAACCACAACAAGTGAAGAGACAACAAGAGGAACAGAGCTGGGAGAAAATCACCGTACTTCTGTAAGTAGATGCCCACGTTGCCTGCTAAAACATTGCCTCAAAGTCTAGAGACGCTCAGGTGAAATTGCCATTGCCTCCTTTGCACACCCAGCTGCTAGCACGTCCTGTCGTTTTAAGCATCTGTGGTGGGCTTGGCATTTTTGGTTTGTGGTTTTGCTGTTACCTTCCTGTTATGGCTAATTAGTGCTACTATTAATATCTGCTGAAGTCTTCCAGGTGTGGTGGTGGAAACCAACTTATTATGGGCAAGCAATCTGGGCTGCTGGTGTTCCCAGTGTAAGGTCTAATGGTGAGGAGATGTGAGATGCTTTTGGATCTTTTCCTGTGGTGGTTAGATAGCAAAGCTTTCAACAACTTCAGTTCCAGCTGGGTCATTGGGATTCTGAACTGTGTACTTCAGCATAGCTCATGGATTTTAAACCTGTCACATTGTACTGTTATTATAGATATGGTCCTGCACTTGCAAGCTGTTTTCTTGATCTTTTGCCAGCAAGGCTTTTGTAGCAGTCCTTGGAAGATATACTGTAGCAGTTCTCTTTTATAATATCTATCATTAACACCTCGTTGGCATCTGTAAGAGTTTCTTATTTGCTGGAGATTGGAGCAGTTGATTAAGCAGCCTTTTGCTGTCCACAGGCAATTTCTCAGATTTCCACCTTGTTTCAGATCCACCTTTTCTAGCAAAGGTCCTGGAAAAAGGTTGTGGCAGGGCAACTACAGCCCTTACCTTCATGATAATAATAAACTGTTTGAAAAATTTCAATCAGGCCAAAGCAGTAAGACAGCTTTAATGAGGATTTGTAGTGACCTTCTGTTTTATAGTAGGTGGATTCTGGCACATTGTCAATTTTAATTCTTACTGATCTTTCAGTGGCTTTTGATACTAGAGATCATAGGTTTCTCTTAAAATACCTGTAGAAGATCCTGAGCCCTGTGGGCCCTGCCCTGACACTGCTTCTTTAGTATTTGCCTCAGTGGTGCCAGTTTGTCACTGTAAATATCTCATCTTCTGATACTGCCCCTGTGAACTGCCAGGTTCCCCAGGGCTATGAATTGGGCGTGTCCCTGGGTTTCCTGTATGTATATGTTAGCTACAGCTTGCATTTCCAAACCTTACACACACACAATGGCATGCAGAAAGTGCTTGGACACATTTGTTTCATACAAGTATTTCTGTATATATGACAGCAGTGCTTGCCTGCCAAAATTACTCTGTGTAAAATGTTGCAAAAGTAAATGCAAACACAGTGAGATTATGACTGCCTCGTCTCCTTTTGATTGAATTGTATTGTTTTAGTCTTGATTCAGTATCTTAAATCACTGTGGTGGTCTAGGCACTGGAGGAATTTTAGGCTGTTTGTGGTTAGTCATGTGCTGAAGAAGTATTTCTGGATGCCAAGAGGCAGCATAAACTGACTGCTCTTACCATTTGAGGTAGTAATGGCAGTATGACTTGCTGATGGAGAAAGTCTGCTAAATCATCAACTTCTCCAGTCTGAGCAGAACTTTACCCATAGGACATCTGCTAGAAACTTCTGCCTAATCCTTGTTTAAAAAAAAAAAAAAATCCAGGGTAGGGGAATCTTTATATACAGAAGGAATATTTTTTTTTAGAGTTAATCTAATGTCCTTATTCTTTTTTCCTTTACTTCTAGTTATTCTTATAGTGACTTGAGGTAGAGTTAATCTTGTATTGAAGATGTCAGTAGTTAGATAAATAGCTACCTCTGGGCTAGATGTCTAGACTGTGGGCTTCTGTCTGTAGAAAGACAGAATAAATCTGTACTATGATTCATTTAATCCATAAGTGGGCTTGTATAGTGCAGACATTTAAATCTGGACAAATGAATCCTAAGACTTTTATATGTTTGTGAATTGCTGTGTTGTTTTGGTTGTTAAACACTTGGCCTCAGCCAAGGAACTGAACCATTGCAGTTTGGACGGTGGGTATAAATAGAAGATTATGGTCTGAACAGATGTAGGCTCGGGAAGCAAAAGCACAAAAAGGCAAGATGCCAAAGGATCCACAAGTAGCTTGTGCAATGTTTGCATGTCACAGACTTCTTAGTGGTACTGCTTTCCGTAACCTTGCCCACCCAGGGTGTGCTGTGAGGCTATAAGGGGATTCTTGTAGATTCTTGTAATTCTCAAGGGGAGAATTAGTTCCCTGAAGGCCTGCTATGTTGTAACGCAGAGGCCAGAACGAGTGTCCAAAACATGGAAGGTGTTTGTATTGTTGCTGACTGCCTCAGTTGTGTTTCTCCCCTGCCACTCAGGCAGTGGTTTCATAACTCACTGTCTGAGCTTGTAGTTCATTGTGGTATCTATTCAATTAAACTGTCTCTGTCCATTGTAGAAGAAGAGCTAGTTGATAATTTACCTTGTGATTTGGTGTATATATCCTCAAATTGTACCTGCCTATTTGAATCATGTTTCACTTTGAAATGATTTCTAAGGTCTCTTATTCACAACCTCTGTGGATTTCACTGTGGCAGCTAAATCTGACAGGAGTTATGAATTGGAGCCCTTCACCACCACAGTTCAGTCCAGGGTATTAAAGTGAACTGAAATCAATAGTGGTTTACATTATAATGGGCCTGGCTCTGAACTGGAAACTGAAGAATAGGCACATCTCTTCTTTTGCTTCTTATGCTAGAAGGCAGCAGCCTCCAGCAGGAGGAAGGATGGCCAGCACTAAGAAAGCTCTTTAACCTAGCTAATAGGGCTTGGAAGGGCTCGTAAGAAAATGTTGTTCCTTGATAGTTAGCTTGCTTTCTATGTTGTTTGCTTGCTTCTTCCGTCTGTACTTGGGATTATATTTGCCACATGTATTAACTTCGCATGTGTTTCTAATTTACCTAGTTTCTTCAAATTTTGTAATCTCAGACATTTTTGCCGTTTATCCCAAATTGTTACCAGCTGAAAAGATCACAGTACATTTTTTCACACCGTAGTCCTAATCACAAATGAAAATGCTAACTAAAACCAAAATAGCAACTCTCCTATTGGCACAGGAGACAATTTCTGTATTTGAATTAATACCTTGCTTCACGTCAGTTGCTATACAGTGCTAGAGCTATGATCTGTGTACTTCACTGCTCTGTCTCCACCACTGGTGGTGAGCAGCAAGGACAAGGGTAACAGCTTGTTTAAATATGGGATTTCTAGATGTGTAATGATTTCAAGTTAATTTTACTGTTTGTTTCTGGTTTTATCTAGCTGACTTTTAATTCCTTATTGCTTTAATAAATGTAAAAGAGATGTTAGTATTGGAAACTTCACTTAAAAAATCCTCAATTAGGTGAATGTAACTTTATCAGATGAAAAGAGTACATTACTGATATAATTAAATTTGAAATAGTTTCTGTAAATCAGTGGTATTCAGTAGATGCTATCCTGCTTCTTTCCTAAGCTCTTTTCAAGCTTGAAAGCCGATAAATGTTGTTGCTACATAATGACAATTTCATAACAGAAATGATCAGGAGTACGCCTATCTTTCTAGTTCTGCAAAGCAATGCTGCGTTGTTGTTGGTTGTTGTTTTGTGTGTTTTTTTGGGGGTGTGTGTGTGTGAAGGTGGGCTGGCTGTCTCTCCTAGCTTGCTATGACTTTTCAAAAATTACTGTCAGTGCTGCGGTAAGTGTGGCAGCAAATTCCCTTTTGAGCCATAGGATGTGGGTGTCTGAACCAACCAGGTATGCTTATGCTCTGTTTTCAAGCGTTGCCTCAACTGCTTATTTCTATAGTTGCTTTTGGTGACTCCAAGACACTGTGACCATCAGATAACATTGTTGAGCAGTAACATTAAAGTCTTGTTCATTTCCATGAAGCAGAAAGACAGCAGCAAACCTTGTCACCCTAACTAAGTGTTCACAGCACAGCCCCCCTCCCCCAAGGGCTGTACTAGCTTCGTGTTAAATCATGTATTGATTACAAGATTACAGCATTTTGTATACAAAATGTGTGTGGTCATGGGCCTCTAGATTTCAATTGCCTATTTATCTCTGTGGAAGATTGTATATATTCACAGGGGAGCTTCTTGGGGTGGTTTGGCACACCGTGGGGGGAAACCAGTTGGGACTGAGAAGCAGATGCATGCAGAGACCCCTCTTCTGAGGACTCTGCTCTTCGGTAGACCCTGGACTTCAGCGTGTGAACAGCAGCAGAGAAGGAGACATGGCGTTGCCTCTCTGATCACTGATGCACAATGCGATGTTGTCTCATCCCTGCCAGCCATGAGGCTAATGTATAGGACATGCAGGATTTCTTTATCCAAAACACTGTAATTGTAGCTGTGAAGCATTTCTACTGTCTTAGCTAGGGAAAGTGGAATTATCTTTACAGTGGCTATGCTCTCTTTGATATAAGGAATCAAGTGTCAGGTTAAAGTTACCTCTAAAATCGTGTTTTACAAATGACTGGGGAAAGCAGTTTCCTGTGCATCTTGGGAAAGTCTGAGATATGGAACATCTTGTGCGTGGATCTGCACTGGTACAGGTATGCATAATTTGCAGTAGGCCGTGGTCAACTTCATTTTATAGTTGTAATCTCAGCTGCTTATGATTGAGTTAAGTATGGCTGTCTCTTGGATGGTGTCATGTTTTACACTGTAGTGAATTAACTTAAAATCCCATAGCTTTTCTCCTGTAAAGCACCTACCTCATTTTCTTTAAAGTATTCTGAGGTCTGTGGGGCTGCAGCAGTGTATCTACTTTAGTTAAAAATAATAATTTAATTCCGTATTATGTGAGTATATTTAGCCTTTCAGGGCAAGTAATAACAATGAAATATCTCACTTTAATTCTCAGTTTTTAACTAGTTGCTTAATTTTCACTCTTGTCCTCCAAATTTTCATAAAACTTTGAAAGGCTATCCTAATATTTAAGAAGTGGTTACTAGTATAAATGTGGGAAATACTGATGAGAAATGTGAACTTGTACAGCTGCGCGCAGAACTGTGTTAGTGAGAAGTGAAGAATGGCAGATACTGAGAATTTCCTGGTGGTTGGATGCACTTAAAGTATTCTCTTGATACTTGTACACTATCCATGTAAAGACTACTTGGTCATACAAAGGTCGAGTACATTTAATACAGGGGCATGAGAAGTGCAGAATAGTCCTGTATTTGCTAGAAAAAAATATATTTTGAGACTGTTTTGTACCAAGAGGTGCTGATCTGTTATGATCCCAGTAGGAAAGGCACTCAGACTCTGTAAAGTGTCATCTAACATGTTACTTATTGGAGCTAACACCAAAAAGAAAGAGAGAATAGTATAGATGATCTTAAATCCCTTTCCATACTGGGAGCCTGAGCTGTACAGTGTCATATGGGACTCTGATCCCCATGCTGCACACCACACAGACCTGTCTGTAGAAAGGGTTACCCCGTTTCAGCCATTGAAGCTGTTGTAGGCTTGTCCAACAAGAAAACAACTCTATTCATCATTCCTACTGTCAAACAGAAAGGATGTTCGCGTGTGAAATTCTTGCTGCACTTCTAGATAAAGGCAAGGCCATGCAGGTGGTGCAATCACTGCTGCCAGGGGGAGCTGCTCCTCTGTTACCCTTAGCCAGCAAAGTTTATCCTGCAGATCAGGGACATGCGGAGCACATCACAGCCTGAAGGTCAGGCTGCACAGACAGTGCGGCACAGGCCAGGGACTGCTCAGGTGAGCCGTCACGCGGACCACTAACTTCTCAATGTACAATAGTCTTCTGCTCAGAAAAACAACACCAGGGATTATGACATATATATGTATATATACACGTACGTATTAGCGGTCTTGGATGCAGCTTTAGAGTTTTATACATATTATGGCAAGAATACCTTTTAAGGAAAGGCAAGGATGTCACCAGCTATTGATATACTAGAAATGAAAACCTCATTAAGGTTTCATAAAATGAAAACCTTATTAAGTATTCAAAGAATGTCCCAATATGGTCAATTGCAGTGTTACTGGGCTGCCACAGCTTGAAACAGAGAATATAGAATTAATTGAATCTGAACTAACTCTTTGGACAAAGCCACAAAGAGAATTGTGTGCAGGTAAAATCCTGATGCTGACCTTACTCAGGAATTTCACCTGTTCAGTTTACACTGTCTCTTCACTGTATAGCCCGAACTCTCCTTCGTTATGCAGAATTTCCCTTAATGCATATAAATGGAGTTATAAAACAAAACAGTGACAAATGTTTCTCCTAGATTTTGTATTTTGAATGTAACTATATAAAGCATTCTGAAATATTTGAAATTTATAATGGTGTTACTTTCCAGACATCATATGTTGACTTATAAGTCAGCTTCTGAGCAGTATTAGTAGTAGAGTATTTTACTAATATCTTGACTGTATTTGATACACCTATTACAAAAAAAAGTGTTTATGGAAAAAAAAAAATGAAGACATTATTATTGTGTTTTTTTTTGCATTCATAATCCATGTCATCAGGTTACTTGTGCGAGGCAGAGGCAAAGGAGATGCTAGAAAATCTGAACCTGGCAGCTATACAAAGTTTACCAAGAGTCGTATTTCTCCAGTAACTTGCACTGATGCTTATTATGAGCTGTTGTAGGGAAGTCTTTTGTTTTGTCACTTAGAATAATCTGTAGGTTAAATATTTGAAAATACAATAATTGGGACCATTGCAGTGAGTATCCTGTAGCCTTAAGCCTTAAGTGTGCACGTATACATTTTCCTTATGCAGCTGTTTGGTTTGCATTCTGAAACGTGTTTTGTAGCCACGCTTGTTCCTAGCTCTTACTTTGCCAGTATTGCTGTTCTTCAAGCTCTGATGCCCAGTGTAACATCAAACGGAGCGCGCTACCTAGCATGTGAATACCAATGTGTAATTAGTGTTTTCAGGATCGAGGCTTTTGTGATAAGAACTACAGTACTCTAAGCTGTGTCAAGTCTCAGAGCGGCAGGTAAAACAAATAGGCTGAACCATAAGGGTTCTTTCTGATTATACTGAATTACCTGGATTTCAGAACAAAGATTTGTATTTTTAATATGACATATATTAAAACAAATGGAATCCTTTTTCTGCTTTGAGATGGTTAGGGATATTTACTTTGCAAGGACTCCACAAAGTAATTACTGAGTTCTACAGCTGTTCCAGAATTTAGGAAACTCCAGGAAAGAAACTAATAATTAAAATCTTACATGAGAGTGGGTTTAGGGTTTTGATTTTTTCCCCCACCTACTAGACAACTTGATTGTTTGAATGCCTGCTAATTAGTGTAGGAAAGGTCTAGATCAGTGCTCTCCTCCCCTTTCCTAGTGTATTTGGAGAGGTATGTTTCAAATTATTTACAATCTTGAATTGGTGAGTACTCCCAAATGTTTCACTGTATTTTTTTCCTACTGTTGCCTTAGACTTAATGTAATTAGTTGTCTCCATTTCATTAGGTCACTCAGGCTGATGTATATCCTGAATGAAATCTTCTAATCTTACATGTAACTAGTACTTAGAACATACTTAGCCCAATAGGGTTAAGTATTGATATTTAACTTACTTTTTTTAATTCCCATCTTCTGTATTTCAAAAATGTGGGGTTTCATTTGTAATGGTACCTTTTTTTTTTTTTTTTTATCAAATATGTTGCTTTGTCTTACTACATGGTATTTTAATGTCCTCTTATACTGTTTTTTTGCCATCTGGACCATATTGTTTTAAACTTACTCTAAACACACCCAAGCCGTGCGCAGTGCTGTTCAATCTGTTCTGTTTTCAAGGGATGAATGAAGTTTGGGTTCCCGTTTTGTTTGTTTTTAAAGATTCCCTCTTCCTCCCTCCATTATCTGTCTGGTCCCTTTCACTCCTCAGGGTGGAAAGGGAAATAATATTGTTATTAAAACTGCAGAATACAATTCCTTCCTTTTTTCTCCCATGTTCACAGCAGTCTCCCTCCAGCTGCAAAATGTTTTGTCCTGGTGACTGTATTGCAGACCAGGTTATTAGGAAGTAGAATATTGATAATTTAGGATGAGTTTTTCAAAGCTAGCCTAGAGGGTTGGGGTGTCCAATTAGAAATTAATGACCTAGAGGCAGCTTTGAAAATCCCACCTGAAGAGTTGAAGCTTTTAAATGAGTCTGAACTTAAGAGTGCAGCCATAATGGGTGCACAAATTGTGTGATATTTTCCTGTGATTGGAAGGAGTGTTAAATAGCAGCTCTCTATTTTCATGTCAAATAAGTAAGAAAATTACCCGAAATAGACTTCAGATTGGTAAACTGATCCCCCTTTCTGTGCAACAGGCTAACAGGCAGCTACTTAAAAATACTAAGGCACAATACAGCCCCACTGTAATGACAAGTTTTGTCTAGGAAGTCATGCTGTATGTGTTTTCTGGAGAGAGTTAATCAGAAACTTTGAAATAAGCCTAGAGCAAGAGCAAAAGCAGGAAATGTAGATGCAGATTTTCTTTTCCAATGGAATAAGTGAAAAAAATGTTTTTAGTTATTTTTAAGAATTTAAAGTAGTAGTACATCAGCTAAGAGAATAAAATTAAAGCAAGGCTCTTGCGTGCCAAAGATTTTTTTTTTCTTTTTTAATGATTCCAAGGGTATGGCAGGTGAATCCATTTAGCAAGTCTAATGACTGGAAAGTGGAATGTTTTTCAAATAGCATGGATGAAACGATCTGTAGCCCATCAGCGTACAGCTGGAATGATGTCATACATGGTTATGCTTTAATTCTTCCTGCGTTGCTAAAGGGGGAATGGGGTCTGTAATATCCGCAGACTGCCTTGCTGAATGCAAATCCTCAAGCTGGAAATGGAGAGCCTTCTCTTTCTCAACATGACTAATGTTAATTTCTTTAGCAGAAAAAAAAATTTAATATGTCTCTCTAATGGTAAATTACCATTTATTGTAAATGTGCCACATAAAGGAAGTAATAAGTCATTATTATTGACCTATTACTGTTCTTTCTATTTTACCTCTAATTAAATAAAAATGTGCACTTTGAGTTAATATGCTTTTTGTTTGAATATTCTTTTATTAGTCCAGAGCCTTCAGCAACCAGTGCTGATACTTCAGCACACTGCAGTAATCCAAACTTTGTCTTAGATTTTGGTTAAGCTGGGGGTGAAGTCTTCATCGTAGTTGTTCTCTTTTAATCAGATTCCCCCACCCCATTACTCTCCTTGTGACTTCGAGCCGCAGTATGGTGCTCTTAGGTGGTGTTTCTAGTCACTTGTTGGCTCTCCGAGCACAGAGGGGGGACTTTCTCCATGGGTTTCTCTGATGATACTTAAAATGTGTTAGTGCTTAAGAGAGTGGATTCTAAGAAAAATGAAGGCGAGTAATTATAAAAGAGAGGCAGGAACTTTCAGGATGAGGATGATGTTACAGTGTACCTGCTAGAACAGCTGAGTGATTGAGATAGTGGGGTAGTACGTGTGCTGGGCAGTGTTAGGAATGAGTCTCTCCTCTGAAGACAATTAATGCATTTACTGAAAATTGCCACTAGGGTAGAAACTATCCCAGATAGACTCAGAAACAGATGGTAATCAGGGAACCTAGGGGCAATTTACCCTGTCTTTATAGATGGCCAGTTGTGTTCATTCTTTCCCATGCTTTTTCCTTCATATCAGCAATCCTTTGTGCATAACAAACAGCACAGGGTTAGTGGGAGGAATGGCAGGAGGAACTGTCGTAGCTTTACATACACCCGGGAGGCCACGCACTCTCCTTTGAGCTGGGAAACACAGACTTGAGCCTTGTTAGGTGAGGAGGGCTTTGAGCCTGGCCTCTTACACTCTAAGCAAAACTGTGTGTCACGATGGTATATGATGGTAAATAGTGCAATCACCACCTTGTTATATCACATTTTAGGAAAACAAAACAGCAACAAACAAAAAAGCTTCTTGGATCACATGGAGAATAAGTGCAGAAGACTACCCTGAGAAGATGGTCCAATACTCTGTGTGCTGGTGCTTGTCTGCCTTGCTGAATAAATGCATTAGTTTGGCATTTAGGATATTCTGTGAGCTCAGATTTTTCACTGGATTCAGTGCACTGGTTGTTTTGAATCCTGCTCTGAAATGCCAAGTTCCTCCATGCACTGCAGACATCGGACTCTGAAATCTGAATTCCCTCCTTGGGATTAGAAGCCTAGAAGTTAAATGCCATTGCTTGTTCTTTATGGAGCCCCATGTCTCTTACTGGGCATACTTAATCCCAAGAGTATAGTCAGAGTGCAAGGAGAATATGTTACCTCGTGTCTCCTTAGCGATCCTGTTGCAGTAATTCTCAGCAGCGTTACTCCGGTCCCCCTGGTTCAACTGAATGGTGGCAACAATGCTGTAACTGCAGCGGGGATGAGTCTTTGCTATGCATCTCTTGACTCTAATTAAAATATGGTGATGTAAATGTAACAGTGGACCAAAATTATCATAGTATGATTAAAAAAAAATGCTCTTATTCCTTGAGAGATGCTGAAGAGCATTGCTAATTGAGGACTGTAAATCCTCATAGACTGTCATGACTGCTGATAATTATGTCAGTCCATGGCTGTTGCAGGAAGAGTAAGAAAACCTGTAAAACCAGCTGCCATGTATTTCTCCAGAAAAATATCCATATGCAAAAACAACTGAAAAGTCTTTTGAAGTGCCGAATCTATTTAAATTTTGTTTTCTGGCAGTCATAGTTCCCTTGGTCACCTCTTCCAAAGAACATCTTCCTGCAGCATTTCTCTTGCTTTCCCAGTCTTCCCGTGCTTGCTCAGCTCCATCCTTTGCCTCTTAAACACACATCTCCCCTCGATCTCTTCTCCCAGAGTCCAGCCTCTTCTTTCCACCAGTCCCCTGGTATCCTTCACTGTGTGCTTTGTTTGTTTGTTTTACTTTCTTTTGCTTTACTTTTTTTCCATGATGCCTTTGCTTACCTGAGCTTTGTGAGGAATGCTTTGAGGAACACAGATAACCGAGGCCAGATAGTAATGGCATAAATGCATTTAAGCTAATTGCCTTCTTCCGAGGAAGAAGACATTCTTTCTGGCAGAAGTTCCATTGCCTCATTGTAAGCACTCTTAGAAGAAAAAAGAAGGGGAAAAAAAACACATTTTTTCCTAGAACTCCTAAATGATCGATCTATTCAGCTCAAAATTTTCAATCTCTGATGAGTATTGTTAGTCTTCAGCAGTGCTCCTTAATAAGATAGAGAAAAAATAGAAAATATAATTTCTCTTTTAATGCTCTTTGTATAAGAGTTCTGATGTGGAAAATCAATACTTGCTATTCAAAGAAAAGCTACTGAAACAAATAATATTGCTGGTCAGCGGGCTTTGCCAGGCTGTTTGCTTTGATTATATTCCTGCTGACATAGTAGTGTGCTGGTGTTTAGAAAACCCCTAAAAACAATTTTAAGTGTTTATCTTATGAAACAGGTTAAACAACGTAGTGTTTAGGAATCAGTTGAAACAAAACTCAAGAACAGATGAGAATATGTTATTACTTTAGCCTTAAAAAAATTATATTAATAAGCAAATAGATTTTGTATGTCAACAGAATGACAGTTATTGTCGCACCTCCCCCCGCCCCCTTTATTTTGGCGGTTCATGGTTAAAATAAAAAAGCTTTTTGTCAAATTCTTAAGCAAGAAATATATGATACTTGGATTTTTTTTTCCCAGATTTCTCTGTGCCCATACTTAATCACAGGCATTTTCCTTGTTATATCTGAAACACAGATTACTCAACAGTCTTTCTTTGTCTGTGCCAGCTCATATAATTCACATTTTTATTACCCTGATCAATTGAAACATTTTATTAAAGGTCAAAAGAAAAGAAAAATTGTAAAATTAGAAATGGAAATGGATTTGCTTAACGATTGAAAGCATAAATATGGAAGCAAATGATCCAATTTATTACCTTTTTCTGTTTAATAATTATCTTTGTCTTTGATGCTAGTTCTGCATTTTACTCTAGCTGCTTTGACTCTACAACTATCTATTCTTTTTCTATCTAGCCATATATAAATGTGGGAGAAATCTGTGTTAGCCTAGGTATGTTTAAAATGGCTGGTAACAATGGCAGCTCGAGACAAAGCGTTAGACTTGGTCAAATGCACTAAGCGTTCTTTTTCTGATTTGCAAATTCAATTCAGTACTGAAACGCTGGGGGAGGTAAATCTTTTTCCTGAGATTTAAATTGTAATGCTAATCATTTATTACTATTGAAAGCCTGTTTTACAGACTCTGTGTGCACGGTGCTTAGAGTAACGGTCACCATGGCTGTGCCTACGTTGTGGAGCAAGTATATTCAGCGGTGCGTCGTGACGCTGGTGTGTCAGTACTGATGACACTGATGTTGGCTGTGCTGTGGGCCGTCGTACTGGGACTTGTGCTGCCAGTCAGCCCTGGGCTCAGCACCCATTGTCTCCCACTACTCCTGCTTTCCTCCGGAAGGAGACAGGGCTGTCTGAGCAAGAGGGGAGCCGACTTACAGTACAGTGAGCCAATGGGTTTGGTGATCGGGTGACCAGGGCGGGGGAGTTTCTGCATGTTTGAGCATACTTCAGCCACACGGCGTGTACGCTGTGTAGGTTATCCTGTCTTGGTGGTGGTGTAGCTCCAGGGTTCAGTGGTTGCGGAGTGTTTAATGGATATGGTAGTGGAAAATGGAGCCGTTGTATCTGAGTATTGAGGGCATTCTCCCTGTCAGCGCCCAGGTTCAGCAAAAATACTAGCTGCTTTCTTAACTTTTAAGCATGTCAGTAGTCTCCATGAAAGTTCAAGTCAGTTAAATGTGAGCATATGTAACATGCTGAACTGTAGGCTATTTTCTTTTTCCGATTAATACTGCAAGAGAGCCCTTGAGACCCTTTGATGGAAAATGTAGCCCTATAAGCAGCCAGAAACAGGCACTGAGAAGGAGCAGTTGCACCCTATGTGCGATACGCTGTCTGAAATGCTATCAGGCCACATCAGAAACCTGGCAGAGGGCAGGTGTAGAGGACAGTTGGGCTTTGAGAGGGCAGCTGGGCTGACAGTACAGCTGGACACTCCCCAGGAGCTGATCCCACGTGGATTCATTCCCAATCACCACCCGGCTGAGATTATTTGGAGGGACAAGAGCCCAGCCGTCCCCATGACACGGGCTGAGGGAGAGCTCCCCTCATACATCTCCACATGTCCTAAGGGCAAGGGGGTGACTGTTACTGTGCTCCTCACACAAATAAGGGAGCAGTGCCTGAAGTATCATGTAAAGAAAGTGCTGATGACACTTTGTGCACTTTTAATTACACAAAACAGATTGACAGGTACAGTGACATTAATGTTAACTGAAGACCAAAACAGACTGAAGCCTGTTATCCAGGCGATGACAGTATTCAACAGAGAAACATGCTGAGGGTTTTATTGTTGTTTGCTTGTTTTCTTGGAGAAGTACTAGTGGATTATTTATTTATTAAAGGAATCATAGTACACCATTTTTAGCACTACTAAATCATGTCCCTTATAACTTGCATAAATATATTTGTAATAGTACTTTATCTCCTAATGTGAATGTTTTATCTCAGTGCCCACTGCTTATATCTTACACTAAATTAACAGCTTTCTCATAAGCTTTCACTGATGATTACAGCAATGTTATCTAACGCAGCCATGCTTTCAGCAGCGACCAGCGCTCCAGCGGTCCTCTTTGGCTCCAGTAACAGCTCTGTTTATGCTCCCAGGTGTCTGTGAGCTGCGGTCTCTCCAGGTGGTTAGGTATTGTTGGTAGGGGCGAGGTGGGGAGCACAGAGAGTGTCCATTGGGAAAGTAAAACTGGTGAATGCTGGATGAGTAGGAGGGGAAGGTGGAGGGGTAGGAGGAGAAGCTCTGGAAGAGCTGCAAAACAGTTATTTATTTTTGGATGCTGAATGTAAAATGCCTAGGACATCTACTTTAGAAAACTTACTAGAAACTGGCACTTGATATGTTGAAAGCTGAACTTGCATTGAGGTCACATTCGAATGTGCTCTGTCCACAGAACTGCATTCATACTTATCTAAATCAAACCCCATGTCTCAAGTCAAGCACTGACAACAAACACCTGAGGAATTAGTGACCATCTGAGGCGGGGGGAAAAGTGATTTGTGTAGCAAATAGCTTATGTGGCAGGCCGTGAGGTTGTATAAACTTTCTGGGTCAACTTAACAGCTGACGTATCTTTTTTTGTATCATCCTGGACTCTTTCAAAACACAGCTTTTTTTTTTTAGCAGCTAAAACAGGTTTCCTTTACTTACAGCTCCATTCCTTCTCCAGAAGAACTCCAAGTTCCATGAATGAAGCAAAGAGACTTGTGAAAATGTCACTATAGTGTGTTGCACACGCTGAATGGAATGGAAATGGAGTGAAGGGAATTGTTCAGTCAGCCATAGTCAGATATTTCTCAGGTTTGGAATTCTTGTTATTTTTTTTTTTATTTTTTTGTTAGGCTCAATACTGTTGTAACACAAGTTTTTTTGTGCGTAATTGTACAATACTCCAAATATGCTAATATGCATTGGTTGAGAAGATTGATGGATTCTAAATATATCAACAACGAATTACCGGAGATTATCTCAAGGGGTTATTTTAGAGACAAACAAGACAAGACAGATATTTTGAGCAACAATCATATAATTCTTTTACATGGAACAACTCTTTGAGAGATGTCTGATTCACTGATAATTAAAATTATAAATGACTCTTGTTTGGCCTGAGTGATTATGTTCATGCTCCAGTGACTGTGGCCTCTAAGTACTAAGGCGTATAATTAGACCCCTCTTTGACCTTTCAATATCATGTTGACCACATCTAGGCTATAACAGATCCATAGCCTAGATAGTTGTTTAGGGCCAGATGGTGTTTTCATGCAAAATTAACGCAAGAGGTTGCTACAAAGCTCCTTGTTCCATGCAGAGCACAAGAATGGATTACTGAAGCGGGGTCTGGTATGATATGATGAACTGTAGCTGAACTTACTGAGACTGGGTGCCTTGTATGTATCATCCACCTTCCTGTCCAGCATTCTCCATGTCCATCTTCCTAGGTGATTTAACTTGTAATCTTTTAAGAATTTTTTCCATTTAGAGGCAAAATGTAGGCTTTAATCTAACTGTAAGAATAATTCATGTGTTTTACCAATAACAATCTTGTATGTGTTTAGCTAATTATAATAACGGTCCTTTTAGAATAGCACGCCAAGGTACATAATTCACATGAAGCATTTATGTACTTTGTACATCCAAAGTAAGCATTACCTTTCCAAACAGCAAGAAGAATAGGGGATTTTCTTTCAAAAGTAATTATAGCGTGGCAGAATTTCACATATAAAATCCAATTACTAATTCATTTTCCTGAAATTTTAGTTTGGGCTGTTTCCACTTCAAGCATTTTAGATTTTGACAATTCTTGTAGGAAGAAGGGTCAAACGAAAGAAAATGATAAAACACAGGATAGTAACGAATCTGTCAGGCACTGCTAAGAATTTCCTCGAATTAGAAGATGACAGCCAAGGTAAGCATGCTTTTTGAAATAGCCTTATGGGCCTGAACTTTCAGAAAGTAGCTAATGTTCAGTGTATGAAACCAGCACTACTTCTCAGTACCCAAGAATACAAAAAATCATTTTTGAAATTATGGACTATAGCCATCGACCTGTTACAAAAACAAAGTTATGAAATGGAGAAGTATGTATCAGCTCTACATCTTGAGTGCAGCTGTTACTGCACCTTACCTACTGATGAGTTCATCAAGAAATAATGAAAGAATCCTTAACCTTCCATATAATCTTTAAATATGTGCACAGGAAGGCATGAGAAACATGATTTTTCTGTATTCATTGGTTTGCTAACGAGTTGACGAGATATTGGGCTAAACTCCACCCTTGTGTATCTTTAGTGTTGCTTTACTGAGAATTAATATTGCCACTTTTTTTCCAGAGTCAGCTGTGAGTATTTCTGTAGTGCAGTTTCCTTTTAGTGCTTTCTGGTAGACTTTGGAAATGATATCCAGCAGTAACTTTTTCTGGCAGTGCCTCCAGTTTTCCACATGTTCATTTAAATGATTTACATCTTCATCTACCCAGTCCATAGCCAAAGTCTTCATTCTGTACCTTGCTGCAGGTAATGGACCCAAGATGTATTTAGAAGGCCAGATGGAAGGTTATTGAATTTAAATACTTTGTGTATGAGGCATATGAAAGTAATATAAAACAATTTGACTGTTGATGTTGATAACCTAAAGGAGTATATTACTTTTCAATTATTGATTTTTAAGTAAGCCTTGTGGTGAATGTGTCTTTGGTTCTGATGTTTCAGGCTCTTGACTACAGAAGAAACTGGTGGTTTTTGTATGGTTGGGTTTTTGTCCTCCTAATCTGTTTAAAATAGCATACTGCATGGCCTGTATTTATGTTGGCAAACCAAGGTTTTTCTCTTTTCCTTTTATATGTTTCATCTGTAAATCTGGAGTAATGCCACTAACTTAATAGTTACAGTAGCTTCGTGTGATTATAAAGCAGGTGGAAGTTTGGTCTCTGTGTTAAGTCTCATTCAGTTCTGTTAGGTGTGATTTCCTTCGTAAGTAGAAATTGAGGAGTCTGATTTGCTGGTAGTGGCATGCCTGTTAATGGCATGGAATTGTTTCATGAACCCCATCCTCTTTTTGCTGAAATTTGTATACAGAAGTTTACATAAAACATGTATTAGTAATTACCAGAAAAGCACTTGTAGGCTAAGGTTGTGCTAAAAAGGCCTGAATAATGCGAATTCTTCACTTATGGAGCTGAAGGTAGTGGAAAATATAAGTTGAATCTGAACTTTTTTTTTAATTGTAGAGAAGATAGCTCCCTGTAGCTGTTTAATGGCATCTTTTATTCTAAACCTACTAACAGGAAGTCATGTCGTCCGTTGCTGAAACGGATCTAACACTTGTATTTAAACCATGTTAGCAGCAAGCAAAGGCAGTTTGTAGAGAGCAGCAGAGAACGATAGAATCATTAAGATTGGAAAAGACCTCCAAGATATCTGGTCCAGCCATCCACCTACCACCAATATCACCCACTAAACCATGTCCCTGAGCTCCAGTGACACCTTAACCGCATCTTCTTTGGAGCTTGCCTTTTTTAGGAGAGAGATGCTAGGGTAAGGATGGATGCACAGATGAATGGGGAAGGACTTCTTGTTGCCCCTTTGGAAATCACCGCTGTTACCTTTGTGTGCCTGAGGAGTCCTGGTGAGCTGGGAGCTGTTGGAGTTGCACTTAAGGAGCAGGGTAGGAGAGAGATCAGAGCCAGAGCTGCTCCAGAAAATGCCAGAGCCTTAGGCAGTGAGTGCCCAGGAAGTCTCTCAAGGTTTGAGGTCTGGCCCTGTTCCGTACAAGGGTAGATTTGAACGTCATACATTTCTTGTTCCCTTTCTGTCACCTCTCATGACTCCTGTGAACTTCCCTGACTTCTGCTTTGAAAGGGAAAACTCCGGTTTGTTATTCTGTTACGCAGGGAAATGATGCAGTTTGACCTGGTAGCCCTAGGAAGTTTTCAAGCACCTCTTTGAGAAACTGAAGATCAGTATAGGAATCTGTAAGGAAAAATGAATAAGGCAACTTATGATAGAATTTTCTAAAAGGGCTTTTTAGTAGTTGTTGTTGCTGGTGTTTTTTTAACCAGTGCAGAACCTGCTTTAATTATCTTGTGGTTTCCTTTATTCCATTTTCTCCAGTTGTACCTGTACTGTCACTTAACTTCTTAAAATATGAATATTCTCTTTTTATTCTAAAAAGTGGATTATAAAAAGACACTGTTCAAGTAAGAGTGCACACCTGCTGTGTTAAGGTCTTGCCTTCTTTGGGGTTACTGGGAGAAGTGCTTTAGTAAAATAACCCCCCTTCCAAGGCGAATATATCAAGCACCTCATCTCAACCAATTGTATTTTAACTATTGGCTGTGAAATTCTGATTTAAGTATAAATAGATGTAACGTGTTTTGGTTTGTTGTTTTTGTTTTGTTTTGTTTTCCTGGTGTTAAGTTTTTCTTTTTGATATTGTATCTTTCCTTGTGTATTCTCATTTTGCAAGGCAGCTGTTTAGGCTTATACAATGCAAAATAATGCAAACAAACACAGGAGGTTCAGTCAGCATTATGCTTTTGTTTTACTCTGTACTGAGCACTGAGTACGAATGATAGGTTGCAGTAAGTATTCAGTTTTCTGATGAGGCTTAAAAGAACTTAGGCTCTCCAGTGTATCAGCATAGGACTCCTGTTTCACCATGATAAGAAGTGTTTGCCTTTAGGGAAAAGGAAAATGATTGAACGCGTGTGTTTTACATTACTTGAACCATGATCATTTTACTGAAACAGGCCAAGACATTAACAAGGGTTTGGCCATGAGGGAATTAAGAGTCAGCCATGTATCTTATATCCTAGTCTGAAGTTGCTTTTTTCTTTCTTTTAAAAAAAGTGCTGGAATTAACTACAGTTGGCTTTACACAAGCATACATAGATAAGGGCATATGTTTGTCCATCCACATACATGGGTGGCCTGTATGCAACATCTGTATATAAAGCATGTCATTATCACTCAATGTTAATAGCAATCATCAAGTAGCAAAATATGTTCTGTGAAGAAAACGTTAGAATTTAGGTAATGGAAGTAACAAAGAACGAGATGTGGTTATGCCAAGTTCAGTGGCATTATTCAGATAGATTCGAATCTAAATGAAAGGTGCTTAAAATTCATGTGTAAAGCTGAGTTATGCGTTATATACTTGTGGCATTACAATTCTTTGGTAATTGTTGTAGCTTCCATGTAGACTTCTTGTCATTTCAGACCACTGATCCACCCTCATTCAGGAGCTGTCTGGCCACAGTTGGCCACCCTTTAGATATTGTTTTGTACCTGTAAGCTCTCCCCGGAGCTGCATCCAGAAGTATTGTTGCTTACAAGTCGTGGAGGATTCCACATTCATTGTTGCTGGAAAGCCACCTGGCTGGCAGTTCAGATGATAATCTGGATGTTGTAGCATGACCCTATATGCCATGTCAGTACTGATGTTTGTCTGTTCGCTTTCTTTCAAACAGTAGCCGCATTGATGTTGTCTTCAATGGCATGATGTGAGGGGCAGGCACTGGGCTATTTGCTGATATTTTGTAAGAAGCGATGATTCTGAAACACAAGAATTCCTTGAAGCAGTACTTTATGACCGAGTTGCTTCCACAGACCAAAAGCCACCCATGAATAATGGCACGGAAAAGAAAATCCTGGAATCTGCTTACTAAAAATGGAACGGCACAACTCATTATGCCTTGTCATTTGGTGCTTATTTTCAAACAACAATATCGTAAAAATAGGATGTTGCGTCCAATTAAGATTTGTCTCGTGAAGCTGGTAGGGTAGCCGTGGTTTATTCCAAGTTTAGAGCTCTGGAAATTGTTACCTAGTTGTTTAGAAATGATACTGCAAACTCTCGGAGGTACCAGGTTGCTGGTCCTCTGGGAAACATCGTAGAGACCACTGATGCTTGTGCCAACTCCGAGTTTCTGGGCAGCTCTAGACTTAAGCCCTTAGCCCCTTAGCCAAGCCCTGTTATTTCATGCATCCTGGTGGAATACGCGGGGGCAATGTGCTTTAAGAACTGGAATGGTTGCAGTCCGCATGTTTATATTCACAAACTGCACGGGCCAGATCCTTTGCTTGCCTAGGTCAGTCTCTGCTGGTACAGTTTATGTTACGTGCTTTTAGTTCTAATGATGGACCTTAGGAAAGCTCTAAAAGACATCTCCTTGTATATGCCCAGAGATCCGTGCTGATCTACAAGATAAACTGTTTAGATGCCAGCCAGGCTTTCTGGTGGCAGATTTTGGTAGTTCCCAGGGCCACTTGTTTTCCTGGCACTGCCTGCGCTTCCTAGTGGGGCGCGGAACCTTCGGCCTCATGGAACACGCAGCGTTAACCTGTGAAATCAAGATTTTCACTGCAACATAAGCTGTCGCCCAGGAAAGCGGTGTACAATGCATTTGTGAAATGTATGAAAAGAAGTCCAGGAATTCAGTTAATTAACCACATCAGTTTCTTAACGTGATCAATTTTAATTAAACTGAATTTTAATAGAGATCTGTGTAGTCTGTAGAGAGCAATTGCTAATTCTACAAAGCATGTGCTGCTTTTCACTTCAGATTTGCTCCCATCTAATTAATATGGATAGGGCATTAAGCCTTTTTGGACTCTGGTGGTTTTCATTTCATGACTATTAATGATTTTAATGAACTGGACTAATTCAGTAGTTTTCATCCTAGTGTTTCAGAGCTTTGTTCATCACAAATTTCAGGTTTATAATTGGTTTCCAGGTCTTAACAGTGGTCATTGATCAGCTTCAGCAGTTTCTTTTACAACCCAGTAGGAACATAAGAAAAGTTTTTAACCCTTTGCTAGCACAAGGGCACATCAAAACTGCCTCAGTATCCAGAGAAAGAAGATGGGCTCTAGGAGCTCGTTGAACATGCCAAACTGCCTCTGAACGGGAGCTGTGTGGAAGTGTTGCCATTTAAGATGTAAGACAAATGAAAAAGCAAACACGCGAGGTGAAACTCTGTCAATCTTAAAGTGTAGCTATGGTACAGAGTTTACAAAATGGAGGACTGGATCCGGTACTGTTCCTCATGGTAGTTCTTTATACCAATGCACAACTATGTTAAAGCATTGCTACTCTAAATATGCGTATTACCGATCCGCTGCATATATATCAAATGGTTGTGAAAAAGTGGCAAATGCTTGTTCTTGAAGTCTCCAGTGTATTCAAAATTTTGCATTAAGAGATCAACAGACCTTTTTAACTCTTTCTGGACCTTATGTATTTAGATTGGAAACCCTTCACAGGTTCATCTCTGACTGCACGGACTAGCACAAGGCATCCTTCTCTCAGTAGGAGGCCTTTAGCGTGCTATGTATTATTACTAAACAAAAACATTTTCTCAGTAGGATTTAACTCCACTGTTGAGATAAATAAAATATGTATTATTTTGGCATTTAAATATGTTAAATATTTTTAATGGGCTTTGATCAAGAAAGCTTATGCCTGTAAGGCAAGTCTTATTGGTATGACTTCTTGGACTGCCTTTGCAGTTGTTCAGAACCTAAGGAAAACCATTTCAGAGGAAGAAAATAGCATCATGTTTTATTTTTTAATGAATTGGTCATCTTAGACCTAGGAAATAACAACAACAAAAAGTTTTAGATTTGTTTTAGATGTAAACACTTCCATTTACAAGCCACATGGAATGCTTTGTAGTTGCTACAGACACCAGTGCTGAAGCGTGGAAGTAAGAAGTAACTATATGTGTCCTGGTGTCATAAGGATGCTGTTCTGTTTGTTGAAAATATTGATCACTGATCAACGGAGTGCAGAAGGTAGAAGAAGGTTAGCTTGCTGCACACTGTATTCAGCAGCTGCCTGGCTGTTTGCTGATGGCCATCTGCATCAGGACACAGCCCACTGCAGGACTGCTGCACATTGGCATGAGAAGGCAGCGTGGGCTTGCAGCTGAGCTACCTGTGGACATTGGCTTCCTCTGAAATGAGTTAGGAAGAAGCTGTGCTCTCTAAGTCTCTTGCTGAGTTGTGTGCCAACCTTTTTTTCCACTCTTTGTCACGAACCATGCAAGTTTGGAGTCCATGACGATGAAGCATTTCACGCCAACAATTACATAAATGTTTATATACATTTCCGGGCTCTAAATACTTGGTTTCATAGAATCACAGAATGGTTTGAGCTGGAAGGGACCTTAAAGCCCATCTAATTTCAACCTCCCCGCCATGTGCAGGACACCTCCCACCGGACCAGGTTGCTCAAAGCCCCATCCAGCCCGGCCTTGAACACCTCCAGGGATGGGGCATCCGCACCTTCTCTGGGCAACCCGTGCCTCACCACCCTCTGAATGAAGAATTTCTTCCTTACGTCTGATCTAAATCCACCCTGTTTTACTTTAAAGCCATTCCCCTTCGTCCTATCTCTACACTTCCTGGTAGAGAGTCCCTTACCAAGTTTCTAGGTGTTAATGTCGGCTTGGAATCACATTTGCAGGTACCCTAGATATGGTCAGGGTTTGTTTTTTAGTTAATTCTGCCCTCAGACTGTGTCACTTCTTATGAATATGACAAGGATAAAAATGTATGGATGTGTAAGACCAAAATTGTTGGATTGTTATAATGGTGAAAAAACATGCTAATGACTTTCATTATTCTCTGAAACAAAGGTGTCTTTTATTTTGGAGCTTGCTTTTTTACATTCACCTAGCAATGTTAAAACTTCCAACAATTCTAAAACAGTACTGTCTGAGTCAGAGCTAAGAAAAATGCTGAAGTAGTAGGACCCAGTGAATAGGGTAGCAAAAGACAGTGAATTCCTGGCTCAATATTTCCTATGGTAAAGTGAACAGAGGCTCTCGTTTTATTTACTTGCTGTTTTTGAGGTCGGAGTTTATCTGTAGTCCAGCAAGCTGCTCTTGTACAGTGCTGTGATGATTTCTTGGGTTGAATGTGGGGGGGAGTATGACTTATTAAATTTCAAGAAAGAGGAGTTATCCTTGGGTTTCTACCCTGTCTTGACTAGTTTTTTGCAACTACTGGATAAATGCATAAGGAAATACTTCAGGACAGTAAAATTAACACAGTAGAATCCTTCTGACTCCCCATCCCTGCACCTGCTTTGCTCTGTCTTCTCCCTAGACCACTGCTGTGGGAGGTGAGCAGTGTGCTGACTTTATGATGACTTGCAGCAAGATATGCACAGCATTATCTGTGTGCATGCCCCAGGCAGGATTTACTCATTTCATGAAATTTGCAACTTGCTGCAGTGATTCTGTGAAGTCAGAAAATGTTCTGTGCAGAAGGATTAAGAGCCAGCTTGACAGCTGTAAAAAATACAGATATGTAACCATGTTTCATGATCTATTAATTCCTTTTAAGTGATGGGTGTAAATATTAACGTGTCGGTATAGGAATCTAGTGACACTGAGATACCGCAGTTCTAGGAATCGTATAGGTAAATACTTGTTCTTATACTGGGGTGTAAAGGAACTGCCTGGTAGATGTGTAAGGGAGGAGGTATGTAAGGGCAGGTGCAGTATTATTAGAAAAAACTTGCCTATCTGATTTTAACCATTATGACTGGTTGACTGTTTTCATGTCAGTTGACCATAAGGGTGTTAAAGAAGCAGATGTCAATTGATTCAATTAGGTTTAAAGTGAGGCTTTTCTTATTTTGGTTTGCACTTCTTCCCTTTGATATAATCGAGAGATAATGAAGACAAAACAAAAAGAGAATAAATAATGGGGAAATAAAGACAAAGGAACATTAAAATACAGAAAGCTGCAGTCTAGTTATGGATATGATTTTGTAAGCAAGAGTCAGAGGGGAGAAATGTTAAAAAGCACCAGAAAGGGACAGAATTGTGTTATATTCTGTGTTTAATAAAGACCTGAACATAGAGTTGCTGCAACACAAAAAGCAGCTGTGATTTAGAAAATGGTCACGTTTGAAATGTCTAGATCCCAGTTTTCCTATTTCTTTCATCATTGCAGTCAGTATAGTAACAAAAAATAGCTCTCATGATGTCATAAACTTTACTGAAGAAAGCTGTGTGTTTCTTGAATTATTTATTTTACATAAAACATTTATAAAGTGCTACCAGACAACATATAAGAGCAGCATAATAAAATCAATAAGCGTTAAAATCAGAATAAATTTGGGCACCGTATACACCCTGTGGGATTATTCTTCAACTGTGTCCTATGTGTGGCTACAAAACGCTTTTTCTGCCATCCTTGATCCTGCAGCATCTCTGGGGAGACTGTATGTATTGGAATAACACAGCTGGGCCATCCTCAGCCAGCTCCTACTATTGCCAAAGGTCTGTGTCCCAGGTGGGAGTTGCTTGTCATGGTTTGTGTTGGCCATACCATTTCCTCCCTCCTCGTCTCCGGGGCCTTTCTGAAGTTGCTGAGCACCGGCATCTTTTGCAGAGGTTTGAAGTGTAGCACAGAGCTGGCTCAACTAACCTGTGCAGGACTGTCTCTGAGGTCAGGGATCTCCTAGCTACCTGGTAGCAGAGCTTTAGGTCCATAAACTCCCTTGGAACGGCAGAATAAGGACCAAGGAAACAACTTTCTGTTGCCTTGAACAGCAATTGTTAATCTCAGGTCTGGAAAGGTGATAAAATCCTCAGCATAAGAAATAAAATTCAGCTAAGGAGTGCGAGCAATGTGGAAAGGAGATAGAGATGGATTTTGTTCTTACTGAATAAATAAATTTGTAATTATCTGAATTAATAATGTCACTCAAATATTGGATTTCTGCAAAATGACAGCATTATATAGGACATATATAAACATAAAATGCCATCACTTTGATTAAAAGCTGAATGTGTGCATATGTACAATGCAGAGGCACTGAACGTTGCAAATACAGTTTGGCAAGTGAAATTAGTTTGATGTCACATAAAAAAGCTTTTTGCAGCGTGTGTGCTGGTGTCATACATTCCATCACAAAATTTATTTTTGAAATTGCTGAGTGATAGTTTTGCTGTGAGGTGGTGCTGATGCAGCTAAATGCCTTTTTGAGATGGCTGCTTCATCCCCTCGGATAGTTCTCAGCTGCATCTTTTCGGTTCACACTCGGGTGAGGTTGGTGCCCTGGGGAGGTAGGTTATCGTGCTACCAGCTCTTGCTGTGCACGCTATTTCTCATCTGCTCTATCATCTGCTTGCTTCAGAGCAACTGCTCTGGGTTTCCTGACTTAGTACAGCATGGTTCCCCTGGGGAAGTATTGGTATTGCCTGCTGATAAGCTGTCAATATGCTTCCCAATAATAACCTGTCAGATGCTGCGTGCTCTGCTGTGATTTCTTAGCATGTAATTTGTTGGTGGGGTGTTATAGTTCCCATCTAATTTCTAGACAATGTCTGCCAACAGATGGTCCTCCTGCTCCTACCTCTTCCTCTTGATAATCCTGTTGGTTCCAGAATGCAGTCACAATTCAGTAGCTGCAAATAGTTGATGTGTTTTGGTTGTTTTTTTTTGTTTGTTTGTTTTTAAGTCTTAGGTCAGCTGTTGAAGAAAAAAAGCTGTCAGAAAACTTGCTTTTGAGCTGAAGCAAATCTTGACTACTTATTTTCTTGTCTAAATGAAAGAGGGGAAAAGTGAACAAAGCATATAATTCAAACTTAAATAAGCACAAAAAAACCCTGCTGATTCCTGTCTTTTCTCGGTCGAACCTGCATCTTATAAAATTAACTCTCAGACCAGGCAGTACAGTCACTTTCTTATGCCTTTTTTTTTTCTCAGTAAATATTTACATATTTTGCACTAACTGAAGGAGTATCAACAGCAGAGGCTGAGATCACATACACAGATGCTGTGTATGGTTTTGGCTTGCGGAATAAGAAATGAAGGTTCAGATTTTCCTAAGCAGAGAAATATATTGCATCTGGCCTTGCATTGCTGTTACTGAATGCTGCTGACAGCTCCACTGACAGTTCAGAAAATTGATCTTCAAAAACGTTTTTTCATTCTCCAAGGGTGTTACGGTGAGTTTCACACAAATTTCCTACTAGTTTTGACCCATGTGGTCCTGGGGTGGCCCAAATTAAGTCTTCCACTAAATAACTTGGAATAATATTTCCAATTTTTAGTATGTGTGTTGGCTTGTTTTTGGTTAGTTATTTTTAAAGGACCCTGCATGACAGTCCTCTTCAGCAGTAGGCAAAAATACCTGGCAAAAGTGATGTTTTGCCAAATTTTGCAGTTTGTGACTGTATCAAAGATTCAACAGATAGTTCCTGTACAATTAAAAACATTTATTTCTTTTAGAAATTACAACAGTCGCACATAGTTGTGAACGTACTTTGTGTATTATCATAAGAAGCCTAATCTGATAATTTTTCTGCGATGTGTTTTGCTATGCTGATCAAAGTGTACTGGTCTCATGACTGAACTGCTAAAGCATCTAAAGAGCCTCTAAGGCTTCACAGAAGAGCCACTACAGTGTGCGAGTGCCGCAGGTTTTTGTATGCAGACTCACCAAACTGTGAGTTTTTATTTTTGCAACCTAACTTCTCTCTCCATGGCAAACTGGACAAGGGATCTGCTTGCTTTAACTAGCGTTCAAGTGGCTGTGTCACAGATATCTCAGTAGTAGGCGGTACCCTGACAGCAAGACTTCGGGGCTCAGTTTGGACGAAGTTCTGAGATCTTACGCTTTCTGATGCCTAGAGATGTTCGAGATCTGCTCCAATGTAGAAAGTTCAGTGCCTTCAGGTCTGCACTGCAGTTGCAAAAATAATAGACCTCATTTGACTGAAGTGTTTTGTGGTAAAATGCCGCCTCTCTTTAAAAATCTCCCACCATCCAAGTGACAGATGTGATCTGACACCGACGGAGGCTGGGTTGAGTTCAGTGAATATTGTATATCCTATTGGAACACTCAGCTTAGGAGTAGCAGCTTTGAAAGTTTCTTGACAGCTTTTCCTGGCAGGCCTTTCAGTACACACAGTGTGCTCTGCCCATGGGGGACGATGCCTGCTTTTCCCGTCTTGAAAGGTGGTCGGTGCTGCTGGTACGTGCTGTGGACTTGGGGCTGGGTGGGACCCAAAATCGGTGCCGGAGTTTCTGCTTTTGGGGGGGGGGGGGGGGGGGGGGTTGTTTGTTTGGTTTGGTTTCCTTTGTTTTTAAGTAGCCCTTTTGTTGTAAGTATTTCTAGCTCCTATTCTTATTGCTTGAACATTTCTAAATTGTCTAGTAAGGGTGCAAAGTGGAGTTAGTAACAGAATGGCTATTTCTTATTTTAGAATATTCTTTCTAAATAATGTAGTATAATTTTTACAAATTTGTTCTTTGCTGGGTTCTCCAGTTCCATTACAGAGTTGCTGGTGGGTTTCAAGGCAAATACTTAAAAATTTGCTCAAATAATAACTAGCATAAAGACAGGTTCTAGAATCTGAAAAAATTATCAGCTGGAGTTTTGATTTATTTTTTTTTTCTTTTAACATGAGCCTCTGAAATGGATAAGTATTATAGAAGTATTTAGTAAAAGAAGTAAAGAAGTATTTCCCAGTTAGAAGAATCATCTGGCTAAATGTTAGAAACAGATGAAGTGCTGGTTAGTAGATGCCAGTCCCCTGAATGCGTGCCTCTATTTCCTGTCATGATCCGCTGTGCATCGCTCAGTTTTGGACGCGGTGCCCAGGTAAACTGGGCTGGCTTTTCTGTAGGCAGCAGTGCAGGACTCCTGTAATCTAAAAACTCAGCCTGTGCATGCCTCCACATTGCTATATGTTCTTCTTGCTACTGCTGAGCAAAACGTGGGAGTGCAAAATGGGATGACAAGGCAGTGCTGCTGAACAAGGTCACCTGGAGCCCACGTTTCGTAGCTAAGCAGGCTACTGCTCTTGACTGAGTCCCTGGTGAGTTCACTGCCTTGAAGAGTAGGTGGCCATGACGAGCTTTGCTTGCTTACTTTTGGCAGGAGAATAAAGGCAGCGCTCGGTGCCTGAGAGAGGCAAGAGCAATGAATTCTGTCTTGGAAGGCTTGTTCTTAAGGTGGCAAAATTCAGTTTTTCACATACTATATGGAGCGGAGCACATGACCGTCATACTTCAGACTTAATTTTAGTAAGGAATGGGAAATGTGGAGATGTTAACTTTGAAGTAAGTGATCACTAGCAATTCAGTTTAAATTAGGTGGAAGGATGTACGTAAACACTAAAGTAATTTCAGAAGGGAAGAGTTTGGGAAACGGATTAATTAAAGATCAATCAAGTTAACTGGACTGAAAAATTGTGAGGAAAAAGTGCTCTGGAACCTCAATTTAAAGGAATTCCAAGGTACAGTATAAAATTTGCAACTAAGGACCTAATTACAGGGATTCAGGACACAGTTGCTACGGAGATAACTTCGGGCCAAAATTAAGGTATGCAACCCGTATACAATCACGTTCTTTGCATGCCCCGAAACTATAATTAAGCTAACGCAAATCTGGTGGGAGAACAAATGTGTGTAATCTTGCTTTGAATAAATTTAGATTGAAAACTAACTATGAGATTCTGGCACAGCTCTCCAAAACAAGCCATGGGGGACAGAAGACCTAGTGGGAATAAAGGTGGAGCCCACCGTGTTTAGATGTGCTATCTGGAAGGTGGGTGGAAGTTGAAGGTGTAAAGCAGATATGAACTGTGAGTGGCCTCTGGTATTTTTCTGCACAATGCTGTATTGCACAGCGTGGGTTTACCCTTGGAATTTGTTTGTTACAAACCTCTTGTACTTTTTCCAAAGACTCTCATTGACTGTAAATGGTCCTTGAATTATATCCAAAAGCAACAAGTATGGTTTAATTGTACAGCCCCTGTTACTTCAGCGCAAGGTATTTCTTATTTTCCTTTTCTTACATTGTAAAGCCTAAGAGAAAGAAAAGTCTGATTACCAATATTTTATGCATATCACCTGCAGCTGATATTTTTAAAGGCATACAAGTTATTTTATGTGAAAATAAGGTGTCTAAAAGCATGTAGTCATATATGGATATAGGTATTAAATATATGTTAAATATTTAGTTTCAAAACCTGTCTAATGCTAAGAGCAGGAAATTGTTCTGTTACAATAAACAGGATTATTTATTGGCTTAAATAAAGTAATTTGTGTAGTTCATATATAGAAATATCCAGTGTACCCTGTGTTTATTAAATCGACATATCATCTCCTGTCCCTTTCATGTTTCGGGGATCCAGGAACTATTTGTTTATTGAATACTTGACATTAAATCTAGGAGACTATATTAGCAAAACTATTATACAGTTATAACACTTAAAAGACAGATAACATTTGTTGCTATTAAATTACTGTCTGCAATAGTCCATCGGTAACTGTAGGTACCTGCAATGATACCTAAAATATTTTAGCAAGGTCTGTGAGAGCTGTGAAATTTGCTTTAAGGGCTGTATAGTTAAGCACTTTTTAAATGCACTGCTTAATTTTTCCTCACATTGTAATTCATTGTTGGCCTTTTCTGCAATGAATTGTTGGGATTAACCAATAAATCAGCAGAAAAGACATGCCAATTTCCTCAACAGTTGACAAATTACAGTGTGGGCAAAGTACTGTATGTTTTATTTATTTTTTAAATTTATTTCATGAGGAAGGGTAACATTCAAATGCCCCCCAAATGTGTTGTTTTTATTTGGTAATATTATGTTTAGTCATGTTCCACTGTTTCTCAAGTAGCATATGTAAATGTATTGCTAATAGTTATTACCAATATTAAAGTAACATTTTCCTTTATTTCCAAATATTTACTTTAAAAAAATACATTGTTGGGAACACAAGATTTATAATTACAACCTTTTTCTTTCTAGACCTTTATTTTAATAGAAGACCTTAGTCTTGGGTGCAATTTTTTAGAATAAGTAGAAGAGAACTTGGAGGTTCAATACTATAGCTCTGAATTATTTAAATACTTGCATTCTGCTTTCTGCACGTTCATTATTTCCCATTGTTTTGAGACTGTAGCTGTGCAGTCAAACCCAGTACAATATCAGCATGCACAAATCCTGTACCAGTCTATATGGCTGGACGTTTAGCAGGCCATTTGTAAGCAACACTTGATGTGTGTGAGTAACAGTGATAAATAACCATGCAAATTAAACCCTTAATTGTACATTAACTTAGATTTCTCAATTCTTAAATATCATTGCTTGCATGAGTTAAAACAGATATAATTGCTGGTCAGGAGTGTAGTCTCTTTTTTGTCTTTATCGTAACAAACCTATTGTTTAAGACAAGCTTTTGTTAAGTGCTTAGAAAGTGCCAACAGAGGGAAAATGTTCCTGACCTTGGCCATGTACTACACCTCCTGAAATTGTATTAGCTTTTATACTGCATGATGTATGAGCAGCCTTTTGAGATCTGAGTCTAGAATACGATGGTGAAAAATAACCATCCATGTGATTCATTCAGTATTTAAGGTTAGACATATCAAAAAGACAGCAACATCTTAGTGTATTGCAGCATGGTGGGGCTTTGTACAAAGGTGCAGCTGCCGTCTCTACCTGGGCAGCTCCCTCGGGCACCTGCCTACCCTGGGAAGTTCCTGCACATCAGCAGAGCACATAGCTTCACCAAGTGCTTCCTGCCCCACTCTGAGCCCTCGTGGGGACTCTGTGAGACCAGGGTGTGCTGCCTGTACCTACCTCATGCCAGAGGAGCGTGCACAGAAGCCTTGGTCCTGTCGATTCACTGCCTGGTGGGTGCTGTTGAGAATTCTTCCTCTGTACGAGACATCCAACTGTGGCGGGGAGGAGCTGGCATTGGGATCTGCTGCTTCTGTGTGCAGGGCCAACTGCGGGCACTCTGCTGCCGTGACCACCCTGGTCTGTCTGAGAGCTGCTCCAGAGAAATGCAGTCAGTCTGTTGCAGCAGTTCTAGGTCTCTGTGAGCTTGCCTCATTCCCACCACAGTGCTGTTGTGGGGGTACTTTATTTTGTTATGTCTAAGATCCACGTGTTCCCCTGGGTGTGCAGGTGCCTTCCTTATCCCAGAGGCAGGAGTCATGTGGAAGGGCTGCCAACCTTGGTGGGTGCACCTGCAGGTGAAGAGGCCGTGAATTGGGAATACTGGGGGGCTTCTTGCTCACTTTTTAGAAATGGTTTGGTATTCAGTTATGATAACAGTCAAAAATGGTGCAACTTTTGCAGTTTGGCTCCGTTACTGCGTGATAAAGTTCTTAGCCCGCTTCTGGACAGGGAGTGTTCTGGGAAGTCTGGTGGCCCCATAACAGCCAAAATAGGGGTGGGAGTGATGGGGAAATATATATAGTGTCTGTTTGCATTTTTAAACTGAGTTTCTGTTTACTCCCTTGAAACCCTCTAGAGAGTAGGGCTAGGTATAGCTTATTTTAGAAAGCATACATTATTTACTTAGCTGTGACAAACGTGCTCCTGATTTAAAACAAAACTGCCTCTTTCTTAGGTACCAAGCAAAAATACTCTGTGTCAGAGGAAGCATAAATAATGAAATCATCAACAGTGCTATAGTGTGGTTTTGGGAGGGGGTTGCTTTGTTTCTGGAGCTACCAGACTTGGTGGTAAGATACTAGTAGATATGCTCAAGCAGATACGAAGCAAATTCTTGGGTGTGGAGCTGTCTGCCACACTGGCATTAGTTAGAATATAGTTAACAGGAAAAGATTATGAATTGACAACACTTTGGCTTTATATCTACGCTTTAAAATGATCAGCTAAACTCTGCTCTAAGGAACTCTAGCTGTATTTCTGTGTCATCATAACAGTTTAAACTTGTGTTTGGCTATAAGTATACAACAACTTCTAGAAGTTAGCTTACTCATGTAATCTGAAAAGTGCAATAGCACCACTCAAGCTTTTTATTATACATGTAACAATCTGAAAACCTCAGGGATGCCATTTTTCAATTCATTGCTCTGAGTGGTTGGGCTGATTTGAGCAGTTTCTAGCCTGGCCAGTCATTTCTGTCTCCTCGTGCTCGCCCAGCTTGCTGTGGCGCTGGCCTTTAATGGGAACCCATGCTGGTTAAAATCAGCCTTGCAGACAAGTGAGAAAACAATGAGGCATGCTGCTTGGGGTGGGCAAGAAGGAAAGCTGCTTGTGCCAGCCCTGCCAGCAGGGCCTAAGGGCTGGGAGACTTCGTCCTCTGTCGGATCTTCTGCACTGACTTGCATTTTTGCCATTGAATTGGAAGCTTATAAAATTGTTTGCTTTGTTGCAAGACAGCAATATTTCATGTAACAGTTTCTTTTCTGTTTTCCCCAGTGGTTCAAAATCAAGCTTCACTAAACTGTTACAGAGGGAAAAGGGTTTCCTTTTTGTCTTTTTCCTATAAGCACTCTACCTCTTACATGGTATAAAAATATTATTTACCTCTCTTAAGAAGGTTGCAAGGGAGAGCCTGAGAACTTGGTATATAAATATGTGTTAGAACAAAATGGTCTTGAAGGTTACTCTGTTATACTAATTTTGGTGACAATTTACAACTACTTTTGGAATCACTGTTTTGGCAACACTTCCCTTTTTTAGTCTGTAAACAAAATATGGCTCGCAAAAGTATCATACAAAAAAAACATAGGAATAGGCAATACATAGAGTACGTCTTTCTCTTTTGAACCAGTAGTAATATAGGATGAGATATGTAATTTGTATAAACAGTCACAGATGGAGCTTTAGTTTTACTATTAGGATCTCTCATAAAACACTAATTACTTGGCTTAAATGAAAACATCAGGGGAAAAAAATGGGCTTCATGGATCAGGAAAACATGGAATCTGATGTGAAGTTTCTGTTTCAGAATCGCTTATGCCTTTATTTTGGTTTGAGACATAGCGTGACCCCCAAACTGTATCTGACTCTGTTTTCCTACAGATTAATTTACATAAGGCAGTAGTTTAAATAACCTTCCCGTTAAATGGAAGCATTTGATTTTTTTTTTTCTTGCTGTATTACTGGCAGAAAAAAGGTTTTTTTTTTTTTTTTTTTTCCGTGTTCCTTATTTCCCAACAGGCATATGTCAGACATGAGCTCCTGAGAAAATAAGTAAAAAGATTAACAATGTTTCCCCGAAAGTCTGCATGTTAGGACAGGACCCAGGACTGCAATCCTGAAGAGTGAACCCAAAGAAAAATCTGAATTTACTTTGCTTTTTAAGTCAAAGGTATTTATAAATGTAGGTAATTTAAAATTAAGGTGATGAAAATTGTCTCAAATTGTGCAAGTTTCTTCCAGTTTATTAGTAATTTTACATGAGCTAAAATCACATGTGCACACCCATGGAATGTACACATTTAAAAAAAAGTTGGTCTGTACCAAGCTCTAACAAATTTACCCACTGATGGTACTAGCGTTTTGTCACTGAGCAATGATTCAGATCACCCACACAGCCTGGAACTCTTACTGCTACAATTACATTTCCTTAAACTGGCAGGGCCACCCTGAAACATTTTAGGTATTTTTGTAAATAACTTTTACTGTAAAGCATCCTTACTTATTTGTAGAAAAAGCAAGTTACATTTTTATTTCAAGGCTTAGTTGGCTTCTCTAGCTGATGAAATTTGGATACATGGTCCTGTGTTCCAAGAATTCAACCTGCTTCTGGTATTTGCCCTTTCATGCTTTGCCCAATCCCCTGTTGCATGACTCTTTTGATCAGAAAGAATATGTATGGATGCGTGCTAATAATTTTATCTAGAATTTAATAATTGCTGTGGAGATTCATTTTAGGAATGATGATGATTTAAAAAATATTAATTAACCAGTCAGGTTGGGAGCAGTGGGTATCAGCATTAGATTTACAGGCCTTTGATTTCTTCCATGAATTTTTGTTCTGTGAATCTACATTTTTCTGCATCTGATTAATCAAATTGTCTCTTTGCTAGCACTTTGCTTTTAGGATTTTGTGATCTTGTTCTGTTTATCTGGAAAAAAAAACCCTTTGCTTTAATACATATGTATACTGAAAAAATAACACAATTAATGATTTTTGCAATTTTAGGATATCTAATTAATTGAAACACTTGAAACAATGTCTTGAAATGAATGAATTTTGCTGATGAGGTGGTTCATATTTTATTTTTTTGATACTATTTTAGTTTTCCTAAGGGGAAAAATATTTTTTGTTCTTAGTCCAACATTTGTCTCAAGAATAAGCGTAATGAGCATCTGAGAGTTGACTCTGGGTGAAATGATGTGACATGTCAATGACATTTTCATTAAAAAATATTTTAATGAGAGCAGGAAACAGAAGGGGGAGAAAAACCCTGCAGGGTCTGATACATTGTTAGCTACCAAAAAGTGCAAATACTTTGGAGTGTGGTGGTTGTATATACATCTTCTTTCTACAAAGTAATCCTTAAAGAGGTGCCCAAGTTTCTTGTAATGGGATATAAGTAAAGCAGAATGTAAGAGTGAAGCGAGCCTTTGGTGAGTTCTGTGACATGAGCTGCTCCAGTTCCTTGTACTGCTGGAAACTGGAGGCTCTGGGTAGAGCTGTTTGAGCCATTCTGGCAGTGTGTTGCAGCCCTCTGCCATTCCGAGGAACTGGGAAACCTCTACTGAGATGCAGCACCTTCCTGGTTATCACCTTCTTGGTTATAGTGGCAATGTCATTGGAATCAAAAAAGAAAAAAAAAAAAAAAGAAAAAAAAGGACAACATCAGCTGATCCCTCCTAGGTGGATGCCAGATGACCTGTGTCGGTACCGAGCCATTTCAGTTATCCACGCCGCACTGCAGACTGTGTTGCACTACAGTATGACAGAGCCGAGGCCTTGCAACTGCCTGCAAAGGTACTTTCATTTCCACATATATAGACGTTCAAAGTCACAAAAGAGACAAAGAGCAAAATGTCTGACTGATTGCTTAACCGGCTTCTGACAGTTGGCTGCTGCGTGTATGTGTGATTTTTTTTTTTTTAAATAGGTCAAGATATTCTGAAGGCTTTTGCAATGTTATCTTGGCCAGTAAGAGCCTAAGAAGGTAATACAAATCAGTGAATAATTTTTGTGTGTCTCAGAACACTTATACAATTAGTAATTCCCTTGGGAAACATTCTGAATTTTTGCCAGTGCTTGTATTGGTACGGAGCCAGTGCAGAAATAATTGAGGGGTCCTTATGTGTAAAACTTGTGCTGTGTAATAGCGCTTGGGAATGAGGGAAAGGTCTGGGCTCATGTTTCAGTGATGTCAGCCCCGAGCTTGGGTACCATGTGGGGGATGCTGCGAACTGGAACAAGACCTAGGAACCACCACTGCCCCCTTTGCTTCTCAACGGCTACCACAGTGTGTCAAACCCTTCTTCTCCTCCACAGCGTAGCAAAGTCCTACTGAAGTCTCAAGGCACTTGTGGTCCAGTCTTTGAAAGCAACAGAGAATGAAGCGTGGAAATGTCTCATGTAGGCGGCTGTTTAGACCAAAACAGTAATTAATCTTCAGGTCAGATTCTAAATAGTTGAGAGGGTAAGGACATCTTCCTTCATTAATATGCCTTCAATGCTCACTAGGGAGGAATCCTGAAATTCTAGTAAATATCAAAAAAAGAAAACAAAAAGAAAACAAACAAAAAAAAAGCTCCACTGGAACCTGTCTGTGAAGGTAGCAAAGTTTAAAACAAATAAGACCTTGCATAATTCACTTCAAGCACATGGAAAGGCAAGCTTCATACAAATGTCTGCATGCTGTCCTTGCTTTGTCTGCTGGCTCTGTGTCTTGGTTGCCCTGTCAACACCCCTCACATGTCTGCTAAAGGTCCCTTACAACGGAGACTGACAGTATCATGCCAAACTATGTCGGGCAAAAATTAGGACATGAATAATTTCACCCTAGAATATTTTTTACTTTTCCCTTTGGGTGAATATATAATAATAAAATCTCTATCATGGAAGAACAGCCTCGTAAAATCCTAACTGAGCAATATATTGGTTATTCATTTTGAAAGAAAGCCCCCACTACATTTTATCTGTAGAGAGGAACAGAGAGAGTAGAAAGGTGTACCTAGTTTTTCACGTACTTAGTCCAGTTTTGAGTTCTGTTGGTTTCCTTTTTTTTTTTTTTAACTTGGAAATATATTTTAATGAAAATCCATTAGGTAGACCAATTTTCATAGCAGAAATAATGACATGTTTTCTTCAGAGTCTCTGACCTTACAAGCTGTGCCACAAGGAGGTTTTGCCTTTTTAGACAAACCAAGTATTTCCGTTTGATGAGCTAGCTTTGAAGGGCTGAAATTCGTAACACATAATTGTAGTAGAAGAGTTACAGGCAACTTGTCTTTGAGTCTTCTTGGCACATAAATACCAGATAACATCAACTATACATGGTGAATGGACAATGCTCCCCATACTGAGGAAATGGCAGCCATCCTGCAGATGCAGTGGATGCATCCTGCACCTTCACCACGCGCTGAGCTTCTTTGGTTAGACACTTAACCTGGAAAACAAGCAGTAGGACAAGATGCCATGGCAGTGATTGGAATAAAGAGAGAGAGAGAAGTGTAAAAATGTAAAACCAGATTGCTGTCCTCTCTATGCTTACAGAGAAAAAGCTAAATATATAGTAGGGTTTAAATATGATATAGTGCTTGGAAGGAGTTCACCGTACTGAAGAATTACTGGTTTTTGATCCTTTTCCGGTCCTTAGGACTTGTGCTTATGTATGGACAATCAGTTTGTCGTTCCAACTTTGATATTTAAACTGATTCATATTTTAGCATCCGAGGGCTAAATTTCAGAGTTGCTTGCTGTTCAGGAGGCCAGTTGATGAAAGTACCTCAGTTTGGGGATGAGTTTTTGGTGATTTTCTGTTTTACTGTTGTTTTGTGAGCATGGGGTTAGCATCATCTCCAGACATCATTCCACAAAGTTCTTGCAGTTGAGGGAAAGATTTTTTTATTTGTTGTTTGTTTGTTTGATAGCTCTTTCTGCATCTTGACTAATTAGGTTATGTTTAAATGAGTGCCTCTAAAATTGGAATATTTTAGCGACAACATTTTCTGTAACATGGGTCAGCTAAGATTTCATTTGTAACGTGGGTAGGGTACTATTGATAGTGTTGCAGTAATGATCTGCTAGCAGACAGACAAAGCCTTTCACTGGAAATCAAATAACCTTTGAGCTTGCAACCGTAAGCACCAAAACTGTCACTGGTGTGTGCAGGTAGAAGAGAAGACGGCGATACATAAGCCAGACTACTGATGATTTCCAGGAGAAAAATTTCACGGCTGTACCAAAATGTTCAAAGAAGAAAGATGAAAAATCTGCAGTGCTGCAACTTAGGTCTCATCTGGAAACTGCAGAAGTGTACAGATTCAGACTTGGATCGGTGTGGTCAGCTTGGAGGCTGTCTGAATACAACTTGAATAACAATTTAAACTAAATTGGTTTAGAAACCAATTCAGGTCTATAAACCGCATCAAACTAAATCAATTTAAGGTTCTCTTAACCTGATTTAAGAGGGACTGCACCAGGAAGTTGCACAGGTTTAACTAAATCTGTTTCTAAACCACCTGAGTTAACTCAGTGCTCATCCTCTGTATAAATCAGCCAGTAGATGCAGAAGTTAAAGGGTCCATATTTTATGGTTGTTCACTTGATTCATCTAGATCTATGTACACTGTACACAACTAGTTCATTAGCATGGAGCAGCATGGAGTGGAAGCCACAATTTTCTTTTTTCTTCTTTCTTTTTAAATGAGCTAATATTTGGAGAAGGAGAGATCTGAGGTGCATATAACGGCTTTCTGCTGAAACCTTTAGAAGGATGAAAAGACACTGGATGATAATGAAATTGTATTTTGAGCTTTTTTCCATAAAACGAAGTAGTCATTCTAGTGTGCGAAGTGCTATAATTATAAAGCAATTTGCCACTCTTAATGGGAGGACTTTTATTTCATAAAATATTAACAAAATATAATATCGGTGCAATAGGTTAGGAACAGTCTTATTTTCTCCATAAAAAGTCAATTTGTAACCACTGCAGCCTGTCTTTCTCAAGATGACTATATTAGGGTAACTGATCCTTTTATAGAAGTATCAAAATATAAGCATTAAAATAATCACAACGGCTATCTCATTTACTTTTCTACTTAGTAATTAAATATTTTTCACTGTCTGCCTATTTCACTTAGAGGCTGGTGTTGTTTCTGCAGATGATGGGCCAAGGGAAGCAGCATTTGATCGATGCCTAAAAAGGTAAAATCATTTGAGATGAAACTACATTTAAGAAAGGTCCCTTCTGTCAAGATGATAACCCTCTCTCCCAACGTGCCTAAAAAAGCATTTCTTTTAAGCTAGCAAGTAGGGAAAAATCAAATTTTTTTTCCCCTACAGTAAAATGAGGGGAAGAAAGTGAGGGAGTGTCAGTAATTACGGGATTTCAGTTCTGATCTGGGCAGCTGCAAAGCATATGTATCATACGAAGAACAAAGGACTGGAGATGGCAGAATTAACCAAGACTTAATGGATTCACTCTTTCTCTTGCTCTCTTTGTTACTATTTTTAATTATCCAGTAAATTTTTTTTCCTTTTTTTTTCTTCTTTCTGTTAGTGTTCCAGTATTCATCCAGTCAAGCAGAGCACGATCAACTCCTAGGGAAGTCGTTAATCATACTCATTTTGATAGTGCTTCAAAATCAAATAAGGATTGGATCTCTCTAAATAGTTGAGACAGAGATCATGGAGGAAACTACTTGAGCTGAATGATAAACATGGTTTTTTTTTTTTTCTTAAAATAAAGGAGACACACACCCCAACCTCCCTAGCCTCTGTGCTCACGTTAGCTGCGATGTTAGCTAGGTAGAAAAGGTAGAGCAAGAGGAATGTCACGAGACACAGAACAAAACATTCAGTTAACAAAAGAATCAGAAATAAAACAATCTCTTTCTCCAGCTTTCCATTCTGTCTGATCAGTCACTGAAAATGAATACAACAAGCCTTAGTGCAGTATAAAATTGCTGCAATGAAGCTGATGAGAGAGATGTGGTCTGCCTCTGCGCTGTTCAGGATGAGAATATGTCAGGGCTAAAGCTTGTGTGTTTGACAGAAGCTAAAGGGACAGGAAACTGACATTTCATTTTAGCAACCAGTTCATTGGCTTCAGTGCAATTGCACCATTTTACACTGACAATAATCTGATCCTATATATGGTAAAACAAAAGGTGGAGTTTTGTCAGGTTTCTCCACTAGAAAGACTCAAGGAAGAATCCCGGAAGACTCAAGGTGTTGGTGTTTTCTTTGGAAGCTATGAATCATTGCTCTTCCTTTTTTTGGTTTCGGTTTTGTTTTCCCCCAATATTAATAATGACTATATAATAGTAGTAAAGCCTTCTGCATTAAAAAACAAACAAAAATAAAACTAATCATACGTGAACATGTACCAAACTTTTATCAAATGCAGTCCCAGATCAGTTTGGCAAACTATATTTGTAAACTTTGATAAGTGGACTAAAACTTCATTTTAATGATGTCTGTTTTAAAAAAAGTGTTTGGGTTTGTTTTTTGAAAAAAAACACCAAAGGAACAGCACCACCACAACCCCTCTTTTATTTGTAACTGCGTTTTAAGACGGTCTTTTCTAAAGAGAACAAAAATAGTTTAAGGAAGTTAGAGTTTTCTCATCAAGAATACAATAAAGATGATTAATATTTGAGCCGTACCAGTGCTGTGAGGTCCCATCTCAGCATCCTTTATGCCTCCAAAGCTTCCAAGGATGTTAGGCTCTACCAGGGCTTTGGTTGCTGTTGGAACTGAAGGCTGGGATCCCAGCAGTATAGTTAGCAAATGTGTTTCGTCCCTAAGAGCTCACCGTACAGTCTGAACTTGATTATTAGCTAACAAATCACTGTGAAGCGAATGTTTAGTCAGTCTGCCCAAGCTACTGATTGGAAAATCTGTATCTAGGAATGTCATTCACACTGGAAACCCATCCTGCATCTATTATTAACAGAGGGGAAGCAATCTTGCTTATGTCTCTATGTATGTTCACAGCTGTCTGGCAATCAGGAGTGGTGGAAAACACAGAAGAAACATTGCCTGAACTAGTTGCTTATGGGTTGAAAAATCAGCATGTTGCTATTTATCCCTGTCAACAGCAGGCCCTATTAACTATTTTTAATGAATCACCACTGCTTTTACTTTTGCCATCAGCCATGACCTTCACCATTTAGAAACACATGGTCTCTCATAAACGATAGTCTATGACATATAAACTTGAGAAGGATTCTGTCACGGCTCAAACTACAGTATCTATCACAAAAACGAACTGCTCATTCCAGCTGAAGAGACACTCATATATATCACGGAGCCAGCCTTCCGTATTTTGAAATTTACTGCCCTGCATTGGTGCTTCTTTTTCTTAGCTCGCTCCTTTCTTTCTTTCTTTCTTTCTTTCTTTCTTTCTTTCTTTCTTTCTTTCTTTCTTTCGGCCATGCAACCTTGCTCATTTAATACTTTTGATAAACTTCTACTGACAAGGAACTTGATTAATGATGGTTAAAAGAATTGAATCAAGAGTAGGAAAGACAGGGCCAAAAAAGCAGACTGCTGGGCTGATGGAAACTAACGTCTCTACAGAAATATATGATGGACCCTCCTTTTTGCCATGCCAAGTAATTACTCGCACAGGCCTGTTGTAATAATTCCTATTACAGCCAAAACGGAAAAGTCAGTAACTCACAGCCCTGGGACAAGGTGAAGGCAAGGCCAGAGTAGCGTGGATCAATATTTCATTTACTCACTGAGGTTAGCTTCTATCCCTGTATCAAATTCTTTTACAGAAAGCCATGAAAGAAATGAGGTTTGCTGAAAAACACCAATACAGGCCCCTCATTTCCTTGGGGGTGCTCATAGAGTACACGGAGCAACAAAACCTTTCAGCAAAACAATATGCACTCAAGGTCACTCATTACTTGCTACTGTTGGAAAATAAAGTGCCATTAGCCTGATATGAGTAATGTACATCAATCAACTGCAGACCAGCAAAACTATGTTTTCAACATGGTATTGCAGCTGAAAATGAATGAACCATGTTAACGCTTTCCGAACAGTTTGACAACAGTGAAGAATTTTTCCTTTGGCATTATCATTTACTTCAGAGTTTCACTACAACTCATCTCTGTAAAATCAAGCCAGAGCATATCTGTTGTTTGCTGTGCTTTGTTGTAATTGAATTAATTCTCATTAAGCAAAAGTCATTATTTCGATGGGGACGGTTGGATGCTTTCCAAAAAGCTCCTGTCTGTGCCTTACAAGACTCTCAGGCTAAGGACAGATAAACAGATGTAAAAAGAAACGATCTATCATGTTAGAAAAATAATTTAAAGCAATACTTGCAGCAAATATAAAATGATATTGAGGTACACATACTTCTACTTTACTGCATGCAACAACTCTTTTCTTCTGTATGGGTTTAAGTGTTGAGGAAAAGGAGGACTTCAATATCTCATTCAAGATTGGCATGTTGTATGTAAGGCTACCATTATGCTGATCTGAAAGGCACATAAAACATATGTTCCTGAAATAGCTAAAGTACACTGCAGTGTATGTTTTTGCTGCCTTCTCTCACAGACTGTGTTTAATATTTTAAATATTTTTCCCTGTAGATCTGGGGTTTTCAGAGAAGCTGTTGGGGTGAGGTGGTAAGCACATGTATTTTGGAGCTATTTACAAGAGACCTTCCCTTGGTTTCTATCAAAATGTAGCCTTTCTGGTTGGACCTTTCTTATCTGTAAATACTTCTATTAAAACAGGAGAGAAGGCTCTTTTGCTTCTGTGCACTGGTAGGAAAACAATTTTGCTTTTATTGGCTGCTTTTTGGAAAAAAATATGTGGTGGGTTGTTTAGGACTGCTCATATAGTTGGTGCAGATCTCCTCAAATCGTCTTGATTGTCATCTCGTCGGAATGTTGTGTTTTGCTAGTTAGACCATCTTCTTTGATTTTTTTGTGGCATTTTTTCACTTATTTCGGGGATGAGTCTATTTTGTGTTATTAAAGATAAGAATTCACTAATCTTTTAAAATCTTTAAAAATTTGTAACATAGTCTTGAAGGGTACATTCCCAAGAACTGCTGTGTCATACTGTTTAAAAACAAAGGCATTACTTTGGAATGAAATGAACAATTCCCAAACAGGGGAAATTGCTATGTGATGGTCATAACTTTTTGCTATAGTATTTTCATCTTTTCTTTTTTTACCTTTTTATTTTTATGTAGCATTCTCTGTCTTTCTTCAATGTTTTAAAATCATTTCCTGAATGGAAACTTGAAGTCTTTATTCCAGAATCTTATCCTAAAGACTTACTGGGGCATACAAAGATAGCTGAAGTGTTTAGGATTCTATACTCTCACTGTCTTTTGTAGCGGGAAATATAAAGCGGTTTCCTTTTCTAGCACCATCTCCTGAGATCAGGCACCCAAAGCAAAGCACTCACATCCATAATGAGCACTGAGCGCCTTCTAGCACCTGAACTCACTTAACCCATGTTAGTTCTATGCAACGCTATAATGTGCAGGTAAACAAAATGCAGAAATAATGGGCCAAGGAGAAAATGACTGATCGATGGTCATATGCTAAGTCAAAAATGATTGTGCTCTTTCATGTCTGACATTTGGGAAGTTTCTGCTAAGTGTACTGCTGTGCAGTAGAGTCTAGGGATATCCAATGAAGTAATTTCATGTTTTCTGCGTAAATGCATCCTCTGCAGTTGTTAATGAGTTGGGTAATGCTCTGAAGTTTGCTGCAGTCATAATGTTTTGTATTTTTCTTTACAATTTGGAATTGTGGGCAGTTCAGCAAACAGTCTTAACCAGTTCCTCACATGCAATGCTGTTTTCTTTCCAGTAAATCAGTTGAGCCACTAGCAAATGTTAATTTGACTATGTTTTAGACTTTTCCTATGAATTTCCTTTTTTAAAGATGGAGATAATAGAACCACAGAACACCTGACTCTGCTTCCTATTTTTCTTTCTGCTATTTCATTTTAACCATTTCATGTGAAAAAACATACAGTGCATGAGAGTACACTGAGAGTACTGAGACAGTACTGTTCCTTTCTTCATGTCTTTAAGAAAGCAAGACAGATGAGCATTCAGAAGTGCCTGTTAGACTAAGTAGAAGATCAGTCTAAAGAGAGTCTGTCTTTCCAGTCATATAGAGAGACTGTCTTGGATTAAAAAGGTCCACTAGATTTGATTTGCTCCAAGGTTTAGATGTGGAGTCCTCTCCTTAAGGATGGAGTAATTCAGTCATAAAAAGTCTGGTCATTCCTAAGTGAGATTTTTTTGAAAGAAGTAAAGGAGAATTAGTGAACCTGTCTCCTCTCCTTGTAGGAGAATTGGAATCACAGTTTCCTTTTTATAAATTCCTGGTTTTGTGATTAAGTTTCTTTTTAAAATCTCTTTCGCTACAGGTAGCAAGCCTATAATGCTGTATGGGGCTTAGCCACATCCATGCACCTAAGATTGTCCCTGAGGCCCAAGACCTCAGAATTATTTAGGTAACTGCGTGCAATTTGAAATGACTCGGTGTTTTTTAGTAGTTCCTTCTTTGAAACTGGGAGACAGTGTTACCTTTGGTTACTTTCAGTTACTGGGAGGAAGAGGGGTGGTGAAGCATTGAATTGGTTCAAAGGCATTTATGTGCCCAGTAAAACCAGAGGGAAGTGGGCACCTAAGTAGCTGTTGGAGATCCAGGTTTCATTTACTATAGGGAGGATCAGCATTATAAATCTGTGGAATTGCCTTATGCTTCTGCTTGCAATGAATGAATCTTTCAAGAATGTCTAAATTAGGGTAAGAGAATATTGTGATGGGAGGTGGAATGCTTCAGCGTGTTTTAAAAGAGCATTAAGACACTCTTCCCCCCCAACTTTCATTGGTGTAGAGAATACTTTTTGTTTGTTTGTTTGTAAACTAGCACCCTAACTTCTGTGGTAGGTTTTGTTTGTTTTTGTTTTTGTTTTTTCATTCTTATTTCACAGGGCTAATACCCCAGTGGTTCTTAGCATCACTGAGAATGAGGAGGCATCACTTTTTATCGGTGAGCACTCTGCTATAGCTTTCAGGGCAATAAAGTTGCATGTGGCAGAATTACTTCTTGACCCAGTGTGAACTGAGACTGGGCTCACATCCGTCACCCAAATGTGAGGCGGTCTGCTTGCGCCTGTAATAAAGAACACATGTTTGGTCTGGAGGTCAACATTTTTGGACTCACTGTGCACTTAGTTAGATCAAGGTCTGATCTGGGGTTAAAATCAATATTGCAAATTGCAGATAAAATGACAATGAATATGTTTCCATCTATGTTATATTTTAGGTACAGTAGTATTAATGTATAAGTAGGTCAATTTCATTAAGATGTAATTTCATTAAGGAACTGGAACTGGAATTTGGCCACTAAGTGATTTAATTATTTTTTTTTTGTCTACAGCAAGTGTACAGACATGCATCACTCTTGGATGCTGCTCACTTGGATAGTTCTACTTTAGACCAGTAAACCAGCAATCATAAAGTGCACTCTGAAAGAAAGTTTGAAGGAAATCAGTGAAAAGTATAGAAAATATTTGTCTCTAGTGAACACGTTCTTTTTTTGAACTGTCACAAGACTTGTTAAAGCAGTATAGTAAAGCATTCATGCATTTAAAAAAAAGTATATAAAATGCATACTTCATAGAAAGAGATCTTCAGTTTCATACACTTGTATTAAGCAAGTACATATACAAGTAGAGTATTTAGCAGTAGTGCCTTCGGGCTTGCTTTCCTAATTTATATGGGACATGAGACAAAACATGTAAGTTGAGGAAGCTTCACTTCAGTTTCTGTAATGTGGCAAATCCGTTCATAGTTAACCATAAATGATGGTAAAGGCATGGCATAAAGATATTGAAATATTCTTTTCTGTGTTCATGCTGGCTAAGGCAGAAGCTCTGCGTGCAGGGCACCTGAAGGTTGTCAGATGGGGAAGAAGGGGGGAAAGTAGTCTCCAAATCTTGGAAAATGAGGAAGGCAGTGGGATGTCTTTTATGCAATCCTCGGTGAGAAGTATTCTGTCATGTGCGTAAAGCTCATGTTGAGCTTTGTAACAGAGCATGATGCCGGCTTTACAGAGCTCTATATCCGGCTCTGTATGTGGTGGCTGGACCATAGGCTGAGAATCATCTGACTTATAACCGGTAAGCTCGATGAGGCTGTGTGTATTTTGCACAAACTAGAAAAGCTTATTTTGCTTATTTTCAAAGCTTATTTTCATCCCCACTGCCCGTTCCCCTGGGGGCACTACCCAACCTTGCCAGGCAGTCCAGGGCATCATATGTTTTTTTCTACTTGCAGTGCAGAGGGGAGAGGAAGCACAGCCAAAGCCGTAGCCAAGCAAAGAGCTCCGACTCTCTCTCTTTCTGCTGTGGGGTTCCTAAGGAGCCCCAGCTTGCGGACAAGGATCTGCAGCATGTACGTGGAGGAAGCCTGGGGAGAGAGAAGATCATAACTGGGCAACAGCTGCTCTGTATGACTTGCTTCCCTGGTAACCTGGCAGCTCTCCAAGTAGAAAGCTGAATAGGAGTATAGGAGTTAAAGTGCTTGAAGCATTAATTCCCCTTGCAGTCTGCAGCCTTCTCTTTCTCCTCCCAGTTCCTGCTGGAGGAATGCTCAGCAGAAGTGGAGGCGTCTTAGGGCCATGCAGGTTTTCGAGGGTTCCTGTGGGCAGCAGGGAGGGGAAGATGCAGCTACGTGTTGTCTCCCTTGTCTGGAGCGCCTGCTGGAAGGCAGAGGAGGACCAAGCGGCTGGCAAGTGGCTCTGCTGCCTTCCCTTGGCCCTGCCACCTGAGCTTACCAGGAGTTAAAAGCTGCACGTAAACTGCAGTTGTAACAGGGTCAGTATTGGGGGATTCCTGTTTATGTGCGATGCTTTTCCGTGAATTTCCAGTCATGTGGTAGGATCTCGGGATTATTTTTTGCTGCCTCTGGGTTACTTGGACATCCTCCCCCAGTCCCCCAGGTACTTGACATGAGCAGAATTTTCTTGGCAGCTTTTCAGGACTCTCCAAGTTGTTACTGGGTCCTCTTGAACTTCAAAACGCTGCTCTGCATCTAAACCTCATTGTAAAAATGCAGTTTTATGCCTCTTGGATCTTTATAGATGTAATATTTTAAGTTTTCTAGTTTTAATCTTCTTATAATTTCTGTGACTTTTTAAAAGTATTTTTAAATTGTCCTGTTTCCTTCCTGTTGCCTTTTGTAACAGTTTTGTCTTGAGATTTCAGTTACTATGCAACATTAGTGACTCATATATTCCAGATTATTGCAAAAAGGAAAAAATAATTTTTTTACCTGTTGGGGAGTTAAGAGTTGTAATTTAAGCTAGACACAAATTAGTCCCTATTGAAGAAATGCTGATGTTTATTTTGTCAAGATATGTAATAAAACAGTATAAAATTAAACAAGAGTAATACATACAGCTGCTCTGTGCTTACCAGTAACTTTGCTCTCTATGGAGGCAGTAACGGCAGCAGCCCAGACAGTTTCTTAAGGCTTTTCCTGCTCTTCTGTGCCCTCTATTTGATCATCTGCCAAGGCTTGTGAATAGTGCCAAATCAAACAGTACAGCATCTCTATAAGTCTGCTCTTGGAGGCTAAGGAATTCAGCAGTTGAAGTGCAATGCCAGATATAAAAGAAGCAATTATAGTGGGCTTCCAGAAGTTTAGGTTGAATAACTTTAATATTTGTATAATAGATATTTTGAGGCTCCTTTTACTATCTGGACTTTTGCTTTCTGTATATTATTTCAACAGAATCTTAAGCTACACAAATATAATCTTGCCCAGATGCAAGAAATGTGTGTTTTTTTTTTTCTTTTTTCTTTTTCTCTTTTTCTTGAGGTTCTGAAGTTCCATAAAAACTTTGAAGCCTGTTTCTGTGTATCCTGGCATTGGCAACTGAAGTGCCGTGTTCATTGGCAATGCTCCTTCCTTCGCAGAAGGAACTGTAGCAGTTTTGAGTACAGAAGACCACCTTCTCCTTTGCAAGTCTTTCTCTTTCTTCATACGTATGCAGAATGCTTCCCAAGTTTTGTGTCCTCCTTACTTCGTAACAGTGAAGACACATTTGATGTGGTATCTCAGGTTTTTGTGCCGTATACAATGAAATGAATTAGTGGAGTAGTTGTATTGTTGAGTGAAAGAGAACCCGGATTTCTTTCACTGAACTGCAGTGTGAACACGTGCCAGTTCTGACTGAAGTAAAATTCATCTCACTGTGATTGACCATCCAGAATCTATTAGCCATTTAATCTCCAGGAGCACAAAGAGGAACTTTGCCCCAAATGAAGCTATTTTTACATGTATGTTAGTGAACAGCCATCCTATCCTGGGGTCTAGAGAGCCAGGGTCCACTTGTACCAACTTAGCACAAACAGCATGCTTAAAATACAGATGAGGGAACAGGAAAAATCTAACTGAACTTGAAACTTGATTACAGTATGGCAAGCTTAGGGAAGACATGGGCAAACTCCATGTAGAATTTACTGATTTTTCCATGTTTTAAAAAAATCCCTTTTTACCTTTATATATATTTTCTTGCCTCATAAAGAAGCAATGGTTCATTGCTACCCGCATGATCGAGACCTTCCACATTGAGCCTGTTACATTCACACCACTGTGTTCAGTGGGTAAAATAATTTCTTTGAATAGCTTTAATTAGATAAAAGCCAAGTTCCATACTGTTATTTTTGTTGTTCCAAAGCATCATATTGGAATACTTGAGCCATCATGATAAAGGGAAAAATGGTTGAAGTCTTTCACTTTTATGTGAAATTTATTGAAGTTGCTTTTGATGAGCTCTAACAAACACTAAAATAAATGGAAAATCTTTTTTTTTTTTTAATAATTCTTGACATTTCCCCCCCTATTTATTTTACTGGGCAAGCTCAAGTATTCACTACAGTAGATAAATAAACAACTTTTTTGCATTAGGAGGGCTAACTTATGGTTGGTGCTTGGCTGCATACAGAGGTCACTTGCTCTGAAAACACTTGAGAGAAATCAAATCTTTTACCTGCTTTGGCTGAATCTTGGGGCTGCTTCAGTACATAAAAAATTGCTCCTTTTTCCTCCAAGGCCTTAGGTCTTAATTGTAGCTACTATAACTCTGTTATTTATGGTCTCTGTAAGGCTCGTAGAAGTAATAAAAAAAGAAAATCCTAGATTTAATTTTATTTTTCAGCTCACTGCAAAAAAATCAAACCGTCTATTTGTATTGTAAGTTTTGCTTCACAACATCACAGTCAAATTAATTTTCCAGATACTCATTCAGAAACACTTTGTGAATTCTATCCCTTGGACTAACAGGTGGCTTCATTGCCACGTAGGCACACATTTGCTCCAGTAACATGCTGCAGGCTCATCGTAAAAGATCTCATGCACTCAGGGGAGTTCGCTGTCCTTGTTAGCTGACTTCACCTGCTGGTGAGCTTCCAAGTTGGAATGGCATCAGCTAAAAGAGGGTTCTTGCAGTCTCCTCTGTCTTCTCTTTCCTGGTTCTCCCCATCTCTAGTGAACGATGCAAGCAGATGTGATGATTATCTATCAAGCAGATGTAGGTTCAAGCTTCTGTAGATGAAACTGTGGCAGCATGTGGAAGTCAAGTGTGCTGAGGAAACGATCCTCGTGACATGCACGTAGACCTACACGAAGACTAATGTCTTGTCCGTATGGAATGGTTTGCTTCACCCCTCCAAACATTGAACTGATGATGCACTCTATGCAGGTGAATTACTTTTCATCCCTCTCTTTTGGAGTGAACAGTGTAAACGCAAAAGGAGGTGTGCGTTACGCAGTACAACAGGCTGGGGCTCAGCCACAGAAGCGGAGGGCGCTGTATGGCCTGCAGATCTCGGGTCTGTTACTGAACTCGTGGTGAAGATCTCAGTGTCTCATTTGGGACTGAAAGCAGACACTGTACAGAGCTCTGGGATGCTAAAGAGGCATGTGCTTGGAAACGGCAAAGGGAGGGCTCCACCTGAAACTTCTCCTTCCACCACAGGCTTCAGCCATGCCTCTGGGGAGCTGTGCTCAAGCTGAGGTGGAGGAAAGGAGCAGGAACAGCTCTGGTTAGCCTCTGAGATCTTAAAGCTTAAGTTCACAGGACATATTTAGTCCTCAGGATACAGCTACTCAATGTAGGGTAGAACTGATAGAGTGAATTTTAATATTTCATCTTTGAAAGCTTCTTGAAATGTGGAGAAAAAAAGGCTTGTAAGGAATCTTTATACTTCTTGCATGCAGACTTACTATATTTTTAATCAGTACTGAACATTAAGGAGAGGGGTTTTTGTCTTTTTTAATTTCACTTAGTGATTGTATAGTTTAAAGGAACATATTTCTAACTTTGCCTTTTCCTAGAAAATCAAATTTACATAGATGCATATGTATGTGCTGTCCATTAGGTGACATTCCCTAGTAGCTTTTTCCTAGAGAAGTTGCATACATTGAAAAGACGTGTAGCAGGAAAATAATTCCACTTTGCTTTGGAAAGCAACTTTTGTAATGTAGAATCCTATGTTACCATGTTCTTGAAAAGCTTTCTTTTACCTAAAATAAACTTTCTGAAATCTCTCTCACCATTTGGGAAGCTTTCAACACGTTGTAGGACAGAGTTCTTTCTTTTTCTCTTCCAATAATGCTTTGCACTGTGCTGTGACTTGAACTTTATTTTCACATGTTGTGGGAGCATCTTAAATTCCTTGCCAATCTATCCTGCTCTCCAAATCCTTGAATCAAAATTAAAGAAAAAAGGGTTCCTACACGTGGGTATGATACAAATACATGCACGTGGTAATTGTTTTATAACAATGGTAGGCAGCAAAACAAAACAGGCTGCAAATGGAGCCTTCTGAAATCATTTCAGTGACAGTACTAGCAAATGCTAGTTTTACATCAGGTTTACAATAAACTGGTGCAGGTTCAGTTGGTGCGGAGGCAGACCTCTGATACCTATGATATAAAATGATCTTAACAAAATGACAAAAAAAAATTGTTGTGAATTGGATAGGAACTCTTCTAGGGTATATAAATACATAATAAAATAAGAGGTTGGTCTTTGTTATAGCAAACTGTTACAGCTAGCCAACTGCTCAGAAATGGAAGTAGGTTGTACAATGCAGGCATGGCTGTGGTGTGTGGTGTGGCAAGGATGCTTAGTTTACCTTCTGTGTATTGAAAAAAAAAACCTGTTGGTTTTAATTTGATTGGTGATAAATGGATTTTTCACTTTGTGCAGCTATGTTTTTTCTTTTTTTTCTTATTGTTTTAGTGAATGCAGTTTATGTTTTCAAAAGCCTGAAACCCAGTCAGAACAATGTTTATGAATTCAGTGGTTCATGTGAGTAATACAAAATATTCCTGCTGAATGGAAGTGCTGTTGTATCTTTCACTGATGAATATTTTTTCATGAAATTTAAGTTTATATTAACCCACATCATGTTCAAAGAGAAAAACTAGTTAAGGGCCTGATCCTATAGTCTCAATTTCTTTGAACCAGGTACTGTATGATTGGGTCTTGATATAGTAACAGTTAATGCTAGAGATTCTTGCGTTCACCTTGAGCAATTATATGGTTTAAAGTTTATGCAGCAAATTATTAGGTTTGGCAATGACTCAGTCGTCAAGATTAGTTTTACACCAAATTGCTTGCAGATACCAAATGACAGGTTTTGTAATGAAAGGTTGCAATTATTTCTAATTTCTTCAATAGTAGTCACAAATCACTGATGCTGATTCTGCCATTTGTACGTGGCTTTCTAAAATAATATCCTGATGTGTCTGCCTTACCAGTCCTTTATTCTGTTCACAAAACTGAATAAATCAAGTAAAGTTACAAGTGTGCAGGAGGAATTTTCAGATAAATTATTGCTGAATGATCAGGGTGGGTGTTCTGCTTTTTGTCAGTACATTTGGTCCATGTTTTTTTTTTATTTTCCATTGCTTGTTGATTATGTTTGTTGTTTTTCCTTCTTCTGAATGATTACAGTGAATTTCAAAAAGGGTAATTAACCATGGTACAGCATTACACTGATGTGATTATTCTGCTCCTAGTTCTGCAGGTAGCATGTTCAGCCCTGGCTCGGGGATCTTTGCATTCTTTGCTACTCAGTACAGTATAAACGCTTTCAGTCTTCCCAAGCTTCTGAAATTATTCAGTACACAGAGGCTTATCATATTGCCAAGCTTATATAATCTCCTATCAGGGTCAGTCTCACACCAAGTAACATGATGTCTTATCCTTATGCTGTCCTGGCCAATATTAATGTATTCTTTCCAAATAAAACAGCTTCTAATTGCCTAAGCTGTGTGTGAGCTATCATCCACATGGGTACTCCTGCTATTGCAAGTATTTAATGGCTTAGTAATACTATGGGTATGAAAAACACCATATAAAAGCAACTTCGGTCTATTTTATGTCATGTTTCAACAACTTGCTGCAGCAGCGCTAATGTAACTTTCTGATTAATGTTTTTGTTTATGGTGTATGTATAACTGCATTTGACCAAGGACACACAGGCTGGCATTGCCTGTTTGTACATGAAAGGAAGTTTTTGATCCCTGCATGGTCTGAACAACAAAAAGTCAGTAGGTTCACTTACTGTTACAAAATCTAGAGCAAAGACATTTTGGCATTATAGGAAATATTTTTATATTCATATTTTTTGAAGGTAACTTTAGGAACAAAACTGTACTTCCAGAGAAAGCAGCTAAAATCACATGAGCTATGTGCAGTTCTTTTGGTTGAATACTTGTTTCATCTCATCTAAAGTTTTGGTCAAAGCTGTGTTCACAGTTTACACCTGTTTCGATCAGTACATGCAAGTGGATGGCAGCACTATTCTGGATTGTATGAATATGTGACTACTTTAGTCTGCAGTGTGATCTGGATTTAGATATTCATCTCAAATTCTTTTGCATTTTGGTTACTTGCAGGAAGTAGCACAACTAATGACGCATGATATCATATTGTGGAGTTAAAGCAGTATTTCCTTTGGAGAACACACTGGGAGCTTCCACGTGTGTTTCCAGGAAAACTTCCTCTTTTCTCTGCCCCCAGTTTCAGAATGTTTCTGTTGGGTTTGTTTGCACAGGACGTGTATTTTTTTCGATAAAAAGTACAAGTGCAGGTTGTTGCAAGACCCTTCTCTCCTCGGTGCTTCTCTTTCATTCTGACAAGATGTTAGCTTTAGGAAAATGAGTGTCAACAGACAAATAAGGATTTATTCCAACCTTCCTTAACATTTGTTACTAAAAAGAGTGCCAATATCATCCTTGTATAAATTGCAGTGACTCTCTTAGAGTCGAGCTTCTCTCATTTTCAAACAATTCTCAGATGAAGAATAATAGAAAATAAGCCAGCACCAGTGGATGAGCAGTAAAAAAGTTGACTGTCCTCAGTCTGTTTGGGTTTCTTTGTGCTCAGTTTTTATGTTTGCAGATATGGTTATTAGAGAGGGGGTCCATTATACTTGAAATAAATAAAGTAATGTTTCTGGACTGATATAACTTGAAAAAGCTTTAAGCAGTAGTTTTTTGTATATCTTATACGTACACTATGTTTTCTCAACATTTCATAGCTATTCTGTTGAGGGGAAAAAGTACATATGCTTAAGTACAAGGGCTTTAAATCATTAAAAAAAGAGACAAACGTGATATCATTTCTCTGGGATGCAGTTTGTTCTCAAAGATTTGGGATTCTCAAAGGGGACTCATACAGAAAGTCTGAAACACCCAATTCCTTTACATCTGTGACCTTATCTTATAAGCAAGTAAGACATTTTGCAGTTGGATGCTGCCTCTGTGGAATAACATTGTCAGAAAACCAGTCAGTAGCCTAAAAATGCCAGTGGTAATCACTGGCAATCAGACTAAAGCAAAACTTTTCTGAGATACAATAATAATAGCAATATGTGCGAAGTATGGTGGTGTAAGCAATCTTCTGGCCATCTAGTGCAATACAATCAATTTTAGGAATGCATTACAGAACATGACTACCTGATGGAAAAATAATCCCTTATGTTGCCTGGGAAGGGGTGGTAGCAAAGCTTTTTTAGCTGAGAATATTCTGGGAAGGCAGCAACCTGGTTTCTTCCTTACTTGCTGCGCACTTGAAATGGCAATTTTACTCCATGGCATCTTGGTGCTATACAGTTAATATGAGACTTGACATTAAATGCAAAATGAGTAGGAAGACGAAACTACTTGCAGATGGGACACATTTGAATGCATAATCACACCAACTTATTATTACCAGGGCTTTGGCTAGCATTTTGGTCCCTTTGGTATTTTTTAATTATTTATTTTTCCCGTTTGCCAGGTGGTTTCTGTTCCCTAATTGCATTTACATGTACTGTGTTCCTGTATGATGTACCAGGCAGCCTCTGTTGATAGTCAGGACTGAGCATGTTTTTCACTGTAGTGCCAAAGGAATGATTTTACACTCAGGGCGCTGCTTTATGAGTAAGACTTAAAACTGACAAGAGCTTTAAGTCCAGAGCTATGTTCTTTTTCTTTTACTTAACTTCATTTTTGGGCACTTATGTTCATTTTTAATTCTCTCTGCAGTTTCAAAGAGTTGTTTGTAAAACACATCTGCTTCTAAGCTGCAGTAAATACAAGCAGTGGTTGAAATGATACCTGTATTCTGAATGCTTTTGAAACTACACAGTAATCAATGGAGACAGAAGTCTCTTTATAAAAACAGAAGTTAGTATTTAAAATCAACTTTTGAAATACTGCAGAATTTTTAATTACTCTTAATTTAATTCTCTTATTTAATTACTTTTCAAATGTTCCCTTAATTTTTGTCAGATAGCCTTTTTCTTATGAATTTGAGTCGGGCAGAAATACAGAGATGTCAGAACAGAACAAAGCAGGAAGCTGGCTGTGTCTTTTCCCATCCCTTTCTTTTGTGTGGTTTCATGCGTGAGGATGAACACCCGTCACAGGGCAGAACAGTAAATATTGCAGAATTTTTTCTCTTAAACCTGGATGGTTTTAAACATATTATTTTGCTTGAGACGTTCAATGACGAGAGGACTATGTCTTTCTAATGAGACTTCCTTTTAACACCTTTGCTCATCTCCAGAAAAAGTCGTCCAAAAAGCAGTGCTTTTTATTTCTAACTCAGAGATATATCATCTTCCTGAAAGACATGCAGCCTGCAATTAACTTTCTTTCTTTACTTTTTTTTTTTGTGTGTGTAAGAATCAAACTTTATAGCATACCCTTGACAGCTTGAGTCATTTGATGGGGTCCTTCAAGGTAAAAGGGTCATGAAACATCACAGAAAAAGGAGACTTGTTCAAAAACCCCAGCCCTTAGCCTTTGCTGTAACTATGCTGCTTTTACTTCCCAAGAAGAAACACCATGCTTCAAAACGAAATACTTCTATCATATAGTAATAAACTAGTGTCAAATAGAGAGCAGATATAAAATTGCTCATCAGTTCTGCTCTTTTTCAAGTCTCCACTGGGAAAGATAATTAGTATAAGTTCCATAATGAAAGTGTTTTATTTTGTTTGTACCCTACTCTTTGGTCCAATCTCTTCTTCCCAAATCAATTTTATGAGATACTACTAGGAACTTCTGTTTAAGTAATACTTAAAATACCAAGAGAATTTGCAAAGGTGGACTTAATAGCACAATTCTTAGGATGCACCAGATACCGGCTAAAGCAGTAATACTTTGATCTCAAACACTGAACCTTGCAATAGGTCTAATGCTCAACTGTACCACCGGTAGCAATGAAATCTTGATCCCATTGCCATCAGTAGGGACTGGCTGCATTACTGTCAGTGCTCAGGCTCTCAGCTCATCATCATTATCAGCCATATTGCTGCTTGCTTTTCAAGTGTGATAATGGCTGTTAGCAAAGGGAAATGATATAAAGAAAATCTCTGTGACAACTATGGCAGTTGACCTGAGTTTGTTAATATAAAGAACTACTGATAATAGTTTAAAATAGTTTCCATTTAAAGGATAAAAGTAAGGAGATGAAAAGTATACTAATCTATCATTAAAAGGAAATGAAACTTCAGAAGAACTTTTGGCAGTGCCCCTAGCTCTGTGTATAGCCTTGTTAAAAACATTGATCAGTAAAGGCATAATGGCAGTGATAACAATGGTCAGGTGTGCAGCAAGGTAGTTGAGATAACTAATCTGATTAGAAAACTGGCAGACTATTTGAGGAACATCCGAAATGTTTATGGACTAAGGAATGTCGAGGACCTCGTCAATACAGCGAACTGCATGGACTGGACACCAGGTATGGGTAGGGATTCCAAACGCAAGGTGGATAAGCAACATCTGAAACATGTCTGTCAAAGAGTATGCTTTATATAGGAAGGATAGAAATTTAAGTGATAGGTGGTTTTCTGTGGTGATGAATCTGTGGAGTAATACGAAAGAACAGAATGGCTAAGACAAGTGTTTTGGAACTAAAATGGCTCACTTTTGGTTGAACAGTGATGTGATGGAAAAGTACCAGCAGTGAGCTATACAAGCTAAGTTTTGGTTGTGAGCAAAGAACTTTATAAAATAGTTTGACTGAACACTCTCAGAACTGTGTCACTGTAGTAAGGTTTAATGTCCCACATAAAAATGGGTGAAAAACTGGGAAATTAGTGGTGGGATCCAATTTTAACTTGGTGTGAGAATGACTTCTTCAAGTTGGTACAGGAGGAATAAAAGGTGATACTATGTTATGTGTGATTTTTGGTAAGCAGTAAGCACATAATGAAAGCTGTTCAAAGAGAAAAGCCTTGACTTGGTTGATTCTTTGACTAATTTCAAATCAAAAAGAAGTATAACAATCTATTCTTGAGAGAAATTAATAGAAGCAGAGAGCTATTCAGTGGAGTCGTACTGCAGAACTCAGGTTCTGGATTAGCTGTCTACTTTTGGTTTAAAAAGTGTTTGAAATTTACTTTTAAGCAAGAGGGAATAAACTTGTAAGGTTTTGAGGGCCAATGTTATGTTAGTCTGGGCAGCCACCTAAAAGAATATTAAGAGTAAAAATCTCACTAGAAATTAGGCAAGAAGCTGATGAACAGAGGAAGAGATCTGTCATGGGTAGGAAAATTGCGTGGGAAAAGTGCCGAAGTCAAGATAGCTTAATATGGGAAAGAAACGGAATGTAAACCAATGGTAAATAGTTCCTCATTGATGTTTTTAAAGAAAAGCTGGTGAGAGAAAGTGGGACTTGCCTTTAATACAAATGAGGTTTAGACTGAGGATAATCTAGTTTGGGCCAAAACAGCTGGAGGGGATGAAGAGGGTGGGTGTCAATGAAGTAATGCAGTTCTTAACGAGACTGAAAAGTATAAAAATACAATCTTAGTAAAGCTGAAATGAAAAATATGCATAATATACTTCAACCTGGTAGGGGAGAAGTAGCAGAGAAAAACAAGCGGACAACTCCTTCCAAAAAAACCAAGCACCTAGTACATGAAACTGTTTGCTCTAGTTCCTTTTTATTTTTAATAGATTATTAAAATGGTAAATACGGTGGTGAATAAAAGCATTATTTAGGAAACATATGCATGGTGATAAGGATGGTCCTAGATAACTTTCTGTTGCTCCAGCTTTAATAGTATACAGAGCTTTAAACCAAAAGTTAAAAGAAAGTATTAAAAACGAGGAAACAGAAAGCTCTGGGGATTGATGCGTAATAGGATAACACACCAAAGATAAATTTTGCCACATCTCTCTTTCATATATTAAATTCTCCATGTAAAGGATTTATTGTTTAAACCTGACTTCAGTAAATCATTTCTTATGGGTAATGTACGAAAAATCATGAAGGCTGGGGGCAGAGAGAAGTAAGAGGAAAACTGTGTAAGGTGGCTGAAGAATTCTACAAAAGTGTGTTCCAAAAGTAAAAAATTTTGACTGGAAGTAGATTGGAGTTATTTTAAAGGCCAGCTTTGGAATCATTGTTATATAATAACATAGGAATAAAAAGCAGGTACAATATAATTCAATTATCGCAAAGCCCAAAATTATGAAGTCATTGTTATTTAAAGAAATGAGCTTAAAAACTAGTCATAATGTCTTTTGCGAGATCTGAGCTAATCAATTGGAAATGACTACAAAGAGAAGAACCTGAAAATATTTGCACGTTACAGAATGAGGGTGAGCTACCGCTGTGACGTGGGTTGAAAAAAAGCAATAGTTATGTGCACCTGAAGAAGTATTTCCAAAAGGGACAGCAAATTGCTAAGGTCACATATGACAGTGCTACATGTCATTTGAATTATTGTGTGCTGTTCTTGCCCCTGTGTCAGTAATATAGTTCCAATAGGAAGAGGTGTAGGAAAAGGCTGCAAGGATTAATGATGGGATGAACCAGAGCACAGAGCAGATTGAAATAGCTTCATTTGTTTAGCCTAGCAAAGTGAAGCAGAAAAGTAGCTTGCTTGCTCTTTACAAGTGTGTTAAAGAAGTGAATGCCAGACAAAACAGCTGCTTAAGAGAAAGGAAAATATTGGCACAAGAACAAATTGTATTATCACCTGGTCTTAATAGGCATACATTTGGGCTGGAAATGAGAAGATCTCTTAAGGACTGGAGGAGGGAGATGCCAGAAGTGCTGTTTTATAGTAGAAATGGGAGAAAAATGCCAAGGCATTTCTAAGATAAAGTATGATTAATTTATAAACCAGATTCTGTGATGAAGTAGCTTGTGATAGCAGGCAATTAGTTTTGATTTAGGAGGCTCCTTCCTGCCCCGTGTTTGGGATTCATTAAGCAGTCTTCCCACCTGTCTCAGAGTGCGTGGTGCACAGGATGGCATGGCAGTGAGAAAGCACCAACAATGGCATTTTCATCCATGTCGTAAAATCAGGGGTATACCCTTTGAAATTGTTAAAGTTACCAAGGCTGTTCTCTCGAGTTCTGTCTGACTGCTTGCCACCTTGGCAGTTTGCTGATTGTCTACCTACCATCTATCTCGTAGCAGTTTTGCTGTACCAACAGAACGTTTGGCCAGTTCTAGCCTTCTCTATAGAGCACTGAAGAACAACAAAGAATCCAGAGCTCCTCCACTGCGGGTAGGTCTGAATTCCTGTATCTGTTCAGTTGTGGAGTTGCCTCCTAGAGCCCTCTTAAAGTGTCTGCCTCCAGAGGAGTGGACGTGCGGAGTCGGAGGGCAATGGCTGAAGTGCTCTTGGGCTTCACCAGCCCATGCAAGGTGGGGCATCCGTTCTGGGAACCACAGCGTGGCAATTCAATAAGACCTGCTGAGCCATGCTGGGACTCAGGCCGGCATGAAAACCAGTCCCAGACAATAGCTGTTGCCAATTCCTTTTTTCAGTTTTCTTCTAGTGAGCTTTCTGGTTTTCTGTGATCACCGGGTAATAGGAAGCCAGCTAAGAATTAATTCACATTGTTGTTGCACATTAGTAATCAGTGCCTGCATCCCTGTTCTGAAGTATATGTGCTTTAACAGTGAATTAAATTACATTTATACAAGAACTGAAAAAAAGCATGAGTGAATGTATCTTACACAAATGACAGCTGATTTTTTTATTGCGTTTAGTAAATTAAAAATATATATGGTGTTGGTAGAATATTTACACAGATGCTACAGCTTCAAGAAAAATAAAACAGAAATGAGGTAATGAAGAATAATATGTCCTTTTTTTTTTTTTTTTAAATTGAGATAGGATATTAATAATGAGAACTGGATCTATAATGGATTTTGTGAGTGAGGTGGGGTAAGAGTTAGATACTGCCTTTAAAAACCCATGCAGTTGGATTGTTTACCAACATATCTTTGTAAGAAATCTTTAAAATAAGGAACCTATCTACCAGAAAGTCTTTTCATGTTTCTTTCTACGAAATTGTCATGAAGCTTTGACTCTAGATAAGGGAATTATAATGAAATAAGGGAAACATTGTTTAGTTGTCAAAACGAATTTGAAGTGTGACATGTGTGGGAAGAAAGAAACCACAGAAAATTGGATATTGGCTCCTTGAAATTTATGTATGTAATGTGATGACTGTGGATTGTCTAAAAGAATCTAGCTCTTCATGGTTGGTAGAATCAGCTATTTTACTGACCTTTCTGATTTTATGTTTTATAAAGAGTGTTACTGTTGAGGAAACATAAACAAATACTGCCAGACAGGTGAAGTATTTATCTGTAATCAACTTAATATTCCATGTTTCTGCTTTTTTGCAGCTTTATTATCGTGCTTGCTCGAATTTCCTTGTAAATGAAATTGTAGATTTTAAATAAACGTTTCAGAGTATCCGTGAAACAAAATACTTTTTGCATCAGAAACAGAGTATTGGGTTTTCTTAGATGATTAAGATTCAGTTTTATACAAATAAGAACTACTCAGGTGCCATGCATGGGAATCAAAAATCAAATGTTTTGGTGTACAAATGACTAATGCTATTTCTTCTAATTACTGCTCAGTAGGGTTAAAGTATGCTCACGAGGTTAACGTGTGTAATGCTCAGGTATAAAGGCAGATACAGAAATATATTCTCTCTCTCATGTGTATGTATATGTGTGTATATATATATATGAAGAGTCAAAGGATGAATGAACACATTTTAAAATACAGATACGAATTTAAGGCATTGTGCTTCTCTTCTAATAGCCAAGCATTTGCATAATGATGATCATATCAACTTCAAAAGAAATGTATAGAATCCTAAAGTCAGCTTTGACAGCTGTAGCGAAGGGAGCTATCTCAGTCTTTTGTTTTGCATGTGCCTTTATAGAAAATCCCGGAGTGTGCAATAATGATAGTGCCAACGAGCTTCTGTAGGACAACTTGTTCTCCCAGTAATATGGTACAATTCTGTATAGACTACCGGTGGTTTTTTAAGTTTCTTTCAAATTCTGCACGGTTTTTATAAAACGGCCCAGGGAAATACATGTAATGCTTCGATGCTGGCAAGGCTGAGAAGCTGAAGGGAGGCGGAGGAGAGTTGGGGCTCCAGCCCAGGGTGACAGCGGCGGTGCTGTAAGCAGGGAGCATCATCCCGGGCTCGGCCCCACCGGTAGCGGGGGTGCGTAAGCGTGCCCTGACTGAGGGAAGGCCCGTCCTGCGCGGAGCTCTCTCAGCCCCAAGCAGACGGTTTGGCCGCGCGGTGGTCTTGGGAGGCGAAGAGGTGTTAGGAAGGGGCGGAGGCATCATTTTGTCATGCTTTCACAGCTCTGCCAGCACACGGCACAGTGTGCCGGCTGCTTGTACGCGCTGAGGCGCCTCAGGCGTGCCCTGTGCTGCAGTACAAAGGCTCTGCCCTTTTCTCAAAGCAAAGAACCTAAAGATCAAATACACGATGGACCCGAGCACATGTCCCTTTGGAAACATGGAGGGAAAAAATAAGCCAGCCTCTTTAAAAGTTTGAGTTTCTACAATGGACAAAAACACTGGATTTTTGCTTGTTCCAAATAACGGTAGAATCAAACTGTGCCGGCGGAGGGCAGGTGGACTCTGAGGCGAACAGCGTTTTTTCTTTCATTTGCCCAGACAGATTCCACCGTGAATGATTTTCACTGAGGTACTGTTATTTTACAGTAAGTCTGCCAACTTTAGAATGCGTAATCGGGTTCATGATCATGATAAATTATGTCACAGGAAAATGGAAGGAAACACACAAAGCAACAGTGATAGGACAGCTTGCTGGTTACGCCAGTCTAGAACCCATTATAACCCATTTCTTGATTGCATTTTAGGCAAATAATTTCAAAAGCATCTAAGTCAATTAAGAGCTCATTTTGAAAGCATTGTAGGCATTCAGAATTTAAGCCTCTTTGAAAGGTGTTTTTGAAAATGTAGCTGCAGGACAGTTCCATAGCTGCAAGTTGGGGATCACAGCACTTCTTGCAAAGGTGATGTGTGAATAAACATTCTTGAAAAGGAACTGGGGAGGCAGACAGGCTGCATGGGCTGTGGGACTGTGAGTGTTTATTGACGATAAGTCATGGCTTAAGCAGCCCGCACATCTCTCCTGGCTGCTGGTGGGTTGTGCCTGGCTCCTATGTTTGGGTTGCCGCAGTTGTTTGCACAGTGGCACAGTGAACTTGATCAAGGAGTAGATCCAGCTGGTAAAGGATAAAATATGTGGTGACTACGTGGCAACACAAATGCCTGTGCTAGCCAGAACATTGGGTGGCATGTGCAGCAGAAGGAGGTTGCTGGGAAGGAGGGTGGGAGCCAGGTGAGCAGCCTGCTGCCTGCTGAGTGGGAGATCTCAGTCCAGCCTTATTCTCATGTACCTTAAATGTTAATTGAGGACACAGAAGGGTTTTGTTCTAATGTACAAAAAGGATTGAATGTGGGCTCAGGAGAAAACTTGGAGATTTTGATCACTGATTTGCACACAAGTAAAACTGGCCCTCTCATTCACGTATTAAAAAATAGAAGTAAAGTAAAACATGGTGGTGGCCTATGAAAGAGATGATTTAGGAGTCATACTCTCAAGTGTTATATTTTGATTTTTATGAAGAATTTAGAAGGAAAAAAAATGGAACACTGCCTTTAAAGAAGATAGGTATAATTATTTATAAATTTTCTTAGAAGCTTATAGTGTGTCTAGTACAGCATTACTTTTATAATTACTGCTGCCTAATTGTGAGGTAAATCATTGCTGCATTACCCTTTTACATTTGTGATAGGGATACTCATACTTCAGGTTTGTCTTTCCAGGCTTCAGTGGCGGTATACTAAAGATGAATTTCATCTATTCCATGTGACACAGGTTGTTTAACAGGAAAATGTTTTTATTAGAGGAGCTGGGTTAAGGGTCCATCTGGAACCAATTGAATTCTATAATGGCCTAACCTATTTCTAGAGGGAAAGAGGAGGAAAAGCAGGGAAGAAATTCAGGCTAACAGTGTAGTTCTGCAATGTGAATTTAAGAACATTCCACTCCACACCCTCCAGCCTCTTGTTCCTGGGCTCTTGCTGTAATTTGCCACATCCTCAGCTTTGTGCATACAGACCCTTCTATGACTTCCTGTAAATTAGACTGTTCAAATAAGTGCTCTTAACAGTCTTCATCCAAAAAGGATGGGGGGAGCACCTAAATAGAACAAATGAGGGAAAAGCAAATTATGCGGTGGGAGAGGAAATGAACATGGGTCTATGAGAGGAGACTGGGAAGACAAGTTGCTGCTCGACCCATTATCCCTTGAGCCAGTCATCACTAAAAGCCCATATGTCATGTAACTAAGACTCGGTCGTAGGCTTTGATGCTCAACAGCCCTCCTTAGATTACCAAAGTATCCCCGTGTACCTCCCAGGACTGCATGCGAGGGCTCTGTCAATATATGAAGTTCTGTAAAAATACAAGACTACATATTGCAGCCTGATTCAAAGTCCAGTGAAGATCCCAGATGTCTTTCCTTTATTGCAAATGGTTTTGGACAGAACCTGTATGTGGTGTTTCCACATCAGATGGTAGGAATTCTGCCCGTCATGTGGTACAAATCAGGCTGAGTTTATTTAAAAAAAAAAAAAAAAAGGGAATGGAGAGTTGCAGTAACACTATCTGCAGTTGCAGGTATATCTTTAAAGCACTTTTTTAATATTAGAAATACACTGAGGCAGCATTTGCTTGATGCTGTGTTGTTTATAAGCCACAAACTTACCAAGGTTGCCATTTTGTAAACCTGTTCTCACAGTCAGACGCCATGTTAAGCAATTTCTTTCTCAAATGCAGACAGCCTGAAAGAAAGCAAATTATTGCTAGTTGTCCAGGACAAAAAGGGTTATGGTACATACATTAATATACATCATGGGACTCTGAACTTTTTTGATTGTGTTGTTTGTTTATTTTCAAATAAGATTGTGTAAGAGTCATCATTGATGTATCACTGTGTTAGCTTATGCAGTTTTAGCAGCATAAAATAAGGTCTCTGCCCAAACCACCTTAAAACGTTTTTAGTAAGCTATATAGAAAAAAATGTCTCCAAGAAGAAAGTGCATTTCCTTTTAGAAGGTGACAATTGAAAACATTTTATTTCTAACTCATATTGTACTATTAGCTCACGTCTCATATATTAACTATGTGAGGGTAGACTGATGGCAAAATGTAGAAAAAAATATTGCCTTGATAATCAAAACAAACAGCTGTGAACTCTGAAGCTGTGAATTTTCTGTAGCTTATGTTCCATAGAGCCATATCCTTGACAAAAACATTATAGGCAAGAGTATGGCTGGAGGAAATTAATGTAAAAAGTGTTGATTATAAAATACTGGTGAATGTCTTTGTGTATGCGTTTGGGGAGACAACAACTGTGTGGCTCACTTGTAACCCCATCTGCTTAAGTGCACTGCACAGTTGTTTGAAAAACCTTATAAAAAAGATAAAATCCTGAGTGCAAAAAACTAAAAATGCATCTATATTGAGAAAGTGTAGCCAATTGATTATTCAGCTGGCAAAATGGAAATTTCAAGTTGCATAGACAGCTAATTGTGGCCTGCCTATGGAATGACAGGTCTATAATTTTTAGTTTTGTGCACATTCAAAGCCAGTCACCTTGACACTTAACAGTCCATTATCTGCCGGCCACCGACCATATGATGATATTCAAAGAGTGACAGATCTTTTCCATTACAGAATGATAAAATGCACTATGCTTTATTTGGATAAAGCTGTCTTCACAGACAGAACAAACCAGGTGCTTATCTGATCTTTGCATGCAACAATGACATTGGGACACCTTTTACTCCACAGGGCTAACCCTTTTTTGTTGTCTTTGTTGTTCTTTGGGGATAAAGATGAGGGAAATTGGTATCCCCAGCATTGTTTCCTAGGAGAACAGGTAAACTGGTATTCGTATCTATTTCTTTCAGTATTAAATAAGATAGATTGCAGGAAGCATTGGGACTCACGTCATGCAACTACATGATTCATAACCTAGGAATAAATGTTTATTATTACTATTATTAATAACATCAATTGTTGTATTTTCAGCGTGAATACATAGCAAGGTCAGAAAACGTGTCCCAGGATACTTGTGACCAAATAAAAATCAACGACCCACCACAAATCAGGCTGAGAGCTAGCATTTAATTCAAACTCAAACAAGGGGTTGGATGCAGCCAGGGATTCTGTGAGTTCTACTGCACCTTCCTTGAATGTGGTGAATCTGTCTGCGGCTCTTGCTGGGCTGAGACAAGAACACAGGATAACAACCTTCTCTCTTTGTGGGGAAGACCTAGCTTGAAGACGAGGTGGTGTGATGGTGCTTCCTTCCAAGGCACTGTTTTTTTAGGGTAGGGCATTCCCTGGCTAAGCGTATCCCCAGGGCGTTGGAGTATCTACAGAGGAACATAAAGGAGTATTCTGTGCCAAAAACTTAAGTCACGATAGATAGAGATAGACATGATAGACAGTCTCAGACCTTGCTGTGAAGGGAAGGCTATGCCTTGGAACACTACAAGCATTTTGAGTGCCGGAGCATGCAGTTTTCAGGAGCCTCGTTAGAGATGGGCCCCAGCCAAAGCCATAAACTCTGCTTTGGCCTCAGCACTAGTTTCTGTACTGAATAGTTCTCAGTGAATTGGTTTTGTTTATTTATTTATTTCTAAATGTGAAGTTTTAGTTATAAATTCAGAATATGCCTTTAGAAATAAAAAATTAAAAATATTTCTGAAGTTTTATCAAGACTCAGTATTGTTTTTCTTTGCCTCTTCCAATTCCTAGGGATATCAGTGCAGATTCTCACTGATTCACTGTGTGCTGGAGCAAGTGGTATAGGAGTAACCATACAGAGCATTGAAAGAGAGAAGTTTTATCATTTTAGAATGATCTTAAAATGATAACAATCCTGTGAGTTACAAATTTGCAAACCAATTTCTTGAGCAATTAGACTTAGCGATAGTAACCTTTGCCACTAGAAAACACAATCTACAGATTTTCAAAATAATACACAGCTGCCATTGCAGTGTTAAACGTTATTCCTCTGGCTCCTTGCTCGTTCAGTAATGAGTGAAGATAAATCTACAGTATTTGTGATTTTTTTCCGTAAGAATTGCAGTTCATATGCAAATGTACGATCTCCTATGTGTATGTACAATCTTCTATACATACATACTGTGTATATACAGTGTATTAGATGTATTTATAGCTCTGGAGAAAAGGCTAATGAAGAGAGCATACTCTGAAGTGAACAGTCACGCGACTTCATTTGTTCCCTACATGCTGCAATAATACTAATAATACTACACCTTTTACTCTACAGAATGGCTTGTACTTGGGGAATTGTGTTTCATCCAATTTTCTTGAAAATAATGAACAAGTTCCCTCAGGTTTATTGGCACTACCTTGTGCACACTTTTTTGGTGTAAATTATTTATTCTACTAATTTAACAGCAAACAGTCCTGGATAGTGAGCTTAGTGAGGCAATTTCATACATATTGGTTGTAGGTTAATTATTTAGGGATTGAGATATCTCTGGTAATGCCAAATAAGTACAGACCTAATCAGAGAAAGCAATTGAATGCGGCTAGGTTTTCCAAATCTCAGATTGTGCAACCATTATATGATGGTCATTAAGTTTGGTGTGTTATTGCAAAAGAACACGAATGTGTTTTGAGGTAGTCCACGCATTAACCCTTATGGTTCCTGTCATTTCCCAGGCGATCGGTTCTGATCACTCAGACCCAGCTAAGCAGAATACTTGTATCTACATATTCTGTTATTGTGGAAATTGAGATAGTTAAGGATGTTACTGGATATGCATCTCATGGGATAGTGTAACGGTTTGGGGGCTGATGAAATACGGATGCTGAAGAATCAACGGATAAATCATATTTAGCAACTAAAATAAACATCCTCTGTTTTTTGAAAGGTGTTGTGCAGTCACGGAGAGGACATTGATTAACTGTTATAATTTTCACAACTTTATAGAAAGATGTTGGTGCTAATAGACTAAAAAACATTAAACATCTTGAGTCCTATGTAGCATCACTATCCAGTGTCAGTTAAACGAAAATACCTATTTTTTTTTAAATCAATGAGTTAAAAGTATTCTTAATCGGCATGAGGGTTTTTTCAGCTGACATAAAATGAGTTAGGCAGCTCATTTGAGAGGACTGTAATCTCTGAGCAGAACCTGGGAAGATGATGAATGAAAAGCAGCGTGATGAGAAATCATTAAGGAATGTTTGGTGTTTAGAAAATGTTGATGCTGGGACAAAGTTGTTTCCATTCTGTCATCTTTATTTCTACAACGAAGTTAGTGCTCTGTGCTGTGTTGTGCTTTATTTCTTAAATGGCCCTCAAATCAGGGCCAGAAGGAAGGGCTAGTAACTCTTTATCGTATGTCCATGTTTTAGCATCTCTTCAGTAGCATTGGGGCGGGGGTGGAGGGTTGGTCTGTTTTTCAAAACCACCAGTGCAAGTAATCTGTTCTGCGGGGCATTGTTTTGGTAGGGTTTGGACACAATCTAGCTCTTGGGTGCGGATTCCTTTTTAATGTTAAATATAAACAAGTTCCTAAAACATGACTTGAAGTTACAGTAGGTTGGGGGGAGAAGATTTGAGATGATCCCTTTTTATCTAAAGCAGTTCATTCCACAGGTTTAGGTCAGCCTTCATGGAAATGTTTGCTGCCTTCCCTGTGAGCCCTGCTGTGTTCTTTAAGGATCCATTTTGCTGGAGGAGGAAAGTTGTTCATTGCAAAGCTTTAGTATTCACGGGCTTTCCAGTGTAGAGGGTAGAGGACATGATGGTGAGATCACGATAGTTTGCATTGTTGAAGGGACGTACTGAAGTGTTCTGCACTAATTGGATTTTCTTTAGCACGAAAGCCTTCATGCCAGATGTATTGCACTGGTAAGAGAGATGAATAGCTGAAGCCAGATCATTAACAAGCACGATAGGATGGAGTCACTTAGCAGAAGATTGAAGGAAGCCTCATTTGTTGCCATGTAAGGGCATTATACTAGCAAGGATTTCAAGAGTACAGCTAAATATGTTTCCCATTTCCCACTCACTTGGTCTGAGATGCATCCTAACAATATTTTACCCTATTTTACTACGTAAAAATAAATACCATCCTCCGATGAGGATGAAAAGCTTGGATGTATCACGTGTCCTCTGGTAGGAAGACCTGCTAATCTGCTGAGTTCTCCAGTTGCTATGGGATTTTTGCTTTTGTAAGGAGAGAGCTAATAAAACTCATGATCAGTGGAAGAAGGTAGGAGAATCTTGGGTAGTATTTTAATGACGAAGTTGCTTCAGGGAAGCAAGGAGGAGACTAGGGGCTGGAGTCTAATGCTAGTCCATGGCTACCTTCTGAAAAGAAGTCTAGAAGATGGATGTTAAAATCTGTCCAAGGTTCTAATGAAACTATGGACTGGAGTGAAGAGCTTAGGGATCATTCAGCAACTTATATTTTATGGAACTATGGAAACTGAAAATTAAAAACATGAAAGGAAGACTGTAATAGTTGTAAGAGTGTATGAGGAATGTTGGCAAAAGTATGAAATAAAACGTATACAGCTGTGTTAAGAAAAATACTTAACTCCATTTTAAATGCCATGAGTCATTAGGATGTTTCAAAAGGCAAGAACCAGAATGGTTTGGTTTTCCAGAAAAAAAAAAAAAGAAAAAAAAAAGAAAAAAAAAGAAAAAAAAGAAAAAAAAAAGAAGAAGGAAAACGTCTCAGTTAATCGTAAACTGTTTTTAATTATAGGAGTATGCTGCACTTCTGCTTAGGGGCAGTCCCTGTGCTCTTAAATCCACCAGCTTAGAATCGTGCAGGTACACATGGAAATGGGAACACAGCTAATCAAAGGCTTCAGAGTTACACGGGATGAGTGTAGGAAGGTTGGAAAGGGAATTGTGGAGGATTTGGGACAATTGGGCCTATGCTAGTTCTTGTTATTTTAGAGTCTTATTTTGTTAAGACAAGGTGCCAAAGACAAGTAATAAAAATGACTTTTTCATAATTCAAGAATTATATGAGCTGGTAGGCTGGAAGAAAAGAAAGAAAATCTCTTCATGTTTGGGCAGTACAGCTATTTTTCCTATAAAGCCGAGCACATGTAGAAAACTGAGCTGTGCAGTGTAATTAAAATTGAGGAATACTGCATCTAATGTAGTGATGCTAGTCTGACCAGTGAGTGAGAGTAATACATGAAAGACACAACTTTGTGAAATGAATGGTTTCCTGGATGTGATAAACCACTTGTTCTTTCAGTGCGAGACAGAAAAATGGATACAGACTTAGTGAGCTGTGATGGATGGGTCTTTAAAAGCCTCCCAGTTTTGGGAAAAAATAAATATTTATTTTACTAACCTAGATGGAGACGCTCTAGCCAGTCCAGTGTTTAAATTTATGCCTGCATTACACATCTTAGAGTTCTGTAAAGAGCTACCTGAAATGGCTGTAAATGAGTAAGCCGGGTAGTGGAAACAGTCATAGTAAGGAACTCAACAAGCCCAACTTTATCCTGTTTAAGAAAACCCAGTTTTGAATTCTTCATTTTCCTTTTCTGTTTGTACATGTTAAATTATCAGTGCAGGATGCAGGGAAATTAACAGATTATAAGGGTGCATTTTTGTTGGATGTGACACCACACATCCAGTGTGTTGAATATGATGCCACTGGGTGAATATTCAGTAACAAAGCACTGGATCCCACCCTGTCAGGTTCCTTGTTTCTGCTTTGCTGATCTGAGCTGAGATGCTTGCTGTAATATGACATGAGGTGCAGCACTGTATTTCTAGCAGCAGGCTTGTTCATCTGCTCGCAGATGGAGTTCCCCCTTCTCTTTGTGGCATGGACTAGGTGTTTTGAGGAGAGAATACTGTAGACAGGCACAACAGTCAGGATTTTAATCATTTTCCTAACAAAACACAATGAAAGTCTTCAGAAAGTTGACATAGCTTGTCTGCTAGGCTTTCTGCAGTAGTTGTTTTTTATTTCTGCCATGAAGCAGTTCTAAAATGTAGTGCAAACCAGTAGGAATGACTGTGCAAAAGGTGTGTGATGCTTTCCATTGTTTTACTGATCTGTTTCCCAGTTTACCTTCTGCCTAGTGGCATGGAGATACAGCTCAGCCCATTTGTGTGAGAAGGAGAGCACAGGACTGGTCTGGATACAACCAAAGTAATCATAGAAACTTGAAATAAGAACACCTGACAGATTCAGAGTTTCCTGGGTGGAATATAGCCTTTGAAAGTCTCCCAAGAGAGTTACATTTTGTATTTCAGTGACATGTCTTTCAATGAGTCTTCTGATTTTAACATTGTTCTTTAGTATGAAATGCTAAATGGACAATCCACCTGCCTGTTTCACAAGTAGGTCAGCATTTGATAACTGCATTAAAATTGGCCTTTCCTAAATCCTCTCTCTCACTGCAATCTTTGCCGTCCCTCTCAATTTTTCTACGTTCTAATGTTCCACTGTGGAGAAAACGTTGAGTCTTTTGAGATTATTTCCAAACTGTCACCCACAGTGAAGCTATTTTGTTTTTGTTTTGGATTGTTTCTTCCTCAAAAGCTTGTGAATAGGTATCACAGATATGATGCCACGTGGGAAAGACTTTTTTTTTTTTTTATGCTCATGCAAAATTCTGTCTTTTTTCTATTATCCTGAAAAAAAATCCCAACATTTTGGGCTTGTGAAAATACCTTAAAGAATATATTCAAAATATTTAAATGTATTTGTAATCTAATTCTCAAGCCTAACATCCAGTTCATTTTCAATGTGGCCTATCACTTCTGGTGTGACATTACTGAAAACCTGCTGATTAAAGCCAGCTCTCTTATGCATACTTTACCTCTGTGACCTCTAAGTAGCTTGAAACCATTTGAACTCTGTCTAAATTGGATCCCCCTGGTTGTAAGTGTTACTGCATGTCAGTTCTGTGTCAGTTGGATGGAAATCTTGCTGTAGAGGATGAAAGTTCACAGCTCACTATTAATCTACTGGGCAAACTACATCTAATGCCTTCAGTTTTCTTGAAATACAGCTGCTGATGACCTCTGACAGGTAAAACACAATATAGGATTTTCTAATATTCATTTTTAGTATAGGTATTTAAAAAGTATCATGTATCCTTCTTCTGTACCAAATAAAGAAGAGAGAAAATTAAGAATAGTGACGAGTAGGCGATCGGAAATGAAGACTTCTGTTAATAGAATATGTCTGAGTCCATTACTACATAGTTGTCTTGTTCTCAAAACAGAACGTGCAAATTCTGGCTTCAGTAAAGGAAGCTGTGTACTGTTGAGCTACTGGCTGTGATTCCCCTGATGTCTGTAGGATGAAACGTTCAAACTGGTGTGTGAAGAGGAGCTTAACAAAGGAAAAAAAAAAATCCTGAACCTGCATGGCTTCTGGAGCAAGCAGCATAAATCATTGCGTGCTGGTGGAGTCTAGCCTTAACTCACAAATAAGAACTAATAATTTAGCACCAGAAACTGTTTACAAGAGAATCTGTATAGAGTTGTGTAAACTGGGTGACACCATTACCAACATCTCTGTTACAGTGCAACACCTTTGCTCTGTCAGCGTTAGGGAGTCTTAAATTGTAAGTACATTACATTTGGGTTTGCTTTTGAAGTGACCTTTTTTGTACAGAGAATTCCAAGCTAAAGCAAAAGTTTAATAGGTGCAGGTTTGTAAGTTTGCAACTTGATCTCACTTTTGTTTAAACTAATGGTAAAACCTCTGCCTCTTTCAGTAGGAGCAAGATTTAAATATTTAGTTAGCATCTGAAAGGAAGCTAATCTTGTATTCCTTGCAAATCCCAGATTGTCTCTGAAAACAAGTGGGGTTTGGCAGGAGGAAAGAAGTGTCTAAGATTAAGCACTGGTTTATGGTGGGATAATGATGACACTGGGAGGGACACTTTTAAGGCACTAGACATGAATCAGATTCAAATTTCTCAAAGCCATGTACCAGTCCTGTTGCCTTAAAGTGTGCTTTTGCTAGGTCTGAACGGAGCCTTGGCTGTTAGAGAAACCTATGTTTAAAAGGAAAATGTAGTCTGTGGAGTGTGTTCCTATTTTATAGTATCTTTTGAGCCCTTTCAACTCCCCTTACTCTGTAGCTACAAGTGTGTCGTTACAAAGCATTGTAATTCGGTAAGTCAGATAAAGTATCTCATGTGACAACTCTTTCCCATCCTCATTCCCTCTCAGGGAAGAACAAAACAACAGTAATAAACCAGTAAAGGTATGGCTTAGGCTGTTTTAAGACACTGTCTCGTGGATCACTTCTCGGACAGTTTAAGAGCATGTTTTTATGTGGTTTCCATTTTGAAATCCAGATTTTTTAAAATCCTGAGAGCCTGACTCCTTTTTCTGTGAGTCACACAAAGAAATAGGTTTTTGGTTCTAACATGTGGAGAATCCGGAGTCCAAAACCTTGGAGTTCTCTCCTGCCAGAGGCTCTAACACCTGCTATCAAAAGGGAGCAGCAGAGCTCCCTGTGGTGCGGTGTTCTGGTCACTCGTGTGCGGGAGAACAGAGCTACTTCAGTGGCAGTGCCGCTGAGCTTTCCTGTAAACATGCGCACACATTCTGATGTGAATATAATGTAACAGCATAAGCACTCTTACAACAGTGTAGCAACAACAAAATGCAAGAAAAAAAAAGTTAAGCAGCTTGCAGACTGTGGCAGTCTTGTGGTTTGTGAGCTTTTAATCATTGATTTTTGCTTTGTTAATTTGGCAGTATTGAACGTAGGTAACTAGCGTTCTGATCCAACAAGTATTTGGGAAAGAGCACCCCGATGAAAATCCATCAGAAGATGAGTGAATGTTGGAAAATGACCTGTGCACAGTTACTCAGATTCTGAACTGAAAGTACTAAAGCGTGAACTGACAATTATGATCTCTTCCTTTACTGTTTTTGGCTCACATTATTAATTAAAACAGAGAACTCCAGATAGGAAGAATAATTTACCCCCTGAAGAACTTGCATATATGTTAATTTTCTTTTTAAGTTGATAGTATACCATAGGTAACTTACATTGGAAAGAATAGGAAGTGTTACTGAAACCAACAACGAGGGATTAGGTAGTACGGTTTAATAGGCTTTGTTGTATATGAAATGGCTGGCTAACAGCTTGTTCTAAATAGGAAAGCGTAATTGTCAGACTACTAGTTTATCTTGCATCTCGGTAGACACATCAGCTAGTCTCAGAATGTTTTCCATCCAGATTTGTTTTAGAAACTGTAGAGTTTTGTAGGTTTAGCCCCATACTGGACATGCCACTGGCCTTGTGGAGAGTTGGGATCTGAATCCCATCTTTTTCCTTTGTCTTTTCCTTTGTCTTTTTTATGTTTTTAATTTTTTCTCTTCATTTCTCCTTTTCAGAAGTGAGACATCTCAATGGACACATCATTGTGACAGTGAGGGTGCTCCAAAGAGACACTGTGACTCTGCTTCTCTCAGCCACTGTCAAAGGCTATGTGCAGATCTGAAAGCACAACAGGGATCAATGGGAATCCAATGTGGACAAAAAGGTACCCTGGTTAAATTCAAAATGAGTTTTATAAACTGATTTTAGAAACGGTTTTTCTTTTAAAACATATCTTTTAAACAAGATCACAGTTTTGAATTTGCAGTAATGACATCACAAAAGATAGAACTGCGGCCAATATTTCTGATAGGGAAAAAATATATAAATGGTAAATTTATACTACCCTGACAGAAGAAGTCTTCTCAAGTGCAGAATTTGGATTAACAGTAACTGACTGAAAAAATGACTTTTTAACGCACAGATTTTAAGATCATCTTATGGGAAAAGATGATATTAAAACCCATGGAAATCATGCATAGATTACTTTTGAAACTCGCATGCATTACCAGTAAGTCCTCTCTAGATTCCATTTACCCTTTTTCTACTAAGCTTCCTATCTGTATATCCCCCAATAGAAAGAAATCTTCTAGACATTTACTAGCACAACTTTCTAGTTAGGTTTATTGATAATTAATCTCTGTAAGTCCATGTGCAAAAACATCTCATTATCATTCTTTTAAAGCATGATATAGGGTGTTTGTTTGTAGATCTTTTTCCATTTCATGTTTTCTGCTCTGTGCATGTTATGGTGAGATTGTGGGTATAGCTTAGTTAAATTTTCAAATCAGTCTGTGCTTTAAAGAAATTAGTGCTTGATATATACGGCTGCATTGATGCTGACATTTGCCTTTTGTACATAAAGATATTATGACTGTAAGAAATATTTTGACACAAATATTTTCATTTACAATGGCACATTTTTTTTATCATTTCTGTGTCTCTTTTTTCCCTTGTTACTTTCCGATTCTTGTCCAAGCACACTGCTAAGTGGCAGGAGGAATAACATATAGCTTGCAGACCATCATCTGCATTCCCTTTGCATTAGGTGTAACACTGGCATGAAAATCAGAGCCCTTGCTCCAATTTTTCCAGCTGTCTCTGTGTCCCTGTGATCTTTTTGTACAAATTTTCTGGCAAATCTTTGAATATGCAAGCTTATGTCCCTTTCTTGAGAGTACACATGTTCCTGTCTCAAAACATGGGTACAACTGAACAGAATCTTTATTGCTTTTTTTTTTCTTTTTTTTTTCCCCAGTACTTCAAGTGTGTTTAGTGATCTAAGCAAGTCTTAAAACATGTATCTTCCTCTTGTTCCCAGATTTCTATGTTTGTCTGGTTTGTTTTCATTCAAAATGTATGAATAAAGCGGTATCAGGATCTTTCCACTGCCATCTTCAGGTCTTTATTTATAGAATGCTTTCACAGCTTCAGGAATTGTTAACTTTTAGGCAATAAATGTCATCTTACTTCTGAGGTTACATTTGTTTTATTTTCCTTAGCAATATTATTGCTTTAAAACTGTAATATGTTTTCTATTTTGGTCTTTTTCTTTTGCCCCAAGGGACTTGAGCTATTACTAGGATTTGCATTGGCCGTGGTGCTGTTCTTATTCTGCACATGGTTATGGGTAGACAGGCGAGAGTGCCAGGGCCAAACATGGTATTCTATTGGAAGAGCTTGTGCCAAGATTCAGGCTTGAACAATTTGGAAGAGACATGATGTCACTGTCTCCATAAAGTGAATTTGGACAGGAATATTGCATTGTATTTTGGGTATGTGTTTCAAAAATAACAATGAAAATAACATCTTGTATGTTTCCTTAATTTCTGCATTTAGTCTCTGGTCTCACAGTCCTTGCCCTGCATTTCTTGTGTCCTAGTAATATTTGTTTCATTATTTTTCAAGCAGAGTTTGATGACACCGATTTAGCAGTTTCTCACAGTTCACTGCCTCAGTTTTCATCAAATTATACTTCTAGTTATACTAGACACCTTCATCATCAATTTCCATATGCCTCAAAGACATGCAGGGGCCAGTTTGCCAACACTGAACTCAAATGCTAGACAATAACTGGAATAGAGGATTTTTTTTCCTGGGGCATCTGAGTGTAGAATCCAACAGTATAGGATCCTTCAGTAGTGAACAAGCAGTTTCAGCCTGCATGCATTCAAAATCTAGACAATAACTGCTGTTCAATATTGATTTTAAAACATCAAATCAAGTGACAAAAATGATCATTAATCAGAGATTATACCTTAAGATCTTGTCTGTTTCTTTCCAGAAACCTATCTTACATTAACCAGACCTGTGTGTGAATTCAAGCTTCGCTCCTTCACCATAGAATTTGGGCTTCATAAGCATCTTGCATACCACAGAATTTGATAATTAGGGTAGTTAACACATAATGAAGACTTTGGCTTCAGGCTCTAGGTTTACATGTGCTTTCAGATCAACAGTGTTGTTGGGGACATTCAAAGTGATGAGACTCCTGAAAACATGAAAATCTTTTCCTTCCTTAAGGAAATCTTGTTCTTAGCTTCATTCTCAAATTGGAAAAGATCTTCGTATTGGAATGCCTGTCCCCTTTTAAGGCTTTTCATTATAATTATCCTACAGTTCCCTACAATTTTCTGTAAAGGGAACACACTCCTGGCCCAAAAGTAATTTGGAGTCCATAAACTGGAACTAGAAGTAGGTGTGCTGGAGATTATGGCTGTAACTGCTGTCAAAAATGTAAGTTAATTATGCAAGGCATGAAGTGAAGCTCTGGTGTTTATTTGTTTAGATGTAAAGAGGTTAACTCTGAGTAACCGTTGACAAAAGTCATCAGCAACAGCTGAATTAGCAGTTGGATCTGTAGTTTTAAAAAGAAAAATTCAAGATAGCCTAGGAGTGATATTCTCTTTTCAGCATCGCCATGTAGATTTCTTTGTTTGCACTGTGAGCTAAGGTCTGTTTCAGTCTTGCAATTTGCTTTCCATGTGGAATTTTGACTGATGTCGAGAATTTCGTAGGTAGCTTTCAGTGCAATAGGGACCTTCTCTCAGAAACAGAGAATGATTTTTCTCCATCTACCGAGTTTCCACTCGTGAAGTCTGTAATTTGCAAAGTGCACTTCATGTGATATAAACCCACTTCACTACATGTTGTCTCTGAAATCAGAAGGACATGAGAAGAGGGAGGGTGTAGTTAGGAAGCTTTCTGATATTGCCTTGACTACTCAAAACTCCTGGGTATGAAGTTCATCTTACATCTCCGAACAGAAATCTATTGTGGACAGTCTGCCACAGGATGAAGCGAAGTATGTGATGAAAAGGGACAGCAATTGTTGAGTAAGCGAAAGTTCAAGCAGAAGAGAGGTTCATAATTCTCTCTACTGTAGTAGTGAATGCCTGTTTCCTGCCAGAACTTGAAGTTTGGGAATTATTTGGTACAACGAGCTTTGAGTGGCTGAACTGCAGTAGGAATAAACTGAAGACTTTCTGATGCATTGGCCTTGGCTGAATACATTGTAGACCAATTAACTGATAAAAAGATCACTTGAAAAAAAGGCATCTACCTTCTCCTAAACAGGCAAATCAATACACAACAAATAGGGTGTTTGACCACCTCACATTACTTTCCTTATTCACTGCCACAGCTTGTTGACCAGAAGGTGAACACCAAAAACTTTTCCTTGTAGCGTGTCCCGAGCCTTCACTATGTGGGAGCAAACCTAAATGTTCCTGCAGTAATATCTTTGTAATAACTGCCATGCATCAAACAGTACTTGCATCTTTATGTACATACAAAGCTGAAGTCACTGCCTGCTCTGTTATGAAGGAATAAATCACCCAGACATCCTTCTCAATTTGAAAAATTTCAACCCTCCCCAAAACCTAATAGGAATGGTTTCTTCTCTAGGTACCTTGACTAGCAGTTAAACTGGGAGATTTTAGAAGGGCAAATGATTCACCTACAGCTTTTTTGCATCATTTTTTATTTCTACAGAGAGCAAGTAGGAAAGTTCCAATCAAATATTTAATTTAATTTAATAGGGGCAAGGCGGCAGACAACCATTATCCTGTGACAATGTTCTGGTCCATCGAATATAAAAAGAATGCCCAGAGGACAACTGATGATATTTCCTTCAGTAGTCTTACTTGATGCTCTATCAGCATTATAATGATGTGTTCCTCTCTGTCTGCAGCTTTCTGACAGAAGGCTTCAGTTTCACTTCCTTAAGAGAATTGTCCTTTTTCTGAAAAAGCTGGTGCGCTTCTGTGGAGAGGCCATGGTTTCTTCCTGAGGATGTAGCACTCGCTGGAGTGCTGAACTGGTTAGTGTATGGGCCCCTATTGCGAGAGAAAAAGTCAGATAAAAGAAATGGTAACAGCAGAGACTACAAAAATCTAAAGCCAAGGAGTACTGTATTTTTTTAATTCAATTTTTAGGGTTTAATTTTTTGCTAGTTCTATTCTCTGATTTTCTATGTGAAAGTAACTCCAAGTGATAAAAGAACAATTTGTATCTTCAAAGTTCGAATCCTGGTTTTGTTTGATTGGTTTCATTTTATATCTGATACTGTGTTCTTCTGTTGTATGCCTGCTGTTGTTGGCCAGCATGCACACCAAATACTTTGTGACTTTCAGGCTACAAATGGAGAAGGAGAGCAGTAGAGAACTTTTCATCTATCCGGCTACATTGTGCAAATTTGAAAAGTAGTATTTGCTCAGTGGGGCATAAAGGCTAAACTAAGGTGGTGTTCTCCAATTGTCTTCTGTTCCATAGTTACTGGAGAATTGTTGCTTCAATGAGGGGAAAAAGCCCGTTAAAAATACAGGTTTTGGCAGAATTGCAGTGGCATGTGGTGAAATATGCTCAGTCTAGTGACTTCAGTGTAGGCTGCCACCAGTGGATGTCCGCTGGATCAGTCTCTGCTTTCTTAAAATATATATTGTCTAGCACTGTAGGTAATTTACTAGTGCACCACCATGGCCCAGTCTCTGAAAGCTGAAATTGAGTTCTCTCTGCAATACAAATGAGAATCCTCATGCTGTTGTCTTAAACTGGCCAAAAATCCAGGTAATGCATGTATTGAAACAAAACCAACCAAACAAAAAAGGCAAAAAAAAAAAAAAAAGGCAAGAACAAACAAACAAAAAGGTTACAAAAAATCCCTCTGATACTGTGTCCAGACTCAAAGATAATGTGGATCAGTGGCCTTTTTCTGAAACTGTAACATAGTGTGCGTCCATCTTGCTCCTGTACTGCTGACTGAAGTGCCCTGTATTATGGTAGTGAAAGCTTTCAAGAGACTGTTGTGAACTGGGCTGGGGAAACTGAACTGCTTTAAAAGCCTATTTGGAAGGAGGCTTTTTTAAAAACATTTTTTTTTTCTTACATGGTTTGTGTCCTTAAAGAATGGGAGCAAAAAATAAATGCTAAAGGAGTGGAGAGGTTGTGGAAACAACCTCAAAGTAGCACTGTCAATCATTTTATACTGTGAAACATGGGCTTGTAATCAGGTCTTGCCTCCTTGGGTCAGACGTTGGAATATTCTTGAGATACCTTACTTTGCGAGTAGCTTCAACACGTGACATGCAGCAAATCATGGAGCACAATAAGGCACCACATGATATAGTACATCCTAACCAGGTAGGACCTGTGTCAGGCTAATACTGTAATCACAGACCAATGTCATGATGTGCAGTTGGAAAGTTGTGTGTGTTTTTGTTTTTTTCTTTTCTATGTAAAAGATTAAAAGGTGTCCACTGATATTTAGGGAAGATTTGTCCCAAAGTGAAAATCAAAGTGAGACAGGCTTCCCTAGTTCACTCTGAACTGCTCTGTGTGTATCTCAAAAGTTTATAGCTTTTTCTTGTGCTTGGCAGAAACTGGAGATGATAATACCTATGAAATTAATATCAGAGATTGCATGATAGGTTTTGGAGAATCTACATGCTTTTCATGACACTGTAGTATTTCAAAATTTTTAACACGCATCAACTGTATCTGTGCATTTGATGATACTTGCCTTGGATTTGTAAAAGTGAAAGAACAAAATCCAGAGCAAACTCCGAACATGACTGAAGTTTCATGTATAATACACACTTGAAACGTTATGAATAGGAAGTACTAAAGTAAACAAAAGCTGCTTGTTCACTATTTTGAGTTTCACCCAACTAGAAAAATCAGTCCTGTGACACTCACAATAAACAGCTTGTTTGCTTTTTAATTTTCCAAATTTATCTTTGAGATCCTCTTGTCAAGTGTGTATTTATTAGTAGGTCCATGTTCCAGCCACAATAAAGACATTTTCTTTTTCTGTACTTACATACTTGCATTTTGAGGCTGCTCTTTTGAACTAGAAAGGCAACAAAATAGAACTCTTTTCCTCAGAAAAGCCTGTAATCAATTTAAGAAAACAATTTTTCCCTCTTGTAGCAACTCCACGGACAATGCACTTCTAAAAGTGGGTAGTTTGGAACACATAGTGTTCTTGGGGAAACTGAAAACAAGTAGTTTGTTAAAAGGAAGAATTTCAATATGTGCTCTTAGCAGAAGATGTTTCTGAGTTTGTGGAGTCACTTATTAGAAACAGTGCTCCCAGTGACTGTATTACAGCTCGGTGTTGCTGCTGAACATGCAGGATCGTGAAAAAGGTGTGACCTTAGAATCAGGACCCACCCTTGATTCACGTTGGCAAAAGCCAAGTAAGGCTAACTTTGAAGCCATATACTTTATTTTATGTAAGGACTAGTAAATTAGGTAAACGCTTATTTCAGTACGAGGACACTGAAACGCTGGGGGAATGTGTCTGATTTGTCTCTGACTGTACAAGCTATCAGAGAGAAGGTCTTTGAGCTTTCAGTCACCTACCCATACTTCCTCCTTGGTCTTCCTTCTATGCCAGAAGCTCACATTTGTAGTGCTGAGGGCTCTGGATGCGGTATGAAGGCAAACACAGGAAAAGTCCTTCTGCTGCAGCTGCCGAGAAGGGATACAGCAGGTTCTGGATGGAACCCACTCGCCCTCACTCCCCATATTTTTATATTTAAACAGCCAGTGGCACCAATGAAGCTATCCTGTCCTCTTTGTGTCCCCAGTTGCTCATCCTGCCCCCTGCCTTGTTGCAGCAGAAGCGTTTGTGCAGTCGTGAGGTGAATGGGTTGGGGAGACTGATCGGTGAGGAAACAGGCTGCGTTTCCCTAGCGCCGACTGGATCTCTGTCCCAGGTGGGGTTCCCCGTTCTTGCACAAGGACTTGTGCAGGGACAGAAGGTGGCTAAGTGGGCTGAGTGCTGGATCACTTATTTTCCAGGGACAGGCAGTTAAACATATTTGTGAAAGTATGGCCCCAGACTCATTCCAGGCAAAGATTCCCTGAAAATGTTGCTTCAATTTGGTGAGGAGGACGACTAACTGTAGGCCGTTTTGTGTGAAACAGGAAAACAGGAATTTTCCTTTGCTGGTTCACAGTGTTTACTTCTATTAAAAGGGAAAATGACAAAATAAAAGATCAGAAAGATCTGATGTCAAATTTGAAAAAAAAACACATGCAATTTAATCTTTTTTTTTTTTTTTTCAGGCTGATTCTTCTTAGTTTGCTGTGCTTCTAAAGGGGACCATCCATCCTAGTGGGTTTCTGTCTGACAATGCCCTGGACCCTTCTCATTGTTTTCAGCAACAAAGAAAAACCTGCCTAGTTGCCATGCATATCCAAAGGTTGGCCAGAGCCAAAATTATTTATTTAAAATATGTAGGGCACGCCGTTCTTTGAGCAGCCTGGTAGGAGCTTTCATTTTTTTTCTCAGCTCCTTTGGATTTTTTTTTTCTTGCACTATAGATGTATGGCTGTTTGGAACTCCCCCTTCCCATTTGTTGTCTTGGAAGTAAAAACCCAAACACGTCTAATCTGTACTTCTTTACTTTGTCACTGTTGTGGCTGTTGACACAAATGGTGTGGATTTTGAAAAAAAAATAAAAAGGGGGGGGGGGGAACAAAAAGACAACGGCATGCTCCCTGATCCTACCTCTTCTACCTCTGCATAGAAAAGCCCCACTTACCCTAGGATAATGTTCAGCCCAAATGGTAATCCCCCGGTAGCGCTGCTGTATGTTGTTTTTTTCCTCCCGGCGGCTGAGGTTAGCTCATCCACCGCAGGAACCGACCCCCGCATCAGCGCCTGATGACGGGAGGTGCTGACCGCGTGAAGCCCCGCGGGGGACCGGTATTACTGCCGTTATCCGTAAATCGCCCTTCGGCCCGCTCTGCCCGGGCAGGGGCAGGGGCTGCGGCCGGGCCCCGGGGCTGCCCTGCGACCGGCTCCGCGCTGCCCGGGGCCGCGGCGCTGCGGCTCCGCGCCCTGACCCCGGCACGGCCGCTGCTCTCGCCGGCCTCTGCGCCCGGGTTCGGCGGGGGGAGGCTTTGCCGCACTTGGGAAATGCAGCAGCGATTCCTCCCTCCCTCCCTGCCCGGGGGGGTGAAGTGCGAGGCGGCGGGAGGAGCCGTGGTGTGTGTGTGTGTGTGCGTGTGTGCGTGCGAGCAGCGCTCCGTGGCCGCCGTGTTTCCTGGTGCCTGCTCCCTGACCCCAGTGGCAGCCCCGCTCACTGCACCGCGCCCGCCGCCGCCGCCGCCCCGGACCCGGACCCAGGCCGCCGCCGCCGCCGCCGGGCACCGCCGCGGGGTCGGGCGCAGGCTCTGCCCCGGCCGCGCCCCCGCCGCCCCATGGAGCGGCCCCGCCGCCCGCGCTGAGGCGTCCCCGGCCCGCGGGCAGAGCCGCCGCAGGGAAGGTGAGCGGCCCGGGCGGGGGGCGGCCGCGCCAGCCGGGGGGCTCCGACGGGCGGCCGCGGCGCACAAAGCCGCGGGTTAGAGGTGCCGTGTCACGGGCAAGTGCGGGGGGGCGGCCGGCGGCTCCGGCGGCGTTGGGGCCAGCCTGCTGCACACAATGACCGGGGCGAGCCCGCCGCCGCCTCCCCCGGCGTGACCGCCCCGAGCCTGAGCCTGAGCCCGCCGGGTCGGGTCGGGTCGGGCCGGGTGTGTGCGGCGGCGCGGAGCCAGCCCGCCCTGCCCTGCCCGGGCCGTGCCCCCGCTGCCCTCCGCCGCCTTCCTCCGCGCCCGGGGCGGGCAGCGGCCTGGCGGCGGGGCCGGGGGCGGCGGCGGGGCACGGAGGATAGGCCGTGCCGGGCCGTGCCGAGCCGAGCCGGGGCGGGCAGCGTTGTGCCGGCCGGGGCTAGCGGCGGGCGGGCGGCAGCCCCGGCGGGCGCAGCGCGGAGCGGCTCCGGAGCTCCCCGCGCGGGGGGGGCGCTGCGGGGGGCGCGCCGCAAAAGTAGCGGTGGGGAGCGGGCTGCGCCCCCCGTCCCCGGCGGAGTTCCCCCGCTCCGCCTCGCCGGCGGGGGCTGCCTCTCGCCGCCCGCTCTGAAAGCCCGCTGCCGGAGGCCTGGAAACCTCCCCGGGCGGAGGAACGGCGCTGGGCAGCGCCGGGATACGGAGCCGCCGGCAGCCCCCCGCCCGCCGCCGAGTCGGTGCCGGCCCTCCCCCGAGCTCGCCCCAGCCGGTGCAGCCCCGCTGCCGGTGGGGGGCCGGGGCCGCGATGCAAACTTTGCGCGCAGGAGCCGGCGCGGAGCGGAGCCGCGGAGATGCCGAGGCGGGGGCAGGGCAGGGCAGGGCGCCGAGCCGAGCCGGGCTGGGGGCGAGGGCGGGGGCTGCGGCACACGCCGGGACGGGGCCGCGCCGGAGCCATTGGCCGCCCGGAGCCATCAATCAGCGGGGGGCGAGCCCGGAGCACCGCGGGGCCGCGGCCGGGGCGGCCCCGGGAGCCCAGGCGGCGGCCGGAGGTGGGGAGCGGCCGGGGCCCGGGGGGGCGGCGGAGGGCGGGGGGCAGCCGGGGCCGGCCCCCCGGGCTGGGGGGGGCGGGGGGAAGGCGCGGTCCCCGCTGCCGTGCCCGGGCGGCCGGGATGGAGCCCGGAGTTGGGCGCCAAGTGTAGCGCGGGGACGGCCGGGGCAGCCGCGGGAGCGTCGCCGGGGCGAGCGGTAACAAGGCGGGGGCGGCGGGGCGGGGGGAGGCCGCCGCGGCAGCCCCCAGCGCTGGCTCGGCGGGGCTGGAGCCGGAGCCGCGGCTGTGCCGGCAGCCGGGGTGGCCGCCGAGTTAACCCTCTCCGTCTGCCGCACCGCCCGGCTTTCGTCTCCGGCGCGGTAGCGCTCGGAAGGCACGGGTTTTGAAATTCAGATTAGGAAGGCATAAATATTTTAGTCGAGGGGGATGCGGTGGTCGTAGGCGCGGGTGTGCGTGTACATGGCCGTACGCAGAGCTTGCGTGTGTAGTTTGCCGCGAAATGCAACCTTACGCTCTGAAATGACCTATCTGGGCATATTTTGCGATAGCTTTTTGGTAGTAGTAGCCTGCTGTAAAATTAGCTGCGTGTAAGTTTGTGCCGGCCCTTTTATGGAAAAAAAAAAAGGCTTACAGCAGTTTGCACCTTGAAAACTGAGCAGATTTATACAATAGCACATCTCTCTGTCAGTCCAAACCCACGTTGGAAAATGATTGTTTCAGCCAGGGTAAGCTGTACGTGGGGAACCGCAACGTGCTGCGATTGTTTCTTTGGGTTTTCAATATAATTAATTATTCGTAATCCAATATTATCGTATAAAGTGCGTAAAATTGTTTCACTTGACAGATGTGAGAAATAATGCAACTTTTATTCTTTTCTACTCATCTCTTGCATGTGATCTTCGAGGAGTGATTACATTTGGAGAAAGAACGGTAGTGATACAAAGTAGCCTTTTTTTGTTTGTTTTTTAAACCCTGGGCCTAAAATACATTTAGTTTTAAAGTTGAGAAGCGTTTAGGTCCTTTTTGATATTTTCTTCAGAGAACTCATTAAAGAAGGTATTAATTAGACACTTCTGCTAGGTGGGCTGTAGTACCAAATAGAGCACTACAGGGAATTTAGAGAATTGACACAGAAGTGAGCTACTTCTTTTCCAGTCCAGCATTTGTTGTTGAATTTCATTTTAAAAGGATGCTTTGCTTGGCTTTGTCTTGACTCAAGTATAGAGGTTTATTCTCAAGATTAAAGACTGGCATAGTGGGAAGCAATTGTAGCTTATATACTTAAAATCATGCAAAAGTCAACTTTAAAGTACCTAATATAGCTATTCGAATATTCATTTGTTTTATGCCAGTTGTGGTAATTTCTTTCCGTGACATAAAGGTTATAAACCTTGTAAAAACGCTTATTGTCTTTATGTATGATTCACTCTTACAAACAAATTGGATTTTTTTTTCCAATGAGTGAACTATAATATAAAACTTAATGCTCTGACCTTTCTTACACTAGACTACTGAAAATAGTGTGATTTAGCTTTTCTGAAAGTCCAGACATATTTTTGTTGTTGCTTTAACATGTTATTCTGTATAGTAGCTTTTAATTGCAAAAATGTAACATAGATGTGTAATTTTCATACCACTTAATTTATGCAAATGCTAAAGTTCTTGCAGCGTAAAAGAAAAACTTATTTTTTTTCCTGGGAGCTTTGATGGTGAGCATTCTTGTTAATGACAGTCATTTCTCCAACAGGAAGATGTTTTCATTTGTATTTACTTTTCAGTGCAGGGCAATTATGCTGTTCTGTGTTGCATGCTCCTCGTAGTTTGTATCTCAAAAGAATTACAGTACTTGGAACAGGACTGCAATTTGAAGCAGGTGTTGTGTTTTACTGTTATGCAAAATAACACCGAAATATAATTGTAAGGGAAATTAAGGAAACAGCTGCAAACCTGGTATGGTAACCACCACATTATGATTCGTAAGCAGTTGTTGCACATATCTTAAAACACAGCTGAGATTTAGTTTAGTAAAGCTCACCTTGCTGATTTTTCCCCCTGAAACTATTGTGCTTGGTCTTAAGAGAGTGGGTTAGTGCAAAGGCCAGACCACAACCTTAGTTACTGAGATGGACTGGCTCACCAATGGCTTGGTTTTTAAATGGGAACTTCATGGCTGAGTTTCATCTTGCATTTAAAAAAAAAATAATAAAGAAGATGAGGAATAGAACCCAATTACTGGAATGAGGGTTGCCGAATGTCTTAACCCAGCTAACATATGGAAGCCTACGTAGGCCCGAGGTTGTAAAATAATAAAATAAATGGCCTATAGCAGGCCATCTGCCATTTGCAGGGCATTTTTATTGTACTCCATGCCAAACTGGAAATTAGTCTTTGTATTAAAAATATATTTTGAATACAAATCAAAGATTCCAAATGTTTAACGCTACACATGGCAAACACATTTCGATCTAGGAGCTAAGAGAAGTCCAGGAATATCACAGTGGAAAAACATTGCTTAGTTTGATGCCCAGGGATCAAATCATCCTCTTCTCTTTCTTATCTCTTTGTCTTTCCAGCAAGTGCTGGCTTAGTTTTATAAAGTACGCGCCAGATATGAAAAATTTGCTATTGTGTGAAGCAGCTAAAGAGCAGATCAACTGATACAGAGTGTCATAATTTCACTGAAGTCGTTGCAGCGATGGTAGTGCCGCAGCTGAGGGTCTACCTCATGAGCAGTGCTTTTAAAGAGTTGCTCATCTTGAAAGTATTCTTCAAATACAAGCAGATCAATTTTCACAAAGTCCTTCCAAAGGCAGGCAGCTGAGGTAACCTTAGTTTATTGATTCAAGAAATTTAGACTCAAATTGTGTGTGGGGAACTTGACAGAGTTCAGATTTGGGAAGTTTCTGGCTCTTCAGCTTATCCTTTTATTGTAGAACACTTCCAGCCTTAGTGCAAAAGTATATTTAAGAGCACTTGGAAGAAGTGAAAGATAAGGACACCTATAGAGGCAAAAATATTTCTTTCATCCTATGCAGAAATAGTTGTGCATGAAATTGCTCTGAAATTTACCGGACAAATCATTACTGTCTGATGATGAATCCAAACGGGTTTCATTGCTAGTAGACTGTAACATGGATGTTCCGTTAGTGTTGCCTAGATGTTAGCCTTGCTCCAGGCAGATAAATACATTGATTCAAAGGTATTTGAATGAACCTTTTGCTGTGCAACTGTAGAATTTTCTGCCTTGAGTCAGCTTCCCCAAAGTCCCTCAGATGTAACTCATTTTGTAAAGCTAAAACAGGGCCTTGCAAACAAGTGTGTGTATTTGCGGGAAGCCATTTGTCCTTCAGGAAACTAGGTCCACTTGTTAATTTTCATGGTTGCAATTAGCACAAGATGTTACTTAAAATAAAGGATAGTAAATATGGAATACTTAACTGGGGCTTTCCGCACGGATAGATTTCTAGTAAATAAAGCCTTATTTTAAGCATTCTTTTTTATTTTAATTCTATTTAATGGTGATGGAGTTAAATGATGAAGTGGTGAATACAATAGTGAATAATAATGCATAGAGTGTTGGGTGATGCGTACATAAAAATAAAGAAAAAAACCTTTGAGTGGAAATGGGGAGAGGACAGAGTAATGTCTGTGCCTGCTTATGTCTCCTTCAAGGTTTTAGCAGTATGCGCTGTTGTTCTCTCCTCACAGAGGTCTGTGCGTTGATGAGGAGCTGCTGGGATTCGGGAGCTGCCAGGAACACAATGCCCTGCCCCGCTCTTGGCCTTGGGAAGCTGTGAATTGCTCATGTCCATAAGGAGGAAGGATGGCTCATGGAATTCCTTCACAAGGCAAAGTTACCATAACAGTGGATGAGTACAGCTCCAACCCAACGCAGGCGTTTACACACTACAACATTAATCAGAGCAGGTTCCAGCCTCCACATGTGCATATGTAAGTATTACTAATATTGCCTCTGTGTGTGTGTGTGTGTGTGTGTGTCTGTGTGTGCTTAAATGGAGAACTGCTGCTGAAGGAGTGGGTTGAAAACTGGAAATATTGGTTAGTCACGTTAGCTAATAGGCAAAATGGCTATCGGCTTTCCGCATAGCGTGCGGGAGAAGTACCGCTCCATCAGCTCCTGGAGGAAAGCCTCTGCCTCGGGAGCCATGCCCGGACTTCCAGAACCTTACCTCAGCAGCGAGGTACGGCAGGGTACGTTTTCTAAAACTTGGCACTTTGCTGATCACACTGTAACTTGCCTGAGGGACCCATGGCTTGAAAATTTAAGCTCCCTTCCCCCGCCCCTTACACTCAGCTGCGAAATAGGCCTAATTGGGACTAATTGTCCCCCCTGATCACTGAGTCCTTTGTCCTCCTGGTTGTGAGGGGAACGTGTGCCGCATGCTGCGCTCCACGCAACCCGGGGCACAAAGGAGTGGGAGACTGCTGAACAATTGCTCCCAAGAAATACAAATACTGCGTTAAAATAACGGGCATGGCCTGAACTGAAACCACCACAAGCATGGGAAGTGGCGAGCTCTGGGCTCCCTTACCTCACCTTGTTATTCTTGGGCATTGTGTGACTGGCAAGATCACTCTGCTGCCTGTACCTAGGCACAATGGTTCCTGTTAAGCTAAGCACTAGCTTTAACTCTGAATTTCCTTCTCATTGTTTAGTAGGTTTGATCTTTATCAGTTATTTCTGTTAAGGTTCTTTTTCTTTTAACATTAATAGACTGGAAAGCACTTGAAACTAAAACAAAGAGGACATCTCTTGACCTCCTGTGTGCCATTGTTAGTCAGGATTTTGAGTGATGTCACACTATTGAATTTGATAAGGATTTTGCATAATAAGAGTGAAAAAGTTGTAGGGTACTTCATTGCATTTTTGTTATGTAGAAGCCTACCGGAAGAGTCACAATGTAGGAGTTCAGCACCTTCTAATAGGATTTCATGTGGTTACAATCTTCCGTAAAGGAATTTTCCCGAGGAAGGATGCTGGAGGCTCTGTTGTGCATGTGACTGAAAAAGTTTCTTCATTAATTACATTTGATTTATTACTGCAAAGATGCTGTAACTCTGCCTTTAGGAATATTTCTGTTTCTTATTCACTGTTCAGATCTTTTGTCGGCAAATTTCTATTGCAAGTTTTGCACTCCAGACTGCACTTCTGACTGACATTAAGCACAAATTCTGTGGAGAGAATGAATTCAGAGCAAACAATAGAGATTTAGAAAGCAGTTTTAAAGAACCCCTTCTTATTGAAAACTGACTTCAGTGGGAGCTGATTCTAGGACCAACTAAGTGTGGTATTCAGCATTTTAAGAATTATTTGTGCTTTGGTTCAAAAATGCACAACTAACTATACAACTTCTTCCCTAATAACTCGCCTATCTCTTAAATGATATTGATTTGACAGACATTTTCAAAGATGTTTTACTTGTTTAGAGAAGTTGTACACTTGACAAACGCTGAAGCTATAAAGTACAACATAGTGACAGTATTTAAAAGAGTAACTGAAATACTGCAGCATTCTTAAATTTCTTAGTTTGGTTTCAAGTGTATGGCATATGATCTTTTGGTCTCCCTCTCTTAAAAGAGAGATGAAAACTTAAAAGAATGAAAGAGGATTAGTCTGTTAAAACAGATCAAAGAAAATATTGCAATACAGGAGGTGAGTTGGGGTGTAGGTCTGGATAGCAAATTATGGGTTTTGGAAAGCCTGTTGAGGAAAAAGATGATAGGATCATACTGAGTGTCTAGAGCTATGGGCAGAGGAAAGCAAGAAATGAAGATATGACTAAGGGTATGGATTTGTGTGATAGTAAGAACATAGAGTTATTTCTGAGTAGGAAAATTTAGAGCATGTTGTACCTTCAGAGAGGGGACAGGGTCCTTACTTACTCCCAGTATTTTATAATGGAAGCATTGTGCATATTTCTGAGAGAAGATACCAAGCAAGAAACCCTGAACAGAAAATTAGTAAAAGCAATATTGACAGAGAAACCATGATCTATTTTTTATCGTGTTGTATCTTTGCTAGTACCACATTGCTGCAGTTGCCAGGATTGTTTTCTATTTTGGCATCTGAAGGTAATGCATGCATTTTTTTCTTTTAAAGAGGGAGTTTGAGGAGCTTTTATTCTTCTTTTAGTGAAAAATTAATTTAAAAATCTCGGGGTATTGAGAAATGAGTAAAACAACATAGAAACTGAGCATTGTGACATGTATGTAAATAGTGGGGCAATCTATTGCTGCAAGGCCCTGTTGCATACCATAAATGAGTGGCTGGATGCAGTTTAAGGACATCGTTATTTCCTAAAGGAATTAATTTCTTAAAAAGTCATTTTTTTTATGCATATGCATCTTCACATGCAAAGGCAGTAACTGGATTTTTGGCATATATATTGAGTCATTTTTGTGTCTAGTATTCATTGGGCCAGATTCTTATCTCACATGAAGTAAATTAAAAGTCTTGGAATATCACCAGTGTAAAACTGATGTTTAAAGAAATACTGAAATTAGACTTCCTGTTCCCTGAGGCATATCCTTTCTCCTGCTTTCATTTAGTGCCTTTCACATGATAGTGTCATGTAGTTTAATCAGCAGGGATATGGTTGTCTTTTACTGTCTTTATATGTATTTTTACACCAGTGTTTCTTCGTGAACCCCTTTAAGTGTACCATCAGGTAAATAACAGTGTATTAAAGCTCCCTTTGCTTAGTCTGGCTGACAGTAGTTTTGTGAGTTACTTGGACTCCGGTGTAGTACAAATTTTATATCATTTTGTCCAGCCTTTCTATTTTATTTCTGTACTAATTAATGTTTAAGCAGGTGCTGTGAAGACAATTTTTACTGTAAGTTTATTTTGGATAGAGATACCATCTTAAATTTTTGAACATCTTGAGGCGATGCCCCCACCCGCAGGTTTCCCTAATTGTCTGAAGATGTTATTAAATGTTTGTGTTTGAATATTTTCACTTAGTTTTAATTAACTGCACTACCTTAGTTCCCTGTTTTAAAGGGCAGCTGTAAAATAATAACAATGATAATGCACCTTTCTTTGCTTCTTGATGATTAGTATTCTTTCCCATTTTTTTGTTAGAAAAATGCCTCTTGCTCCTTCGGTGTGGTGCTGCCCTCTCTGTTCTGCAGCACAAGTGACTCAGAGGGCTTCAGAACGAGTCTGGTCTGAGAACCAGAGGGGCATTTAAAAAAAAAAAGGGGGCGGGGGGGGAGTTCTACCAGGTAATAAGCATAAAAAGAAAAGAAAGCTTGCAAACTTGTTTAGACCATTAGTATGTTCTATGTGAGGCCAGTCAGTGGTGCCTACGATACTGGTGAGCAGCAGGAGGATGCAGCCTTGGGAGGGAATCAGTGCATGCAGGAGGATCTGACAGCAGGGGAAGATAGGCTTTAAGCTGCAGAAGGCTTTGCCTGTGAAACCACAGCCTCAAAATAGAGAGGACAGAGAATTTCTGCTACAGTAAACAAACAGGAGGAAAAAGTGAAAATGACTAAACTTTGAAGATAGTTGAATTCATTGAGTATATTTTTTTCTTTTCTTTTTTTTTTTTTTGGTAAGATATTTTTCTTTAAACTCTACAACTTTACAGTAACCACCATAGTGGATCTTTAAACCATTTTAATTTAGCAGAAATCAGTGTGGCTTGGCTTTGCGGAACCTTCCCATCTCACCTTTTCCTCCTCCCTCAGGCCAGTGGAAAGGAGCTGAGAAGAAAATGGGACAAACCCAAATTGAAAATTGTTTACTTAAGTTCAAATCAGAGGGAAGAACCTTCCTGTTGGGTACAATATAATCACTTTCAGGGAAAAAAGGGGAGAGTGAAATAAACATCTTGGATTTGTGGTAAGAAACGCCTGTTTTGATGGGCTCTGCTGCTGATGGTATGAGTCCTGTGAAGGTAAACTAGCTGTAGCCCAAGCTACTGCAGGCTGATCCATTTAGAAAAATTCTAATTAAGTTGATTACCTTTCCTCAGACTTCACCAGAACGGCTCAGTAGTTTGTTTTTAGGATTCTCTGAGTATACATCTGTACTCTGGGACGGTTTAAGTTCAGTACTAGGGGAGTAAGAAAGAAAGAGATTTCAGTGCAAGATAAAGTCTTCTAAATGAGTTTATTCACAAGCGGAGATGCATTGAACAATCTGTAACTATATAATTTTATTGCCTTTTCTGTACTAGAGCAATTCCCTATGTGAATATTCTTGTTTTAAAATAGAGTATAAACATAGAATTTTATATTAGTAGAACTTTATATATAGTTGAATAAAGTACATAAATGTGTGGAAGTATGTAAACGTGAGTATATAATAATAATAGTAATATAAAAATGTAGCTGTGTAGTCACAGAAGAAAAAACTTTCATCTGTGGCAAAGCCTTAAACAGTTAAAACTCAAAGATCTTACTGGACTACTCACCTTGACAAGTAGTATCTTGCATATTTCTTTCTCTTGGGGAAACCATCCTGCATTTAATGGGTTTTTATAAACTCCCAGTGAGATTAGTAGAAAATTCGTGCGTTCTGTTGGTAATGTTCTTAATTTTTGCTTCATATAAGGTGTGTGATATTCAGGGTGGTGGGGAAAGACCAACACTAGTAGAGTATGGACTCGTTTGATGTTTACAGAATAGTGGAGTCTGTCCATGTAATAATATTAGTTGAGAAAATACAGATATTCAGTCTAAGCTATCTATTTATTACCTTGTGTGGCTGGGCTCGTTATTTCAGATGATATTGAGGTGACGAGGGAATCACAGCTTTGGTGCCAACTGTTGCTCTGCCTTTAAAATAACATTTCTTACAAAAGCATATGTAGCTTCTGAGCATCGTAGTTGCTTTTCACTGCTTTTCCAAAAAAGTTGTAAACACTTTAATGCCCCAAACAAATTATATTTAAGCTCTAATACTGAAAACAGGAGTACAGTGAACAAGTGTTGTTAAAACTTGAGCCTTACTTCTGTCTCACAGTGATTTTTACGGGGCCTTTGGCTCGCAGTTAGCTTACCTTGGTGCAGTTTGAGTCTCTTATCCCTCGCTGGTCCCTCCATGGCAGGGTGGATGCTGAAACGCAGCAGTTCGCAACGTGGTGCATTAAGTAAAACAAACCTGTTTTTCTTAGCCCACGAAGCAGACAGCAGCAGCCATTCAGCAGCTGCCTCTGAAGCAGCTGAGCTCTCCCTGTGCCAGTGGGGATTCCAGCAGAAAGGAGGGGAGGACAGCTGTAGGTGAGAATCCTTACAGCTGTCCCAAAATAAATAGTCCCCACTCAAGAAGAGGACCATTAACTGATTGCATTTTCTAGAACAATGGAAGCTGAGTTGCAAAGATGCTAATTTTAATTGTCATTAAGAAAATGTTTTACTGGAGCGTGTGCATGTGTCTGTGTCTCTGTGGGCTTAAATAATGAAATATTTCTATTGATCTTAATGATTTTAAATGATGTATTTTGCAAAATCTAAGCATAAGATATATTCTCAATTTAAATTTCAGATGCAAAATGAAAAACTTTTTTTCATGAGGGTACACTTTAATTATATTTAAAGCCTTTTGAGATGCTTGAGTGGAGCACGCTGAAAGTGAACATTGTGCAGAGGTGATATATGGCTTGCAGTTTCGTAATTAAAGCTCAAATTTAGCCCCCTTATACCGTGTTTATACAGTTCAGTCATATCATGCTAATCTCTCTTGAAGAATTGATTAAGTTTCTGACCTTTATTTTTGTCACTGTAGAAAGGACCCATACCGACCTACCTTTAAAAATATTTTGACATCCCTGGAAGACTGATGCTCTAAAAGTGCCAATATTATTTTAATAAATGCAGGACAGGTTTAAAATAATGTTTCGTCACCAGCTCTCTATCGGTTACTATATTCCTGAATTATGTTGTCCTAAGATGGAGGCCAGATCTGGTTTAAATGGATGATAAAACTGCTGACTGCCGGTGCTGGTTGGAGCAGGCCGCCGGAGTGGTCTCCACACCTACCACAGTCAGCTGGTGTACCGGTTGGTCCCCGTGTGAGCTGTGTGTGCAGTTGCCGTGGTGGTCAGAATAGGAAAACGTGGCCCATTGGTGACTTCGTGGACTGGGAGGGGTGAAGTCCCCAGGCACGCAGACCCCAGCGCTGAGCCTGCTGCCCCCCTCCTGCTTTCAGTGACCTCTGGTGCTGCAGCCTCATGGGCAGGGGTGCACGTGCAGCTGGCGGAGGTGAGAGGGCCATGAGCGTGGCTGCTTGGCAGCTGGGAGCAAGGATAGGAGCAGGTGAACGTTCCTTCGACTTCCTCATTGACAAAATCATGGTCCTAGAACAGCACATTGTAGGGTCAGTCTAGCCCCTGTGGTAAACACTGAGAGGGAGAAAGAAAGTGGTTTGGTTTTTATGCACACGTACGTTAACGTTCTTTCATGCTGTATTAATTGTGCAAAGAAGCCTTCAGTGACAAGTCCATTATTTGTAAGGCCTCGTTTCAGTAGCTGAGCACTACAAATGGAAATTTTCATTGTGATGTAGAATCAGACCATATAGTCTTTCCCATGTCGTTTCTCTAGTGTTCAGTCATAATGAGTGACAGTGGACTCTGGGCTTCATGGTTATGTACAGTACACAATTAGTTCTTATCTTCGGGGAAGTTTGTGGTGGGATCTGACCAAGAATGCTTTTTGCAGCAACGGTCCCTACCACAGGATCCTGTGCCTGAGGGGAACTGCTCACTGAGGGAGCACTTCGCTGTGAGGTAGGTTGACAATGTTGTGATTATATACCTCATAATCACAACGTTGTACTGTCACTGGCAGCATGTCACTTTATTTAAAAAAGTTAGGGCAGTAGGGCAATGTGAAGGCAGCAGGTTGTAGATTAACACCTGGAAGGTGAGGGTGTGATCTGGTTGGTGAAAAAACTTCTAGAGCATAGATTTCTTTCCAGTCAGGGAGTCAATACTTCACAAAATTTTCAGGCCTTGCCCTGGTACACCCATCTTTGTTTTGGGCTCATGGTTTTCATTTCACTTAGTGGCAGAACAAGGACAGACCTGCCTGCCAGAGGGGATGAGGGAGCTTGTTCCCAGTGACAGGTGGCTATTCGAAGCCCAGGGGAAGTGCCACAGCTACCTGTGACGTGACACATCTTGTTGGTTTATTTTACAAATCCTTGTTTGACTATCTGGCTAGACAAATAAACAAAAGGAAAGCCCTGCAAACAGTGCAGATTTAGAGGTTTATGTTATATGTTAAGTGACTATATGCAGCTTATTTGCTTATGTTTGATATGGGACTATTTCAAATAATGGTGATGAACATGAACTTTGTACTGAATGTTGCATAGATATTTTGGAGTTTCCATTTCTGATCTCGAGCTGCCATAAGTGGCTCTAGTAGTAGAGTCAATTGCAAAGCATGGGTATGTATAGAAAAATTTAGGAACAAAGGGGTCAGCATGTTTCCTTCCAAAACGGAGCATTTGATTAGTTTTGGTTTAGAACTCTGTAAAATGCCTCGGCATAACTTGAGAAAGTAGACACACTTCAGCACAGTTGAAATTCAGTGAGGCAGGGAGATTTCTTTAAAACGTGCATCTCTTACAGTGAACTATTTATTTGAAGAAATAGTAAAGTTTGGTGTAGGGGTTACCTGTGTTGTCACAAGCGATGAGTGCTAGCTGAAAAAGCTGAATGTCAGTCTGGTATGGAAAAATCACTAGCTTTTATTTCACACCATGTTTTTCCAGGTCCCTAGAAACGATTCCAGTGAGTTGTCAGTTTTGGTTCTGGAAGCATTGGCTTGTTGTTCCCAGTGGTTTGAATCATGCTTGGCATCTACAGTTGTAGTTTCATGGACTTCAACATGACTGTTTCTGCTTGCAGAAGGCCTCCTACTGGCTTTCTTATTTTTTTCTGTGATGTGTACGTGCAGAGCAGTGCCAAATAGAGGAAGGAGGTAAGTTTGTCTGCATATGTACCTTCACGTGTTTCATAGAAGGTATTTCAGAAGATACAAAGAGCTTTTTCATTTTTTTTATGGGATTTGGAGATTCAGGTCATGCCTATTTACTCTCAGTTTTAATATGGGCTGTTAAGATTGCAATTTTTAGGTCTTGTTTATTGCAGAGGGCAAGTTTTTGTGATACTGAGTTTGGTTGTTTTTAATTATAGAGTGAGGCGTCTGGGGCTTAAATGTGTATGTGTTTAAAACACTGCAGTCAAAACAGTTCTATCATGTAATAAATGTGACTAGACTTCATTTAATGATTTTTATTTTGACGTCTCATTCAAACAAAAAGTCAGTATATGATAATCTTGTACCCAGTAACATGCACAGTACTGGTAACATGCCAGGAGCAGTACCAAGTGGTAAGAGCAGAAAACTGCAAGTCTGGATTTTGAACAGTAGATGCTAGGTACCTTGAGTTGTACCTTTTATTTCTCTCTTGAAAGGTTGACCATAAAGCTTGGTCTTATCCTCCATGCACCCGGAGATTCCTCCCACCACATCAGCTGTCTGTGTCCTGCATGCTTTGCAGCATGAAGGTTGGCCAAAATGTAAACGCTGGTGGATGAGCATTGGTGTTGTATGCTGCTGCTGAAGCTTTCTGCTGGTGCCGAGGAGGAAATGGTAGAGAGGATGGATAAACACCAAGTCAACCCCTAATCCCAGAATCTGGTCACCCTCTTCATAACTCAAAGGGATCCGGCCCATTTCTTGTCTTGTAGTTCAGGATATCAACAGATAGGTAGTTTGCTAGAAGCGTAATCCCCATTGGCAGGGAAATGCCCCTGTTTTTATAGTGGGCACGTTTTCTACATACACATTATGTTGACGGGAGACACAGGTAAGAAAATCACAACTCTCTTGTTTTTACAAAAAGATTATTTAAACGATTGTGCTATGGTATCTTGTAAGATTTATTTATGTCACAAGTTGCAGACTTCATATTCCAAGACCCCATCTTCCTTGCGTGCTGCTTGACATAGGGCTGCAAAGATTCCAGTAGATGTTGGCAAGAAAAAATAGGACTCGAGGCTTGCTCACAGCAGAGTACCCACTTACTGTACTGGGTATTAACTTCTATCCAGCACATTAGACTTAAAAGCAGACAGCCATTAAGTGTAGCACTCCCTTCCCAGGAGGGCAGCAGATGGAGAGGGGATGGGGGAGGGAAGGAGAAAGGAGTATGATAGAGGGACTTTATCTGATGTATCTGTAAGCCAGGAAACTTGCTATTTACCACGTTTACAATTTCTCTGGTATAAGGAATTGAGTGTAGTGACTGGGAGCATCAGGGTCAGCACATTACTCCTAAATGTTTAGCTATTGTATCATTTTATGGGAAGGAAAAGGTGCTGGTCCAGTATATCTTCCCTCATGCTGATTTTTATATAGGGAGCACAAAGAAAAAAGTCATTACTTTTTAATTACTCTAGGTTTCTTTGTTTCTGTAAGCACATTCACTTTTGGTTAGAATTACCAAAGGGTTCTCTTTCTCTCCTTTGAATGGTGAAGTAGTTTTTGGGAAAATGAGAATTGTTCAGAATTGTAATTTCATGCGGTCCAGCGTGTTAAGTAAACTGGAGCCCAGTCCTATACTTTTTAAATGCAGGGATTAGCGACGCTCTTATTGCTTCCAGGGGGACAGTACCAGTTTCTTAGCTGCCAGACTAAGTGGCGCCCTCAATTTTAAGATATGATTCTTCGAGGAATTACATTCCTCTGGTTGTTAATAGTGTGTACATATAAGATTGTGATAATTAAGATATATTAAAGAGAGAGGAAATTTTGCCTTTATGACTTGTTTGTTTTGTAAATTTTAAGTCAGCCAGGCATTTACTTTTCCCTCCTGGTGGAAAGGAAAGAAAAAATTAAAACTAAATAAACACAAAATTACAAACATTTTATAAAGAACTCAGGTATAATCTCTGCAATTACTTGGAAGTTGTTTATGTATTTTTTTCATTTTTATTATATTTCTCTTGACATCAATTTGATTTTCCCATCATCTTGTTAAACAATGCTCACAGCTTTGAAAGGAAGGCATGTTTATAGGAACAACTAATTTTGTTCTGTTATTATTATTCTATACCTTGAAAGTAAAAATGTTCCCGCTTAGGACATGCTCTTTGGGTTACAGAGGGAGAATTACGGCTCATATTGCATTCTTGGATCTTTTAGATGGCATTTTAATTGTTCGTACAAAGTTCTTAGACGGTTTTTCTGCTAGAAATGTTGCAGTATAATGAGGCTATACAGATAAAGTATTGCAATACAAGTTTCAGACACCCTCTGAGAATTAAAATGATGATGATAATCCTCTAGGGGTGGTACACATGCTGGTTTTTGTTTTGTTTTTTTTCACTGTGACCCTTGACGTGGTGTTTTGCTAGGCTGCTTTGCATTACAGCTTTGTGAGTGCCACTATGTTAATGGAAGGATCACACAAACTGTTTGTCTCAGAACCTGATACATCATCTTGGCAACAAAATGAAGACCTTTAGCTCTTAGAGTTTTCATCATTTGTTGTTAGTTGTCTATTAGCATAAATTTTACGCCTTCAAGAAAATAGGGTATTTTTAAAGTGTATGTAAGTCTTCGTTTTCTCAGAGCCAGAGGAGAAAGGAAATCCTGATATCGGTTTCAAGGAAATTAAATGGTCTATTAGGAGGATTTCATTTTGTTTTCAGGCTTGTTCATTTTAGTTATCATTAATTCAGGGCATCTTTTCCAGAAAAGAATCCTTGCATTCAGGCTAGATTGGCAAGAGGAATATTAAGTTGAAAATTAACTTTGGATCACCTGGCTTTCTTGGTAGTCTGTTCATACTATCATTTAATACTGTGATATGCACGAGTCGTTATTTTCAATGAGTACTTCTCTTAGAGGGTTTTTAAGACATCACTCTACAGAACGGGAAAGACCTTTTATGACTCATTTTATTCAGCGTAGAGTTAAAAGGGGTAAACTGAAACACTGAGTGAGGAAGCTGGCAGAAGTTTTTCTGATTCAAATGAAATTGAGGTCTGTAGGAGATTTGGTACAAGAAATGGTGATTTTTCGGATAGCTAGTTATAAAGAGGCAATGCAATTTCTTTAGGGTCCAGACACTTGTCCAGACAAATGTACCGGAGGTGACTAATGCAGTGGTGGTAAGCAGGAAGCAGAATAAATGGAAGACGAGAAACAGATAACTGATCTCAAATACTCAGGAATAACCAGAGATAAGAAGTTGGCCTAAAGTATAGTTCTTAGCACACCTTGCAGCTGTATCTCATTTGCTATGATTTTACTGTCTGCTTATATGTTTAAAGGCAATCTTGCCCTAGCATGAAACATAGAAGTAATGTATGACACATTATTACTACAGCATCAGTATCAGAGTCTGTCTTTCAGTTTTGTGTGTTTTATTATTTTCCTGACAAAAGCTTTTTTAGGTTTTGAGCTTCTAGTCTTATGCCTTGTAGTTGTTCACAAGGGAATCTCGCAATACTGACCAAGAGGTTGTACGTTAACATACTGAGGCGAGGTCATCTGAACCTTTCAGTACTGTGCCCAGAACCTGATGGCTTTAAAGACGCACTTTTTTTTATTCTTTACAATTTTTCTTCTGCTGGGCTTCATGTGCTTGTGAGAAGTGTCAGTGCACTGAGAACAAATTCTTTCTCCACATATGCACACAGAGCTATTGTAGTTACTGTTGAAGCTTCCCTCATAAGTTCCCTGCAAATGACTGTCGTTCGTCTCTTACCTGTACGGACTCGATGTGGAACCGAGGGGGAGATTAGTCTCTGTGCCCATTCAAACTAGAGTTTCTTCAGAGAACATCCATTACAGTGCTGGTTTTTGTTATGTGAACATCTTTATATGAACTAAAACAGAGTCCTTTGTGGGTTTTGTTTTTTTAAGGCAGCAAACAGCTGTTGAGTTATAAAATTTCTCTTGTTTAGGGTCAGATTAGACAATAAGCTCTAAATGAAAAATCAGGTATCCTGCTATATGTGTCCCGTGAGTCACCTAATCTTAAACTGTATGCTGTGTATTTGTAGTGCGTGAACAGTGCTGACCAGTACTTTCCAAGAATGTATGGATTTTACAAAGAATGTATGTGTTTTCCAAGCAGAAAAAGGCAGAGAGCTAGGTGTCAAAACAGTGACTCACTAACAATGACATAACTTAAGTATGTTATATATTAGCTACAGTGGTGGCGACCTGGAGTTACCATCCCCAGCTGTCAGAATTTAGCACCCTTCTGAAGACAGGAGCAGATGAATGGAGCATGAAGAAGTTTCCTGAACTGCATGAGTTTATACTTCAGTATATTAATCAAAATGAAGACTGGCTCTAGTTTACTTGAATACCTTGACTTGAAACAGTGATGGTCCAGAACCTTGCTGTATGGGTGGCTGTATCTGAGAGAAGTATGGAAGAGAGAGTAAAACTTAGGCTGTCCTTGTTTAACTTGTCAGAGCACGTCAGAGTTCCGGTCTGCTCTTGTTCCCTCACACTGGGAACGTTAAGCATTTTAACCTGTTGCCACTTTGCTGCAGTCATACCACAATACTTCCTGGATGTAGAAGGCATCGTGGCTACTGCACTTAGTTGCAAGTTGAGATTTGATGATGTTGGTTCAATGGCTTGCAGATCTCCTAAGTGAAAGGACCTTCCAAAACAGGTGGGTATAGTATTAAAGCAACGGCTACATAAGACACACCAAAAGATGTTTTCTCTTTGTATTCCTCATGCTGCTGCCTGTGTTCGTGAAATACAGTTTTCTGATTCATTACACAGCTACACTTCTGTTTTCTCCAAAGAGCCTTATGACTGTTTCTTTGGATGTCTTCTGTGATGTGTGATACAGCTGTGATCTCACAGCGACCTACCTGGCAGCTTAACTAAGTTATGAGTTCAACTGTGCAAAGCAAATAAAAACCTTATTCATTAACCCCCGTGTATCTTTTGATAATTAGCAAAAGTGGCATGGGTAATCACCAAAAGACTTGAGGCTGAAGTGAGACGTATTAGCAGGTATTTCCCTCGCTGTGAGAATCTTACTTTGAGATGGGATGGGGAGACACCAGTCCACATGTGCAATTTAGATAAGTCTGTATTCTGCGTTATAAATATGCACCGGATGCAGGGGAGAAAAAACAGTGCATTCTCTCAGGATGCTGTTAGGGCCAAGCAGAATCTCATTAGGGACAACTTCAAAGATCAGTTCCTCATGTCCATAAAAACAAGTGTAAATTATCTTCTGTGAGCCTGCTGTTAGCAGTTGCACTGTTACATTATGCATGATTCTAGACTGCACATGGTACGAACAAGCTGCACTGTGCACCATTAGTGTTTTTTATTTTCATGCTAAGCCTTGGAATTTTGCTATTTATTGGTGTTATTTTGGCTAATGTACTATTTGACTTAAAATCTCCTGTTTATATTAGCTGTTAGTAGTGACACAATGTCTGGAAAGGACTTCTAAGGTTCTACAGTGCTTATATTTTTACAAAGGGATAGCATACAGACAACTCTGTATTGACAGCTTTACTTGCTTCCTCATCCTCCTCCCTGCACTCAGTAAGAAAGTGGCTGCTCCTGACTCTGGGAGTGAATGAAGAAGCTTTTCGTGATGCTGCTGTGCAGCACTTGACCTAAATATTTATGAAAATAAAAAAATAAATAAGGTAGAATTTATTAATGTAATGCTTTCACTAAGCTACTTACCTCATTGTATGCATTCAAAAGGCTAGTTTGTTGTTATTGCTGGGGAAATATTTTGAAACTGTGAAGTGGGACCTCTGCACAGAAGTTTTGAGACTGGTTTCATTGGAACTAAGATTTGAGTTTAAGTCTTCGTTATCTTTGCAGAAACAGTAAGATGTGGAATATATTTTTAAACTGAGCTACATTGATTAAAAGGGCAAAATACTCCTTCCTGCTACATGACACTAGCTGCATGGTGAAGCCAAGCTAGCAAAGCATTTGCTTGTCTCTTCTTTCCACGCCTAGCAACTTCAGCACATCCTTCAGTCAGCAGTCTGATCTGTGCTGCGGCACCACCAAGCTGCTCTGCTGCCTGCGGGGTGCAGCTGGGGCTGTTTTAAGCTGCTCAAAATAAAGTCCCAGTAACATCCCGCGTAACTGGCTTGTGAACTGGGCCAAGCTGTTGCTTGTTAAATTCATAACAGCAGTGGATGTGTGAAGCCATGGTTTTATGAGGGCTTTTTTGCCCCCCATTGTTCTGCGGTGGAGGTACTGCCAGCGTGAGCACCTCTACTCTGCCTGTGGTGCTGTTCTGCTCTCGCCCGTTAGTGCCATGTGTGTGACATAACCAGGAGCTGGGAATAATCCCTGGAGGGAGGGGAACGCACGGGAACCGAGGCAGCAAGAGGGGCCTGGGAGCGGCTGAGGCTGGCACTGCTGCAGAAAGGAGAGGTTATCAAACTGTGCCCGCACCGCTTAGCCACGGCATTGCGCTTCATGCGTGGCTGCCTTCGCAGCTTCTGTGCTGAAGTGCTTGATGAGACGCAGCTAGGAGGTTAGTGGCTTGTGTGCCTTGTGTTGGGTAGCCTGGAGTTCGGTGTGTAGGTGAATTGCCAAAATAAAAGTCCACACAAGACTTCTGTATAATTCCCAAACACAAGAGCTGAAGAATTTCCCACCATTGTTCAAGGCTACAAGAGTAATCTGAGGTGGTTTCCATGTCCTGAAGGGCCTGAGCACACCTATGGAGATGGGTGGGAAGCAGTGATGGCACGAGCAGCACCGCGAGGATTGAGAGGAAATGCCCCGATTGGAGCTGTGGGGTGGCCACCCTGGACATGTCCCATTGTGGAGGCCCCTGGGTGAGCTGCAGGCAGCCAGCATTGTCCCACTTAAAGCTGAGTCGGCAGGATGGGGTGGGTGGCAAATGGGTTTTGTACCATGGAACCATGGGCGGGATGCTCTCATCTCCATGAAAACCTTTAATCTTCATATAGAGCTCCTACCTGTGGCTCCCATGGCATACAGGGCAGTTAGTTTAAACAGAAGCCAGATCTATTTTAGTAAAGTATGCTAGTATAGTTCTACTGTTAATCATGTTAACAAAGCCATCTAATTGAGGACACAGATTATGCTGGTAAAAAAGCTTACGCTCTGACAGCAGGCAAGCCATAGAGAAAAACCGGATACAAAAGTCTTACTCTTTCCTTGGTTTAGGGTTTTGTTTCATTCCATATTTACCAGACCTTTTACTGTTATAAAAACGTTGCAAAAATAATTTTCTTTAACTGACATCACTTTCTAGTGCAGTGTTATCTGCATTTTAAAAAAATTATCAAACACAAAGTTCTTTACTCTGGAAAATTCCCAGTCAATTCCGCTGCCTTTTAAAATATAGGAGCCAAAAAGCCGCCTTCAATTTCTTTTCTGATCACCCAGTGTGAAGGAGGAAAATTTGACTCTTCTTTCTTTTTGTTATTAACAAATGAAGAAAAGTAAAACAGACAACAACAACAACAAAAAAAACACATATTTGTTTCTATATGCGTGTGGATATATGCATATACGTATATGTTACGTGATGCTTACCTGTTGCCCAGAAAGGATGTATGCACGCAGTAACACCTTTGAAATTTTCTGGGAGCTTGCTTCCTTTTGACTTTCTTTCGACTTTGTTTTTAAGCCTGTGAAATCCCAACGTGGTTTGTTATCTCATGAAGGAGCGATCAGTTTCATTAGAAGTTCAAGACTGCCATGGGAGGAAGTCTTCATTTAACATCATTGTTTAGGTCTGACTCTGTCTGACCACAGCAGACAATGTTTGAAATGGCGATAAGATAAGAAGTGGCAGTGATAACCGTGCTGTAGGGTTACTGGAAGGGCATGAAACAGCATCTGGCTGTGGGATTTTAGAGGTCTGATTCTTAGTTGTAATGGTTGATTGAAATGTTCTTCTCATGGAGTTGTCAGTTAATGTGGCATTCCTGTCAGTGTGTCCCTGTGGAAAAAAAATGAAGTGGTTGTAGGAAAACAACAACAAAAGCAAAGACTGTAAAGCTGAGCTGAGCATAACTATTCTTCATATACAGTATGTCCACGTGCTGCTTTTGAAGTTCAAATAAGTACATGAGATACAGGGATACAATTTAGTTCAAGGAGGATAAAAAAAAAACGGAGTAACAAAAGAGCATAGGTGGTTAGAGCTGAGAAGATGAGGGGAGAAGTAAAGTGTGAAGAAGGTTGCAAAATACAGCACAATGAAGAAACTGGTCAGGGCTCGTTATCTCAATATATATTTAAGTTAATTGCTTTTCTTTTTTCATTCATTTTGTTTGTTTGCTATTAATTTGTCTGTTCAGGAAGTCTGATTCCCATCCAGGCCCAATGCTGTCTCTGACAAAATGAGCTGTCTAGGATTCAAACATGCAATACGATGTCTGGAAGTAGGGAAAATTCTCATTAGACCAGGGAGTTTCTTATTTCAGCCTCAACAGGAGAAAAAACCACTTGATTAGCACTTCAGAAAATGGCTGCGTCAATCCAACACGTAGCTTCTGCTGGTGGGACCAGCCCACAGCCTTCATTCCTGCTGTGCCCAAATGCTCTTGTTGCTTTACTTGAGCTTGGGCTCTTCTGAGAGCCCGGTGAGCTGAACTGGCTGATGGAGGTGTCACGACTTGGAGGGCTAGTCCACGGCTGTGCCTGTGCCACTGCAAGCGCAAGGAGGGCACAGGAGAACAGCTGGGCCCATCTAGGGCTGTGGGTCCGAGCTGTCCTGTGAGTGCTGCCTTCTGGGCTGTCATTTCCACCCGTGGAGCCTTCACGTGCTCAGGACAGTTGTTAGTGCAGCTGCACTGGGAAGGGGGTTAGGAAGAAGTTTGACTGAAAACCTTCTGTGGAAATGGGGAGCAATAGGAAGGAGGTGAATGGCCAACCTTCTGTAGGTTTGCGGTATAGGTTCTGGATTAGTGGGACAGAAAGAAAGCCCTTTTTTTCCCTTATTCCTGACAACTGTCTGTGAAACAGTTCATGACTCACTCTGACTTTTAAGCAGGGACAAGACCTGAGCTTGTGTGTCTTCATCTGTTAATCTGTAAATAGTGGTCTTTCCAAGATCTGACAGAGGGATGGGTGGTGAAGGCAATAATCTTTATAGGTTTCCTGGCACAAGTTGTCCTCTTCCATGCATCAGAGTCTGCTGGGACAAACGTGAAGAGAGAATCATGGGCTGGGAGCCACCAGGGAAAATCCAGGAGACAGCGGGTCCTCATGGTTAACACTTCCCTCTGTTTTGCATAGTGATGTGTTGATCACAGCATAGTTTGTGCGGTCAGCAGCACTGCCCTTACTTCAAAAAAAAAAAAAAAAAAAAAAAGAACAAAAAGCTGTATTTTGTGTTATCCTCAGTGTGTAGCTTTGTCATGTTGTTAAACCGGTGGCCAGCCATACTAAATGTCCCAAGGCCGAATTCCCTTTGTACCATACTGCAGTTGTCCCTCCACATATAAGTGTGTACCCATCATACTTGGACTGGAATTGCATTTTTGCCATCAGGCTGGGAGCTGAAAAGTGAGTGGCACATGCCAGGAGCCAGAGAACTTGCTGAATTCCTGTGAGGTTGGATTCCCTTCGCATAGTTGGCCTCTGGGAGCCGACGGCAGCTAAACAAGCCCATGCTTAGGGCCGTTTTGGGCCTGATGGTGTACCTGGCAGGTTGCCTCTTGCTAAGAAATAGCTAAATGGCAGGTCTGCAACTCAGGCTGGTCTCTGGGCATAACTGTTTAGCAGAGGTCAAGGGCAGAGTGACTTATTGGAGCATGGGTTTTGTGCGCGTCTGCTCACACGTGTGCGCGTAGAGAGAGTGGCCTGTAAGGAAGGGTGTTGTGGCACAGAGTGTGCCATTGATGTGTAAGGAAGTGATTGTCAGCCACTTCAGTTAGCTGGTTACAAAAAATATGTGTGTAAGTGTAATCCAAGTTGTGTTTGCAGCTCTTTTGGTGATGCAGCAACCTGTTGCTTCTGTGCGGAATGGTCTTTGGGAGACTGTGATGTGATGCTTTGGACAAGGAAATGTCTTTGTGTGGAATAACCCTTAGGAAGTGCACGATGTTTTCTGCATTAGTCAAAATGATCATTTTTTAAAAAATGTAACGTTTGACACCAAAAAACTTGTGATTCTTGTTACTGCAGGTAATACCAATGAGGGGGGAAGCAACTAGAATAGATGGCTTTCAGTATAAAAGCAGTTTTTACAGGAAAGCCTCTGAATGTGTTGCCATGTGGTTCCTGCAGCAGCCTTCAGACAGAGCCGTGTTTGAGGCTCTGAATTCTAGAAAGAGCCAGTCGTGCCCGTTAAGGTAGAGTTAGTCTCAAGCCTTTACAGCCAGCAGAAGATGAAGCAGCTGAGGATTTTGTAGGTCATGATAAACCAATGGAGTAGAACTAGATCGAATAATCAATTGCAGAAGGGGTTTCTGGAACAGACTGAAGTGTCTTGCCAATTTTGTCCTTAAGGGCAGTACTCATTATGAATCAGGCTGTAAGTCTGGTCTTGATTGCCAAAAAGGTTGGAGGGGGGAAGGAGGAGAAAGGTTGCAGGAAATTAGTCACTTCAGTCAAAGAACTAAGAATCTTAACTGCTAATTTTGTTTAATATAGATGACTTAAAGTACCGATGTGAACAAAATAGTTTCTCTTAGCTCACATTCCTGTACCATTACGGTCACTGTGAACTTTGGCTTCATTGACTTCAGTAAGCACAAGCACAAGCCCTTCATGCTGTCCAACTGGAAATTTCAGTGACAGTGCCAAAGTGCAGAAATGTAGAGAAAACTGAAAAAAGAAATGGATCCAGATGTAGAAGAAGAAATGGTTAAAATACAGCTGCTCCCAGGTTTTAACACCTTTTTCTTTTTGTCTTCGTGAGCAGCTTACTGAATTAGCCTATTTTCTCACTTAGAAAAAATCCCCAGTTATAAGGCTGTCAAGGATGCTGGGAAATTTTAGTTCATTACCTTCTGCAAAATGTTTCGCAACGATTTTTTTTTTTCTGAAAACTTGTACAAATGTTTTTGTTGATGTATTTTTTTCTCCAATTCTTCATAGCCTTGCAAAGCTGTCATGGAATTTTGCCATATTCTGTGCCTAGAAGGTATCTCCTCCTGCTCCGTAGTGACAAGGAAGAGAACTGGAGCTCCATTTTGCACACAGAGAAATTACTGTGGATGGGGAAGTGGGTGCAATTTTGCAAATGTTCTTAGTCAAAGCAAAAATGGGTTTGATTGTTTAAAACAACAAAAACAAATGCCCATTAGTATAGCTGACAATGATTGCACCCTGATAATACTCCATATATTTATGTTGTTTTTTTTTTTTGACAGCTTTTGCAGTTTTATTGTGAATTTTAAAGCATCTGGAGCTCTTCTGAAAAACTTACTATCAAAATACATATAAAAAAGATTTAAGTTTCTTTTGCTTGTAAGTACTAAGAGGAGAATGAAAATGAAAACCAAGAATAAGTGTGACCATGTAGGGGAAAAATTATTTCAGTAGTTCAAACAGAAAAAGCTATTCTGCAGCTGCTATTCTGGAATTCCTCCTGGTGTGGACACTCATATTCTCTAGGAAAATTACTTAAGCTAAATCAGAAAACCGGACTGTGCCTAATAAATAGACTCCCTGGGGAGTCATATAGGAAAAGCTATGGTACTTTCAATTCACACAGCCTGTCTTAATTCAGGGAAACCTCCTCATAGTCTCAAACTTTAAAAAAACAGAAGATTAATAAAAACAATGAAACAGATCCTTTTGCATATATATATGTTTAAACTCATGGTTTGGAGGACCTGAGATGTATGATTTCTCTGTCTTTGGCTTGTTAGTGACACGTTTGGTGGAATTCACCACTGTGTGTGAGACCTTATGCATCACAGACTAAGCTTAGATGTTACGTTGTTCAGTTTATGCCTTACCAGTGCACACAACAACAGGATGAATTTCACCCACCGAGGTTATTGCCATCTGAATGTGAAACAATGGCTTCTATTTGAAAGGAAAGGAAGTTTCATGATTTTTCCATGTCTAAAGCATTGGTTGAAACAATGAAATTCCCTCTTTTGTTTCAAAGTGTAATTAGTGAGATTGCATTTGCATTGCTTGTAACTGAATCGCGTAAGTGAAATTGCATTGCCCACATCTCATTTCGTATCGTAAAATGTTATGTGGTGCAGCCTGTTTTCCTTCTTCCTGGAGCTTTTCATGGTGATATCCTTTCTCTAAATTTCAAAGCTACAAAGCATTTGCTTTTTGCATTTGGCATAGGAATTACTTTCTGCAGAGCACTTCTGTATCTGCCACATGAACCAAAATTTTGATAGTGAACAACATATGGATTTGGAAAGCAGATTGCAACGTTTTCAAGGTCTCATGTTCTGTTGCATGTTAAATGATTACTGAGCAGGTTTGTACAATTAACAGCAACTTCAGTCATGCACCTTACTGCCATTCACACGTAGAAGCAATATATTGAGGGGGTTTAGGCTTATTTGGCTTTAGAATTGACTTGAGGATAATATCGAAATCAAAATAATTCTGTAGTGCTTCCCTCTTTTCCCCTGCCTTTGTTACTGGTGTAGAAGTGAAAGTAAATGTATTTTTAAATTGAGTTTTCTGAAAGTATCCCTAAGGTAGATTTATATCTTGGCTATAATTTGGTTTTGCTTTTATTTGATTTTTAGGGAGGTACATCTTTGAGGGAAAAAAAAAAAGGTTTAACACAGAAAATAATTGGTAAATGCAGAAGTCCGTAACAATTCTGATAAATGTGAGCGTCCAAATATTTCCACTGAGGACTTTTAATTCATTGTGTTTTTTTATGATAGAAGTAGAAGCAAAACAAAAATGTTCTTACATAACCTGTAACATGGTGGTTACCCGCAAAACCTCTGCTTGTTAACTATGTTATTGATAAAGGCTCCTGATGATATATATGGCAGTACTTTTCATAATACTCCTTGTTTAAATGTCAAATAAATGCCATAGCCAAGTTACAGTGATGGTGAAACAGTACTCATTGCTGGTTTTTATCCTTAAGAATTTTTCATTTTGTGTAAGAAGACATTGCTGCTGAGTTCAGTAGCATCTAGCATGGAGGTTCTCATTGCTTGGGAAAGTGTAAGAGCACAGCGAATAATGAGCAAGGTTTGAAAAAGAAAAAGAAAAGCAAAAGAGTCAGAATGAATTACGCAGTTCTAAGGAATATCTTCAGCTGAAGCTGCATTCATTCAGTGTTCTGCTAGTGCAGACATGAGGTTTTATTTCTCTCCCCCTCTGCTATAACTTTTATCTACCTAGCCTTTTCTCCCTCAGACTAATGTTTGTATCTTGAAATATTGTGGAACGTATACTATTTGACCTGCGGTTTCCTTGTCATAAGTTGTTTAATCCTGGAGAGAGAGAGAGAAAGTTATCTGGTATAATCTTTTTTAGCTGGGAATGTATTTGGCACAATCTTTTTACAAAGAAAAGAACTTGCTTTCAGTATCTGCAGCACGGCATGCTACAGCCCTCTCCATCGCAGTCACCCAGGAATTGCAGTCTTTTCTTGATTGAATCCAGTTCTGCCTGTGACTAGGTTTCAAGTTAGACATGTATTTTAGGGTGATGATGTTAGCTGTAATGAAGACAATTAGACAATTGTCCTAGAAAGTTAAAGATAGATAAAAGTGCAAAAATATACCCAGTAGAATTTGGTGCCCAAAGTCTTCTTGCACGTTTCTGTGTCTCCAACAAACTTACTGTGAAGTTTTTAGAGCATGCTTAGGGACAGAACTTAGTTCTCACATTTTCTTCCTAGCTGGAAAAAAAAAAAAAAAGGAAGTAAATACGAGTTTTTCTATATACCCTGGGACTGATTCAGTCTAAATCTAGAATTCCAGTTGAGACTAAGATGACCGGTGTCAGAATTTATGGCAATGGATTTGGTAGCAGTATAGGAATAATATTAGGTCAGCTGTGTGACTATATAACATGAAAGCTTATGTAATTTCAGTCAACCATTTTATTGTGTGGAGCTTTTTGGCAACCAGGATGCTGAATAGGAACTTGTATTTTGAGGCTCTGTAGATGTTGGTAGAAGTTAGTTAATAATCTCCTCTCTATTCCTATTACAAAAAAAAATGACATTAGAAGGAGAGCTAAATTGCTGTCCATAGTGTATCATCTTCGCTGCAGAAGAATTCTTAAAACTTAAGAGGGAGCTAAAGGCTGAAATCTTTGACAAGGGCTGAATTAGTTCATGAATATGAGTGGAAAAAAGCCTTTCAGGACAGCATTCTGAAGGGTTTACTTAATAGGAATACAGTGTTAGATGCCCAGATTTAAATGGAAGCATTTTATTACTAAAATCTTTAAAAGTTTTTTCAAGCCTAGGTACAAGAGAGAGAATATATACATCCTGGTGGAGATGGGATTTTTGTGCTGGTTCAGATCCACAAATGGATTTTGTAGATAATAGAGTTTGCCAGTGTACCTCCTTAATATACTATCTCATGCTGCAGGAAGACTAAGAAAGTTCTTATTTGAGTTATTCATTCCGCTCTGTTAGTTCACAGATGTACTAACATCAGTGACAATTTCATAGGCATGTCGATGGCACCGTATACGTTTAGTAATTTTAAAATAGGAACTGGTGGCGTTTGCCCAGCACAAATTGTCTTTCCTTTGAACAGGTTCTTTGGACTGGGCTCTGTTGCCCCAGTGGGCATTATATAATTGTATAAGGCAGAGTAGCAGAGAGATTCTCGTGATCAGCACTCCATTTAGGAGAGGGATAGTGCTTTGGTAGCATGGGGGTTGAATTGCATCTCATCCCTGGAGAGGGTGCTGCCTTCAGGTCAGAAAGCAAAATGATTGAGAAGGCTTGAAGTTTCTTACTTGCGTAGTATGCTTAACGTGTGGATTAAAGAAGGATCTTTTATTTCCTGAGCTAAATGTCGGTGAAATTTCTGGTAGCTGCTATATTTCAGACCAAATACATATTGGAAAATAAATACATAAATCAAAACCAGCCTGAAGTGGTTTTTTTTTGCAAACACTCTAGGCTCTATCCTGTCTAAGCATGGACTATTAATTTCTGGAACACGAAGATAGGCTTCGGGTTAGGTGGCTAATTCTACAAGGTGATCAGTTCTCCTTGAAGTTTTGTGTGCCTTCAAGTCCAGTTGCCTTATTACATAGGAGTTATTCTTTATTGCTGAATTTATCATCTCCAAGAAAAAGTACTGAGTTATGCTTGTGAGTTCTCTGCATTTTGGGACATTCCAGATTTCATTCTGAATGTGAATGGTCATCAAAACATGAGTATATGCTTCAGTATTTCTTCTGCAGTAATTCTTCTTACACCAGTCTTTTTTGACAGAACCTTGTAAAAGTAAATGATCTTGGTAGTTCTCTACATCTGTCCCTCTGATGAAAATCATTGTGATTTTGAAAAAAAAAAAAAAAAAGGCATTTTCAATGTGTCAAGTTAGAGCAAAACCAATTAAATTTACTCTATCCTGGAGATTTTTTTTTTTTTTTTTGCATTGCAATTTGAAAAACTGACTTATGGTTGCATCAAGGGCTGAAGCCGTCTCTGGACTTACCTAGAGATAAGTCCACCCTGTTTTACGACTCATGCAGTTAAAATAATTGGTGGGGCACCACACATTAATTTAGCGTCATTCTTAATGAGATATAAAAATGTGAATCTTTCAGATCTCATTGTCCTTCAAAATGGGATCTAAATTCACATCTTTTGGGGGTTTGGGATTCCAGATTATACTTTGAGTATGTAATGAGTCAGTGCTTGTAGAGCTTATAGTAGGGAAAAAAAAATAGTCTTCAGTGTTCGAAGCTTCTTGGTATATCTTCCTAGTAGGTGCAGTTTTATCATCAATTGAGTTCTTTCAAGGTGAAGGGAGGGTATAATTTATACCAGTCCCCCAACATGAAAGGAATGTGGGAAAAGTGCTTCTTAATGACTTGAAACCGTACTTGCGTAAAAATAGCATTTTACTGTTTTATTTAAAGTAGAAATTTCCGCCTGGGCCTTAGAGTGATGCTGATACTGGTTTTGATATCATTTTGAGTTCTGTTTTGCTTTTGTAACCTTTAGAAAGCCACTTATGTCCAGATTTTTAAAAGTATTTCATTGACTGAAGAAATTTTGTTTGCAAAGAGATGATAAACAGGACTTTCAAAAGTGCTTAAGTAATTCAGTTTCTGAATTCCCATTAGTACCATAGGTACTTTAGAAAAAAAGGCTAGGTGACTATTTGTACCTGAAAATCTGGATTTTACCTCCTGGTTTTATTACTGACCAGAATCTGGATTAACTGATTTTAGACTCTTAATTAGTTATGGGTTATATCAGGCTGTAACTTCCTTATGCAGAGGGTTTTCTTAAGTTTGTCCAAATTATGGCAGTGGGTAATACAGGTCTTTTCTGTTTAATCTCATAAATCTCACTGGAAGGAAAACAGCTCCAAAACCTGTAATAAAAAGATCCATCATTTACCTGCAGCTATAATTGTTGGAAACATTAGCAGTAAGCTGCTGAGTGGTACATTGAATCCTCGTGTGGGTTTGGAAATGTAATTTTTTTTTTCCACATTGCACCGAGACACAATTAATGGCATCTCTGAAAGAAATATCAGCCCTCTGTTTTACAGTTTCCAGAACCTCTCTTAAGGTTTTGATGGGTGACATATGTACATGGAGGTTTCCAGAAAAGGTGTTTTTTTTTTTTTTTTTTTTTTTTTTTTTTTAAACTCATTTGAGGTATTCTGCTCTTAGATATGTGTGCCTGTACAAATAAGACCTGGCAATGAAAACATTGAAAGGTATTTGCATCCCTTTCTTTTTAGTCAGAGGAGAAACCAGATGTTTTCTTGGTGTTTTACTATACTAGAAGATGGAGTCAAGTCAACAAAAGCACGAATATAATATATAATTTAAACAACTAACGTCTGACAGCGGTCAGCTAATGTAATACTGTATTTTGGCATTCATTGTGTTTACTGAGAGGAAACGAGTATTTAGCTTTGTGTCATTCTGCATGTGTTGTATCACAAAATCAGCTCTGCATATGTATATATAGTTTTCAGGCCGGAGATGTCAGGATATTCGTATGACGCACTGAATTTATACTGCAAGAAGCTGCAGACTACCCACCTTTCCTTTCAATGGAGGATACAACTAGATAGGTCCCAGCACACTGAGATAAACTGCCTTTGCCTTCATCACAGTTTTTGTCGTTCACCTTTCAAAGTCAGGAGATCAGTTAAAAATATTGAGAAGTTTATCCATTTGCCAAAGCATTATTAAATAGTCACTACAACTTAAAATATTTGTATGAGGCCTGTTCTGTTTAGAATTTTGAAATTTAAGTTAAAAATGACATAATTCTTCACTTTCTAGAGTAAATTTTCAGGACTGCAGATTCTTTATGCGTTCCAAGACTTGGACTGAGGGCTGGAAATTGTGGTTTTCACACTACCACAAGAGAGGTCTGTTGGACTCTCAAACCAGAGCCCAACTGGACCAGGAGAGGGTCAGCAGGACAAAACCCGTGGGACATGGGTATGACATGGCTGCTGGCATCCTGCAACTTCAGTGTGTGTGTGTGCAGGGGAGTTGTAGTGCTGGGCACAGGCAGGGTGCTAACTGGAAGGGATAAGAAAATGCCTCAATCTTCCAAGCTGCCTTACAAAATGAAATTGGGGAATCGTGCCCAGTGCATGGCTTCAGAGTGCTGAAAGGAGAAGGGGGCAAGGCAGAGTCAACAGGGTAGCGATGGACAGGCTGTGGGGGAGAGTACAGGCACAGAAAGCTTGATCTGTTGAATGAAGCAGCTTAAAGATTTTGAGTTAAGTTTTAATGAGGAATAAGGGCATTGTGTTCATTCTGCACTTAATGCTGCAGTTTCTGTTTTTAATCAGACAGGGTTATCAAGTCTTCAGTAACATGTCCCTATTCATATCAGCCTGGTCAACTAAACTGGATGACACTACATTTTAAGGTTTATGTTCAAGTTTTGAGCTGAAGATTCTAGATTCGTATATTGAGTTTTTATTTCAAAATATAGATACACAATTTAATCTTGATATAGTTCTGATGGTCTGTAACATTAGAAGTCATTCTATAATTATGAAGTTGGCCTAATAGCCTCAAGATTTTGATTTTTAAAGAAGAACAATTGCACATCTTTTATTTTCATTACATTTCTTGAACCTCTGCGGGGCATACAGATTGATTTCATGCATTTTTCTTCAATGAGGAGACCGACTGATGTATTTTGACAAAAATAATTAAGCCACAGGTCTCACATGATCACTCAATTCCAGGACTTGGGACTCACTCCAAGAGAAATAACAAATATCGCAATGTAACAAAGATGGGATTTGGCTACAGTGACAGTGCTGTAAGTAGAGTAGAAAGGGTTTTTCACAGAAATTCCCTTTTTATTCCTCCAAAATTCACATACCAGAGTTAGTATGCATAGAGACAGAGGAATGAATTCAAAGAAGGAAAAAGCTGTAGATATAGAGGGTCTGTTTCTTTTGTTTTCCAATTTCAACAAAACCATCTTTTGTTACAGCAGCTGAGGAGGGGGATCTAACAGCACTTAAAACCAAGTTTTTTGTAAGTGTTTCTGCAGGAAATATTTGGATTAAAATCCAAAAATAAATATACTGAGCTAACTGGCTCTTTGAAAAAGTATTTGGTTTACAAATTTTGAAAATAGGAGTAGCAGGGAGGGTATGAAGATTTTGCAAGAGGAATCTATACTGTAAATAAAGCAAACCATGACTATGCATAGTAAGGATGAGTAGATGATTTTTTAAAAACTGATAATACAGATGTATTTTTAACGTAGACTAGTTGCTAGATGGTGTGTCTCCAAATGACCCTAAACCCATTAGAGTGAGTGCAGTAACACATACAGATTTTATATGGTCTGCGAATAGGAAGTTGGTGCTTAAGTTGATCTATAATAGATGCTAATTTACAAATAAAAACCAAACCCATAAATTCAGTCACAGATATAACACATGGAGAAATCATTAACGGATGAAAAACCAGCATAAGTGTGACAAAATCTGGGAAGGACATAGGCACTTATGTCATAGGACTATTTTTCTGTTTGCTGAGCCTTGGAAAGAGTAAAATGATGTGGTCCTTTGCAGTGACCTCTGACTTGTTCACCTGTGGCAAAGCCAGTAGTGCCAGGTTAAAAGGAGTGGGCTGTAAGCGGTAATACTGCTGGTTTGAGTCGGACGGTTCTGCGGAGGAGGATTTTTGTGCATCTGTGAATGTTTTATCCAGCATAGGTGCTACATTCATCTGAATGATTTATTCCACTTTAGGAACTGGAAATTATTCCTGGCTTAATGCTTAAGATTTTTATTTCGTTTTCATGGATGAATTGGTTTCTTGGGAATTGTTCTATGGGAGGGGATTTGGGGCCTGCATATCTCAAACACCAAGAGAGCAGGAAGGCGAAAAGGCTGTGTTGTGTGTTCTGCTCTCCGAGCACAGGCCTTCCAAGGGCTGGCTAACCGAACCAGAGCCCGGTATTTTCAGCTTTCGAAGTCACCCATGCAGAATTATGCCTTGGAATCAAAACTTTTATTTCTCTGAGAAAAATGGTGCTAGTGTCTTCTCTAAGTTTTCTTTGAAAACAGAATTCCAGTGTAATTTTCCCTGCAGCTATGTCTCCTGGAGGGCTGTACTGCCTTTGCTGTCTCTGATGTACTTGCTAATGCTGCTGATTTATAAGACATCATTATGGGTAACTAGTGAATGGTTGAGCTGAAATGCACAGCTAATGTATTTGTTCCATAGCTTGACATCCTAAATCATGACCTTTGCCTTCATGCATGTGAAAGGCCCAGTGTTTTCCTCCTGTGTGTGTTTCTGAATTCAGCCCTCCTACCTCGCTGTCAAAATCTCCTTGATAACTTCAGTGTTAACGGTTGGTGTTTAATTATTTAATTTCCTATCAGTACCCGCTTTTAAAACATAAAGGCATGACACAATGAGCTGTGTGATGGAGGAGCACAGCCTAAAACTCCCAAGTATTAGTGGCAGTGGGGAGCAGAAGCAGGTAGCAGCAGCCCAGGCAGCACCACAGGCAGGCTGCTGGAACGTAGCCGGTAGGCCGCGGGGCAGCACCGAGCTCTCTTACTTTCAGGGCCCCGGGGTCTTGGAAGTGCCATGGTAACCGTGGTTTTGGAGGAAGGTACTGTTTAGTGATAGCTGATAAGTAAGCCAAATCGAAGTCTGGTTTATACTGTCGCTTGGTTCAATTGCAGATGTGTGTGAGGAACTGTAAAGCTGAGGGTTTTGTCTGAGGGACTCTCATCCTACATGAAGACAACTGATTGCAAATGCAGTTCGGTAAAGCCAAGTTATTATATGATAAGCAAAGTCCTTACAGAAGTATATGAAGATCCTATTGTCCCTTCTCATTCTTAAGTCCTTAAAATGCGTTAAATGTGACATCTTCAGTGACTGTCACAATCTTAAAAAGCAGTCATCATGCAGCTGCTGTAGGGGCTTTGTTTTGGGTCGTATGTAAACTTTTGAAAAAACACATAAAAGCATTATTTTCTAAAGTGCAATTTACCTTATGATGAGTAGTTATTATCAATTACCTACAAAGGATGTTGGGTGCCCAAATTTGTTTACTAACTTTAAGTCAAAACCTCCTCCTTCATATTAATGCTTCTGACTGTTTTGTTCATTTATTTTCCATTTCCTGGTTGTTGTATTAATGTTTTAAATTACACTGAAGTAACTTTCACTACATCTTTCTATAGGCATGCTTTTCCAAATGCAATGATAGAATAATCTGTAAAGTGTTTCAGTCTGTCACGTAAAAAAAAAAAAAAAAGTGTTGTTAGTGAAGGAGTTGTCAGTTAGCTGGATGTATGGTGGTAGGAGCAATGGGGGAGAATCTGCTGGACTTCTTAGGGATGTGCTACCCAAGTAGAGACTGGTAGATTCAGTAGAGACTGGTGTTGGGCAGGGCTGAAATAATTATTTCCTGTTGGGTTGCTGTGAGGGTCAGGTGCGTAACTGTTACAGGGCTTTTAGAAATGCCAACCTATAATCCCCAGTTGCTGGGTCATGAGGTGAGCAGACAACCGAAGGAATAGATGATGCTCACAACCTAGGCAGGGGCCTGCTAGCGAGCTGTGTGCTGCCAAAAGCTGTGAAAGCGCAACGCTTTGCCTACTGCGGTAGGTGATTTCTTAAATTCAGAGGCCAGTCCTCCCATGATGCAGTGATAAAGGCAAATCCTGCATTAGTGTTTCTCATACTGTAGCTGTGGATGAAAAGGAAACTTGGGCCTTTAGGACTGGTAATAACGCCACCTTTATTAAGTTTCTATTGAAGGACTGTTTTGAGTAAGATAAATTGATGGGCTGAACACAATAACAGTCAGTATCTCACTTTCAAATACGTAGTGGGCAAGCACTACTGAATAAGAGAAGAAATTAAGCTAAGATGTAGAAAAAAGGTTACTTGGCAACATCATAGAGTATGTAAAGAAGAGAAAGAGAAGGGTCAGGAACTTAATGAATTTTGATTATGGAATCTCCTATAAGTAAGTTGTTGCATGAATAGAAAAATCCTAAACCAAATTTTGGTGTTATACTCTAGTACAGATTGTCTAAAGCAAAAGAGGGTTTATTTCGGAATAAACTGCAGAGAATAGCAAAAGCAGAGCTGCTGTGTACGAGCAAACTGGACTCCCCAGAGGCAGGCAACACTGATCATAGCTCATGCAGAGACAATCTGAGTAAGGTATATGGTGGTAATGAAAGTTGGTGTTCATATTTTGTGTTGTCTGGAGAAAACATGCTTGGTAGTGTAGAAATATCGATTTATAGAACCCATGTTTACTGTGTGACATATTTCTAAAATGCTTCAAGTTACCTTCAGTAACTGGGAGGAAGACACCAAATACAAGAATGCTATGGCCGACAATTAAATTTCTGCCCATCTTGCTAGTATAATTGCAATGGATAAGTGAGCTTTCTGCTATGGTAATAACCTTATTAATATCTAACTGTTGTAGAAAAGAAGATTTCATTGATTGCTGGAGTTCAGATTTTACATTGGGTCTCTGTAGTGGTAACCAGTTGTGTGGCTCAAGTAATCATACATGGTGCTTTGGGGAGAAAAGGAGGTGCAGTACTGAAAAAGAAAAAGTTACCTACCAAACTGAACCTTTCCACCCTGCCCGGCCTACAGTGACATTTTATTTTTAATATAAAGACTGTATTAAAATAAACATAATTTTGTAGAGCATGAATTTTACAAATAAGCTCAGTGGTCCATGGCAACCAAATGTGGTACATCTATGGGAAATACACTTTAATTTGAACTGTTATGGTACCTAGAAAAATGCAGTCTTACTAATGCAGGGAGCTGAAGTTAAAGACATTAGTGGAAGTTATCACACAGTTCAGCAGATAGTAAATACTAACTTAGCATACTAAATCTAGTAAATAATGTTCATCAAATACAGGAACACATCTGAAGTCTGAATTTTCTTGTTTTTCTTCCCAGCCATTGTGGAGAGCAAAACAAAGTCTGTTTGATTTTCTTTTTACTTTCAGGCACCAATTCTTGAACGGTTACTGTTGTGTCAGTTTGTCCCAGTAAGTCCTGGAATACCATTATTTTGGGTGCTTTAAAATACTTGGTTTGTTTGTGCTGCTGCGATGATTGGAGATATTAGCAGACAGTTGTTGTTCCAAAGTAAGCAATGGGTTGCCTTTTACATTTTAAGTTACTATGATACAAGTTAGAACTTCTAACAACTAAATATACATAAAACACTTGTCTCTTAAAAATAATATTTTTTTTCTCTGTTCTGCGTAAATTAAAACAAACAAAGAAACCCTCAAAACCAAACTGCTATGCTGAATCATAGGTAGCTTATGAGATCACATTAACAAATGTGTAACTTGCAAATAGCCACTTGAACTAAATTTTGAACATCATTGACTGTAGAAAAAAAAATGTTTGTTTAGTGCTCTAGCACATCAGCTTGTGGCTTTATAGGTTTTTGAAAGATGAGCTCAGGATTTTCTGTGAGAGCAAGAAGTTGTCACTAGGCTCAATTCTGTAATTGACAGGCTTCATCAAAGGCTTCATCCTCAGTGAGTGTAAACAAATACTGGTGCTGGAATCAGTAGGAGTGCCCATGCCCTTGGATGAAATTTTATGCTAAGCTCAGCTCAGGTGAGAGCCTGTTGCTGGCCCACCTGCAAGATTTGTAATTTAATAGTCCATGCACCTGTTCAGTTATAAGGCAGATGTTGGGGAAAAATCTATGTGAATTCAAAGTATTCCCCCCCCCATTTTTTTCCCAGTGCTTTATTTTAACATCAGAAAAGTAGTTGTATCTGTGTGGTTTTTAATCTTCCGTCCTTAACCAGGTAAGTATTTGAGAAGCATTGTGATCCTTTCTGGATTTTTGGCCTTGTTACCAAAGTCGTTCTTTCAGCATGCTGCGTGTAAATGGGTGTGTATGTGTGTGTGTGCACACTGATGTATAGATTGATTTGCGTTGATACTTGAAATAAGAGATGGGAGGGTTTTAATCTTGTAACTGTTACGAGATCTTTGTGTCTGCTTTAGGGTCGACCCTATCCCCTATGACACTCCAAAACCAGCGGGCCACACGCGATTTGTCTGCGTCTCAGACACACACTCCAGAACAGATGGCATCCAGATGCCTTATGGGGACATCCTTCTCCACACGGGCGATTTCACCGAACTGGGACTGCCCTCAGAGGTTAAGAAGTTTAATGACTGGTTAGGTAAGGAATTACTGCGTTTTGGTGACCCCAATTAACCTCTCCTGTCCAAGTGTCAGTCACTGCTTCCTAATTGAATTAGAGCACTTGAAAATCCCCCCTACCTTTGCTTCACTTGTCTTCATGTGATGTGCTCTTTCTACTTTCAGTATGATTCTGTTAATTAAGACAATTTTAGAAACTTCACTGTATCTTTGCATTGTCTTTGGGGAAAAGATTCTGTCATTCCCAAACAACAACTGTGTAACCTTCTGTGTGCACTAAGGGCCTGGTGACACCTAATGTGAATGCATTCCGTGTCCCATTAGTTGATGCCGTGGGCTTTAATGTCCACATCCAAAGCTATTGCCTGCTGCATTTCAGGTTTATCATACTTTAAAGCACAGCTGAAAGCTACAACATATTCAGAAATGATGAAAGTCCTTTTCCCCACAGCATAGGATGACAAAATCAAAATCCTATTTGAAAGAGCAGAATTTTACTGTGGTGGCAACATGATTGGCCCTTTGAGTTAGAGTTCTGGTTCTAATTTTGAACGCAGATACTCAACAACTCTTAGGTTGAATGCATTTTGTATTCTGCTATGTTTGACAGCAGTGTCTTGCTGGTGTGCTTCTGCAGATGAAGGCAGTTAGATTGCAACGGCAGAAGACCAAAATGAAGGAAGGGAACTCATGCAGTGTGCATGATGCTCCTATTACAAATGCTGCTGGTAGGCTGGCTGGGTACTGCCATGTCACCACTTGTGCTAGAAATACTCGGAGGTGAAAGTGACTCAAGCAGCTGATCTTCCCAAAATGTTAGAATGAATGTAGAGCATTACATAAAAACCTCTGAAAGCATGGCTTTGTCATCATGCTTTACCTCAGTCACTGCAGTCTTTTTTGCATGCTGTATGATGGCTGCATCTCTACGTGTCTTTAATAGCATAATTTTATTCCATTGGAGTTCGTTGGCTGACCCTTCAAGAGATAAGTAAAGAATATTAAAGATTTACAAAAGCAATTTTTAAATAAAAGAGCTTTCGTAGTCTGTCTTTTTCACCTACCTTTGCATTTTCTCCACACTGTTCTTTCTGTCTTTCTTACGGCCTCCTCTGATTTCTCTAGCCTAATTTTAAAGAATGCTTTTCCATCTTTTTATGGCTGTGCATGCAGGACTGGGGCTCTCAGGTACTGCTGTATTACTGTAATTCCATTTTACTGATCTTATTTCTAGAAAGCAGTACCAGATTTTATGGCCCCAAAACTATCCTTTCTCTCGAATGTAATCACAAGGCTAGGAAAAAAGAAGTGGTATGGGAAATAGGTGGATATGTACATAGGTTGAGGGAAGACACAATAGGAGAATAATTTTCCTTTTTATGCATTCTTTGGGGTGACCTGTAAATGTTCAAGTACTGTGAAAGAGGAAGAGAAGGAGCAAAGCAATGTAAGGGCTGTGGGAGGCTACACAACTTCCCTGGGGTCGGGCAGTGTGGTCTCCACTGAGTTCCAGCTGTTGTAGAGAAGGTGGGCAGGGCAGCACTGCTCTGCAGTGAGGTTCAGTTGCCACAGATGGGTTTTGTATCAGTCAGCTCCAGGAAAGGAATTGCTTTCTGGAGAGTGTAGACTTATGAAGTCTGCCCCTACCAAAGTTTGTCTTCGGACTTCAGGTCATTACACAAGTATTTTGATACACTCAGAGCCCATGTCCCTTGCTTTCTGTTGGAAAATGTTAACTCGATACTTACTGCTGAAAGCCAAAGCAAGTAAGCTGCTGTTACGTTCTTAGACTTTCACAGGGACTCTTACAGTATCAGTAGCCACTTGGCATTCCCCTTGTGTTTAACAGGTATTTCATGATGATGCTATTTTATCATACATCCTTGGTTTAACATTTGCAACAGAAGGATTATAACCCTTTAAATAGGTTTTGTTCCAGCCTCAATAATTTATCGTGGGGCTTTCTTAACATATATATAGTTCTTGCAGAAGTCAGTGTGGTATTTATCTGAGAAAGCAGGTTTTGCATTCCTTGGCAGTCTGTGTCACTGAAACTGTCTGGAAGCTGTGAGAGAGCCTGCTGGCTTCGGCCTCAGGCTTTCATATTTCAGGTACAGAGAAAATCTCTTCTGGTATTTCATTGTGGTGTGTGTCTTTTTTTTTTGTTGTTGTTTTTTTTGTTTTTTTTTACATGCACAGAGTCTACTCTTGCATCTTTATATATAAAACAATGCTGGTTATTAGGTTTCTAGTATGAAGTGAGGCTGCAAATTGATTCCCCTGTGGAGTCATGTCATAATGGTGAATATTTGCTCCGGTGCTGCCCTCTCCTCATCTGGAATCAAAACACTATGAATTCATGCACGTCCTCTTGTCACTTTATTTCAGGCTCCTGTCTGTAAGCTGGGAGTAATCACATATTACTATTTGCTGTGCATATTGTGAAAATTAATACCTTCAAGGTTGTGAAGTGACATGTAATAGTATAAAAAGTACTTACCAGTGGCAGGCAGGGACGAGGAGGATTCCTTTTTCTGCTGCCATACAGTGGAAAGCATCTTTCTTCATCATATTTGGTAGGAACCTTATTCCGAAACAATGCACTGAGAACTCCCATCAAATACAAGGTTGTCCTTACAGAAAGGGGTTTCATATCTTTTGCATGCTTGTTTTTTTTCCCTGGCAAACCTGTTGTAAAGCAGTAATAAAGACAAGGCATTTCTATCACTTCTACCTTTAGGGAATGAAGCAAAATTAAAGCTAGACTTCATTTTACAGCTTAGTTTACCTACTTTGTGGTGAAACAACAGGGGCTTATCTCTCCACTAGGATTATATAATGGGATAACAAAAACACAATGACGGTTCCATAATTTTCTTAACAGGAGAAAGCCAAGGGAAAATTTAAAGGGTGATGATTCTCAACTCCTGTCTCGATTTTATTTCACTGGCTGTTACATATGTCAGAGTTGCATAGGATTGAGAGCAGTTCCATCAACCCTGTGACTTTACAATTGTGGGTCTTGCATAACTTTGCAAGTCTTTGCATATTTCACCTGAGCAAAATGTTCAGCATCTTGTCCATCTACTTCATTAACATTCATTCTTCTTTCTCCTTTTTGCAGCTGAATCACAGAACGTGCTTTCATGTCTTCCCTCCCGTTCTTCCTAGCTTTCAGCCCATCATGCAACTTTTTACTAATTCTTATGTGTTTTTTTCCCTTTGCCTGATAAATTTTCATTATTGGTTTTGCATGAAAGTCATCTAGGCTCATACATTGAGTAACCTCTGTGGTCACTTAGTGATTGCGTACACTGGCTGAGGTAATTTATTCACTTTGTTTTGGTGTGAACACGTCCCTTGGGTCTTGTAACTGCTATAATCACTTGACCTCAGTGACTGTTAAATGCTTTAAACACAGTTATTTTAAATTTATAATTGTTTTCATTAAAAATCTCTGATAGTAACTTAACTGACCTTGCAGTAAACACAACAGTTTGTGCTGAGGAAGAACTATGACATTATTATATGCCCCGTGTATTTCTTACCGAATGTATTCAACATACCATTATTATCATTGTTCATATTTTCCTCAGCCATTCTCATTCAGTCATATATGGGAAACGAACTACAGGAATGTCTAATTATAGCTCTGTCTTAATATAATACTTCCTTTCCTGTGTGATGGGAAGGGATTGAATAACTCAGAAGAATTGAAATGAAAAGAAAGCAAAGCTAAACTCGGGTAGATGTATCTTCAATGAGTGATATGCTTATTGGTCTCAGTTAGCAGGGGCTTGATTGTGCAGATCCTTACTTGGGTGAATAATTTGTATCCATTCTAATCATTTTTCTGAAAAAGACATTTTTTTCTTCAGATTATCTTTTTCTTGTAGTTCTCTCTTATTTATGATCTGTGTTGTTTTGTTGTTGTTTTTAATGCAAAATTTCTAATATAAGGTGTATTACTGGACAAACCAGGCAAAATTCTGTAGGGCCAGTGGATAAATCCAGTAGGTGAAATTACTGCCAGTTAACAACTTGTGGCAGTGAGAGTAAAATTTGGCTAGATTTTTTTTTCTCAGTTGTTTGAGGATTTGGCAGCCTGATTATATTTTTTCTTTCATGTTTTGTTTTTGTTTTGAATGTGTGTTTCAGATTCTATCCTATCATTGCCCTGTTATCCTAGGAGTTGAGGAATTCTGTGAACGCTTTTGTGACCAATTACCTATGGGTTTGGACTGTAACAAGTTCTTATTTACCTGTAACATATCTTTGTGTTTAGTGTTGATACAACTAAAATAAAAATTCAGCTTTTTTTCCCATGGTGTAGCTCCTCTATCATGTTACTTAAAGTGAGAAGAAAAGAGTGGTTATACTATTTTAATGTGGTGTTTTTCTTGCTACTTTCAGAAGCCTGTGTGGACGTGGTCCTCAGAAATGTATTGTCGGTTCTTTTAAAGTTTATTTTTCTGTTAGTAGGACTGATGTTACAGTCCATGTTACTACTCATGTATGAACGTTTAGTTCTAGAAAATAGCTGCTTCAGGCTGGAAGTGTTGGCTGTAACATGGAAAAAATGACAAGACAAGAAGCGCTCTGAAATGTGGTGTGGAGGCATGGACAGACAGGTTTTGTCTACACTTACATTTCTTCATTTAGCTCCTGTAAAAGCTTGAAATTATATCCAAAATTGTCAGCTAGGACCTGCCAAAATAGTCTTTGATCTTCAAGGTAATATACTTAATGGGGGTGAGGGGGAAGAGCTGTAACAAAATAGTATGATAAATTCAAGCTCTTTTCTTATCACCATTTTAAAATTCAGGGTCACAGTCTTCATATATTCTTTCTCACTCTGTCAGGCTCAGTTGTTCCCTCATCTTACCAAGCCTTGATCTGCTATCCAGGGAAATTTCATTTAGGGCTTTGTGTGACTGTGTTCCTTTTGATTCTGTGCACTGAAAACAATTTCACTATGACCAACTGTTTATCATTCAGAACCTCTGCTCCTTACAAGTGTATTTCAGATGTGAATTATCTTAACATCTGACATGAGACTTTTTTTTTTTTACAAAAACAAATCAGCTCTAAGTTTTTCAAAATTCAGAGGATGTTAGCTTAAAGTATTCCAATCTAATTTAGATCCAAAAGGAAGCTTATGCATATTTTAAAGGAAAATTATGGCAATAAAAACAAATTTCTTCCTATTTTTATAAAATGATTTATTTCTGATTTGTGTTTTTACCATCTGGAACATATTTTGAACTCTATATTGCTCTACTTGTTTTAGCCAGAATGAATAATTAAGTGACTAAACATAAAATACCGTTTTGATGAACAAAACTCTTTAACAGTTGGAAAAAAAATGGCATTCATTGCAAGTGAAAGAAAATGCTGAGGTAGCTTTAATCCTGTAAGTATGAGTTTTGCACAGCTGTTCTGGGAGAGAGGGAAGCAACTTTCTGAAATGTCTATTAGTCTAATTTTGAAAACAGCTATGTCTTCTGTGAGTGATTTCAGCAAGGAGCTACTTCAGGCTTCAGACACTGGAATGGACTACATGTATTTTAGCAAGAGGTTGGTACCTGCATTCCTCTTTACATCTAGAAAAGAAAGCTCCTTTAGGAGCTCTTTGTGATTTGTAGGGCCAGACCAGGTCAGCTGTCAGCTTCGGAGGTGCTCTGAACTGGAGACTAACAGAGACTTTATGGTGTACCAGCAAGCCTGCGCAGACAGTTGTAACACATCCACCTGCTTAGTAATTCTAATAGGCAATACATGCAGAATTTTATGAGCATGGAATGTGTTGATGCAATTTCTTTTAAAATAACAGCAACAAAAAAGCATTTATATGATAGAATTTAGAGTCTTAGGCAAGTTTTGGTTTTTCTTACTTAGTTTTCTGGAATATGTATCTCATTCCATCTTTACGGTAAGGTTTTATAAGGATTCTTCCAAGTTCATTTAGATTTTATTGCAATATGAATTCTTAAAAATATTTCCTTTGCTTTTGCTCTAACTTGAACTGTTTAATGTCACTGTTGAATTCTCATTTGTACTTAGTTCTAAATTTCCATATGGCTTGAACAAGTTAATCATCAGTTCTCAGCTTTTGTTTGCATATACCTTTTTTAGGCATAGCAATACTGATCTTAATTTTTTTCTTCTCAGCGGAACACAGAAGTAATTTCCATGTTGCATTTTATTGTATTTATAAAATAACAGGAAAATACAGCCAGGTGCATTTTTTTGTAATAGGCTGAATAACGTTTTCCTGATGTAGCAATCTACAGTGAAAAGGTGAAAAATGCAAGAGCCCTACTTTTTTTCCTACTTTTGTTCTATGTTTCTTTTAGTTCCTTCTTTATATTTATCCTCTGCTCTGAGTCAGATATTTATTATGTGATTTGTGGGCAACAGACCCCTTAATGTATAACTTAAAAGATCAAATAAAATAAATTACTATTATTTCCACACAAAGTTTCCACTGAATAACACTGGTGCTTATGCAGAAATTCCACGTGAGTTTATTCATATCTCATCACTTGTTTCTTGTTTTGCTCTTGTTACTCCTGGCAACTTTTTGTGAAGAAATTTCACAAGAAACTACTTCTACTGTCTGTTAATGGCACACAAAGAAACTTTGAGCTTTTTTTCTTATATTGTAGTCACCTACTTACTGGAGATACAGCGTAAAATTCTCTATACAAGTTGTGTACTGCTAAACGCAATCAGCCAAACCAAATACTGAAGTATTATTTGACAGCCATTAGAAAATGACTCAGGTTAAATATGCTTTCAAACAGAATAATCTTCTAGATTAAGTAGTTCTTCATGTGTTCAAATCTAGTGTATTCACTTGGTAATTTTCAATGAAGGAGAGGAGCAAGAGAGCATTGGAAGGTATTGCACAAGTCTTGAACAGGACTTTCAATCACAATAATTGCTCAGTCATTTCTTGGATCTGTTTCCCTGGTCTGCTGTTGTCTTAAAAGGGCAGGGAATGATCAGGTTTCAAATAGCAGACCGTAATGAAAACTGATTTTGAAAGTAATCAAAATAATTTTCTTTCACTTCCTTCTTTCCCCCATATCTATGGTTGTTGCACTGACCAGTTATCAAGCAAGTAACACTATTCAAATAGAAAGTTTTGTGGGCATTGTCATCAGCTTCTTCCACGAGCCTTGCTGCAGCAGACACATATCAGCTGTGAGAATGATTCCAGTGGAAAGCAGTCACCATCAGTTTATTGTCACAGAAATTAATTGTTGCATCAAAATATGCAAAGTGCAAAAACTCCTGTCACTTAAATTTTCACATCACGCTCGTCGTATTAACAATATCTAATTAAAATAAGAAGTCTTTTGGTTAGCAGAGCATCACATTCCTGCTCAGAAAGAACAATGGTTTCAGGGGGTGGAGGAGTTGTTTCGAGCAGAGAGAGGTTGGGGCTAGGGGGAGAAAGCACTGCAGATTTTAGTATAATGTGTAGTGTTCAAAGAAATTTTATTTCATCATAAAGATTAGCAGGCTGTGTAATTCAATTTAAAGCTGGTTGGCAGTGTCCTGTCTATTACAGAGACTTTTTTTTTTTAATCACCACTCTTTTTTTAATGTCGTATGTGACTACAGAAGCTGACAGACAGCAGGAATGGTCTCTGGGTTTTGTGCTTCGCACCCCCCTTCCTCTTTTCAGTTTCAGTTTTCAGTGTGTGAGATTACCTTAAACTGAGCTACAAAAACGGTACTTCAGTGAAATGCCTTACTGCGTTTTTTTTTGCTTTGTAGAAAATGATATTTTTTTTGTGGCCAGTCTGTGAGAGTGAAGATCTGCTAAAAACATTAGATTGAGGGGTTGAATCAAGCTTAAAACCCAAATGTTAGCATTTATTCACAGTATTGTGGACATTACTATGCAGTAGAAAAGCAACATGCAGCAATTTATGTTAATGCAAGACTGGCAGACCTTTATCTTACAGTAATTGCCAATACTAGGGGGTTAATAAATGTTCCAAGAATTACTGACTTTTTTTTATTAAAGAAAAATAGATGGTTGCTTCTTACTGGCTATGAGCAGCCTGTGTAGCTTGTTAATTAGCCCTCTTGTTCCAGTGGGTGAAGCTGAGGCTTTGAGCTCTGACAAATTCTGCATGGATTTTACGTATCCAGAGCGATAAAGTCCTGGCACAAAAGGACTGTGAAACAAAAACCTGGGCAACACCGTCTCTTCTCCCCCCTACTCCCCACCTCCCAGCTTGCCTGTTAGAAGTGCTTGAAGCCTGCACTGGTTATATTGAGGGAATATTTTGATTTCAGAGGACAGCTGTTGTATTTGTGGGCAATGTGGTACTACTGGTGGGGAGAAAAAGGGGAAGAGAACTCCTGTCAGAGCTCAACTTCTGTTGGAGGAGGAATTTGTGTTTTCTTTGTCCTGTTTGTCACCCTGAGCATGGCAGGGTGAAAAGCTGTACTTGTTCCGAGAGTCTTTCTCCATAGGGTGGTGACAAGGCCGAGAGGCAGCCGCTTCTCTCAGCCTCGTGGTGCAGCGCTGGAGGAACCGCTGTGCTGCCGTGTCCCAGGGCAGGGCAGCTCCCAAAGCTGGCCGTGTGCTGGGTCGCGCTGGGCGCTGAGCTGCTGGGGCTCGCTGTGGTGCCTTGCTGCCTGGAGCTGCCCTGCTTCTCTGTTCTGCTTGCCAGCTGCAAGACGACAGCTCCTAAAGCCTCTCTTCCTATTGACGGGTCTGTAGTAGAGAAGGAACAAAGCAGCACAACAGGGGATAGCACTGCAAGGAGAGGGGCAAGGAGATGCAAAGCCAACACAGGAGAGAACAAAATGACTTCAAACTGGGGGAGGGATGGCAGCTCCAGAGAAAAGAAAGACAAATGAGAGCACGGGGATGTAAAGTAGTAGAGATTCACCTGCTTTTTCCAGAGCTTCATTTCTTCCCAAGATAATGAAATTAACAAATGAGAGCTCAGGAACACTCTGTACTTTCGAATTTCCTGTGACTTATGATGAGTGAACCTTCAAGGCCCCAGGGTTATACACGTCTCTTCTAATGAACCACAATCTTTAATATTACAAGCCAGGCACCAGGGTACAATAACTCCTTTTCTCCTCAGTTGTTGCCCTTTATTATTTTTGTGTGTGTGTGTAACTACCAACAGAAAGATGAAGAGTTTTAGATTAAAACAGAGCTGCACATGCTAAAAAGTTACTGTGCTTCCTTACTTTCATCTGAGCTGCCCTCCCTTGTGTGCTACCCTTGAATCCCCCCACTCCTTAAGAGGCATTTGCTATTTGCATTTCCTGCTGAGAGATGAGCAGAAAAGCTGCAAGGCAACCATGAATTTTTCTGCCTTTTTCTGCAAGAGATTTCTCCTGAGCGTTATGAGGAAGGAGTTCATCCCTTCTGCTCTCCTGCGTCCCTGCTGGAAGCTTTGGAGGTCACTGGGAATTAAGTAACAGTGCTGGCTGTACTCATGCTCCTGAGAGCCAAGGTCGCAGACTAACATCCCTTCATATCCCCTGGTGAAGGAATTCCTGGAACAGCCCTGGTGTCTGTAGGGTCTGCTGTAGGGGAAGCCGTTTCCCACATGCAGTCACCTGGTTGCAAATAACAGCCCTGTGGCATTTGCTAGACTTTGAAAGTGGGGAAGGATTGAGCAAGGATGGCTCAGGGGATGCTGTGCTCTGCCCGTCACCTGGGCAGTCCCCATGGGGCAGCGCTGGGGGCAGAGGGGAGGAAGAGCCGCTGCTTTGATGACTGACAGCTCTGGGTATATGTGCTAAAATGAGGTCTGACATTTGACTGAATTCCTAGAGAGGATGGCATGTACAGTTATAGTGGAAGCAATATAGCCATTCATAAACAAATGCTTCCGTGAAGCCAGCTGTAAAAACAATGATGCTTGCCTTTGAGGTGAAAGGGCAAAACCTTAGCAGAAAGGAGTATAAATAAGACATAAATTGTTACCTTTGTGTAAGTGACTGAAATAGCTGTTCTGTTAGTGCTTTGTCTGAATGACCAGCTGTGATTAACTATGTTTGCTGCGTTATTCAGCAGAAGTTAGGATCTGCATACCTTGCCTTTTTATGGCAGTTTTTTCTTTTTTTAAGTCTAGAAATGATGACTAAAATGGGTAAGTCAAGAAAGACCCTACTCTGAAAAAAGCACAGTAGATGAAAAATTGCAAATGCTGCATACCCCAGCAGTTAATGATAGCATTTAATGATAGAGAAATACTTACTCATCTACCACAGTCCTTGGTGTATTTTGTGTACACAAAGGGAAACTACAGATGCTGCATCATAGAGATTTTACAACACCTCACAAAAATGTTACTGTAAATTCAAGCGCACAGATATAAGTACCATGAATCACACATACTCCTTTAGCTTGCTTTAAAAATACTTAATTACCTTAATATGTTAGGCACTTACTATTATCCTTATTTTAATAAGGAGCGGAGATGGCTGGGGCAGAGGGCCAAAGTATGTATAGTAGCAAGGACAGAAAGATAAGGCTTACCTGAGTTCTGGCACAAATAAAGCACGTGAACTCTGATATTGCAGAATGGAGTTTATATTCTTTACACTATTTCCATTCATCTCTTTTGTTACCCTTCTTTGGAAGGACGATTAGGAGGTATTTTGGCACATAGGTTTGCCCACTAAAAGTTGAAGAGTGGCACCTTGGATTTTTAAAAATCTTCACTCTGAACTTTCTATTGTGGGGCCCTGGGATGCTGTAACATGAACAATTTGGTAATTGAAATTCTGCAAAGCCGAAAGAAGAGAGGAGGTGGCAAAATGTAGTACCAGAGGTGCAATTTGGAACTCAGAACTTGCTGGCTCTGATTTCCATTATAATTCCAATTTCACTTTAGAGCTGATTTCAGGCTTAGTTTCCTTCCTTATTTTTTAATGTTTGGGCTTAGTATATGTGCTTAAACCTACAAGGAAAATGTCTGAGGCTATGTGGCATTATCTTCAGGCAACTGTAGATGGCTAGGGAAAAAAACAAACAAAAAAAGACAAAACGGAATATGAGAAATTCAGTTCATTGTAATAAGATGATACAGCTGGAGTGATTTGGTTGTCTCCTTTAGTAGCTAAGAAACCTCTCTGTGGGCTGGATTATTAAAAGGAATTTCCTTACAGGGCTCAGGAGATCCCTGATATCCAAGTTCATCTTGAAAGACTGTAATGGAATGTTTAGGTTTATGTAGAAGAACAAATTTAAATGTGGGATTCAGAAGATAGTACTGGAGGATCGCAGAGATCTGCATGAATATTTTTAGTTGACTGTAATTTCTGTTTGCATTCTCTTAGTACTTTGTCTTTTTTTATCCTCTAAAAAATTCGGGGGTGGACTGTGAAGGTAATTCTGAAACGCAGTACATAGTGCTGTCAGAAGTGTACTGGTCTGCTTCTAGAAATGGAGTTTAGTTCAGGTTTTAGATTTCTCCTCTTGTGACTTAGAAGAGGAAGAAACAATTCCCAACCAACATCAGCATCACCATCTGAAAGCATGTTTAAAAAACCATTATGAATATTAGATTTGCTTCCTACACTAAATGTTTACAAGTAAAACCACAACAAATGAACACAGCATAATGTTTCAAAAGGAACTAATTGCTTTAGCACATTGGAAAATGTTACATTCTTAGTTACTAAAAAGCTGATGTCCTGCTTTTAGACAGCATTCTATGCTTTTAAAACCTTTATGATATTTTAAAAACGTTACCTTATTTTTCTTCTTCTTCCTTATGGTTTATTTTACTTGTGATTATTCTTGCTGTTCCTGCTTATTAATTGTTCCTTGCCATTATTGGACTCTATCCACGTTATGTTAGTATTTGGTAGTCAGGTAAGTCTGGGCACCAGTATGTTTTACTGTTTATCAGTAGTGTACTCAAAAAATCATACTTTTGAAAGGAAGATATTCAGTTCCATGTACAAAAATGGAAAAGGTATTGTTGTGGTTTAACCCGGCCGGCAGCTGAACACCACACAGCTGTTCGCTCACCCTCCTCCCTCCCTCTCTGGGATGGGGGAGAGAAACGGGAAAGTGAAGCCTGTGAGTTGAGATAAAGACAGTTTGTTAAGACAGGAAAATAATAATAACAATAATAATAATAATGATAATGATAATAGTACTACTACTAATAATGTGTACGAAACAAGTGATGCACAATGCAATTGCTCACCACCCACTGACCGATGCCCAGCCTATCCCCAAGCAGCCGGCCCCCCCACCCCGGCTAGCCACCCCTATATATTGTTCAGCATGACGTCAGATGGTATGGAATACCCCTTTGGCCAGTTTGGGTCAGCTGTCCTGGGTCTGTCCCCTCCCAGCTCCTGCTGCACCCTAGCCTGCTCGCTGGCAGGACAGAATGAGAAGCTGAAAAGTCCTTGGCTTGGTGTAAGCACTGCTCTGCAACAATTAAAACATCAGCATGTTATCAGCGCTCTTCTCATCCTAATCCAAAACACAGCATCCTACCAGCTACTAGGAGGAAAATTAACTCTGTCCTAACTGAAACTAGGACAGGTATGTAAAAGATACTGCATTATCAGAGGAAAATTCAACTAGGTATCAAAAGTTTTTTTTCTTCTCGTAAGAAATGTTCTGATCACCTTTCTGGGATAGAGAAAAAAGGAGGCATTTGAAGGGATTGTTCAGAAATACTGACTCGGCTTCCCAGGCTGTGAGGCAGAGGGAGGTGTCTGCCTATGCTTTGGCAATTGTAAGCCACTGAGACTCTGCGTCTTTCCTTTAAAAATGAGGAAACAGTTAATGGGAATGTGTTCAGAGAGGAAAGAAGAGAATGTTTCTGGCAATTAATTGCAAATCCTGATTTGTTTATTTATGTATTTATTTTAAGATCTGTAGGTAGATATTGGAAATATCTTGGTCCAGGTCCATTTCTCAGTCCTGCTGCTCACATGAAGCTCCCTGTTGGTAAGGCAGCAGAACAATCTGAGGCAGTCTAGATCTGGGTCCTGCATTCATAATTCTAATTGATTTGCAGCAAGTTTCTTTCAGTAAGGAGTAAAAAATTGCCACCCAGACTAGCAAGTCTTTTTTAAAGATTTTATTTTGTCTGGTAAAACGTGCCCTTAGCACTTGCTGGACTTTTGTCGTGTGAAAATACATGTACATGAAAATACCAAGCTATCGTCTGTGATGATTATGATTAGCTTAATTACTTTCTATATAATTGTTCTCAAGATGACCTCCTTTTGGATGGCTTTTATTCATTTATTTTTTATAAATATATAAAATATAAAAGACTTAATTGAAATTGTAAATTACAGAGACAAAGGGCATGTTATGAAAATAGGTCCAGAACTGTTTGTGTCAGACAGTGACTGCTGGTTTTGACATTCTCAAGATTCACTGAGAATAATCATTTAAATTGATACAGTATGTGCATGCACAAGGTAATACCAACTACCAATATATTATTTCAAAAACTGGTGAGTTTCCTTATAGAGAATTAGGTTATATAGTGTGGGGGGGACTCCAAAAAGAAAATAGAATTGTGTATTGATGCCTTTAGAAATATTATTTGAGGGCAATAAAATGTTCCCTGAAATTCCCTCCTGAGTGAAGAAAATGGAGTTTGTTTGCAGTAATTGCATTTACTAGCATTTGCTTTCACACTTTCCAATATGAGTTAAGCCAATTGGAACTTGTGATTTCGTTTTGCTTATTGGCAAAAGTACCATGTAAATTGATCTGTGATGCATTTATAGAGAATGCTTTGAAAATTTTGAAATAAAGATGGCTTTTTCATATTAGATTTAGATAGTGCTAGGGTTCATTTCTTATTTTAGCCTAATACAATAGTAACCAAAACCATTCCTTCTCAATTTTTTCTTAATCAAGTTGAAGAAGAACATTTCTACGTAGCCCAACTGGCCCTGTGAAGGCATACTTTGTTTCCATTTTCAGCACTGAGCTGAAATCAGTCTAAAGCTTGATGGCCCTGGTGTGTTACATCTTAATGCACTGATGTTTGATGTTCATGGTCACAGGAGAAAATGTAAAATTCTGTTGGACAAAATATAACATTTCTGTATATCTGCCCACAGGATAGACCTAAAACTATAGGAGATTAGATGCAAATTTCATTGTAAGTGTAAATATGGGGTAATCCTGTTTAAAGGAATACCCTTCAACTCTACCAGACAAAAACAAGTTCTTAGCTGAAAACCTTATGTAATGTCCCAAGTGAACTCTATTTCACTTAAAGGATCTCTCTAAAAGCATGCATGCAGCATCAAAGTGGTCATGCTAGTCCTTTATGTATTGCTTTGTTTATAGGAAACAGAAGTGGAGGAGGAACTACCATTTCTGCAAGAATCCTTTTTAGAAATGAAAGGGAAAAATAAGGCTATCGTGATTTGCAGTGAGGGTGTTGTTTTCAGAATTTGCTAAATTTAAAGGGAAACTTCATAGCTGTCAGCTTTTTTGATTTTAAGTTACGGTTTTTTTTGTTTTTTTTTTTGAAAGCTCCATCTTTTTGGTTATATAAATACAAGCCTGAAAAGAAACCCTTTCTGTGGACTCATAAACAGAGAAATCTGTGCTGCTTAAGTTCCAATTATGATAATTTTAAAGCCAATTTTGGGGACTTCTTACAGCTACAGTTGGCAGTGCTGTGAGCTGCAAAATCCTGAGGATAGTTTTTGTGAGCTTAGACTAAACAAAACCTTCAGATTCTTTTTCAAAGCAAATAAATGTCATGTATTAATTGATAAGACCTTAGAGAAACCTTCTGTTTCAAGAAAAAAAAATCAATAACAGAAGTCAAATGAAATTCAAAAATGACTTTGAGATCAAAAACCAATGTGTTGTAATGTCAGAATGCTACAGAAGCTGTGCAATGCTGAAGTGAAACAAAAGGTTGTCCTTTATGTTATGCTACTTTCTTTCTATTAGAGGAGAAGGATATTAATCACAAACAGTTACATTAGAATAATGTTATGGTTGAGACATAAATACATAAAAGCAAGGAATTGTTACGATGTCAGAGCTTCGTTAAATCAGACCCGTAGCTAACTAGGTTCGGCAGTATATATGGCCCTGTTTCAGGGTTCGTGCTGTGCTTGGTGATGTTGTGGCCCAGTGTTGTACCAAATTCAATTCATTTACTTAGATGGGAGAAAACAGAAGTACTTGGTATTAGGCAATGCCAGTTCTGCAGCCTCAGATGGCTCATAAGTGACCATATAGGTACAGCAGTGCCTGCATCTGTGGTCACTCAGAGAGGATTGTATAGGCTGCAGTATCTTAGCACTGGGTAGCCGAGTTACAGGTGCTGAGGCAAGATTCACTCAATACTTCCTTGCTTTCATGGGTTTATGACTCAACCTTGGCATTATTGTAACGTAGTTTTTTGTGTTTAATGTTTCTTAGACTTGGTTTTCCATTGCCAGCATGGAAGAAATCCTAATGCATGAGTTTCAGAGGAGAAGGTAGCAGTCTGAACCTGCTGTGTGGCTCGATCAGCAAGTGTGAGTATTAACGCTAGAGCTGTCAGGCCTTGTGAAAATTAATGAAGCCTGACGGTTACAGAGTGAAAGGTCAGAGGCAGAGCTTGCACTTACGTAACATTTCTGTTTTGTTGTGTCTAACAGCATTTTCAACAAAGAGGAGCTTTAATGTGCGAGCTTTAGATTTATCACAGGAACTCAAGGGTCTCAGCCTTTGCTTCTCCCTGCGCTGTGGTCTGATGTTTTCCTTGCATAAAGGCAAAACAGTTAAACTTTCATTCATCTACTCGCCTTGCTGCATTTCCCATGTGTGTTTTGCCTTTATTTTTCCTTCTCCAGATTTTCTTTTGGAGGAAAAAAATGAAGAGGCATCTGAACTGATGAGAGTTTAAAAAGCTGGTGGAATACTTTTCATCAAAAAGATTTTGAGATCTTGGGCTTCAGCTCTTTCTGCTTCTTTAGAAACTTGTTCTGGTTTTGTGCATGTTCTGTCTATTATTTGCCTGCTTTTTTTGTTATTTATTTCATTCTTCAGGTTTCTACCGATACAAAGGAAAGATGTATAGAAATACATGGGTTATGTTTTCAGTCAGTATATCAGTTGGCATCAGCATTAACTGTTTCATTGAAGACTTCTTATGCAGGCTGTTTGATTAAAACAGCCAGAATATTTTTAAAGCCAATCATTCTCATCCTAGAAAGGATGTTTTTTTTTCCATACCCAGTTTTGAATCTCCATACCTACAGTGGGTGGATAGTTATCCTTTATGGTGAGAGAAGTCCAGCATATCATGTGAAAGTTTAGGTCTATATAACTGTACTTGTACAGTCTAACTCATTTGTTGCTGCTGAAGGAGAAATCAGATCCTTTCTGATACTGTTGCTTTTAAAATTCTGAAAGGGGCTTGTGAGTGTTGTGATTATTCTATAAATGCTGGGAAGAAGAGTAATAACCATCGCCTTGAGATTCAATGGACTTTCCATGGGAAACCTCTTTGAGGAATTCCAGTGCTACTGAACGGTGGTAATGATATTTGCTGGCTGCTATCAGGGCACTTATTCAGCTGTGGTCAGACAGCTGATGGCAACCTGAGATGCTGCAGGGACTGGAAGGCCATAGGACCACATAAAATCTGCTCCTTCAGTGTTTATCTCTAGACATGCATAGGGTTGGTTGTAAGTGAATGTTCCAGAGCTAGTTATGCTATCTTTGAAGCATATATGATACACTGTAAATTGGAGGTGATTGACTTGCACAGGCATCTCACTTGTAGAGATTTTCCTTCTTTTTGAAAGGACAAAGCTTTTTACTTCAAGGTTTCTCAGCGCAGTTTTCAGGATATGGCCAAAGGGTCTATGAGACTGTGAAAAGGCCGTGAAAGCACTTAACACTTCATGGAAGTGTTGTGTGGTGTGTATAGTTAGTGCATGTGTGTGCATATTCAGAGCTTCACATCAAAAGTATTTGTTTAGCAATGGTGTGCAAATACAGGTTTGTACCACTATATATAGACAGTATTATGTTATTTCTAGCTCCCCTGCCTCCCAATGCATTTTGTAGATAACAGTAGTCAAAAAACAATGTGATTTTTTTTTATTTTTATAGGGAGTCAGTAGTTAACATTCATTGACAGTCAGACTGCTTTTCATGTCTGGCAGCTCTACCGAACTTCAGTTGTGCGACTAAGTTGGACTTGTATGAAGCATGCCATTAAAATAGAAATGGTTGTTCAATGGATTAAGGATTCCTAGGATCAAGTATTTAAGGTAAACTTAAACCAAAAAACAACAATGTAATTTTTATATTTAAAGTCAGTCTGTTCAGCTTCTGCTTTAAAGTGCTGTGCATCGTTGCTGCCAGTGAAAGAAGTCCTGCCTTACTAGCACGGGCATACAGTCTTGTTCCTTATTTGCTGCATCGGTTTTCAGCAGGTTTGGTTTCCTGATCCACTGTGCTCTGTGGCCACCAAATCCGCGTGCTGGCAAAGGGGCTTAGTGGCAGAGGAGTGAGAACGAAGGCTTGTGGATCAGATGGAAGAAAGTATTGCTATATGGGACTCTAGCTTGACAGTGAACTGACAAACAGAAAAGTTACAGAAATCTTCTGAGGCTGCCAGATTAATGTATTAAATATATATGTATATATTTTTATTTTTTTTATTTTTGCAAATGATTTGCAGTTACGTATCTTTGTTCTTCTTTGAGCAAGAGTGATATTCACCTTTTGTCCTTCAGGGTAACAACTTGTCTAGCTGTGACATTTTCTTAACTACTACCTTCTGCTCTTGTTATACTCCTATTGAGGGCAGATGTTAAATGACATCTTGGCCAAAAAAATATTAACATATACTGAAGATACACACCACGTGTGCGTGCATGTGCACATATATGTATTCTATACCTTTTTAATATTTCAAATACTTCAGTATAAGTGACTCTGCTTCACAGACTTAGTGCTCTAATCATTTTTAGAAGCTGTGATGTTAGCCTTTTGATTTCATCTGGAAAACAGTTAAGTATTTTTAATTTAAATTTAGCTTTTACTTTGTGAGTTGATATTTGGAGTTTCCGAAGTGCTTGTCCCAGCGAACACATCAAACTCTTCCTAGCTTGAGAAGTTATTCTTCTCTTTTTCAGAATCGCAGCGTAAATTGGAATGAATAATGTTACTGAAACATGATAGAAAATTTAGTAGTTAGGAAAGTAGTTTAATGAAGACCAAATGTAGCTAACAGAATTTTAGTGAAGAAAACGGCTTTCAACTTGTGTATTGTGGTGCAGTGGCTCTCTGAACTGACAGAATGGAAGCAGATAGGCAGAGATTAATCTGGTCGAGATGAAAACTAAAATATCATGAAGTAGGAGATTTGTTGTGTGACTGTTCATGCTTCCATAAAAAGCACAAAAGGTCAGCAGATTATAGACAAAGGGCAAAATTGCCAAAGTAAAAGACACCAAAATGTTTCATAAATTATATCAGAGAGGATGAATGTTGTGCACTGCCACAAGGGCCTTTCAGGAAGGCAAAACCTGAATGTGATGAACAAATAGGTAATCTGATTGCAGGTAATTTATTACTGTGATTAGTGCTATATAGTCTTTCCTCAGGGAAGAGGAAAGAAATGGATGAGACTTCCTCTGGCTGCTCTCCTTTGCTTGGGCCTGGCTTTTGGTGTGTTGGCATTTTTATGAGTCATGTTCCTCATTGCTAGCTCGCAATGCAGCTTTGGTGGTTTTTGCCTCCAGAAAAAGTGCAAAATGTGGCTGGTAATAAAATCAGGGAGCTAAGCGGGGGAGCCAGGTCAGAACTCTGTGCCCATGCTATGGTAAATAACGATGTGTGTACAGCTATGGAGTGAAGCACATCTTGCCTTGCCCCTTCATGGGGGACTCGGGACTGCGGTGAATACATCCACAGCCAGCACTGGTTGCTCTTCAGCTCACGCACTGTGGATGTGCAGAACTACAAAGCTAGAGCTTGCAGGCAGATATTGATGAATTGTGGTCCCTGTAGGATTTCTCCTCAGGCGTCTGTTTTGCCCTGTTTCTCAGTCCCTGGTGTTGATCCTGGAGTTTCATTGGTGAGGCCTAGTCTTGAGCTCCCTGGTTACACCTGGTGCCTGAGGCCTAGTACCTGGGCCCTGTGAGGCTCCTTGATGCATTACTGGGGTTCAAGAACTGACCAAGTGGAGCATCTCCTTAGTCTCAGTAAAATTAATGGCTTTCTTGACATTAATTGAAGTAATTATTGTTAGATTTTCCCCAGTGATTTCAGTTGCTTATATAACATGTATAATATTACATTTGTACATTTTAACAATCATTAATCCCACAACTCGTTTTTTTTTTGTGTGTGTCCTATGTGACTTTAAAGTAAGCCTTGTTTTTCAACATGTCAAGATAAAAAGCATTCACTTCAAACAAGGTATTCCAGATTTAATTGGACATAATATCTGCAAAATGTGCTGATTTTCAGATCTCCTATCAAAATAAATTGGAGAAAGTGTAAAACCTGGGCATTCATCTAGTAAGACGAGAAGTTTTCTCTGCTATCATGGTAAATGTTAATAACTTAGCAGAAGCCTGAATTTAACTTTTCCATCCTACTTCTCTGAGAATTTAATCACATCTTTCTTGTTTTGGGGCATTGATAGGTATGACAAGTGTATCAGATTTCATGCCAGTGGTGTCTTTGTGTTTCCTGAGAGAGGAGAAAATAGCAATTTTACCTTGTGCCCAGGAGTGTCAAAGAGCAGGAATTTTTAGTACTTCTAGTATTCAAATAAAAATTAATTGCAGAGCAGCATGTAGCAGAGATGGGGAAAGGAAGAGGGAAAGGAGTCAGGTATAATCTGTAGGGGAGCATTTACTGCGTCTCCCCCAGTTTTTAATCTAATGCAGCAGTTCAGGGAATTATGGATATGTATTAACTGCATTTAGTTCAGGTGTGAGGAATCTATGAATTTTTTGTTTTTGTTTTTGTTTTTCCCCAGGGGATATATAACTGTTTGTTATTCTGTCCAGAATTAACTAATTTCATGAAGACAATGCTTATGTATCTTGTATAATTCCTATTTCTCTGCTGTAAATACTGAAAAGCAGAGAGTTTGGGCTGATTCCCTATAAGCCTTATTTGGGGGAAAGTTAATCTTGCTGTAGATGTTTACAGGTTTAGTTTAAAACTTACTGTTTCAAAAAAAAGAGAAAACACCTTTGGAAGCTGTTTAAAACAAGTTTTGAACTAGAAAAGCTGTGTCTGTTTAGTGTAGGAGAACAGTATTCATGAGAAATACATAGCATACAATTCTGTGTCCCTTGGGGGTCGATGTTGGAAGTTCCAGATCTGGAAGATGTACCCATGTATGTTTTGAGGACCTGTGTTTTATTTCCAAATCAGTGGACATACCTACATGTATATATACGTATGAGCATCTGGGCTAACAGCATTAACAATTACAGTGTGTCAGTTGTTGCTTTCATGGTTTGTGTAAGTAACTGAAGACCCATGAGCAGTACAGAAAGTGAATATATATAATGATATATTTCATATGTATCATCCATTTGGTTGTAAAGTATTGTGCACATTTGTGGGGAAAAATAGTTTTTTTAATGATTATTAGGAATATGCACCAAAATGAACAACTTGGTTCAAGACAGAATCAGACAGTGAGGGCAGTAGAGGAGAGATGTGAGCCTGGTTTTAGCTTTGATGCAAACTTGGATGTGATTTTTGGCAAATCACAGTAAGACAGATTTTGTAAAAGATCTTGACTTCTATGAAGACACCACAGTAGAGGAACATATTTTTAAGGGAGCCCAATACTCAATATGTTTAATTGAAATATTTGGCACTGGTTGTTGGTACCAAGTGCTTGAAAAATCTGTCTCTGAACTCAAAAGAAATCTGGCTCCATGGGCCTGATCCATGCCTCGTTCCAAACACTGGAAATAGCTGCATGGACTTCAGGTGATCACGCCTGTACTCTTAATATCTGAAACTCAAAATAAATGAGCTAGCCACATTTCTTTTTTCCCACCTTATGTCTTAATTGTTTGGGTTCCATGGTTTCTTCTATGTATGTACTCTTTACAGAAATGAGATACTACCATAAACTGAATAATAATAAAATGAAAGTCCATTTCAAATGAGTCAGAGCTTTGAAGAACAGACTAGGTCTGGGAGTAAATGCCATCTTTCGAATGCTTGGGTTCCATATACATTGACCTAAAAAACTGCATAATTCAAAAATACCTGTGCCAGCTAGCTGATTCAGTGCCCTGTAGCTGATATCCTCACAACGTGCTGGTGAGGCATCCTGGTGAGGCATGCTGCCACCTCTGTTATACCCACCCACAGGACACCTGGTTAAATCACTGTGGGTCGCTTCCACGGGCTGGGACTGAGCACTGCTGATTGACCCAGTCCCATGAATTCAGTGGTAATTCACAGCTTAGGGTAATATAAACCAACATATAATCAGCTGAAAGCAAGGAAGCGCTGGTGGTTTATGCCATGCTTGGAGGTGGTTCAGTGCCTGCCAGCTTGTTTTGTTTAATTCTGCACTACACACAGGATTATTGTTTAGGATTATTACTATTATGACATTTATTTCTGTGGCGTTACTTTACATTTTAAAACGGTTTCATTCAATGGAAGAGAGGCAGCATTAATAGCTTCTGCTCAACATGGAGATGCACGCAGATCTTGGGTATTTCATTCTGTCACTGCTAGCTGTCTACTTATTGTGCCGGCAATGCTGGTGTGGGAGAAAAATGTGCTAATTAAGTCCTTTTTTGTTATTTCAGGAAACCTGCCATATGAATATAAAATAGTGATTGCTGGGAATCATGAACTGACATTTGATAAGGAATTCATGGCAGACCTTGTTAAACAAGATTACTACCGCTTTCCTTCTGTGTCCAAATTGAAACCAGAGGACTTTGACAATGTTCAGTCACTCCTGACAAATAGTATTTACTTACAAGATTCAGAGGTAACGGTTAAAGGATTCCGAATATACGGAGCCCCGTGGTAAGTCTCAATTTAAACTTTCTTTGCTCTTTATTACTTAAACCACAGCAGGAATCATTCCTGCTGAAAATGCATGAAGCTGCTTTGCTGTATTGTCCTGCAGAATAGTATCAAACTCAGCTGTTAACCGCTATGAAGAAATGGCCACTTTTTCGTGTGGATAAGTAAGCTGTATTTAGCCATGTATGTGAAATAAAAGAAAAAGTTGTAACCTATCTATATTCTGCATGCTGAACGCACTTAAATTATGGACTCAATATCTATTCAATGCTTGTGGATTAACTTCAGTATCATCTTAATATGTAATATGTATTCGGGAAGGAAGCACCGTTCTACTGTATGCTATTTAGATATTTATATCTGCTATGCTAATAGGTTAGTATGGTGGCATTTATCACCAACGCAGCACAAGGTACAAGGCAGCAGGTGATTTAAGTCCTGTTTCTGATCAGTTTGAGGTGTGTTTTTTTTTCATGTAAAGCTAAAATAACCTGATCTTGAGCTAGTTTTGCTTTCATTCCACCCCTGAGCCAAGCATATGCAGGAAGAAAATTGCTGTCCAGTGTTGTACTAAGGAGACTATTCCTTGTTTTCTCAACATGTTGTTAAATTGCAATGCCTGTTATCTCTCTGTGGAGTCTTCAGTAGCACTCATTTTAAATTCTCACACTAACAGCAATAACCAAGGTCCTTTGAGCCTCTACCAGAAGACTGAAATTCAGTGATCGTGATGATCATTATGTTACTTGGCATTCTCAATTATCAGCTGAAGTGATTGGATGCTAATTTATGCACACCTATAAAAAGGGTTTATTTTAAGCTTACAATTTACATTTTTTATGTCAGGCTTGTTTTACAGGTGAAAGAAGAGGAAGGGGAAATGACAGGGTCTGAACCAAAGAATGGGGCAAACATATACAGGCATAAATTTTTTTCCCTTTCTCTTACTTACCTTCGTCTCATCTCTCCTGACTGTTCACTTAGCCCACGGTATTTGGTAGTTTATACACATGGTGATGCTTCTGACAATACTTTTTAGATAATGCATGTGTACTAGTGCTATCTAGAAAACGATATAGCTCGATCTAAAATTCTTTATTTAAAGTAGCTTAAGTCAGCCTGACAGCTTGCTTAACTAAAAAATAAATAATTAAACAGCCAACCCTCTGTGTCCTGCAGTATCAGCTAATTGGGAAAGATGGTCTTAATTCAGGTTAGAAACCATCTTGTAAAGACATTTCAAAGTAAAAAAAAAAAAAAAAAAAGTTATTTTTTTCAGTATAATAATAAATAACACACAGAAGAAAACAGAGGCCATAAAAGTTCTGCTAGTGTATGGTAGATTTGTGAATAGCTGTGTGAGCTGGAAGGTTACCTGCTGAGATTAAGATTTTGTTCAGCTTCTTTCATATGTATGTTTGAGACAGAGGGCTTGCATTCTGCAGGCACCCAATGATTTCAGTGTGTAGGCATCTTTTCAAAATTTATTGGGACAGATTACATTTATATGTGCTGGCAAAATGTACTGATGTTTCTCCCTCCCTGCCCTCTGTGGTTTCCAAAATTCATAATTGTGATTAGTTATCCTTTTCATCCAGCTGTGTCTAGAAGTCCTTCATTTCACTGGTATACATGTGAATTTAGAATGTTTCTTCTGAAATTCCAAGGGACAAGCCAACAGAGTTAATTTTAACCATGAGTGGCATATATATTGCAACCTTGTTGTGGAAGACAAATCTTGATTATTCATCCTTATAATCTATTGATTGATAACTGAATTTCTCCAGTTAATGATCAATGGGAGATTCAGCTAGATTTCTGAAAAGTCAAGTTTTGCTCCAACCAAATGCAGACTTCTACTCTCTCGTGAAGGATGTTTCATTTGTGTTCAGCTGTGACAAACTGTTGTCAAAGCATGTTTTCAAGCAACTGGTGATGGGAAATGGAGTTGAGGTTATCATTTTAAGTACAACTTTTTAGATAAGTATATGTAATCCGAGTTTGGAGGACAGAGATAAGTATCTTCATTTCTCTTGATTTGTGTGGTTCCCACCACCACTGCCGCTGCACCCCTGAGAAGATGAATATTAAGCTGGTGTCCAGTATTTTACTTGGTCCTCAAGAGGGACAAAAAGTTGCATTAGATACTGGAAAAATCTGTTCCAAATCTGATCTGTGCCTGTAAACTAAGACAGAATGATCAGACAAGCGTTTGACCACTCAAATTTTTTTCTCCTTCCCTTCTAATTGCATCTCACTCTACTAGAATAAATCTTCAGATTACTCCAAAGGAAGAGAATTTGTGGGGATTTTGTGTGTATTTATGGCCTCCTTACTCCAATTAGTTCTGTCACAGATGTGGAACAGTGGTCATTAACCCAGAAGATGCTCCAACCCTAAAATGAGATAAGTTGGCGTGTTCAATTTATGTGCATTTTTGTATTTCCAGAGGGAAAAAAATTCTCATTTGCTGATAAAGCTACTGGTTTTAATTTAAAAAGAGGGATCAAACCAAGAATAACAGCTGTGATTCTGGAGGCTTCAGCCTGTCAGAGGTTTCTAAGAAGTAATTGCCAGAAGACTGGGAAAACTGGCTATAAGTCATCTATCTATTTAGAAAATGTAAATTGCCAACTCAGTGTAACTACAGAAAAGAAATATCAGTCCATATTCATTACATGTTATTGCTCGTGGTACATCTGAAAGCTTTCTAAAGACCTAAGAGAATTCAAGTAGTGCCTCCTAACTTACAATTTAGAAGAATTTGTATGTAGAAAATAACTTACAATACACGGGAGCATTCATGTGTATTTGCAATTGGAATGTGTGGTGGTGCATATCAACAGCCTCTAAGGAGCAGAAAATTTGAATTTAGCCTGATGGTTCTGAGAGTATTAAATGGCATTAGCTGGAGGGGGAGTTAAAAACAGAGCAACAGCCCCCGGAAGAGAAAAGAGCGAGGGTGGGACATGAATCACACTCTGGGCTCTGCTCACTTTCAGAGGAAGATCTAACTGATGTTTTCACACCTTGAGTAGGGGATTCTTTGATGTACCTTGAAGGAATAAAATGGCTGAAGATTTTCCATATAGTCTATAGATAACAATCAACAACAAAAATATTTCCCTTCTTTCTCTTTCTTCTGACTTTGCCCTATGAATGTGACTTGTTTGGTGGAAAAAATGATAAATAGTTTATACTTTGGGTAGTCAAAACTCTTCAGGGTTCCAATAGAAACATTTTCTCCTTTGGAAATTTGAGATTAAGGCTAGTTATTGAATGAGACAAAAACCAAACAGTAACGGATGTATGAATTTCTAAATCCTAGGACTCCCTGTCTTATATATATATATAAGTGTAACTCATATACCAGTGTATCTTTAAAAGGGTAGGGAGAGATCATTTGTTTTTACTGGACCTTGAGGTACTGAATATATGCAAGTGAATTAATGTAAGTTATATTTAAATTCAAATGTACTTTTATGTGTGTTCAAGTAATATTTGAAATTGTTCATCTATGTTGAGGAATAAACTTTCTGTAGCATGCTATTGACATTTGAATACGAATATTCTAGCAATGTCTATTTTCAGATGAAGCTCTAAAAGAGTTCAAACCACTGGAGAGCTGCAGTTAACTGGAGCCAGAATTTGTTTAAACCACATTTTGACAGGAACAATTGTTCAGGGAGAATATTTGCTGTTTTATTTTGTTCTGCTCTACAGCTAGCTTTTTTTGGTTTGTTTAGAAGGAAAAAGTTTAAAGTGTTCTGATGAGCTTCATTTTATGTGCTTAGAAATTTACGGTACATAATTTCATGAATAATGAGATGATAGGTTTATTTATGGATTTTAAATCCTGTTTTCCATAAAATTTCACAAAAATGCCACCAGTCATAAGTATAAAGTAATCTCGTAAAGCAATCATGTACATTATTTTTTAGCTACAAAAATACACCCATATCTAGCAGAATGAAAAATAAAACTGAAGACCAAAGACTTTCAGCATATATATTTGTTTAAATCACTATAGAGAGAGATGAATCATTTTAAGGAGCGAAAATGTTTTATATAAAAGCTAATTTTATATAAATCAATGTATTTTAATGGTTAATTGAATCAACTTTATGGAGTTAACTGAAAAGTGCAAATGTAAAAGATTAAAATTGATTATTTAAATAATGACTCAAAATCTGTGATTTGCATCTTTGTGATTAAAATCACTTCATCCTGAATGAAGCTGGGAATAAGGCTCTTCTCTTCTGACAGGAACTGCAGCATTGTTCAGCAATATCCTGCACATTTGTCAGGTTGTAGCTTGCTCAGGTCTCAAGAACAGTAGCACAAAGCTGGCCTCCCAGTTGCTTTTAATGAATACTGGTGGGTTTTTCCTATGTCCAAGAATTTGATCTGTAGGGTGATCCAGAGGTCAAGAACAAACAGCTCACTATCATTCACCTCTGAGAAGCCAAGGCTTTCAAGTTTTTTTTTTAGTAACTCTAGAGGAAGTGCCTTAACTTCTTTTTCAGAAGCAAAATTTTAATTGGCATAGATAATGTAACTTAAGAAAGTGTAGAAAGGTTCAGTCATCTGCTATAAAAATAATTTTTTGAAATTTTTTTTCTTTTTAGCACACTGTAAATTTTGTGGGTTTCATCAAAAGATTTTGTGTAAGTTTGAATGTATTTCTATAACTGTTTCTTTCTCTGCTTCAGCTGCAATTATATTTTAATCCGAGTGGCTCTAACTTAGTACATCTCCCTTCTTCTGATCAGTGTTTTCAGACTTTGTATTTATCCTGTCAGAAAAGCATCAGATGTTGTTTTTTCTTTTCAATTATAAGTTTCGTAATGCATCATGGATTTTGCTGACAGTCTTCAAGTTCTTGAAATAGCAAGCAAATTAACAGCAGATATTGAGTGTGAGGACTGGAAAACCAATTGGCAACTCACATGATAGGATTCAGATATACTGATGGGTTAGAATGGATCTCATTTCTTTTATTTCATAATCTTAGCTGGCAATTAACTAGTGCCTAAAAAAAAGGAGGAATAGAAACTGGACTACTCAGCAATAAAGTTCTTCATTGCAATTTAGCAGCGAGGGAACCAGGAGGAGACTGGAAAAGAAAACTGGTGATGTACCAGTTTTTGTATGAGTTCCAGCATTTGTTCAGGAGAAGTCAGCAACCGAGCAAAATATTGGCAAAAACTGAAGTCTGGTCCTCTGTCCGTGTGTTAAACAAACACGCTTCCACTGTAGCGTGCTTGTGTTTAAGGTACGGGCTTCTGTTTTGTTTTTCTTGGCATTTGTCCTTCAAGCCTCTCATTTTAGGTTCGAAGAATGTGTTCCCCCAGGTCCAGGATTGCAGCGGTTTGTTTACATTTTTTGCCTTGTTGGGAATGTTGCTGATTTTTCTTCAGTCTGCTTGATATCAGATTCACTCTAAGTTAATTTTTTTTTCTGTTTACTTTTATTTTTTTTTCTTTGAAGAAATAATGGAATGTTTGTAATTTGTAATATATTATCTCGTGATTTTTAATACTACAGTGCTATCCTGTCCTAGCAAACTCTTTTGGAAAGCTCTGCATCCCATCATTGGGACAAGTCACAAAGTCTTAACTTCTCATTCAGGCTCAACTTCAACACAAATTTACTAGTACACACAAACTGCATCTATTTGTGGGTGGAAGTCTAGACAGTTTAACAGGCAAAAATGGTGGTTCTCCTAACTCTTGCATTTTTCCTAGTGTGGAAGCAGGGATTTGAACTCCCTCAGAGCACCCCAAACAAATGATTGAGGCAATAATGTGCTGTATGTCTCTAATTCCTGCACTGTTTTTCTGGAGTTAAGTAGATGCTACACAAAAAAGCAAAGAGCCACAATGAGCATCACCTGTGCTGCTCAGGGGTTACTTAATTCTGGTGGTCTCCTATTCATAGATTAAAATAAGGTTGGCTCAACAGCAAGGTAATTTTGATGTAGAAGTTGTGCATACAAAATCTACAAGTGGTGTACGTGGGTGTGGTTTTTGTTTGTTTGTTTGTTTTATTTGCCAACTGTTAAGGAACAAGAAGTTTGCTTTCCTTTTGTGAACACTGAAAGTATACAGTGACATTTGTGTACACTGTGGAGGCTGAACCCATTCACACCCAGTAAGGAGTTAGGAAGAGCAGGGAATACTACCCAAGTCCTGAATTTTTCAACTTAGCTTCTACAGGCTTCACCGTGAGAGGAGAAACTCTAAATAATGGGAGCTGGGGAAAGAGGAGGGAAGGGGAGAGTTAACCCTAATGTGTAGTTACTCTGTTCCTTGTGAGGTGAGGCTCAGGACCACATGTTGATGATTACTTAAATAAATTCTCCTGTGTGGCTTCTGCGTACCTCATGACTCTTACATTTTCTTCCTGTATGTGTGCCATACCTCTGTGGTGCTCAAGTGCAGAGGGGAAGACAGATAAAATAGAAAATACCGACCTGTTAAGGTTAACTGAAAGATTATCTTACTTGAGGACAGCCACCTTCTCAATAGAAGACTGGAAAAGTAAGAGGGTGCCTCGGGCTGTGTCTGGATTACATCAGACCAGAGTTTACATCCAGTTTTCCACACTGGATGGTGTGCTTCAGGTCCCATTACTTTCTTGACTTCATTGCCCCTGTGTGGTATACCCTAAACACGAAGAAGCGGGGAGCAGCAGAGTGCTTTGAGTGAGAGGCAGAGAGGCTGAAGAGGACTTGGGGGCAGAGTGATCTGGTGAGCCTGAGAAACCAGGACCCCAGCAAGGAGCTAGGTAGGAGACCAAGACTTTGTCGCAGGGGAGGCCAGCTAGATGGGGAGTGTATCACTGGAAGAGAGAGGCCCGTTGAGCCTGATGTGCATGGAAATATGTATATTTTCAGCAGGATATTTAGATCCAAACAACTTCTGGTGGGGAGTTTAGTCAGTAATGCTGCTGCTTTAAAAGCACTGGATGAGTGAATCTTTCCTAAGTCAGGCGTTGTGACCCCAAGTTAGAAGAGACTTACATGGGTCAATACCTTCAATGGAAGGTTGATACCCGTACTGCAAAAATGTAGCCGAAACAGCCCACTTGAACAAGGCACCTAGATGCGCCAGATCTGGGATGTGGCTAGATTCACTGACTAGGTGAGACTAGTAATAAACTGAAGTTAAATATGTAGTTAGTGGTTAAATATGGATATTTATCATTATTTAACCAATTATATATATATATATATATATATATATATAAAATATATATATATTATATATTAATATATATATAATTGGTTAAATAATTATTTATATAAAATTGTAATTATAGATGTAAATAAAAATTAGGAAAATTGCTGAATTAAGTTGTAATTGGAAATATAGAGGACACATTCAAGTGCGTTTTAAAGATTATTTGAAATGAATGAGCTTGAGAGGTGGACAGAAGGTCTTGCAGGTCTTGTCCTGCATTGTCCTGCGCACTGTCTCAAGGAGGTATCAGGTATGTGAAATGGTTAAGTGTAGTCTCCAGGTGGTTTGCTTCATAGTTCATCTATTCTGGAGAAATATGAGGAAAGTGTGTAGAAGAATTTATGTTGCTTCATATGGAGGTGGTGATGAGACTCACATGATGTGATAGTGATAAAATGAAATAGAAGAGAAACTAAGTTTGAAAAATAGTGTTATGGATTTAATAAAAATAAGTCATGTAGCAAGTGACTGGATTTTGTTAGCTCCCAATGAAGTGTAAGATTTCTCATGACTATCTTGAAGATGATTTGGGTCATATTTATCTAATACTTATTGATCAGAATGCTAACTTGAACCAGTTTAAGATACTTAATGGAATTCACAGAGGCTATGAAATAAAGCAGAAATTGCATGAGCACTCCAAATAAGAGAACACTGATTGTGAACCTGAGCATGGATGTAAAGGTCAGGAGTGACAACTACATTCATCAGATTTTCATGAGAATCCCTTCAGTAGAATAGATTTGGCATCTAATCACAAGTGGTCAAGACTCATGGATTTAGTTGAAAATCAGTGAGACCACTGGGTATTTATCACCTCTAAAATGTTTAGGTGCTTGTCAATTTTTTGGTCTGTGTATATCTAAGGTAGGGGAGTTGCTGGCATTTCAGACTCTACTAGGTAAGCATTAAAATCTTTGTATGGCTGAGAGCTGTTTGTATTCGTGCGCTCGGAAAAGAAGGCTTAAGTGGTGTTTACAAGCAGGAAGGTGACAACAACGTATCACCATGCCTTGATGGAAGTGGCTGAGTAGCGTACTCCCCTGTGTGTCTACAGGAGGCCTCGCAAGCTGTGGTGCTTGTGACCTCCTCAGTTAGCTCTGGGTTATCCAAAAGTGCCTGCTCCAGCACAGCCTCGTCATCTGATGTAGCTTCAACAGGTGAGCTGTACCTGCTTGTCAGCAGGGGTTGCGTTGTCTGCCTTTCCTCTGGGTGATGTGTCAGTACAGTCACAAGCATAAGCTGCTTTGCATGCTGTAACCATGCACAAACAGGAGCACCATTTTACAGCCTGGGTGCACAGCATGCTGGGGTGAAAAGTAATGGGAGTTAGCAGCTAGTAACTCCATTCTTTTTTCCTCCTCTTCTAGCGTTTTGGGTAAAGCCATCTCTGTAAACAAACCTGCAACCTTTTATGTATGTGCTTTGCTGGTGGCCTGACATACTGATATGCATGTCATATTTGGGAACCTTGTGCCTACATCTCCATTGTCAAAAGAAATCATACTTCCTTGAAAATGAGCTAGTAGTGATGTGAAATCGTCTGACAAGCGTGTCATCATGTCCTTTGCCCTTTATTTTGCAAGTAATATTCTGAGTACTTGAGTATTGTATCTGTGTATCTGCCAACTTGTCTATCCTCTGCTTCTGGAGAGCCTTCCATTTTGGTGTTTCAGCAGCAGTTTCTGGATGGGTAGGACTGACAAAGTTGTGTGGTCCAGTTCCTCAGAAAGCCTCTTTATTTCTGTACACATGTAAATCTGTGTATCTTACTGACAAAGGCAGGTATTTGGAGCTGCTAACTGTGTTGTTGCCCTGGTGAGAAAGGCTTATAAGTTTGTGCCCTGCGAATATACTTACAGATTGTGTATTGCCTCAAACTTCATGTAAAAAACCTTTATGTAAGAAGGAAGGAGGAATCTTTCAGTCTCATTTTCTTGGCACAGATTTTAATGCATCTTGCTTCCCAAACTGGGAATGTAATAAAAAGAAACCACAAGAAAGGTGTTCTCTTTAACACCTCTCTTGGTGTTCCATCTGGGCTGCTTAGGGCACTTCCATATTCTGCATAGCAGGAAAACGTAGGAAAAAGGCAAACTGAGCACTAACCTGAAAACTGCAGTCCTAAAGTGTTTCCCTTTTCAATGTGGAATGCCCCGATACACCATAATCTGGGACTCTGTGCATCTGAATTTTTTTTCCAGTGCTTAAAAAGTTTGTCTCCTTCTTCTGCTTGTGAATAAAACTTAGGTTTTGTATTTGCTGAGAAATGTAAAAAGTGCCACTTCAAGGAAGAATGTCATCCATTGCCTGCCCTGAAGATCCTTTTTAATTAACTCCTAGATTTATAAGGTTCAAGAATGATATTGCTTGTGTTCATGTGCGTATAGCTTTTGGGAAGAGGTTGAGCTTTTGGGAAGGCTTAGAAAATGTGGAAATAAGTATGAATCACTCTACTAGAGTTCAGTATATTGTTTAATCTTTCTGTGTATGAAGAGATACTTTGAAACATAAAGGATGAAATCTGTCCTCTCTGAAGTTAAAAGGACTTGGGTCATTCAGGGTTTTGGACAGCAGCTTCCATGTGTTTCATGAAGTTCACAGTGCAAGTGGTACCTGGAGCTCTGAAGCAGGCATTTGGTGTTGCCATTATCATCACTAAATTTTATCTTAGCCAATCAAATGGAATACTTTGAAAAGCAGAGAAACTGTTTTCCTCAGAGGCGTGAAAGTCTTTTCCATTATTTTCTGTATGGTATTTGTACAGCCACTGCACACAGTTCATGCATAACTTCTAATTCTTGTTTTACAGTAGCATTAGTTTATCTTGCATCTCCTTTCGGAGAGGTTTATTTGTAGGACTTTTCTCTGAGTTCATTTCCTTCACGAGGTGGAATCCTGCTCAGGGCCAGCAAAATCTGCTGGCCAGAATGGCGCAGCAGGAGCTGCACACCTCCTTGCAGGGTCTTAGCATCTGCTGTCATGTTGCAATGGCAGCAGTGTTTGAGTCCCAGTCACTCACTGTATGCCCATGTGGGATTTGCTGAGCTGTGTGTGTATAACGGAAAAGTGTACTTCCTGCAAGCTTTATAATCACCTAATCTCAACAGCAATTTAAGGGAGAAGAAAATATGCTTTGCTTTGGAGAAAGGTTTTGCTTTGATTTCATAAAGTCTGGAGTTAAAATAGAGGTAAGACATTCAGAGATGCGTAGGCAGATTGTCCATCTGGACATGAGCTGCTTTAGCACAGAAGAGTGAGACCTTGCGGTAAGGATGTGCTGTTAGCTGATAATTACTAGCAGTCAAACTGCCCAGAGTGTACACCTTTTCTTATTTATATTCCAGTCCTGTAACCTTCCCTATTCTCTCGTGCCTTTGTTCTATTAATCTACAAAACAGGGCTCGACTTGTGATTAGTCCTTAGAGGTTGTTTCTATTAATCAGGCTGCAAAACAGGTCTACTTGGATGTTCTGTTGCAAGTGCTTAATGTGCTTTCCTCATCAGCCCACAGCGCAGAGCTGCTGGGCTTGTCTTAAATGGCAATGAAATCAGTGTTGTGTCTGTTGCACTTTCTTTGTTTTTACATCTTGATTGTGTTGCTGTGGGACGGGGAAAATAGAAGGAGGAAAATAATTGCAGTCCTATAGAAAATTGCTCAAGTTGGTGACATTTGTGGCTGCGTGTTGCTAGAAAGGTGAGCAGCAGCTGCAGGAAGGAGCCTGGCACAGCAGAAGTGCTTGCTAGGTGCCTTTTGAATGAGAAGAACCTCGCACCTTTAAAGGTGAGAACTGGAATTTAAGCTGTGATTACAGAAGGAAGGCTATGTTTTTAACTCCATTTATAGAGTATTAAAGATACTTCTAGGCCCCTAATATTCAGAGTCATTTAAAATAGCATGTGTTTTTCTGGAGTAGGTAGAAGGCCAGACAGATTTATGCTGATATTAAAAAAAAAGAATAAAAAAAAAAGAATAAAAAAAATAAAACCCAAAACCGTGCACAGAAAAAAAGAAAAAACAAAACACCAAGGAACTGACGGAATATAAATGGGGAAAAAAAAAAACCTGCAAGCTGAACTGATCTGTAACACTTCCATTATTAGAACTTACTGTAAAATTTGAACAATAAACAGTGTATGTGGTGAGAAACTAGTTTCATTATATAAGATATTACTAACTATAAAAGCTTAATGATTTATGATTCCAATTAAATGTACTATTTCCTCCCTGTAGGAGGAAAGTATCTATTTTCAAAACGTATTGGAAGAAACAAAACAGACCCCTAGTTATTTTTTCTGTTTTGTCCCTTTGGTTTGATTCTTTTTTTTTGAAGTTTCCATTATGTTTATTACATATTTTCATGTCAGATCAAGAATGTCTGTCACTGAACCAAAGAGCTTGGGTTGTTGGCTGGAAAATAAATCGGCAGTGAGGCAGTAGGGTTTGTCTCGACTGCAGTGCTGTTCTCTCACTGTATGCGTGTCCTTTTTTATTGTTATTTCCACAGCACATGCCTCAGTTTCACTAGCACGCGAGCTTAAATCACCATCCTTTGCAAAACTGGACCAGTCTCAACTTCCAGTGAAGTACGTATCTGAATTCTTGTTGGCTGTGATAAGACCCAGCTCCATTATCGCTTCATGCCGTGATTTAACTGCTAATTTAAAAGGCTTTGTGCTGCCTTACCCCCCCCGATACAGACTGCTTCATTAGGCTATGTTTTGTCCAGTTTGACCTTTTGTGGCCTAAAGAACAGTGTTAAATGCTAGCGTTCTGCCTCCCTCCCTGCTCTGACACTGTGCAGATGTAATTCTTTCGGTTGTGTCTTATCGCTGACATGATCCTGACATGAATAGCTGCGCGAGTGGCTTATGTGCACCCCCGTAACCTGTTTCACAGCAATTAAGGCAAACGGGTCCCAAAATGTATCATGCTTTGCAAATCCATCGCACCCGTCGCTTATTTTCTTGCGTGAGTTGAGGAGGGGCTGCTGGGATTCGAGGTTACGTGGCTCTTTTACCTGTGGCAGACCTGAAGTATTACAGCGGGCTAACCGTTTGAAGGTGCCGTATAAAATAAAGCCATTTTTCACAGGCTTGCAGAGTAGTGATAACAGTCATTTAAACAAACAAATCAGTAATACTTTATATTGCGGAAGGCGTTTTTCTTTCTAATTCTAGCCATCTTGGGTAAGGCTCTCTAAAAGCCACCATTGTGAAGTATCACCTGTGTTATTCTTATTAGGGATTCAGAAGAAATAGAGCCCATAGTATGATTTTCTGTAGTCCCTTTTTGACCATTTCATTTTCACCATCTCTTTCTACAGATTTTTTTTTTCCTTATCATTTCCCAGTTATCAGAGAAATCGCTCTTCCTGCATTGATTCATTTCGACTGGAGTCTGGAAGGCACAGAGAATCAAATTAACTAATATTTTACTTTTGCATGTGATTAATGCTAATGCTTACAAAGAAGAAAATACTTTACTGTGATTTAATTTTCATTCTCCAGTTGATTCCCAGTGATTTAATTTTGCAGAGGATTGTCTCTCTGCTTATTGTCTCTTATGGAATCATTGAAGTTAGAGATGGAAAAGACCTATTGAGTCATTCTGCCATTGCGGGATTGTCTCCTGCACTATATTTTTGAACGTTTTGCTCAATTTTGATGAATAAAGAAAAGGTGTTTTAGTTAACTCCTTTCAAAATTGTTCCTTAGTTTGGTAGGTGTTACTAATGGGAATTGATATTCCACTTAACAGTCTTCCTATATGCATTTAATTTCTTAAAAAAATCCAAGTTGTACCGTATTTGATGAGCCTAAAGGTTTCTTTTCCTTTTGTGATGTATATATTCCTGTGCCTTTCAGCTCCTGTCTCTATTATATTATGTATTCAGTCTTTGTAATCCTTCCAGGTTTATCTCTTTTGCTCTTTCTTAATTTCTGTTTTTTTTTTTTTTTTAATTTATATATATATTTCCCAGATATTATTTTGATTTAAATCTTCACAAGAGGCTGAGAAGCAAAAATCCAGTATTTTGCATGAATGTCACTAACATAATGTATGTTGAGTGGAGACACTTGGCTAGTTGAAATACTGATTTAGTATGGCAACTGTATGTTTATTGCTTCTGCAGGAAGCCTGGACTTGCACCGCATTGTCTCTTTGATGTCTTGTGATACATCCATGTGTGGAGCCTGCATCATTTTATTCTTTTTCCCCCCTTCATGTTGCGAGCTCATGCATAATGCGCTGTCAAGTGTTGCCCTTAGGTCTTTTGTTTTAGCTTAACAGTTTTCAGGTTGCTTCCTCTCACTGATTATTTACATTTTTAAATTCTTCTCCAATGTACTAGCCTGCATTTTTTCAGAAGGGATCCCATTTTCTTACTTCTGCATTTCTAACCTCCTTTTGCATAATTTCTTTCCCCACTGTCATGTTTATAACACCTCTTGCTGTATCGAAATCTGTGAATTTAATTAATGTGCTGTTTACCCGTTCTTCCAGATCATTAATAAAGATGTTAAATAAAACTGATCCTAATACCAGTCCCTGTAGCAATCCACTAGCACCTCCCTCGTGCTGCTGCAATCTTATTTGTTTATAGCCCTTTAGCCACTGTTCCTCCGAGTGGTACTCCTAACAGGCAAGCCAATTTTAAGGCTTTTAAAAAAGACTGTATTGCATTTTGTTAAAGTCTAGGATGATACAATCTACCAGATTATTGTTGCATTTTAATTTAATGTAATTAATTTTTTTTACAATACCATATGAGTAATCTATATAGAATTTTTCCACTAATATTTAGAGGTTTGAACTACCTTTTGTTTGTCAGCAGTCACTGTGGTCAGAGCTTTGTTACTTTGTAATTACAGGTATCTTGGTTTGAATTTTCATTCTTCTGTTTGCAAAAGCAACAGTAAACTCCCAACTTAATTTTCAGTGCACACGTTTATCCTTGTGAAACTTGTAAGATTTATGTACTTGCTTAAGTTTAATATGGACTTAAGCGCTTACTTGTTCTGCAGGTTGGGGGAATCACTTGGTTAGTAGTCCACTGAATTTATATTCCATTCAAATTCTAAATTGCAATGGGAAAAATCTTTTGCTATATGATTTTTTTCTCATTTACATTGTGTACATCTATATGAACTTGAATAGCAAGTTGTGCTATCAGCAGTTGAATAAAAACAATCTTGGGAAAGTTCAGTTTCTTTTATATATGTTAGGCTTTATTTTACAAGCTCAGTGCAAAAATTGATTTTTACATTATAAAGTGCAGTGTGGAGAGTGTATTTGTCACAGCTTGGTTGGAATGGCATGCTGTTCAAATCATAACTGAATCATAATAACTGGGAGAAGAAAATGTATTAAAATATGGGTCACAGCCCTGATTTACGACTGTGCTAATCCAGAACTATGGTAACATAAAACCAGAGCACTTGTTGTTACGTTCTGGTTGGTAAGGGCTGGGGAGCGGTGCAGCCTAAACAAAGAAATCACACTCATCGTGCGTGTTGCTCATAAATCACCAAAGTCCCTGAGCCAGGAGTTGTTACTTCTCCCTGCTGAAGGGAGCGACTTCTCCAGTGACACTAAGCAGGAAGGTGCTGTATTAAATGACTTCAGACACAGGGGTTTTGATGTCACCCTGCAAACATTTAAATCCCAGTGAAACTGGGGAAGGGAAGGGAGGCTGGGGCACAGTGTGATCTCAGCCCCAGTTCCGCAACTGGTGATGCTGGGTCTGAGATCTGCCATACTACCCATTAATGTAGGCTTCATCCATGTTAGATACGTTTCTCATTCAGTACGCAGAGTACAAAAAAGGGAGTCTGCACTGACTGCAGCAGGACAGAGCTACTCCTTTGGGTGTGTTCAGCGTTTACAACTGGGTGAATGCTTTGCAGCTTGTTGGCTTGTTGCTGCAGTGCTTTGTTCTGGAGTTTGTTTAGGGTTTTGATCTAGTTTTGTTTTAGTACTGGGTACCCTGAAATGGGATTTACTGTTTTGTTGAACTATGGTTCCAAAAAGAGGTGGTACTTCAGTAAGATCTGCTAATAAAGAAGAGCAAGAAATGGAGTGGCAGGTCTGGTGTCCACATTTGTACTCTAAATGTAAGGGTGTTTCGTTTAAACTAAAGTGCTTCATGAATAAAGCAGGCATTTGGAATTGGACATGATATATTTTTAAACAGCGTTGTTTGTCTGGCTTACATTTTCAGTGGGTTGAATGCTTGAGGAGAAATCCATTAGGAAGTTACTGTACCCTCTCATCAGAAATCCATGTGATTTGCTCTTATGTGTGCATCTGAAAGCCAATTGCACCTAGGTCACCTGCAATGAAATAATTTTAATTCAGACAGTTTTCAGAAAGCTAAGTGGGTGAGAGGGAGATTCAGTAAATGCATCGGTTTATTCAGGAGATGAACAGTTGGGTCATAGGTTGCTGGTGTAGAGGAGAGCGGGCGCTCTAGAAAGGTGTCAGTAATTGTGAAAGGCGGTTGCAGGAACGAGCGTTTCCTGCAGTGCTGGGAACCATGGAGTTGTCCAGGGGACAGAGTGTTTGGTGCTCCTTAGCAGAGCACAGGGGTTTGTGCTGGGTTGAATTACAGTACTCCCGAGGCAAGCTTTTGGAGCTAGAGCTGTAAGTTCATGTCTCAAGCCTGTAGTCAAGCCCATCCCTGCCACTAGCTGAGGGGTGGTTTTTGGCAGTGGTGCTGCTGCAACCCCGCAAAAAAACACTGCAACGTGTGCATGTCAGAGATGCCTATGTCTTTGAAATTACTAGGTAGCACAATTACTATCCATTTAAAAGAACACATCTTCGAGTATGTATCACACTGATCTATATTAATTGCTGTAAAATAATTGGTGGAACCAAATTTTTCAATTTTGTTTGTAGCACTGCAGACTGGCAGGCAGCTGCTATGTATGCTAACCATGCTTTCAGCTAAAGAGCCACTTTATGCCAGAAGGACTGAGCATATGGGGAAGGAAACGGAGTGGGAGTCCCAGCTCTGCTGCTGCCTGGCTGCGCAAGGAGCAGGAAGTAACTTGTTTCTTTGCCTTCATTTCTTGATCTGCAGAATGAGGCTCATGCTATTTGGATGCGCACCTCTCTGCTTGCTGTTTGGGCAGTAGTTTCAACACACGAAGTACTGCCAAGTGCCAAGTATTACTATTAGGTATTTTTAGCAAGGTGGTCTGGGAAGGTACTGAACAGATTCAAGCTTACTTTCATGAGTGATTTCAAATAATCCAGTGGGACTATTTGCCTGCTTGAAGTTTGTGTACTTGCTTAAGTACTTTGCTGGATCGTGCCACTGGAAAGCTAAGTAGGTGTCTATATTTTTGCAGGATAAGAAAGGGCATATCAGAGATAGTGTTGAAGTGGTGTAGATAGCGGTGGTACTTGGAATGGGAGCTGATAATGTGTCCTTTCAGGACACTTGAAGCCCTATTCTGCAAAAAGAGGAAGGTTAATAAAAACTGGGCACTGAATTTGCTTCCTGACATTTTTGTTTGGGCTGGTAAATGCATAACTCAGCACTAACTAGTTTATTAAGAAAGAATAAAAGAATACAGACAGACTTCAATCTGTACTGCAGTGCAGTGGGGTTAGTGAAAGCTGTTGGGAACTCTGCTGGAAACACGGTACCCCCGCTGTCCAAACCAGCAGCGGGCGGCTGGGCTCGTCCTCTTGATGCATCTCCACAGTGCCCTTCCTACTGAAGATGCGGCCACCGTGCCGGGCAGGGACCTGCAGCCATCACCAGTGAGGTACAACGAGGACGTGGGCTGCCCTCGCAAGGAGCTCATCCCCTTCTCTTGTAGCCGACCCCACTGGGAGCCCCTGGGAGAAAAGCAAGAAGCTGGCTCTGTTTTAATTCCCCGGAGCAAAGCCTGTACCCAAATGCCTGCTGAGAACTTCTCCCAGGGAGTTCCTGAGTTGCCAAAACCCACAGCAGCCCCAGCCCTCCACTGCCCAGCTCCAACTCCAAGCCTGAGCCACTGGTTCGGCACAGAGCTCTCAGGATGTTGCTTGTTTTTCCCATGGACCCACCTTGGCTCTGAGGACCTGGGGAGGGGTTTGGGCTTCAGAGGGATTTAGACCTTTCAGACCTGGGGCTCACACATAAGCACCTGTGGGAAGAAACACACCTTTGTAATTCCCAGCTCCTATGAATATTCGTTCCTGCCTACCAATACCACCTCCCTCTCTGTGTTTAAAATCAAAGTAGAAGAGTCAGTCTGCTCTGGAAGGCACTTCCCAGGTATTTGAGAAAAGAAAGCTGCAATCCAGGCAGTGAAAACCGACACTTCTCCATACCTTCTATCAAAAGCTGTGTTGAAACGTAGGGCCTGTTATTGTGTATTTATTCAGGCATCAATCACAATCAAGCCTCCTGCTAGTTCATCTGTAAGGGCGTTGTAAGCCTATTTTTATCAGTTCCTTCCTGTACAACAGCCAGTTAAAATAGCATGAGTAGGGGTCAGAAATATCTTAATGGATTCGGTTCCCAGAGATATCGGTGACCAGAGGAAGAGTTTTGCCGAAATTTCTTCCTGAGCTGATAAGGTGGATAAACAGCAGCAAGGTGCAGAAAGAGGGCATGCTGCGGAAAGCAAGGCAATGGATGGCACCGTAAGGGAGCTGAAGAAAGATTAGGCAGACAGTGTTACTTAGGGGAAAGCCTCGGGAGCAGAGGAAAACTCAGCACTGCCATTTGCCAAGTTACCTGCTTGGAAAAGAGAGTGCTTAATTGTGTTTTTCAAAATGGCTTGGTTTAAGTTGAAGTGACATTTATAATTAGCCTTAATCTGGTTTTGCTTTTGTGCTATTTAAAATATGGGTGATTTTTTATTGGAAGAAAGCTTGAGTTTTGCTGATTAACAGTATTTCTTTAGTGGTAACATCAGATGTTATGCTGCTTATTCTTATTTAAATAACAGCATATCTTGCTATATGTTAGTCACTACTTTTTTTTTTTTTTTTTTTTTTTTTTTACATTTTAGTCTATGCATTTTACATTTTTCTGGATATACAATGGTAAATAAGGCTTTTTAAACTTTTTCTGTCATTACTTCAAGCAGTCTTTGGATGCAAATTAGAATTAATTTATGAATAAACACAATGTTTAAATTCTTTTGCTTGAATAAAACCACCTTACAACTGTTAAATACCTAAAGTAAGTTCATTTCAGCAGCTTTTTTGTCTCGTTAGACAAAGTATTGCTTTTGTCTCAGTTTCTAAACTGAGCTATTGTTCCTGTATTGGTCAAGCTAGTCTTTCAAGATTGCAGAGATAATGGACGTAGTCTTCCGTTGTTAGATTTTATTCATAAATTGCAGGTGGCACCTTTGCTTTTCCAATTCCCAGTCTATTTTTTCATTTTAATTAAACATTAATATGAATTACTTGTATAGCTAAAATTAAAAATAATTCTCTTTGCTCCAAAAGCAGAGAATAATCCTATGAAAACCTTTCTCAGCAAACTGTGGTTCTAAGAGCTTATCTGGGGACTTCTGCCAGTTCAGTGGTTTGACTTTTAACTTTAGAGGCTTACTTCCTAAGTTAATAATGATTTTAATGTATTGTTGGAAGTGTAGATTTCATGTAGATAGTCACAGATTGAGGGTAAATGTTAAAAATAATTAGCTGTCCAAAACAGTAATAATGTATTTAATATAAACTAGAATTCGTTACGTAAAAAATCAGAGTAAAAATCCGTATTAATTAAATCAGAAATAGAAGTTTGCCTCCCTGCCACCATTTAGTGTTGTGAATCTTAACATTTTTCCTGCATGTCTGTGATAAAATTGCAGCAGAGAACTGAGTTTGACATGTGTGGCTTCTGCTTTTCTACTTAGTAAATTTCAACACACATGCACAGCCCGTGAGCCTTTATGCTAGCAATGTTCTGAGGATTGAATGGCATTTCTCTATGTTTATATTTTTACTTGTTAATTATTCTGGTTATGTATTCCAAAATATCCTTTCCTATGGAAACTTATTTAAGATATTTTGCACAAGGAATCAACCAATCAGTGAGTAAAAAAATAATAATAATATATATATGTATATATATATTTTTTGAGACTGAATGTCTTTTTGCAAGTGATAAAGTGAAGGCACCAGCATCTTGCATCATGAATAGTGGGGGGAAGAAAAGGTAACAATAACAAGTCATCTCACTCTCACAGCTAGAACTGTGTACATAGTAAGCTGAATTTCAGTATTTCAGTATTTCTGTACTCCTGGAGTTGTTAGCTGTGTTCCACAAAGCACCCAACAAGCTGAGATGAAGTTGGTGAACTTCTCTACAGCTGCAACTTGTGGAAAGCCATAGTGTTCATCACAGAGTCTGCAGAAGCTTGCAGGGACAAGTGGAGCTTTGGCTGATGGGTTCAGTCCCTCGGGACGGATAGCAAGCAAGCACTGCTGGGAAGTATTCCCAGTTATCTTTTGCATATGTTCTTGTTGCCCTTTTCAGTTTCTGTAATGGAAACTCTTGGTGTTTTTCAGCCAACCTGTCAAAAGCACTGCCCTTTCATACAGAAACATCATGCTGAATTGTGCACTGAAAATCTTAGTTAATCCTAATTTTGTAGTACTTGACCTTACAACATGAGTAACTGAATCTTACTGTTTGAGGAATAAACCTAATGCAATATAGTTCAAGAAGAAATTCAGTGTAGTTACGATGGTCTAGGTTTTTATTTTGTTGCTATTCTTAATTTTCCTTTCAAGAAATATTAATCATTTCTGGAGGCATGGTACATAACTTCATTAAAAGTTGGTCCGGCGCAGCAATTTTTTTCTTTTTTAATGACAAGGAGGTAAATGTTGGTGGGAGCAAAATATGTTTTCCTAGTTACAGCAAGCAGTGGGGGCCAGCCAGGGTGGTAACTTAACATATCACAGCTTTAATGTCCTGCCTTTGATTGTAATTATATGTTGCACCTTCCACTCTTCCTCACTGGTAATATTTCAGGTGAATTCATTTTACTTCAGCAAACACTGGCAGCAAACTTGGCACGTGTATCAAAACTGCTTAGTGTTGATATTCTGTTCCAAAATCTCAACTTTCTCACTAGTGTGGTGATTCGTTAAAACAGCAGAAGGAAATCCATGGATTGTGGTTTCTATGCTTGGTTTTTCACATAAGTAGTCAGGTTCCTGAAAGTAAGCAGAGGAGCCCGTCCTACAAATTGCTGTGTTGAAAAATTTGTAACAAACAGTACCCCTGAATGAGTGTCAAAGATTGTACGTAAATACTTGTGGAAATAGAATCTTCCTGCTTCCTCACCATGTATTCAGCATTCATATATTCTCTACACACCTTTTTCTATAGGGAACTTGTACAGATGATCTGTAACATACCTGTAATTCCTCAGGTAAAATTTAGTTAGCTGTAAAGAAGATGGTGCTTTGTAAACAAGGTGCGATCCAGAGCTGCCTTCATCTTTCCATAGGCTTCAGTGAACATTTGGTCTGGTCCTTCTGATTGCACCTTCCTAGGTTTCAAACATTTTTCTAGCATTATCATTAGCGAAATATGTTTTGCAACAATTGCACAGTAAATTATTAGACCTAGTCCATGCATGCATAAAAACAGCAGGGAAAAATGAAATGTCTTGGCAGTAGTCACCTGGAATTAAATCCATATGGAAACTTTTGGTTTCAGTGGGAGCTGAAGTTGCAGTCTCTGCAAATGAGTGTCAAATCAAGACATCAGTCTTGTTAGGAGTTTAACAAACATATGCTTAAAGGGTAAGTGGTGAATTATAAAACAGAAAATGGCAAATTGTATTTACGGACGTGCATGCACAGCTCTTAAGTCGGCAGACTGACCTGAGTGGGCTTTGGACAAGGAAATTGATTGTGGTGGCTGTGCAGTATTAATACAGCAAAGAGAAATGTGTTTGCTTATTAACCATATATTTGTATGATCAAGTTGCACTGATTTTTAGTCTGCTGGTGCCAAAGGATGCTTTTTTTGGCTATGTAGTAGTATGTGTCTTTGGTACCACATTATAAAACATGGCACTTATTATAAATAAATCTCCTGTAGTCATTGTAATGAACTATCAAATAATTATCTCTGATAGTTACCCTGTGTGAACCGGTTTTCATAATTTAGTATCTTTAAATATGCTACAAAAGTATATCTGTTCCCATGAATAGGGTAAGTAAAAGACTCTGATAATTAAGTCATTTTCTCTTTGGGAAGAATAGAATTACCATCTAAAATATTTATAGGAAATATCTCAATGACCATATCATGTATCAAGTCCAGTTTGAAGTCACCATTTCCTATAGCTTGAGTTCAACAGAAGTTAAAATATCTTTGCATAACATGAATAGAAGTTAAGTGTTATTAGCCTCTATTTTATCATGAGGTTCTGTTGTCAAGGAGAAAATTCCCAAGTGTACCAAACAGAGAGAGAGGGGAAAGGGTAAAAAAAAGGAGCAAAAAAGAGGCGCCCGATTTCCAACGAAACAAAGAATAAAGAAAATGTGAGATTACTGTAGTTCAGGGCAGGAAGGTGGAAAAGTTGAGAGGAAAACTAAGATAACTAGAAGTTTTTGTGCTGAGCTGGCAAAAAAATGGTGTACTTCAACTGAGAATCTGTTTGTTTTCAAAATCTATGCTGAAAGCACTCAGTCATAAAAGTGTTTTCAGCATCTGCATTAGTTCTTTGGAAAACTTACTAGATGCCTGCTTCCATTTGTAGGCCCAGCATAACTTCCTGACTGTGGTCCTCTGAGCCTGATCCAAAGCTTATTGAAGCCAGTAGGATTTTTCCATTGATCTCAGTAGGCTTTAAATTATGTGCTTGATCTGAAGATCTTAGTCAGACAACAGATGAGAAAGATTTAAATGCCGCACTTGGATTTCTGCCTGATTAAGGACTGCAGATTTACATTACGAAGTGCAGCATCCAGGCTCAACCATATCTCCATCTTGATGCCAGCTTTGGCGTCTAAATAGCTTAGAAAAATATACTGAAGTCTCCAGGCCTGTAAGAGTTTGGCTTTTGCTTTATGCCAGCAAAAGTGTCATATTTACATTGAACTGATACCTGCTCATTATGCAGACAATAACGAAAGATCAGGCAGGAAAGCCTACTCCCTCTGAAATCAGTATCGCTGGCTCCTCAGTTCTACAAAGCCAGAATTTCATGTCAAAAATCAGTTCAGAAGGCAAAACCCTTCCCAGTAAAAGGCATGGCCAGTTTGATACTAGAGGACCAAATATATAGGATCCTTACAGCCCCCTCTGCTTTTCAGTTGTACCATACTTTTGAAGCAAATGTGAAATTCCTTCATAGCAGTTTTCTTAAAAACTACTACAATTTTTACCAAATAATTGTAATTCTAAAAATAAACTGTTTCGGATTTTAGCTTGTGTTTGTGATGCAGTCCAGTACTATCACACTTGAGAAAGGGATCTGGGAAGGGTAAAGGAAAGCATAGAATCCACACACCGCCTTTAGAATAACCCTATTCAGAATGTGGGCTGAAGACTGAGAGCATTTTAAGTTAAATTGTGTGGACCTGAAAGCATCGAAGCTGAATATTTTATGTGAAGCTTGTCAAGGGCCTTTACTAAAATAGCTTAAAAGCAGTATCACAGTTGCCTTCTTATAAGCATTGCACACTTTGAAAGATGAAACATGCTGAAGGGTTTTCAGTATTGCCAGAAGTTGGTGTATATATGTTCTTTCTTTTAGGTGTCAAATTTTATATGCCCTATATATACATTCACTCTCATGTGAACAAACACCTTTCTTACCAGTATTTTCTGCAGAAGTCTTATTGCATATATTCATGATGTGTTGAGGGTGGGTTTTTTTTTCATTTAAAGGCTGAGAGTATAAGATAAGCTAAGTTCTTCAGCTACCTTTTTTAGTTAACGGGGAGAGAAAGCAGCCCCTGCATTCCATCCCACTGCTTTAAACATCAGCCTGTGGACAAGTTGAATTGCACTTTGCAAGGCTTGGCTCTCTCCATTGCCTATAAAGGAGCCCAGCCCTGGCTTGGACCAAACGTTTGACTTTTAGAAGGCTAAATTTAGCTGACAGGAACTCTAGTATTAGTAGACGTGCATTCACTTTACATAACAATAACAGGTCATATTTGTTCCTGATGCATTGTAAGAAATAAAGCCACAGCAGGGATAAACTTACCTCCGTAAGGATATCGTGCTGGTGGTTTAGGTGGTTCACTATTAAGCTCTGAAAATACACTCCTAATATATTGTATGCTTGACTCTCATAATTTCACTCGTGGAAGATTCAACTCATTTGGGGCCTCAGTTGTACTACACTTGCTTAAGTAGGTAGTTGTACAGATTCCCATATTCTGGGGACTTTATTGAAGATGCGGTGGAGAACTCTATTTTTACCCTACCTCTATGACTCAAAAGTTCATTTCCTAATGCTTACAAGAGAGTCCATGTTGACCTCTGATGTTTTGTTTTTTTTTTACACAGAGAGTATTGCCATAGTTGAAATGATTTCTTGTGAGGGTAAAGCCAGATGAAGGCTGAAAAACCTCTTGTATCAGAGAATGGATAGCAGCAGAGCCTTATAAAGAGGGTGAAATGTGAAGTTTTAAAGTGGATGTTGCTAATAGAAATGCACCTTTTCATATCTTCTGTGCTCTCAGAAGCAAAGCAATATAAAAGAGAAAAACAGTGAGAGATGACTTATTGAAAAATAGATCATGGGTGAAATTTTGAACACTGACTTCAATGAGACCAGCATTTCACACATGTTGATACAGGTGTTGGATGTTTCTAGATGGAGGTTGCTGCATACAAATGCTCACTGCTCCTTTTTCTTGCCCCCCCCCCCCCCCCCCCCCCCCCTTTTTTTTTTTTGGGGTATGGCTCAGAAAGAGTCATTGCCATGCGTGGCAAGTCTTTTGATCTCATTGAGGTAAACAGGAGTGTTGTTCAGAGCGTTACTCACCTGGAAGAGAGGGTAAGCAACATTTAGGTGTTCTTTTGTAACTTAATCCCATCTATTTTTCTTTTAGTGGTTAGCAGCTCTATGCTATGGACGAGCCTGTATAGAGAGGTTGCTTAATAAAGGTTTCATTACAATGAGAGAGAGGTCTAGGAATGAGAAACCCAAGTTCAGAGTTTGATCTTGAAGTCATCCTTGAAACAATTCAGTGCAGTCAGTAGAAATAGTTAGCTAAGGCGGGACACTGGTCAGTGTTGCCATGGCCTTATCCCCACTGTCACTGAGAGGGAAGTCTCCACAGATTCTGAAAAGCCACCAAGCTGGAGGCGTTCATCTCTTAAGCAAATTTTTTCTGAAGGACGTTTATTTTTTCATCAATACCATCCGAGCCTCAGTCTGTTAATCCACATAAAATATGTATTATGGCCACATGGCTCAAGCCTTACAGTACAGGAAGTTTATTGCTCTCAGTGTCTCATTAACCTTAGTGAGATACAGTAAAATAAAAAATGTATATATATATATATATTTGCAAGGTGTGGTCTTTAGTGCTGTTTTTAATAATGTGTGTGTATATGAATACATACGAAGCATTCTTAACCGCTGATCTGTATTTCAGTCTGCATGAAGTCCCATTCCAGAACTTACCTCTGGTGCCATTAATACCTGCCTGGGTGTGGACCAAGAAACCGGGGCAAAAGTAAATTTTCACATTTACCAGGCATGATTCATTGGAGAAACCAACTATGTTGCTTTCTTGTGCTTTTGCTCATCTGTCACTGTGGCAATATGTAGTGACAATTCAAACTGCTAGCATGGAAATAAGATAAAAAGTGTTTAGGACAACTGGGAAATTTCATTTAGACAGAATGTCAGACCCTAGTCTCCAGTGTAAATACTGTAGGTTTACCATGTCCAGCTTTGCGATATCATTTTATGTGAAATTAAATCAGAGGCCAGCCACGAACAAGAATGCAGTTGAGCCTGTTCAGTTTTAGTTTGCAGTGTAATTCTGTTGCTCCTGATCTCTGTTCCTAGCTAGAGTAAGTTACAATTGGTAACAGTTTATAAAGTGTTTGGAAACCACAGTTCCTATACAGATGTCTTTTAGTTTCTTGCATTACATTGTAGTTTGAAAAGTTTGTTAAGTCTCTCGAAAGCTCGTTCTGGTCCTCATTGTTCTTGTGGATCAAGTTCATGCTGGCTAACAGTTATTTTGATTTGCACAGTAACCTAACACTGATATTTCAGGACAAATAGGCACCAGTGTGGCTCCTGAAAGGGTGAGTTGCATGTATTCATAAGCCATTCCATTCATTTCTCTGACATGGAAAAAAGGGCAGGGCTGCTTTCATCCTGCTGCCAACCCTTTTATCTCTAAAGAATCAAATTTCAGGAAACCTTTCTGCCTAGGCCGAAATTTCAAAGGGATCATGTAATACTTAAAAAGTTTAGCTGCTTAATTCTCATAATTTTAGGGGGAATGTTATTTTTCCCACTGACAAAACAAAGCATTCCCCCAAAACAAAACAGAAACCATTGGAGAAAAAAAAAAAAAAGCTGGTTTGGTTAGTAAAAATGTGTTTAGTATTACTTCACTTCCTACTATTCAGGACAGCGCATTGTTAAAACTGATGCAGTGTTTATACACATTGTGGTTATGACTGTAGTCGTGGCTATTGTTGAAGGATGTTACACAGACGTTTATCACAGTATGTCACTAAACCCATGGTAAAAATGTCCTAGTAGTTAAATGAGGCTTAGATTTAATGAGTCTGTAAGAAAAGAGCATTTTTAAAATCATACTGTAAATAAGGTTCCTATCGTACTGTTATTGGGATCAACATGCAGATTTTCTTTTGTTTCATAATAACAGCAGTATCTCTGTGAAGTTAGGCAAGCAATTTTAAGAACACACTTCTACAAAGGTATTGAAGAAACAGTTACTTGGCCATACTCAAACAACACCAGAATAGTACATGAAGGTGTGAGATCATTAAAAAATAATAATAAATATATATACAAGTACATGTCATACACACACACACCAGTAATAACAATCTAGGTAATAAAATCCAAAAACTAATAAAGTACTATGCTAATCACAAAGTAATAAGTTGTCAATGGCAGAAAAAAAGTTGCTCAGTTAACACAGTTCTGAATTAGTGCTACTTTCCACTCCATGTGCTAATGCAGAAACAAATCTATGATTTTAAAAAACACTACTGCACTTGAGAAATGTAAAAATGATGCTCCTAGCCATTATTAAGATTTTACCGAACATACACTTTTTTTGTAGCTGTGAAAACAGCCATTTAAATTTCTAAAAGGTAGTCATTTGGACCTCATTTTATCTTCATTTGTTTATTTTCAACCTGACATGTTTACTGTGAAGTACAGAGTTGTGCCTTATTTTGTTTAAATTAGGAAGTATGAAACTGTAAGGGGAAAATAATATAATTTTAACCATTCAAAAGGACATTGTAAACAACAGAATGTGAGGAAGTATCCTAATTATTCTCCATGTTTCTTCTACAATAGGGGTGAACTGTTATCTGTAAAGTTGTAGTTTGATGGTAAAACTTCAAGTGAGTTTTACCACCAAAGAACCAGTTTGTGCCCTGAATAACCAGTCCTGTGCGCTGTTCTACCATTCTCCTTTCCGTAGTTTGTGCTGTGGAAGATTTGAGTGCTGTAAATCAAGTAACTGAAAAGATATGCTTTTTTTTTTTTTTAAGATGTAATGTGTCAGTGACCCCATCTCAGTCTCATCAGTACCAAGAAAGTGGAGTGGTGCCTGTTTGGAGAGCAGTGAAAGCTCAGGAGAAAGGCAGGTGGTTCTCCAAGCAGTTCTGCCACCAAAGTATCTTTGTACAGTGCTCAGTGCTCAGCTCTATCAACCCCAGTCAGGATGAGTAACCGGATAACAGAACCAGTAACAGATAACCAGCTTACTGCAAAGGTTTCTCCCTAGTCTCTATAGTGTGAGCTGTGCTAGGCCACTCGTCAGGGATAGCTGTCCACATCACAGATGGCATTTTTGCCCTGGGCAGTGGCTCGTGCTTTTGTGGCAACCTCCTGAGAGCTCAGGGATGGAGTGTGGTTGCCACGGAGGCTTGAGTCATGAGAACTGGGGGCCACAGAATTCCCTTCTGCAACATTTGATTCCTGTTAGAGTATTGCTGGCTTTGAGAGGAAGATCCAGACAATGGATTATTCTCAGGGAAAATAAAAACAAAAAGATAATTCAGGATGAGGATATTTGGATCTATGACAGCAGCTGTAAACGTAACAGCCTTCCTCTTTCACCAAGAAAGGTTTTGACTTAGCCAGTAACTTGTGTGTCCCGTTGGTGTCTGAGGCTCCCCTTGGGCAGCTCACTTCCTTTCTGCTGCTACATTCTCTGCTTAAACCTTCCCGGGGGCATTACCAGGGGCATGATTCTGAATGCTTCATCCTACAAGAGTAGATTCCTGCAGCACTCTATTTAGAAGGCCATTTAATGTTAGCTCTCTCTTCATTTGGAAATAATGGTGCTGGGGAAAAAATTAATTAAAATGGTTTCAGAAAGTAGTTAATTATAAAGCCTACCATGGCCTGAAGTATAAAATACATTGCAGACTGAGAAATCATGTAGGGGTGCATTACTAAAATAATTAATTTAAGATTTTACATATATCACCCACACAGCAAATGCCGTGGCTGCTGCTAAAATGAGTCCAGTGCCCTTCAAAAACTGTTAGCATCTCTTGTATCTCCCACTCACTCCCTTTTAGCTGTGCTTGTTTTATTCTTTACTATGGGCATGCAGTTTGTGTTAAGAACATCCATTTTGCAAAAAGGGCTTTGGGTAAGAAATGAAATCCTTGCCACATTTGTGTTAGCATTATTATTGTGTTTGGGGCCAGGATTAACTCACTAGGTGCACACTCTAACACAGGCAAACGGCGTGTGGACCTCACTGCTACCTATGCTATGCATCCTTCATCTGCAGCAGCCTCTGCAATGATCTGGATCAGTGTTAGGTGTGAAACTACTCTTTGCTGAAAACCTGACACTTTTCTCGAAGGATAGCAGATGTGGGGCCAGCATGCGGTCCTTATATCGCCATGGGTTCCCATCCAGGCAATCCCTTAAGTTCTGCACCATTGTACCAAGTTTAGGGCTCTTCTGCCAGTGTGGCTGTGCTTGCCTTATGTATGCCGAACTGGAGTTACATAGAGAGAAGTCTCACCTCTGAGTGCAGGAAAATAGCTGTTTGTTGTTGTTGTTGTTTGAGGGTGGGGGGGTGGGGTTTTTTGTTTTGCTTTTGACAAAATGAGAGTGTAGCCTGTGGAGGTTCTAGTTTTGTGGTGCTGTCCAAGCTCTATCTCCTCTTGCTAGCTATCAATATGCTGAGATTCCTGCCTCTTGTCAGTCTAATTTCTAGTTGGTACAGGTTCTTGACATTCAGCACTTTATCAAACATAAGCTGCTTGGCACCTATTACTACTGATCTCAGCATTGCTAATAAACAGCAACATCAAGGCCATATTTTCTGGTTCCTGTCAGACCACTGCTTTCCTGGGTGAAATAAAAGTCCTATTAACATGCTCCTCCTCATTGGCTCTGACAGTTTGATTAATTAGGCCCCTCTTTAGATGACCTCTGCACTGACACGACAGGGAGGTGAATATAAAATGAATAGTTTGCCCACATAATGGCCTACTGCAAGTTTCAGATTTTTATCAGATCAGACTGAAAGTCCAGAGCCTGTATTAAAATTGAGAGTACAGCAATATATGGCTGTGGGTTATGAACCGCAGGTTTTACAACATGGTTAAAGGATTAAAACCAAACCAATCCTAGCCATTCTGATATATTGACTTCTCCTCTAAGAATTAATCTTTCCTTTACTCTTGTGACCATACAATACAAATCTAACTCGTTTACATTATCAAATAAAATGACCTTTTGTTTTCAACAGATATTTTTATTGCTAGAAAATACAGTATGTTAACTCTGTGGTTATTCAGCCTCCCATAAAATACTAATGTAAAGCCATTATTCTAGATCCACTCTATTTAAATGTCAGTCTGCCTTTCTATTATAAACCACCAGTTCCTAGGCTTGTAACTCGTCAGTAAAAATTTACTTCAGGTGGAAACTTGGAGTATGAGCTCACGTCTTTTCTTTGAAAATGTGTTTTATAAAAATGCAAGTGTATATGATCGAGAGGGATGAAGAAGTGATTGTGAACCTCTAGCAGCAACGGGAACATCTGATGGTGCCAGCACTTTGGCCACTGCACGGTGCCCCTGGCTGGGGTTGGAGCTTTGTGATTGCAGGAGAAGAAGCAGCTTGCTCTGGCGGGCATGCAGAGGGCTTGAAAACAGACAAACTGAACTACAGTGTCCTCCAGCCAGGAGGCAACTCCATCTTGCCATAAAATCAGGAGTTTTGATGGGTCGTTCATGAGAAAGAGGTCTTTCCTGACTCATGTTTTTTTCCTGTTGCTTGCTTGCACTTAATTATGTGCCATTAACCCTCTTTTGAGGGGAATTAGGTGTTGCATGTTGCCTTTGATAGCTGCAAGGATGAAAAATCCTTGTCTCAGTCACTGTGAGAACTGGATAGAATATGAGGAGCATTTTGTTGATCGGATGGAGTCATTGATACTGAGGTAAAGATTCTACGACATTGGTTTCTAATTAAAGTTTTCATGTTAGCTTTTTTCGCCAGAAGAGTCAAATTGACTCTTATTCAGTATGTGGTAATCTGCATCCCTCCACAAACCTCTTTGAAGGGACGTCATGAAGGTGGGTAAGCCTAAAATTAAATGTTGTGTAAATTGACATGCATGTAATCTGAGATCTTTGCTTAATGATCTTGAAGCCAACAAAAGCGAATGACCCATGCTTAAACAGATCCTTTTCAATTAAAATAATGCTCCTTTTACCTCTGTAATGCTGAATGCTCTGCAGTCTTTTCAGCAGCTCCTGCTTCTTTTATGATCCTCATTTTTTTTTGTCAGCCTCTTATGTCATTTTTTTTTCCTTTGTGTTCATCTGTTGATCAAGTAACTGCATTACTTTAATTGATTTGCTAAATTGGCTCATACATAAAACAACTCCTCCAGGTAATAACCTGAAAACATTAACTTAGGTTACTGGGTTCATGCTTGAGTGCTATAGTAGTTGTAGTTTTCATTGGGTTGGGAGTGCCTTCTTCTGTTTCTTCAAGTTATTTCCTAGATTCCTTGCCACAGGTAGAGCAACAGGAGATAGATGTATTTATATGCATCTGTATTACATATATAGTGTGTATTTATATGTGTATATATATGCGCACATGTGTATACATATGTAAGTTGTGTGTATGTAGTATCAGGTAGAGGATTTTTGTATGTGCCTACAAACAAATACATAAGGTTGCCTGAACTGAGAAGGAGGTATGATATGTATTCAGAGAGCCATACTCACCCCTTTCCCCTGATGAATTTTTGTAGTTTCTTGGTTGACAGAATTTGACAAATGAGGTGGCAGTGTGTTTGGATGAAGCTACCAACTTTTCTGCAGACTCCAAAGTAGGATCACAGTTTTCAGCAAAGTGAAATTTTGATTGTGTCAGACGTTACTTTTCAGCACAAGGCAAAGGCTATGATAAGTGAAGAAAATGAAGAAAACATGCATAGTTTTTAAATAAACGACACCTTCTAACACTTAGAATTAAATGGTAAATATTGTTTAAGGTCTAGCCATGATGTTTTGTGCAGTACTTAAACGCCAAATAAATTTATATCGTGACTCTGGAAACTTTTTGATTGTTTTGGCTGTTTTCATAAGGCTATGGAGGGTAAGTGGCTTTACACCCAGCTTAACAAATAAACTGAAATGGAAAGTGGCACAGACTTCAAAGAAACTAAATGCTGGTAGCATTCTGTGACAGTAACATAGATGAACATTTATCAGTGATCCCCCCCCAATCTCACTTTTCTTCATCTTCTTCCAGTTGTCTATGCTCTTTTTTTTTTTCTCTCTCCTCTTTTTAGTTAGTTTTCTGCTGTTTTAGTGAGTTAAATCAGCTCATGAAAGGGGCCTGCAAGAAGTGGAGCTGGCATAAGGATCTGTGGCAGATGTAGTGTGGAGACTGTGGCCTCTCTGGCAACAATGAGCTTCTGCAGTGGCTCAGGGTATCTTAAGGAATCTCCAGCCAAAGACAATCCTCTGGGGGAAGGAAGATTCAGTTTTTGTACTGCTATCGTTCAGTTACACATATTAAAAGCAGTAAGGAACGCAGATGTAAAGTTATGTAAAGGTGCTGAAACACTGCATTAGAAAAATAAATATATATATATATATTAAATAACTGTAGTTTGTGGCTCCAGCATTTGTTAATGAATAAACAGTCATGTTTTTCTCTGACCAGCATAGTCTTTTGGGGGAAATGCAGAGACTCTCTGGTGATGCTGAAGAATTCTGTTTTAAGTAGTATTCAAAAACATGAAGTTTCAAGAAACTGCTTCTTAGGAACAAGAATCAAATTCACCAATAGGATAGGCAGGAACACCTTCTTTTGAGACCTTTTTTTTCATCACTGGGCATCTGGCAACGTTTGTTTTCACCTTCACCAAAATGTAGCTTGTTTGTGTTAAAGACAGTATTTTTGAAGTGCTACTTAATATCTCTCTCTCCGTGTGTGTGTGTGTGTGTGTGTGTATATATATACATATATATATATATATATATATAAAAAAGCAATTACATGAATGTAAAACATGCAGAAATGCCCTAATTTGTGTTGTCAATGCAAAAGAGGGCTATTCATAAAACCCCTTTCCAGATCTACCTGGGGTTGAAGCTCTGACAATTTATATTTCCTGCATAGAGAGTTCAGAGGCATATAGAAAAAGGAATTTAAGAGGTAATGTGAATCGTATCTTATGATCATGTTTTCTAGAAGAAAGTGGGCATCCAAGCATTGTGCTGGAACATGCACAGTGGTTGAGAAGAATGGAATCAAAGTTTCAGCCAACTACTGTTTGTTTTTTCTTTCTTCCTTCTCCTGCCCGGTGCCTCAGAGTGGACGTTGATTTTATATGGTGGAGAGCTTCTGGACCAGTCAGCTCCTTCCTCTTCATTTCCACAAAAATCAGAAAATCCTACCATTAAAAACTGAGAAATTCAAGCTCTTTTCAATATTGCAGCATCCTTTGACACTGTAAGGGGCATGGATGCAGTATGGGAATGAAGGGGACAATATGCCCTTTCTGGAACAAGAAGCAATTCCTCAGATCAGTCCACGTAGTGTTTCGCAGGCCTGACCTGCTGCCACAGCACTCCTGTTGCAGCTGGGGAAATGCAGCGTGGGTCCTGTGCAGCCCCAGCTGAGCCTCGTGCTAACTTTGGCCCAGGTGCGTCCCTTAAGCCATCCTCAGCCATACGCAATGCAGAAGAACGCAAGGGCTAATACGTTCTTCTGTTAGTAGGTCTGTGTAGTTCTGTGTGTTTTAAAAGTAGAATGAAATTAGCCCTTGAGTCAAGTTTGAATTATTTTCATATTTTTGGGATATTAAAATATCTCCCAGATCTCATTAAGTAAAGCCCTCAATAAAATAATTGCAATACAGCTAGAGATTGGAAAACCTCAGAAGATTTGGAGGAAATTTCCTCTTTGATGAGTGATTCACATACTTAACCAAAGTTTTTCTGAGTCATAAAGTTGAAAATCTCATCTATTCCTTACCTCTCCAGTATCCACTACCATGCTGGTGTCATCTCCTTCTCTGCTTCACTGCATATTCTTTCCCTCCTTTCCTTAAGGAGCCCCATGCTCTGTCTTGCTGTCCTCTCTGTCTTGTGATCCTCTGTGATCCTGCTGGTGTTTTAACCTCCTGACTGTCAGCTTTATTGGCTTTAAGTTTCTTAAACGCTGGCGTGTTTTTGTGTTTCTTTACACAACTTTCTTCTGGTTTCTTTTTTAAAAAGCACGTCTTTCCCGTAGAAGTTAACTTGTGGTCTTAAATACTCACTGTGGTGCTCTGGTATTGTTAACACAAAGTATGTGATTTGAGCAGATATTTCAGTTTCTCCTATGAAACGCATTGCTAACCACCCAGGATACAGGACAGAAGATGTCGGGTGTTGGTTGCATGGCCTTTAGAGAGACCGGATATTTGAAAGGTATCTGCAGAAATATTAGGCTCCAGATTTGGGGACCAGAGCTCAATCACATGTCAATAAAAGTTGGAGCATCCTCGAGGCATCGCAGGCAGAGATGTGCAGAGTGCAAGAAGGCAGAACTGCAAGATGCAGAAGAGAATTCTTTTCATACATTTTCCAACCATACAGATGGCTAAAGCTGTACTTAATTCTGTGTCTGTCCGTGTTTTAGGACATAATCTGGTCCAGACTAGCATATCTGGAGAACTTGCTAAATGGCAGCATTTGAGTACCTCGTTTTTAGTTTCTTACATCTCAAAGATCAAAGCACAGGTCTCTGCCTGAAAGGAGTCCAAGCTAAAACCTCCTCTTACTGGTTTGTATAACCTGAGGTAGAAATTCAGAACAGCTTGGTGCAAGGAGCACACTAGTTTGCGCTAGCTTTATGGGGACAAGGTACTGTGTGGACTCTTTCCTTCCAAACTTGTGGATGTGTGTGTTGTGTTTCTTAAATGTTTTATCATTCAGAGAACCAATAAATGTTTAGAAATTGTAGTATGTGAGTTGAAAGAGAGAAAATCTGCAAAAATACCAGCCGTTGTTGTGGCTTCAGCTTTTTGTAACGTTGGGAGAATAGCAGAACTGTGTTTTAGACATTTGCAGAGGTGCCTGAAATTCGGAGAGGCATACAGTCACATTGTCACAGTACTGGTAACCCACTTTCGTAAGAGCTGTCCCATGAGAGCTTCAGTTGTTTAAAGATGCAGGATAAGCAAAACCCCAAGGAACTGGACTCTGTGATACTTTTTAAGAAGGTTGCATGTTAGTGTCCCCACTTTCCTCAGTGGGACACTGAGGCACAGCATGTAAACGCAGGTGGAAATGAGCTAGGACAGCTAGAACCATTTAACTTTGTCCTTTTCTGATATCACAACGTTATGAGCAATATCACGATGTTATAACAAGCACATTTAGGAAATTATTTAGCCTTTAAGATTTCCTAGTTGTTGTTACATTATATTAAAAAAAGGGGTTTTAATATTCACTCTAAGAAAGAGCTTAATCAAAAATGCTTTTGTGGCACTGAAGGCAAGTGTCAGAGTCTTTACAGAAGCTCTTACCTTGTAAAATGTGCTTACTTAGTGCGCTGTGCACTTGCCCTGCTCAGCCCTTTGTTTTCATGGTTACACACGCTCTGGGCTTCCCCTTCTCCCCTTGCCACAGTCACTGTTGTGTTTTCCCACCAGGCACGCTCTGCCCATTGACGAGCGGAGTGGGCGTGTGTGCTGCTCCGCCCTGGCAAACATTTGTGTGCCGCCTCGGGATGGAGGGCGGAGGATCGGAAGGCTTTTCTTTGCTGTGCACAAAGGTCGCTTTTGTTTTTACTCCCTTTGCAGTTTGCTGTCAGCTAGTGCACTGCACTGCTGCAAGCTTTTGCGTAGGGCTGTGGCGAATATTTTGGGGCTACACTAGTAGGCTAGTCCTGTACCTCAACAATTCTAGGAATGCATATGCAGTGCCCTGTCTCATCCTGTCTTTGCTGCTGCAGGAACTGTCTATCTCCTTCCAGGCTTGTGTGTTCACTTTGAATGCTGACAAAAATACCAAGCGTTTCATTACTGTTGTTCGTTGCGTGGAAGCGCTTCCTGCTGCGGTGTGTTTCAGATGCTCATTCCGCTTGGTCATGTAGAAGGAAACAGCCCCAGATTCTTGCCTCCTGTACACTTCACTCACAGGATTAAAGATCAAACTGAAGCTTTTGTAGGGGACTGGCTAGCCTTAAAAATGAATGAATACAAGAAATAGAAAACAGAATTTATTTTTGCTGCTGCTGTTTAGACGTAACTAATGAAATAATTGGATTTACTCATGGGTTAAAAGTAAAAGTTTTGTCTAGAAGGTCTCATTGTAGGTTTACCTTTTGCGTTGTTGAACTCTGAGGATTGTGTAATTAAATTCATGAGCCCCTAGCCAGAGAAGGAATGAAAGTAGATGGTGGGAGATACCATCCTTTAAAAACGTTAACCTTCCTGACGGAGTCAAAATTCTTGCATCACTTGGATGAACTTGGCGATAGCTGTGTGTCTTCTGTTTCCCTATGTGACTGCTGCTCAGAAGATGTGCATGCCACAGAGGGGTTGTGATTTTGTTTTCTGAAGCTTATGCTGTAAAGTAACGCTCCCTCGCTGTACTTTTTTTTTTTTTTTTTTTTTAATAATAGCAAACTAGTAAGAACACTTAAGTTACTTGGGAAAACGGAGGATGTGATCACCTGCTGAAGAGTCAGCTCTCTGCCTCTGAAGGCCAGTGGATTTCTTTTTCTTGTCAGGCAGTTCTTCCAGTGCACCTGTGAAGGGAGGGTAAGCCTTGCCCTGAAGTTTAAGATCCCCTCCTCCTTGTTATGATGGCAAGTGATGTGCGCGCCTCTTGCAGCACAGGGTGTGAAGGTAATGCGTGGTAAGCATTCTTTTAATTGCAGAAAATGTAACTTCCAGAATGCCAGGTGGAGAGGAATCTGTGGGGATTTCTGCGTAGAAATGAAGAACTGAAGAGGGTATAGCAGTGGGGCAGGTGTCTGCCTTTCATTAGGATATTCCCTGTGACACATCTGGTGCCAGCAGAGCTGCTATGCGTAAATGATAAGGAAGCTTTGCAGTCAGGGGAGGGCTGAGCTGTCAGGTGAGCCAGGGATCAAGAATTACGATGACAGTTTCATGGCACGTGAAGGATGCTGTGAAGCGCAGTGTGGCTCTGACGAGCAGAGGCTAAATTAGGTTCTCCTGGCCGTGGGCTGACACGGTGCGTAAGCGGGACCCGTGTCGTGCCGTGCGTTGCGTATGCGGAAGTGTTCTGGTCCGTCAAACGTAAAATGACAAAATCATTTGTTATCTCTCATTATCTCCCATGGTTTTTTATGTCTACGCCTCCCTTGTGACATTTCAACAGTTGATCGCTTTCTTTTCTTTTGACTATTTAAAAATGAAGCATGCTATTTGTGTTGCTAGTGGTTCACAGAACTCTGTTACTTCGAACTTAATAAGAAGGAAAAATATGTCAGGTCTTAAATACGATTACGAATGCCTAATTAGCCTCTACATAATTATTTGCACTGGATTGCACCTTATCATAGGTGAGTGCAGCCAAAGCACATCACAGACACATCCTCTTGGAGCGGAGGTGTCTTCTCCCAACACATAGTCAGCTCAGGAAGGCATTGCGGGAGGCATGTATCTGCGTGCAGAGTTTTTCCCCTAGATTATTTAAAAGTTGTATGTGACTGTTTAGCTCTTTGGTATGCAAAGAAAGGCAATATCTGGAGTGAAATATCCCTATCCAACATGTGCTGATAGCATGCTACCTGCCTGCAGTGTGGGCTTTTCCTCTCCTCCACCCATTCAGCACTTGCTGGGGACAAGCAGCCATTCATCTGGCCACTCCGGGGATTCACAGCACATCAACTCCATTTCGTCTGCACTGCAACACAGCGTAGTGCAAACACAGGGTGACCTTCCATGGGATCTCATCCCAACCTGAGCCTGTGCCACAGCGCCGTTTTTCTTCTCGCTGCTGTTCCAAACGCGCCCTGTGAGTTTCCATGCGAGGCCTTGAGCGCCTCAGGCCCACAGGGGCCAAGCGCCTCTCCTCATGTTGGCCGAGGCACAGGGCGAGGCCTGCGTCAGGGAGGGGAGCCTAAACCCTGGTGTTCTTCCAGTCACGCCCTCTCATCTTCCCGATTTATTATTTTTTTTTTATGAAAAGATTTAGTGTAATAAAGATTGCTGTCTTTTTTGTGCATGTGCTGGCTATTGGGGAAGGCATCTCGAAAGTTTTCTTACAAGTGGGTTCCCATGTGGTGGCAGTTAGTCACAGCTAATTACAGAGGCTGGTGAAGGAAAAATATATTGGAACTCGGATTCCCCTCCTCCTCCCTCAGTGCTTAAGAATAACATAAAATAAAAAACCTGCAGACAAATGCAGCTTTTTCCGTGGTTGCAGTCTCCAAAGAGCTCCAGAGAGATCACAGATGTGGTTTCATGTTTCAGGTTTAACTATGGTATAATAAGTACAGTACTATCTGCAGGAGAAATGCAAGTGGGGAAAGAATCATTAATTGATAGTGAAAAGTTCAACCTATGTGCTGTGTGTTTGTTTTTTTAAGCAGCTGAATGTTTAGCCAACTGCAGCCCTGAGGGTTTTGATAATCTTGATATGTTAAAACGTGGGAACATTATAGGAAAGGAAACATTCATACCTAATTAAGACGTTTCAGAAAGGTGAATCATGGAAAAGCAGGAACAGTTGTGATTTCGCTGAAGTTCAGACACGTTTCATTTTTAATTCAGTAGCTTGCAAGCCTGCTCTGTGGTGCACTGCCCTCACTTAACAACATAAGATCTTTTTTCAGGTTTTCAGTTGGTGCAGAGTAAGCCAACAGTGAGAGCTGGAGTTTCTTTGCTATGCACGAGGAACCCATAGCTTATATAAAATGCTTAACTAGCATTAATTTTCCTGTCTTTTCGTGCCATTCTTCCAACATGCAGGAAGTCTATTAGGTTGAACAAGTTCCTATGTATGTGTAATATAAGCATTAGCTCAGAAGGACCCCATGGGAGAAGGATGTGTCTGTGATTTGTAACTGTGACCTTCCTGCACCTGTATTGGTAGTGCATGCTGTTTGCCCATACTGCTGATTGTCAGGAACTCTGAATGTACTTAGAACTGGGTAAACCTTTCATTGGTCAAATTACTTTCTCTGGCAAGCAAAGTATGTATTTTAATTACAAAAAAAATAAAATTAAGTAGAGATGTAATCTCAATGGGAAATTTCCACTTGAATGCATATTTGAGATTGAACATATTCATAAGTTAGGGGGTGCAGAAGGCAGATTACATAATGAAGTGATGTAGGACTCTTAATGATCTTTCTTATTTAACAGATATGATTTTCCACTTTTTTTTTTTTACATGAAAGTTTTCTTTTCACAACTGCAGTACAGAGAAGACTGCAGGAGTAGCTTGAACTCTGAGAAAGATGGCCCCAAATATCTATGTCTGGAACAGGGAAAACCTCCTAGAAAATGAAGCAACCCAGTCTTAATTCTGTTGCCTACACTCTAAGAAGCACACACACCGATGAAAACTATTACAAATACTTCAATTCTAACAGCTATCCAAAATGTTGAAATAACAGCTGTAAATGTTGCCTCTTAAGAACAATTGTGGACTTACCCGATCAGGAAAGACTTTACTGTATTATACTTGCATCAAAACCACTCACTTTGGTATTACACGTTGAAAAAGTACTCCTAAGAAAGTTAAGCTTTTTATCATTACATGCCTGGGTTGATGGATAAACAAATGTCACAGAACAATGCTGTGCTGTGATGGAGAAAACTGAGGATCTGTTTTTTTTAAGAAATACTAAATGAGTTTTAAGTGATAAGATCTCTTTTAAAAAGTTACTGTGAGGCTAAACATTGATCAAGGCCTCCAGGGGGCTCAGGGGTTCAAAGCCAAGTTATGTGCAAATGTTCTGATATTAAAAGTGCTAGACAAAGGAAGTTTGAATTTGGTGAAATAATGCAGTACACAGCGCTTATATCCACAATATTATGCTGTCTTCCTGATGAACTGTTACCCGCTAGATGCCTTGTGCTGTAATTGTCCCTTGCCTCCAAAAACTGAGATTTTTGATTGTTTTGATTGGATAATACAAGGTAGGAGTTCTTATATTTGAACATCCCCAAATGTAAGCTTTAGATTGAGCTTCCGTTATTTAAATTTTTTTCCCTTTCTCTTTGTTGGATAAATGCCCCCAGAGCTGAATACTCCTGAAGTACAAAAAGAGCACTGGATATTAATGCAAATTCAAATGTACAGATCAGTATGTATTTGAACCAGTTTGTTTTAGAGACATCCCCTTTGAAAAGGCTGTCTGCAAGTAGTCTCTGTACTGCAGAAGTTACTGTAATTCAGAAAAATTGGAGAAGGGAAGAGATTTTTATTTTCCACTGATGCACTTCATCTTATTTTCCCCCAAAGGACACCGTGGTTTAATGGATGGGGCTTTAACCTACCCAGAGGTCAGTCTTTGCTAGACAAGTGGAACCTTATCCCTGAGGGTATTGATATACTAATGACACATGGACCTCCCCTTGGTAAGTGAAACAAAAGCTGTGTGTGATTTTTTTTTTTGCATGAGAATTTTACCTTCCACCTAAGCAAAATTAATAATTCCATAAGGTGTGCTGTAATTGCACTCTTAACTCGAAGCTATGAATTAAAAAGCCTTTGTGAAAGAAGGGTAAAGTGATGATTAAGGTTAGCAAAATCTGTTGAGCTTCCAGGTGTTTTTTTCAATTACATTTTTTGTTTAGCTCAAGTGAGGGAATATCAAATATCCAATTCCACGGCCATTTTATTTAAGTACAATATTCATCTGACAGTTTCCAATCCCATGTGATTTTTCAGAGGTTGGCTAAAACTTCTAAAACATTTTCCCCCCTACTATGACATATTTCTTTGAGGTTTTAGAGTATGCAGTCAAAAGTTCAAGAGTGTGTAGTCACATTTTCTCCTTTACAATTTCCTTTTAAGCATAATATCTGTAAAACCACTGTTACATATTCTAATTGACTTATAGTAAATTTGTGAAGGAATAAATTATGCCCTCAGATAATTGTAAACTAATGACAGCTATATAAACGTGTAAATTTTTCTTTCATGAATTAGTTGAAGTTTTCCCATTTAGTTAAATTTTGCTTGTCCTGAAAATGTGTGTAATTCAGATATAACAGATATCACAGTAATTCTGCGATAAAGTAAATTCTGGTTGTCTCAAAATGATGCTAAGATGATCGTTCAGCAGAGGCAGAACTACTTGGTTTGGGGCATATCTCAAGTGCCCACTAAACCATTTTAAAATTTCCACTATTTTTTCCTATCTTTTACCCTACAAAATACTATCACACATCACGTATTGCTTTTCTTCAAAACATGTGACAAGCAGTCTAGGATCATATTTTCAATATTTCAGTCAGTTTTACAACTGAGCATTGCCTTTTTTAAATGTGGCTTATCAGGATGAAGGAGTGTCAGCTTCTTATTCATTACTGTTACTGCTAATAGATTGTGATTTTGCCAAGCTTTCAGTAAATTGTTTTGAAATCCAAGGGGTCAGATCATCGCACAATCACATGAAGTCATCAAGTTTTGGGATGGTAGTGAGTTTAAAAAAAGAAAACCCACAGTTCTCAGAATTGCATGGTGCCAGTGTAAAACAGCATTTAAATGCCACCAGGTTGGCTCAGTGCTCTCACAGGGCTCACAGGGACCACAGGGTCAGGATAGACGTAATTTGTACAGTAGTAAGTTAAGAGTCAGCAATCTAAGCAGAGCTAAGAGGAGAAAAAAAAAGTTTTTGACCGATAATATACTTACTGCTCTTCTTATATCCTGGTTACTAGGAGCTCTTTTAATAGTGCTGCAAATTCACTTTAAGCTTCCCGGAGCTACCTGTGTGCTGCTTTTGATAAAGCAGCGATGCACCATCCGCTGACAGTGGAGCACACCGGATATTGAAAACCAGCGCTCTGAATAGCATTCTTTTAATCTGTTTATTTTCCCGAAGAAGCAAAAAACCCCACAAGCACTTTTATGATGGTTTCACGGGTGCTGTTTTACATGGGTTGCTAATCCATCTGCTCTCAATTGGGTTCGTGGAGAAATACAGTGATGCTGCAGATGCTAATGAATGCTTTAAATGCTTTAATATGCATTGCTTCTTGTTGCTGACTGGGGTCTCAGAAATTACCTGACGCTTGCAGACCTCTGGAAGTTGTGGGAGGCTGTGTTGTTAAATCTTTGGGGTGGCAGAGGTGTCAGGTTGTAGAACAGCTGATTTCCTCACGTATTTTGCTTCTGGAGGGAGCACCTCACTGAATTGGGAAGGTGACTGCTGTGAGAGCCAGGGGAAAGGGAAGAAAAATCAGCAGCGGTGCCGGGAAAAAATGTTCCAGGGTTTGAAGGTGGAAGATGAGTTTAAGCCTATAGTTTAAAAAAACAAATCACATCCAGAAAAATATTAATGCATATGGAGAGGGGAAATCTTAAGGAAGACGAAGTGACAGTGAAATGTTGCTTAAAAGCCATTGTGTGCTTTAATGGAGAGGTTATGACTGTAGATAATGGTAATAAACCTTCAGTGCATTATGACTTCCTGAAAGACTATGTAAAACCTTACCTGAATAGAGAAAATTAATAGTATTGATTGCATTTTGCCTTCAGGTTTTCGAGACTGGGTTCCAAAGGAGCTGCAGAGAGTTGGTTGTGTGGAACTGCTAAATACAGTGCAGAGGCGAGTAAGGCCCAAACTCCACGTCTTTGGTGGAATCCATGAAGGTAAGGACCTGTGCTACTCTCCTCTTTGATCTGAGGCTAATTCCAAAGGAGCACATCTCGATGATGCATTGCAAAGGGACGGATACTGGCATATTGGACTAAAGCAGAGAGGGAACTGAGGGAAGTGATTGCATGCACAGCACTTTGTAAATTTATGCCAGAATTAAAACAGGCTGTTTCAGGAATGTGTGCTACATTTAGCCACCTACATCTTTCACTGTGCAAAGGTTGTTCTACACAGGTTATTTGAAAGCAATATAAATTTTGACAAACTTTGTTAGAGAAACAGATGAGATTCCCCACACATGCAAGCCAAAATTAAAATTATTCCAATTATTCCAAGTGCGGGAGCCAAGAAAAGTGCTAGAAAATTGAAGACAACTTACTGTCTCAGCTTACCTCCCTCAGCATGCAAGGAAAAGCAGAAAGGAGGACAGACATCAGGAGGAGAGATTGCCAGAACTCACTCTGCATACATTTCTAAAAGCATCCTGTAGTACAGTTCATACTGTGTATGTTAGCTTCCAGCAGTCTCATATTTTAGAAGAGATTTGCCCATTGTCAGTACCAGATCAGAAATGAAAAGCTCGGTTTGTGGCAGTGGGAGGGAATGAGAGATTAAATACATTTTGGAGATATTTAAATTTTTAATACAATTTTGTAGCTTTCATGTGGCTGTGAGACAAATATTAGGAGGTCTGCCTGAGAGAGAGTGTAAGACTTTGTGACCCTAGAACTCAAAATTATGCATTAAATGCTTTATATTTCCCCCTTGGAGGTTTCTCCATTGACTCTAATTAGCTCCTCTGTAAGCTCACAGATTTGGAGAACTTCAGAAATGAAAAAGGGAAAAAAAAGAAAGAGAGCTTTGTCAACTAGTATTGTTGGTTTTTCCAAAGCCCTCATGACTTCATGAAAGGGATTTTATGCATGGTTTATAAAGATCTGTAAATAAGGAGTTTATAATGGAAATCCTGACGTGACCTTAAGTATAGTAGCATGGATAGCAGTATTTGAATGCACCCAGGAAAAGATTACATATTTTGTACAAATATTAATCCTTGCATACTAAGAGTAAGTGAATACAGCAAGACTTCCAGCTAAAACACACAAATGCAGCTTTTGTAGTTGCATTTGATGCTGAAACTTCTAGTTGTAATAGTCTTAAGTAATGGGAGAGAAAAGAATTTTAATGTGCAAGATCATTATGAAAAAGCACTGTGGAACCACGTGCAGCACCTCACATCTAAATCTCGTAGGAAGGGTGGTAGCACATGTTAAAAGCGAACATTAGAATGCATTCTTACAAGAATACTAAAACAAGTTAGAATCCTGTTTTAGTACTTACACAGAAGACATAAGAATTACCTGTTTCTGTACAGAAACAAATAGCCAACTCTTAAGAGCAGCATCTCGCAGTACAGTTAATTCTCACCCAACTCTAGCTCAGACGAACACACACTACATTCTGTTAAATCAAGGGAGGCTGTACACACATTTTGATCATGCAGGTTTTTTGTCCTGGTTGATAAGTAAAAACAACCACAAACAAGGTTTTCCCCACCGTAAGATGATCTAAATCAAAATTGCCAGTCCAAATAAATAAACTGCAACAATTTTGAAGTGATTATTCTTTGTGAGAGACGCTGTAGGTAGCTGGATTTATCTTAGCTTTCAGACAGCGGTGATCTGTACTGTATCACATTGGTTTAAAAGAAAAACATTTTCCCTTGTGCATTAGCAATGGGGAGTTCTCTTAAACTCTTAATAATAATAAAGTGAAAAGGTACATTTTGTGCCAAATTCTTCCTAGACTTTTTCTAGTTTCTTTGTGCGCTTTCTACGGATATCAGCTGAAAACAATGGATCTCTTCCACCGGTGGAACTGGAGCCCCGTCTCCATGTCCTTGAGAGAATGTCTGTAAGAGGAGACATTTCTGTGCTTTTATTACCATTCGTTTTCTCACATCGTAGAATCACATTGGCTGAATGAAGACTCAGGTGTGATTCAGTTCACAGGTATTCAGTTCACAGGCCCAAAATTCTTTGAGTGTGCAGCCCTCTGCAATGTTCCATCCTATTCCTGTGTGGCAAGTGGAAGAGAAGATAGAGGCCAGAAGAGAAGTGGCATTACTGCTGGTTGCTCAAATTTGTCCTGAACACGGCAGTTGCTGGCCAGATGTTTAGGAGGTTGAGAAGAGTCTCCAGCCTCCTGAAACTGACGCCATAGTGTTACTGAGGAGTCAAGTCCCTGGCATGCTGAAAAATCCTGTGATTTATATTCGGTACTTCTTCATTTATTTGGGAATGAGTTGTCAGGATCCCTTCATAATGAAAAGCAGTCATCTATTAAACTTTAACCTCAACTTTCTGCTTAAGCCAGTGGTTATCCAGTGACCTCCAGTGCTCTATTATGCTTATAGCAAGAGATTCCTTTCCTTAGTCATGATTTTCACTGGTGTCTCCTTGTAAAGAACTTAATCTCTTTAATTGTGTTCTTCTTGTCAAGTCTATTCCTACGTTTGGATTCAAATTGCCTTGCCTGTTCAGGCTGCCATAACTGCAGCTTCCCTTTGAGTCAATGAGACCTGTAAAGACCTGTTTAGAACCAAGTAATACCTGTATTTTTCACTATTGGTTAGATCCACTTGTACTTTCAAAGAAATACTTTGCAGCAGCTTTTATGAGTGGGAATATATGTGTGCGTGTGTGTGTGTGTATTTTTAACCTGCTGCTAATGGGTTTCTGAGGGTTCACAAGCCAATGTGAACACCATCTTGGCAGTCCTGTGAGGATGACCTGGATGATAAAGGCTAGCATGGGGAAAGCTTACCAAGCTTGGTTCATTGTCCAGAGACAGCAAGGATTTTTGTAGGTAGAACTGATGTTACTTCTAAATCTCCTGTTCCTGATTGGTCTTTTATTATCTGACAGATACTACAAGCATGCAAAGTACAACGTACTAATTAAGTAATTAGAAAAAGTACGTGTGATTTTGTCTCTGGTTTTGCTGTAACCAATTGCAGTACAGGATTTTCTGTGGAAAAATGTGTGAACATAAAACAAAAGCCTCAGTTCTTATTTCAAATACAGTATATTGCATTTTTTCCATCAAGTCTTTGTGGCAGCTTTCAAGAGCTTATGTCATTTTGAAGGGATTAATTTAATTTTATTCCAAAGCATTGATCCCACAACAAGCTTTCAGTGGAGCTGCCCATGGGCAGCATCGTTTGTTTATATTACAGTAAGTGTGACACATTCTCCCTACAGGTTATGGCATTATGACAGACGGTTACACAACCTACATCAATGCTTCAACGTGTACAGTCAGCTTTCAACCAACCAATCCTCCAATTATATTTGACCTTCCAACCCCTCAAGGATCATGAAGCACTACTGCACATTTGGAACTGGGGAAGGTCTATAAACTGCCATTTTCTAATTACAAAACTTACATTCTGTTACATGTTTATTTCAAAATTACTGGTGGGGGGGAGCATTTTGGGGGAGAGAATTGTGGTTGTTTTTGTTTTGGGATGGATTTTTTTTGGTAAATTGCTGGTACAAAAGAAAAAAAAGTTAGAGGGTTGTGCTTTTTGGAAATGCAGCATTCATTTTAAATTGATAAAGCATTGTGAATTTGTAAAATGAATTTTGTTTTTCAATAAATTTGCCATTGTAAATTGTTATAGTGTTCTCAAAAGGACAGCCAAGCTTTCTTTTAAGAAGTGAGAGACCTTATTTTAATATTATATGATAAGCTAAAAAAATAGGCAGCATTTAAAAACACCCAAATTTGCACAACTTATGTTACTGTCGGGGTTTTTTTAAGTGTCTTCTTTTTCCGTAGGCCTAAATGTTAGCTTTTCATCTCTCCATTTATATCAATTTTTTTTTTAGTAGCACAAACAAGATTTTGGGGTCCATTTGCCTCTTGATATGTGTGCACGTACTGAAACTTCTTTCTGTTGACAGTAGAATGCAGCAAGGGGAGAATAGACTTCTCAGTTGTTTGTCACTACCTGCTTTATACGTTAAAGACTGGTATAGATAGCCACAGCCTGTACGTGGTATCTACCTTTTATTGTTTGTTTTTAAATTATTTTAGCTTTAAAAAACTGGGGGTGAAAGCTGCAAAGAGCAGGCATTTCACGCAGTAAAAAAAAAAAATGTAAATGCGGACTCCTTTTAAATATGAATTTATATATATATATGTATTTTTTGTGCATTATAACTAAGCTAGGATTTAATATTGCCAGTATAGCATCTGCAAAATTATGCTGTACAGCACATCTAAATTATGAAGGATGTGACACATTTTCCAAGTGCTCAAGGCCTTCAAGAGCCTGAGTTAAATCTTTGTCGTAGTTCAGGCATGTATAGAGTCAAATGGATACAATCAAGCCTAACTAAAATAAGGCTTAGTTGTCCTTTATATTTAAATATTCTTCTTGTCTTTTTATTTTCTTTTTCTTATTTTGCACTGTGTGTAAATGCAATCTTGCTAGCACAAAATATTGTTGCAGATAGTTATTTCTGTTCTACCACTGTAAATGCTATTGAGCTTTGTTCTGTTTTATGTTACCTTGTTAATGGAATTTAGAAAAGCAGTTGTTTCTTTAAATTTATTGTGATATTATATCTAGCAGCCTTTATATGCAAATAAAATTGCAAGATTTTTAAATATGTGGTTTAAGAGAATTTTGCATTTTTCTTTGGCATGAACATTTGGGGGGACAGCAGTAAGAATAAGAAACAACTTTTCTAACTTTCCATGACTTTTTATTGTTTACCATTCGTAGGATGTCAGTTGGGTCAATAAAGCACTCAGACTTTTTACTTCTGTTTCTAAGCCATCCATCTTTCCATTCTTTTTAGAAAGAAGAGATTTTGTCTCAAGATGACATAATTCAGTGCGATCAAGTTTGTGCAGTTAAGCCTTGTAGGATACCATTCCAGACAACATGAGGAAAAATGGATTAGGCAGCAGCCTTTGTAGTTCCTCACTTGTTTGTACCAAGCTGCGGGTGCTTTAAGCTCATCCACTGTGGGTTAAGAAATGAATAGTCATAGATGAAATGTATCTTTTTATTCAGATCTGTTCTTAGTTCTGTGGCTACAGCAGAATTCACTACTGACAGGAGAACTGCACGGGATTATGATTCAGTGTGTGCCAGCAGAATGACAAACGAATCAGGACCTGCTGGTCATGCTGCAATACAGTTAAGTATATAATAACAGAATCTTCTTTAAAAATAGCACTTAGAGCTGTGAAAATCTAGACTGAAACATAAGAAGATACGATGGTGTTTACATGATTCTGAACCTGCAGTGACCAGAAGTGGAGTAAGATAGAGTACTCCCATTTATCTTAGCAGGTTGTTAGCTTTTAAGTCTCTTGGTGGTACTGAAATTTCATTGTCACTAAATATCAGTCATTCATTGTAGATGTAAATTCAGATTTTTTTTTTCAGTTAGCAGTACATTGCCAAAAACAATATTCTAGTCACCTGTTTACTGGCAAAGAACGTGGCTATATTTAAAATGGCTGTCCTTCCTCAGGTAAAGCATTTTATTGGAACACAAAAATTTTTTTTGTTTATAGTGCACCCTAAATTATCATCTTTCATTGGTCTTTTGCTTGTTGTTACCACATAAGGAGGAAGGATCCATTACTTGGAATGCTTCATAGTGCCATGAACTTCTAGAAGAGCAGAGAATAGTGGTTGCATCTGAATTCCTCTCCAGCCTTATGAAGGACCTCGTACCTTTTCACTATGTGCATTGTAGTTAGGACAGGAACAGTCCATGACACCAGTCATTCTCCTCTGCAGGTATTTGTCTGTAGTGAAAACTGGGTTGTTATTCATAAAGCAAAAGTTATAAGTCAGCAGCTTCTGGCAGCAGACGGAGCCAGATGAATTGAGGCTGGTGCAAGTGCAGCCAGGAGTCTGCCTTTAGATAGCTGGTAGTGAGAAAATACCACAGGCAAAATTCCTTGAATAAGCAAAAATCTGCACCAGACTGCAATAAACTGAATTGGCACGTGTAATTGTGTATGTCTTCAAGGTGTGTGCCTCTTGGTTTCAACTATTTCCCTTACAGCTTTTAGGCCATGTAGTGCAGCAGGTGGAACCAAGTGGTTCCGCACTGGAATATGGGGGCCTACATTTGTAACAGACTGAGAGTTCTCCTATTCAGACAAGCATCAAGTACAGTCACTGCTTCATCATCAGGTGGTGTTAGACAGTGAATACATGTCCATTTAGAGAAATCTGTAATCTTCAGGGGGTACTTTCAAAGTATATTGTTTCTCTTGTATTTTTTTTTCCTCTGACTGTCAGCTTCACTGTCTTTACCACCATTTGTTCATCACTGAGTTTGTTCTCCATGGCAGGATCTTTTAAATCGTCTTTCTTCCTTTTCCATCATGATTTCAAAAGTTACCTATCCTTTTCTCCTCTCTGAGAAAGCTAACATCCTGGATAGCAGCAATTACAAAAAGGCTAGGAAAACATTTGCAGAGATAGTTTGGCATTTTTTTGTATTCTTTAGAGACTTTGAAATGTATATGTGTCTGTCTGCTGTCACAGGCAGGTAATTTTCCATTGCTGGATGTCAGCCATATCTGACAATCAGTGTAAATAGGACACAGAATGATTTGAAGAAGTATGGTTTCATTGGGAGGCAAAATGGCGTTAAATCAGCTGCTTTTCAAGGTTCCCTTACTACTAAAAGTAGCTCAACGTCTTTATGCAGAATAAACCTTGGATAATAAGTCTTTCTCTGAGGTCTGATCCAAGTCCACTGAACTCACTGGGAGTCTTTCTATTGACTTCAGCTGGCTTGGATCAGACACCTGGCATCTATCTGGATTGTGTTTCTGTCTATTACTCATCCTTCAAACTGGAGGAGATGGTCCCTGGTTAACATGCAAGAACCTCTTGGCAGGAAGAGGGACCTACCTATTGTAAGTGCTGAATCTTTCCAAGTGATTGATTAACAGCGGTGTAGTCGATTAACCTTTCTTCTTCTGAGAGCAGCTTTCATCTAGTCATCTTGCTGAGGCTGAAAGCAGTCAAGGCCTTTATCAGGGGAGGGCTGCAGAACAGGATGCTTCCCAGAGGAGATTGGTTCCCAATTCTCTCTGCATAGTGAATTTAGTGAATTCAGCAGACCTTGAGGTCAAGCATTTATTAGGCTAAGAGACTGTCAAATCAATCTGGTCTACTCCAGGCAAGTTCTACCAGGAGAATGGGTTTTGCCAAGACTGTGTCTAAGAAATAGATTGATGGCTAACTCCTGGTTGAAGCTGCGTTTCTCTTTTCCATTTTCCGTGAATCAGATTTTTTTTTTCCCCTCACTGACATCAATATTTTCTCCCTAGACAAATTTTATTAAGGAAACTCCTGGAAACCATCTATAATTTAAGTCTCAGGGAGACATCCAAACTCTGCAGTCCTTCCATTTGGTGTTAAATTGACCCAAGGGCTTTCTCTAAGACCTTGCTTTTGACCACACCTGATTGAATTACACTTCTGGAATTTTCTTTACTTCCTTTCCCAATTCCAACACACCCCGTCACCCCCGGTTTTTTTCCTTTTTTTTTTTAATTATTATTATTATTTCAGGATATTTTCTCATAGTTATAGACAGGTAGGGATTTCCATTCTCCCTGCCTGGTGTGACCAACTTCTTATCGGAAAGAGAAACGCATTATAAAAGCTGTGTGCAGCCAAGCCTGCAACACAGGGCAATGTATTCTGTCTTGTCTCTCTTTTGAGATACAGATCCTAACTTCCTTGCAGATTCTCCATTTGTAGTAACCAGTCTTTTTATGCACCATCGTTGTTGCAATTGACATTCATCTGGTACACAGATAGAATCACATTATGATCAGGCTTAGACACCTATTCCAGCTGTTAGCCCTCACAGGATGATGCCCTGTGCACTTTTGCAGAAAGTCCCAGCCATCAAAGCACTGTCCGGCCTCAAGAAGCGCGAAGAAAGGGACTCTAATAAATCAGTGTAGCCTAAGTGCAACATGGAAGACTAAGGCTGGGTTTTTAACATTTTCAACTTCGGTTACTGTCAGCCTAATCAAGAGAAAATGCAAGAGAAAGCTGAGGGAGTTTTAGTGCAGTAAATAGGATTTCAGTCATCCATATTGATTTGTTTTTCCCCATCTAGCTATTGCTTTCCATACCTCCATCTCTGGCTTGTGTCAGCCAGTTTTATAATGATTCATTCACGATGTGGCTGTAAGGATACATCTTGTTTTGTTTTACCTCTAAATTTTGCTGAGGAAATTTGCTTCTTGTTGATTATAGCACAGAATTGGAGGAGTCCTTCACTTCTTCTAGGCAATCTCCATTATACAGTTGAGCTACTTGCTTTGTACCTAAGGCTTACATTCATGGGAGAGGGTCTGACAAAAACACTTACCTTGGTTTAGGATAACTGAATGAATGTCCCACATTCTTGTCTTCCCCCAAAAGTGCTTAGTGTTTATCTAGGTAAATGGCTAAGGGGTACAATAGGATTTGTCAGCTTTATGAACTGAGGAGCTAGGACTGCAAGAGTTCTAGGAGTTTAAGACTTCTAAACTACAAAACATTCAAAAATAGGCTTTAATGTGCAAACTTAAAGGTCTAAAATAAAAGACTGAGACTTAGTCTTCCTCAAATTTCATTATTTTTATACGGCTGATACTATTAGTGTGACTCAAACATGCCAGTCTATTGCCGAGGGCTTTCAGTGATGATTTTCCTGTTAGAAAAGAAACAATACAAAATATTTCATTTTTTTTGCATATCATGTACAAGCCTTTTCACCGTTCACTGTCATGTGAGTATTTCAGCAAAATATGTTTACTGTCTCCAGAGAGTCCCTCTACAATTGGAGGAAGAGAGTAACTTTCTCTCTCTCTCTCTCTCTCTCTCTCTCTCTCTCTCTCTCTCTCTGTCTTAATTGTGAATGTAGGTAGTATTGCCCAAAGTCAGCATGGATCTGATTTGTTTGGGAGCTCAATGCACATGCTGTAAGGCTGAATCTAAAAGGACAGGATGCTGAAAAGGTAGGAGGGGAGTCTCTTGAGTAAGCAGATTGAAAACTGACTTTCCCAAGATCACACAGGAGATCTCACAGAGGTGAATCTGCATCTCCCAAGTAGTGTTTTAGCTCTTTGTTTACAATTTTCTATTTTGTACACTTTGCTTTGCAAATAGGTGGAGATACTAATTCCTTCGCTACACCCAAGTACAAAGCTGCTGCTGTGATAATCATCCATGGATCCTGGAACACAGGCTGACAGGGGAGACTTTCAGCTAGATGGAAGAGAAAAATCAAAGCCGATTCCTGCATTTTTAATCAAGCCAGGATAGAGTGAGGATACACAGGTAAAAACAGGCTTTTAGTAACAGAGCAAGTAATCTATGTTAGATGCACAGCAAAACCTTTATCAATCATCTTAAAGTGCATCTTGTGTTTTTTCTTCAGCAGGCAAATAAGTGATGAATTAGCTTAGTTCAAACTCTCTGAAGATCATCACTAGCATAGATTCCTTAAAAGGTCTGAAGCAAGTACAAAATCTTTACATTACTGTAAGATACAGATGTCTGCAGCTCTGTCAGTAACACCACATTGTTATTGGCTTTGTGTTATGAGGTATCTAGAGAGTTTTGGAGACAATGTATTTGAACATTGTATTGACACTACAAGGCATCTGGCTGAAGCCCAACTCAGGCTGGGAGAGTGGCAGTTCCTAAGAGGAGCTAAATTGTATTGATTAAGGTTTCCTAATCAACAGAACAACTTCTACTACAAACTGCTATTGAATTTACTGTAGACTTAAAAGTAAAAAATATGTGAAATTCTTATTCATAATCATTTATACTAGATATAAAACTTTGAAATTCAGTAGGTATATCAGCTTAAACTGAAGCTCAGTTTATTGTTGTCTTTGATTTTGGGTTTCTATTAATGAAATGCGGCCAGATTTTCAGATATCTTAAGGTTGCCAGGAACATTCGAAAAACCTTTTTGGGCGCCCCATCACTTTGGTGGCATTTAAATCCATCACCTGGTGGTATTTAGAAATATGTTAAAAAACAAAGCAAAACACATTTTTGTGTCATGTCCTATGCAAAAAAAATCTTTCTTATTGATCCAAGATTGCTTTAGAGCTACTGTAGTTACCAGATAGACTTAAACACAGTAGATAGTTAAAGATTAAATTCTTAGTATAAAATACTACAGCAAATAAGATTATTCAAGTATTCTATCAGGAAAACTGCAGCGCTCATTTGTGTGACAGTGGCACTCCAGCCAAGGCTAAGACCTTCCTGGTTTGGTGTTACATGTCCAACAAGGTGAGAGTGTTCTTTTACTATGAAGCACACAGCCCGGAACAATAGGGTAGAGCAAAAAGCAGGTAACAGTATGCTGCTTTTACTGGGTGAGAAGCTATGGGACAAACATTAAGAAAAAGCAAAGTCACACAAGTAACCTGTGGCCAGAGTAAGGATTGAATCCTTGTTTTCTCAAACTGATAGTTTGTACCTGTTTAGATACCCCACCTTTTTATTTGTAAACGTCTGGCAGTGAGAATAGACAGTTTGGTGATCCTACCTCAGAGCAGCAAAATTAAAAATAATAATAGTAATTCACATACAATGGTTTCTTTTACTTTTCAGAATTAGTACTGTTTACATGCTTCAGGCAATGTGATGGACATTGGTTTATTTAGACAAACAATATTTTGTTGATTACTGAAATCTTCCTTTTTTTTTGATAAAGCTTATAGAGGCATATGCCAAAGTGCCCATAGTAGGAACAATTTTAAGACTATCCCGCCTAACGTTTTTTTTTTTTTGTGTGTGTGTGTGAAGTAGTTCACAAAGCACTGTTAGTTGGGCAGGGAATGTTCTTTGTTGAAACCTTAATCCCAGTTTAATTTTTTCAGACCAGTCAGTCACCATGCTTTTTTTTTTTTTTAACTGTGTTTTGATAGATTTAGTTCCATGATGTAAAGACATGCTCAAGCAATGAGGGCAGCATGGTTGCTCTGATGATTTAGAGTTTGGCGGCTTTTATACAGAGCAAGAGGAAAGCTGGTCTGGTGTCAGCAGTCATTACGTTTTTGGCTGTGATGTGCTTTCCCAGCACATTGGCACTTGAGAGACTGCTATGTAACTATGAAAACAGACTTCTCCAAGGAGTGAATTATCTATCCAGAGTGTAGTAACCATATGCAGACAACCACAACTGTAGCTGTGGCTTCAGTAGTATCATGCGTACAGGCCAGAATATTTATATAGTTGCCAGTTAAGCTGTGGAGGCATTATTCATCACAAAAAGTTTGGCCACATGATGAAAATATGAGAGTATGGCAATGGAAGAAATACTGGAAGTGTTTAAAGGGAGGTAACACGGAATTTACTCTCTCTTCCAAGTATATATTCAAACAAGAACATAATGTCTAAAGTAAGTTTGGCCAGCAGCAATTACAATGCCAATTTTAGAAATGAGCATTAAACAAGATGCATGTGCCGATGAGTCATCCTGTGTGTTAATTTGTGTATTTAGTTATTGAAATACTTGTTTATTTTTTTCTGGCCTCTAAAAATCAATGTGTAGCCATGCTTCTGTTATTAGTTACTATACCCATAGGCCAATGCTGTGGTGATAATTTGATACATCTGCAGTAAGAAGCATGTGCTCTGCCATCTAGGTCAGCTGGTTCTTTTTCCTTTGAGACAAGATAGTAGCTCTTCATAGCAAATGAAGCCTCTCTAATCTTCAACCATTGTCCATTTACACATGAGTAAATAGGTTAAACTGTTCATAAAATGATAGAATCATACCAAAGAGTAATACAAAGTGGCAGCAGCAAAACTGAAAAGCAGTCCATTATATTCTGCTCTGCATAGTACCTGCCACTGTACTGAAGACTGAGTACAGCACTGGATAATGATAAAGTTAATGAATATGGAGAAACAGAGTAATTCAGGGTAAAACAGGGTAATTCAGAGAAGAGTCTTGCCCTCATTCCTCCTGCCAGGTGACACGATGCTCTCACGATGGCCCTCCAGAGAGCTCAGCCCAGCAGTTCGCTGGTTTCCTGCAAGTGAGGGGTGGCCAGCAGCGCGAAGGATCCTGCTCCAACAGCTAAACGACCCGATTGTGCTAAATGTGCCTGACTGCATTAGGACTGTGTCTCTGCATACAAGAGCAGTGAGTTTCATTACATGATTAGTGTTTCTGCCTACTTCTTGGTGCTCTAGACAATGCGATGTCCTTGTAACCCTCCCAGCCTTTAGCACTGCGTCACATTTTCTCCTCTGCAGCTGTACTTCCGAGGTCTGCTCCTGCCGCTGCTGGGCTGCATGCTGGGGAATGCCATGGCTGCCGCTCGCCCTGTGGGGCCACGTGCAGTAGCGGGCATGAGAGTCAACAAGTGGTATGTAGTGGCAATGTGGTTTAGAGTATGTTCACACGCACAGCAATGGCATTCTTCTAGGATATAAATAAGCACAAAAGAGTATCAACGTTACTCTGTCAAGCAGGAATGATTAACTGAGCTAGGCAATTTCCCAAGCCCATCATTGTCCCTTACACTATAGAAAGCTGCTATGATCCTGTAATAATCACTGAATGTTATCTTTCCATTTGGATAGTTTGTCCAATATAATTCAACCAGGACTTATGGCTCATCCTTACAATAATAGGTCACCATATGCTTCACATCTGGTCCTACAAAAAAGCCATATTACATGCGTGATGTCAACTATTTTAGGGGACAGTCTCCAGAGACCCCTAAGTGTTACTAGCAGTCTTGACAGTTTAGTGGTTTCATTAATCAGCATTAAAACTTCATTTTACTATTACAAGCATAATTGCTACTAGTCCAAATGACAACTAAAATAAGCAATTTCACCAGTTTTGTTATTTAGTGAGCTGATATAGCCATTTTTTCCCCCTAAGATAAAGGCACTTAAAAAGCCAACAGCAAGTCCACCATTTTGCCTCATCAAAACTCATTGGACTGCATTAACCCAAATTCTCCAGTGATGATAGAGCAGAAGTTTGTTTAATCAGACATCAAGGTAAGATTATAGACTTTCATATTTGTATTTCTCAGAATTCAAATATCTCTAGTTTGTCATAGGAGAAAGTGCTATGTTAGAGTTGCCTGCAATATCGGAATATTTGGTGTCAGCTGAAGACTTCAGTTTACAGTCAGGATCTAATTCTAGCTTTTATCTGAGAGGGAAATGGAAAAAAAAGAGCTTGGAGGCAACAGTATGCAGAGAAAATGCCTTCTTGTCTCACATACCACATCCTGGGATTTGCTGGTATTTAAAGCTTGAAACATTTTATTTTCTATAGGTTTACTGTAGAGGATTGAAACTTGATACAAATACATTATGTTAAATACTTGAAGTTCTCCTTTGAGGATAAAACACAGGAGCCTGGATTAATCACTGACTGCCATGCACAATTTTGTGCACGTCTTTTGTTCTTAGCCTATGTCCTAACAGGCTTTTCTTAACATACCATTCCCTAAAATATTAATAAGAGGAGAGTATGCAAAGTGGAGAAGTACACTGTAACTTTCAGTAGTTCATAATGTTAGACAGCTGCCTGCAAGAAGTCAGCGTGACAAGATGAGAAAAAGGTCCTTAAAAAGAGCCAGAATGCAATAATTTGGTTCTCTTCTCCATTACTCACCAAATGGAGATTCATCCTGTGCTCCATACAGTACAGCTGGCAGCTTTTAACGTCACCAGCTCTGGGGGTGCTTTTGAGAGGACTGCCTTGTATGCTACCACTGAATGGGCTAGGAACAGCAGGCTTCATCCTTTTCAAGTAAAATGCTTTCTTCTTCCCAACTGAAAGTAGAGTTACTTTCCCTTACATTTAGAGAACATTTGGGGTTTCTGGACCCCAGGTGCAATACAACAGCAAGGTATATGTACTGCCTTAAAACCTTGGAAGGATAAGGGCTAATTTCCAGGTGGTTCATTATAACAGGAAGTCATCTAAATGTGTTCTGAAATACTGGACATGCCTTTGCTCTACGTGTGTCTGGTGGGCCCTTCTTCCAGGAACAAAGAATTCCTTCAGTGTTTGCAGCCAAAGTTTCCCCTTTTCCTTTTGATGGGCAGAAAGCTCTTTCGTTCTTCCAACACAAGGGTGGCTAATTTAGTATGGGTTTCGTGAGCAACTTTGAATACTTTGCATTGCAACTGATGATGTACACAACTTAAATGAACTATGTTAGAGCTACAAAGGAAGGAAAGGTATTTATTCCAGTCACTGCAATAAAATTGGATTTATTCCACACCCCACCTTTAAACAAGCTAGATACTGGGGTAGATGAGCGTGGGTTCTGGCCCGGGGCTGCACCGTGAGGTCCCTTTCAAGGCTGTTGCTGTCAGTGCTGGCTGGCTCCCTGCCAGGCTGGAAACTGGAGCAGGAGGCAGCTGAAATGGTTTGAAAACTGTCATTTTTCCCAGCAGCGAGAACTATGCTGCTAATCAAGAAAAACACAGGAGATGTACTGGATTCCTTACGTGAGCAGGTCTCCAGCATTGAAATTGTATTTTAAGCTTGTGCTTATTTTTAGAGCGTTGTTGTCAAACCTATGCTAAAGCAATTACTGTCGGTGAGGGTCACCAGGAGTTCAGTGTTACTGAAAAGCTTACAGCACTGCTACGAAGGGCCTGCATGGCCAGGCAGAGCAGTCTGCGCAGACATTGTCGTTTAAAGAAACAGCAGATTCTTGCCTTCCTCCTGCCTGTTCTGTTTGTTTGTTTGTTTTTAACGAGAAGCACGTTTGAGCCCTTTTCTTTAATTACTCCAAGTCACCCTGCCAAAAACCCCTTGCCTGCTCCAAGCACCCCAGCTCAAATCCTGCCCTGCCCTAGTGTGACCTGACAGCTCTGTCCTTCACTCAGCTGGATGGTCAGGGGCCGAGCAAGCTGCCAGTGCCTTCCAGAGTAGCCCACTGAGACAGGCTCCGCATTTCCACACCTTCTAAGATGGATGAAGCAAGACAGAAACAAGCTAAAGACAAAACAAGAGCCAAACCCAGTCACCTAAGGGAACCCCTCTTGCGTGTCTTACCCCCTCAGTCAGCTGCTGGCCTCAAGCTGCTCCATTTCTGTCTGGCCAAAGTGGTAGGTGTGAGTTTGTGCTGCTCCAGTGCTCGTGTTGCTACTTTGTGAGTGTGAGCATGGTCCCAAGGAAGGACTGCTGACTTCATGCAGCTTCATTTTAATTTTCCCATTTTCTAACTGATAACAAAATCATTTCTTAAATAACATCATTTTTACATTTAGACGAGTTAAGAGACTAATTTTTCTACTCAGTCCATTGGCTGGGGAATTACTAAGTAATGCAAGGCAGCTGTTCCTGCATTATCATTTTAAAGTGCTAATGCTGAGAACTTTATACATACAAAGACAGAAGCCTGCGCAAGGAAGGAGTTTGGCAGAAACAGTGGAGGCCCTGGCTGTCTGTTCAAGGTGAAGAATGAGGACTTTTCTGAAGGTGTGGCAGAGCACAACAGCCTCTCCACCACAGAAGGATTCAACAACCAAAGTACTATATTCCTTGCATTAAAGCCATGTTCATTTTTCTCCCAGCCATAAAAAAGGCAAAATACACGAGTCCATAGATTCCCCCAAATGCTTTATATTTTGACAATTACACTCCAGAGAAGAGCTGGACAAATGTAGTTGTTGCTCTAGGCAGGGAGGAAAGATTTAAAATAAAACAAAAATAAAAAAGCCTGCCTGCTTTCCCTTACCTGATTCACTGATGCAGATGCAGTCCATCTGCTGTAAAACTACATGTGTTACTGAAATTGGAGGAGCTGTACTGGTTCAGGTGGAAGGCTACTTTACATATATATATGTGTTCATATATGTATTTTGTACATATGAAACATCATGTTTTCAATTTTATGTGTATGTATGTACCAAAAAGTGAAGGTGTGCTGATGTTTTGTGAGCTGACAAACATCCACAGGAGCTAAGGCACCTGGTTTCATGGGATATGTGTGCGCATGTGCACAGGCACTGACTTTAGGCCTGGTTTTATACCCAGCCAGGGGGAGTTTTAATAACAGGCCTCAAGAAGCTGAAAGAGAGATTTGTTTTCAAATTCTCAGCCATTCATAGAAAATATCTGCTCACAGATTAACCTGTTTGTAAGCTCAAAGAGTTATGATTATAGGCAGTCTTCAGCACAAGCCTCTAAGACAGTACAGAAATGTTGCAGTTCTCATCACAAACAGATTTTATCGGGTACTTGGGAACTGTACCCGAAGAGTCTAAGGTTTTGCTGGTAATCTTAAAACTGCAGGTGCTACCAGCTTTTGGTGAAAATAGGGTATATTTTGTTCTATGATTGTTTACTCATATTTAATAATTAGAAGTATGGGTACTAGAAAAGCACCGCAAAATGAAAATAGTTTCCTGATGAAGACCGGCGCCTTCAGGAAAGGGTCAGTCTTTATTTCCTGAGAGGGTGCTGTCAGCATAAATAATTATCATGAACTTCAACTTCAAGCAATCAAACTTCATTGTATCGAAGGAGCCCCATTAAATGCTTAGATTGTTCTTAATTTGATCTAGTGCAGTCAATTCCCTAGGGAAAGAGAGACGGAAAAAAAAAATCAATACACCATTGCAAAGGAAGCAGAGGTGTTCTGGTTATGTCTAGCGGAGGAAAGGGAACCATCTGAAGAAGGCAAGCATGTCTCAGTCCTGATAAAACAAAAGGGTGATAAAGCTTTCTGGACGTGAAAGCTGCTCATCAGAAGCCCTGGAACTGCTTGGAGCAGATGATGACAAGTTTTGAAGGCAACTCAGTGGAGATAAATCGAAGTAGCATTTCTTCTACAGTTGCACTCAGATAGCATTACGCTCCTCTCTTACCTTTCGCAGTAGTTCTTACCTAGCTAGCTTGCATGACAGTGTCTGGTCTGCCCTGCCGATGCTTTCCCACTGCTTGCATGCAGCTGGCAGGCGGCTGCATCAGGTACCACTGCCTCACTGCAGGTTCAACTTCTGTCCTTGGGAGAGAGGCACAGAGCAATGGAAGCTGCAATGCATCTTCTGTTCCATTTCTTTGTATAGTTCTGCTAGTCATTTTTTTTAATCTCCATTTTCTTCAGAGAAGATGGTGGAATAACATTAGATGTTGAAAGGGGAAGATTGTGGGTTCATGGGCAAAACTATTAACAGCAGTCTAACCCACTAGACCCATCTTTACTGTTCATAATACTTAGACTTATTTAACTCCCTCCTGGACCCACATAAAACCCACCAAGCTAGCTCCTTTTTCTACCTAACATGTCTTGCACTGTGAATTTCTGCTGCAGTACCTGTTGCAAATATCGCTAGAGGACATTTAAAAAGTTGAAATAATTGGCACTTAATTATTAGAACTGCTTTTATTTCTTTTGACTTAAAAATTACCCTCTGTCACCTTGTAGTTATTCTTTTAACCAAAGTTTGTATTGAAATATTTCTAAACAGGTTTTTTTGCCTAACATTTTGACAGTAGGGCTGTGGAGGAAAAATTAACTTTACAAAAGCACACGCAACAGAGAAATATTAATACATTCAAGGCCATTTTTAAAGTGAAATGCCTTCTCATTTGAAAGCTTGTACCTGTCCACTTACAGGAGTGGGGATTGCATGTGTGCATAGAGCTTCTGAGATCTAAGTTTTCCACCAAAAAGAGAATGAGAGATGCTTCTTCTCAATTGTGCTGTGGATAACTAAATTAATTTTATGTCAAAGATATTGCAAGTGGCGCATATGGAGATTATACAGAAGGATATCACATTTCCCTTTCTCATCACTGGTTGAATATTAGGAAACTTGACCTCATTCAGAGCAGGAATAGCAACCCTACTCTTTCACGTTGGCTTCAGCAGACAAAAGACATCTTGCTCCTACTCCGTCGAGGTAAAGAAAGACAGCAGGCTTTCATAGTGCTTTGGCCTTTCCCCTGTAGCGAGAGCATGCTTAAATCCGCAAAGAGCGGGTAGCCAGCTTTCCTTTGCCTTTTCAAAACAAATGAATAAAACTTGTAGCTTGCTTGTACCAAACAGCCACCTTTTTGTGTGTGAGAAGATGGCTTTTGACTGACTGACACGGCAGGTGCCGCGGGAGCCAAGACAATTCTGCATTTCAACTGATTGTTGTCACTACCAAAGCCTATTATCTAGGGTAATAAAGTTTAAGATTAAGGGGATTCTGCATGTTTGTGTTATTCCCCACAAAGCTTATCTTCTAATAGACCAGCTGCTTTATTGCACTTTGCCCACCCTTTCTCATTGTACGGAGAAGCTGCGTGTACAAATGGGAATGCACTGAGGCAGGCCTTGGCTACCAGCTGGGAATATCGTATCGCCCTCAGCCTCCATCTGCGGGTATTACGTTACCATTGGTTGCCAGCTGGGAACGTCGCATCTTCCACCTTGCCCAGCAAAGCACATCGCAGCATTCTCAGGCTTCTGCCAAGACCATAACCTGGTTGTGTCCCCACTCTTCCTCTCTGGAACTTGGGTGCTCCGTGTGCAAATCTTCTGGCTCTGATGGCCCGCAGTGAGCACATCTACTTTATGATGGAGATGCAAGTATTCAGATGAAAAACTCTCCTCATTCTCTTCTCTGGCATATGCCCTTGGAAAAAAATGTTACATTTCTGCAGCAGAAAGTACTCAAATGAAACTGCCAGCCATTCATCACTCAGAGAATTTATGGATGTCTTTCCCTCAAGTCTTAAACCTTGCATTTGCTGAAGGCCACAACATTAAGATATTATTGCCACATACCTTATACCAAGCAGGGAATCAACTAACCTCAGGTCAGGAGGGAGTGGGGACGGAGGAGTACTCTGTGTTCTCCCCCTCACTTCTGTTATTTTCTCACCCAGGCTGCTGTGGCCATGCTTCCTAGCCAGTCTGTGGTAGTGTTTTTCCCTTGTTGTTCTCACACTCTTGTTCCACTTCTGTTATTCTCATGGCTTTGTACCTGCAAAGCCCAGTAGTGCTGTTGTAGCAGATTCTCATGGGATGTGATTGCCACCAGCATGAGCATCACTCCTTCTTTCCCACCTTTTCTCATTCAGTTGTAGCTTTGGGTTTATGTTAGGAGCCCAAATAATACACAGACATGAAGCTAAACAGCCAACAGGGAGTTTGAGTGGGTACAGATGAAAACTATGAACTACAAAAAAGATGTTATCTGGCTTTTGTATTATCAGTAGATTCTGCAATAAGAGGGTCCTTAACAGCCCCCATGGTAATGTATGGGAAGGAATCCAATAGCATGTCAGCTCCGAAGTCCCTGTCGTTCATCTCAAGGCACTCAGCATCAGTTCCTGTGATACCTTCTAGCTTCAAAACAAAGACTAGGGATGACAATTTTGGTCTTTGGGGATGGCATTACCTTTAATTAGCAGATAAGACTATCCCTAAGTTAGAAACTGAGGCATCTTTGGGATTGACATGAATAAGCTGTCTGGAGGGATAAGAACAGTTTTGAACATGACTTATTTTTGTCTGTGATTCAGATGCATTCTCTTGATACTGGCTCAAGAAAACTACTGCTTTAAAGATCAATATACTTCAGGGAACAGCTTGAAGGAAGAGAGAAAGAGTAATGGTGAGATGATTCTCATATTTCTTTGAGGCATATTAATATTTCCTTGGTCACAAAACAGAGATCACATGTGACCTAAACTCCAGAATAAGGTAGGTCTTTGCTGAAAAATGCATAACACTTTTATGAGCTGTTAGCCCTGCAGGTATCTTTAGCAGGTACCAATCATTTGTTGGGAAGACCAGAAGAAAGAGTGGCAATTGTGAGCCAAAGCACTCTGCATGGACCGGAAGACTCAGGCTCTTCTCCTGTCCTGGGACACCCTAACAAGTATAGGCAACAATGCTCATCTCTCTCAAAACTCAGAGAGGCAGATAAAAAGGCTAAGGATTTAAAAATAATAATAATAAAATAAAGTAAGGATTAATCAAATATCAAAGAAAAAAGGCTGAAAGAATATCAGACTTTCCCATTAGTAATTTACTTTCTAACCAGAAAACTAGTATAACCAGAAATTGAGCTTGGAGCACAGAGTATACATACACTATAGTGACAATACCACTGTTAACACTCCTGTAAGCTCCTTTATCATAAGGCAACAGCACTTAATTTAGCTCTTAATAAAAAGTGTCAGAAGATTAAGACCCAGCTGAAAATTTCTACTGCCATCCTGGGATTTAGAGGTTATGCTGAAATCATTAATACAACCACTATTTGAACTCTTTTGATCACCCAGCATTAAATTCATCCATAAGTACATAAATCCTAGGACACAGGAAAGCAGGGCTACCCAGCACAGGCAGTCCTTTTAAACTTGCTTTTCTCATCTTTGCCAGTGGTTGTAATGCTTTTCAATCACTTCCTGAACTGCATAAAGAAACAATACTATGGTCCCTCCCCGTAGAACGCTGTCCTAAAGTATCTTAGAAGCTCGGTTTTCTCTTTTTTCAGGGTGTCAGAGCATGCATTAAATTCCCAGGTGGCTTATTTCCCTCCCTTGGGCTCCAGAGCTCCAGAGGAGCAGGCCCGACTTTGTCCCCTGCTCTTTCCAGCAAGCAGCTACTTCTCAAGTCCATTTCAGTAATGCGGAGGATTCATTTGCAGTATCCCAGAGCTGTGATATCTCAGAAAGAGTCAAGCCAATGCAGTGTGCTGAAAGAGGGTGTGACAAATTTCATGGGTCAATGTAGGAATGTGCCTTCTCATTCCCTGGGGGAGCTTAGGTGCATTATGTATTCCTGCATTAAACTTTGGTTGTGTATTAGGGGTGATGGTGAGATCAGGCCCTCCTGTCCGTCCTTTCTGTATGTACTGGAAGGAGCAGACATGATGGTTCAAAAGGGCAGCATCAGTTCCGCTCTAAGTTTTTTGTTGAACATCAGTCTTTTTTTAAATTTTTTTCTTGCTATTATCTTTCTAATGTGTATGGCTTTTGGATTTCTCTGTCAAGATTATATTCTGTATTTTATTATGGTGTTGTCCATGGCTATGAGTGCTTGCCCACTGGCACAGATGACTCGATATGCTGGTTCTCACTTGCACATGTCACTGTAGTAGGTCTGGTTGTAGGTCTAACAACCTGATCTCTGAGCTGTAGTGATGAAGAAGAAAACTTTGTTTTTTTTTAATGAGTGGCTAATATAAAATCACCCTGTAAGGTCAAGAGAACTCAATTTATTAAAAATATACATCAGAAGAGGACAAGTTAGCACAGCAGTCAGGGAACTCTAATAATGTTTTTTTTTGGGGGGGGTAAGTTCTTAACAAACATTACTGAATCAGACAAAGGATTATGCTGATAAGCATGTTTAGTTGACGCTGCCTTCTGACAGCCGCAGCTTTTTAAGACAATGGCCATGTTTTCTTTTAGAAATAACTCACTCATTAGAACAAAGACTCTCACAACACACTGATTCTCAGAGAATAACGATTCTAATTATATTTTCTATTCCGCTTTAGAGAGTATTTGGATAAAACTGTCACTCCACAATATTATTCCATTGTTTCATCTTCTCTCTTTTCACATATTCTTTTTCTACCCTTAAAATCAGGATTTGTAGGAAACCTCTGTTTACCATTGCAAAAAACTGTTGTTTTGCTTTTTTCTAAGCATCCCTCATCACAGCGCTGACAGCTCAGGTTATGTTATAAGATCTCTTAGGAGGTGAAATGGTCTTAGTAATGCTTCTGACTTTCATTACTCAGCCAGATTGTGGAGTCTATCAATTATACCCCCATTGACAGTCCGGTGAATTAATTGGCGCATTTGACAAGGACAGCTATTACCCCGTGTTGTTCTGACAGCTGGGTTTGATATCAGAAATTTGTCAACCTTTCCCTTCACGTGAGCTGCTGGATGAACAGATCAGCCCAGGACACTTCAAGATTTTTTTCCCTGTGCAATCTCAACATATGGCGATAACCTAAACCCTAAATAAAATCACAGACATTCATAACATCAGTAAGCAAACAGCATGCCAGACCTGTGTCATAAAACAATCTACTGTCTGGGCTGACAAAGTGTTCAAGGAGTCAGAAAACTAATTTATTATCAGAAAAGTTAGCGCCCTTCAGTAATGACTTTCTATGTGTCCTTCAAGTGCCAGTTATACTTCTGGGGTGGAAGTATTTTCAGTTTATCTGAGTTCAGTGGTAACAAGGCAGCTGATAACTTAAATTTCACCTCACTTTAGATCAGCGGCAAGATTTGAGCTACAACTCAGTGTAAGCAGTCCTGGGTGGGGAACACGGTGCTAGGGAGCTGTGCTGTGTGCTGACTACTGCTGCCCCAATTTGAGACAGCCAGCTTCTGACAGTTTCTCATTTTCTGTTGGTTTTGTTGTTGCTAGTTTGTTTTTCCATGGCTGTTCACAAGAGCTTTTCCTTGCCTTTTTAAGACTAGATTAGAGAGTGACTCAGAATTTTAACAGAGAAAACAAGAGGCAGGAGCTGGCAGTGGCTCGCTGGCCTCGCAGCAGTGGTTGGTCTCATTCCTTCTTTCCTCCAAAGGAGAACACTCACTAGTCCCTGGGTCTGCCAGAGATCATCCTGTCTTGGTGACCACCATCCCTCGGCACCCCACTGGCAACACAGAAAGAAAGAAATGCCCCTGCAGGTACCAATACATCCCTGGCAGCTGAAAGCAGCTTAGGAGTGAGCCCTCCGACACATAAATTCATTAGGTCTAGAATTTAGCACCAGTCATGCTCAAAAGTTAATTTGTAAACAATTAGTGTGTGTTAAAGCTATTAGAGAGTCAAGGCTTACAGCAGCTCTGTAAAATGGGAAAGAAAAAACTTCCTAATTCCCCAGCTCGGCAACCAAGCAGCAGCTAATTGGCTTTCCCAAGGCCATGTGGCAAACTGCATGTGTACCAGGGAAAGAAGCCAAATGCTTCAGGGTGGTACTTCAGCCACAAAGCAAGTACCTTTTTCTTGGAATAGAACGATTTTGCTTTTTTAAATAATAATCTGGAGAATGAGTTATCAGCATCTCTTATCCTAAGGATGCGCATGTGTGGATGGATGTTGTGATGGGCTCTAAAGGGGACAGAATTCACCAAGAGCTTGCTCAGTCTGACTGATGGACCTTAAAACCCACAGCCCAGGTTTGACAGCCAGCCTCTCCGGGCAGTGCTCCAGAGGTCACTGATCCCTATTTTGGAAGCCAGCGCACTCAGCAGAGCCGCCCAGAAATGCCTGAGCTGGCCGGAGACAAAAAGCTGAGCCCCTGTCTCACCGCTTTCCTTCAGAGAGAGGTAAGTGTTTCTTTCCTCTGAGATCACAGCTAGAAAGCCTTTCTCCTACAATCACATTTTCCCTTCTTGAGAAAACACAAGGAGGAGGAGATGCTCCCCTCCATCCACCAGCCAATAATCCATGGGTTAACTGGCTCTTGATAGGATTTTAGCACAAGCTAGATATTGGAGTGCACAGCTCTCTAAAGATCTCAGCTAACTCTGACTATGCCAGGAACATTTAGAAAGATTTATTGATAGACAATTAAAACACCTAAAGAATTAAAGCACAGTGGCTAGGTGGCAACCAAGCAGGAGGACTGAGATCTTGTTACTTCCTAGGCAGTTAGATGCTCACTCTTTCATGTACTACATGCCCTCTCCACACTACAAAACCTTCCAGTCTCTTGATATTGCACTTGCTGCTCAGAAGGCCTAAAAGGACTGAAGTTTTAAATATTGTCAAAACTGTGGTGTGATGAAGTATTGCTGTCTGTGATAGCAGTCAGCTAAAAGGTTCAAAATGTTGAATGACCACATTATCATTAGTATCTTGTAAAAAGACCAGTCATTTCAGATCTAGTGCAACCAGGTTTTTATTTATACTTTACTAGCTTTGATAGTAAGTGGTATACAGTAAAGATGGGATCATTCAAAGTTTAGTGAAAAGATACATAAGAACTGTCACAGTGTTTATGACTCTGTTGAGAGGAAATAGCTGTAACCAGCTAGTTTATTTTCTTTGACCAGGTTGCATGTTGGTGGATGACAAATTCATTTAATCTAATGCACAGATACATGGCTAAAACCAAACTTCCTTAGCAACTAGCCAAAGACAAGTAAAGGTAAAAAAAAAAAGTAAAGGTCCGATTATGGCATGTTCGGAAAATGGGCAGAAGGTGATCTGGCTCAGTCCCACAGATCCTTGTAGGAAAACTTTGCCTCACGCAAGTCAGTTGTTCCACTTGCATGACGAGGGGCTGATTGCATGTGCAAGGGTTTCCAGAGTTGAGCTGTAGGGCTGCTTTCTTTCCATGGGAACAAAAACTGTGATACTGTCCTGCCTTGGTCTTACACCATAAAGAAATGGACTTTTTGATTATTTTTGTTCTGCATTTCACCCCCAAAAAACATAAGAAGGGGGAAGAAGGTAAGGGAAACAGCTTGCTTATTTTTTCTGCATCTGACTGTAAACTTGGTGAGTGACAAACTGTACACAAGGAGCTGGAAATATCCCATGGACAAAACACATTGCAATCTCCTGCAGGCATTATATGGCAAGTTTGGTGATATCATCTCTGAATTAAATGGATGGTTTAAAAAGATTCAATGGGCACGCAGAGAAGGTTGCAAAAATTAAATGCAATTTAATGGTGAAACATTTCAATTTTGAAGGCACTACATTAAATTATGCAGCCGTACATCAAACTAACTTTCAAGTCAAAGTGACCTTTGCTTAAGGTATATTGAAATAATCTTAGTTTATGAAATATTTGTTAGGGGAAAGAAAAAAAAACACACCGACATGTGACACACATAAATTTTGCCATTTAAGATACTCATCTTATTAAATTAAAACATACATCCTGTTCATTACCAGCAAAAGAAGCACAGGGATGCATGCAGTTATTGTGATCACGCTGAAGTGTTAAATTACCTGAACTAGAGCTGCAGTAGTAGATTTCTTTTAGAAAAAGGATGCTCAAATAGACACAGGCTGTAAGATTACCTTTAAAATGTTTTACTGTAGACCTAAAATAGCTTCCTAGCTTAAAAAAAAAAAAAAAGAGAGAAGGGGAGGGAAAAAAAGAGGGAGAGAGAGAACATAATTTCAAAACCCTTAGCTTATTTTTAATTTATAGTCCTTGGAAAAAAAATAAGTGGATAGCCCAATCATTTATATGCCTGGGCAAAAGCAATACATCTATATAAAAGTACAGTGATATATTTCTGTTGCTAGTTTAATGTGCTGCTCTGTGCCCTGCGTGTTCTGATTCATTGGAGAGCAGCAATCATGTCGACAGGAGCTGTTCTTCAGTTCCCATCAGCGACAACTAAAGGCCAATTCAAGGTTGTGGTGGGGTCATGAATCTAACACAGTCACTGATAGAACAATTTCCCTTCCACATGACATCGTCAGTGGGACACAGAGGGAATATACAGCCAGGACTGCAGCAGGTATGTCTTGTTATTCTCATCCCTCCTCTCCTTCCCGTCCTTTTTTAGTTTTAATTTTTGGCACTGGGCTGTGCTGTTAAGATGCCTCTGGGGAATACACAATCAGGAAATAAGAAGAGGAAAATCTTCTCACTCTTTAAGAAACCAGCATCTCCCTGGCCTCTGTGCAGGGCAACTCAGCAATACAAGCTCGGTTTGAAATCTGGATCCACCCCAAGACAATATGAGATGTACGTACATGCCAGCCTTATAAGTGAGAAAGGTGCTGGACCAAGTTCTGCAGTGACCTCACCTCTGCTACAGCACCTTTTGAATTAAATAAAAAGTCATTTTTATCTGGATTGAACCCCACCAGAGTCCCTAGCCTTTCACAGTATGAAACTTGGACCTGAATTTTGCCTGACACCAGTATTCTTTTCACACATTCATAGATGATCCTTCCAGGGGACTTGGCACACACCTTGAACAAGCCCCAAGAAAAGAGCCAGCTCCCACTACTGTTTCTGCTATACATGTCCCATGGAGAGCAGATTTTGGACCAGATGAGTAATGTTTAATTCTTGTACCACTATTAGTCATCACAGGAACACACAGATCTGACATGTTAGCATGGTATAGCTGAGCCCAGCAAATTCTAACCACTCATATTAGAAAAATTCTATTTTTCCACCATTCATATTAGAAAAAGCAGACCTGTAAAATGTGCATTTCTGGATTTTGTTAGAAAGAGACCACATATATTTCGTTCACAATGAATGTCCAAATAATGCTAGAAAGAGTGGCACAGTACTAGTTAAAAATCTAAAAGCATCAGCTCCAGCAATATGCTCAGTTATACTCAAAGCTTTGTATTTCTCACATCTGGAATGTCAAAAGCCTAGTTATATCTGTAGTGAATACAGACAGGGTCAAGTGTTTTTAGACCAAATTTTCCTCCCTCGTGCATTATGCTCATTCCCACACCTGAGTAGAGGTCTCTGAGCAGGCTGCAAGTGGCCTTAGCCTGGCTGAAGCTCAGCCTTGCCCCGGTGGCCGTGCACAGAGGGGCTGAAGGAGCTGCAGGCCCCTGCTCACACCGCTGCTGCTGGACCAGGTGTGGGGGAGCTCAGCCAGGCTGCGGGGCCCAGCCTGCACGGGGCCTGGCCTGCTCCATCTTTCCCTTCTGTCACAACCACACCTGCCGTGACACAGCAAAGCAGGGGAAGAAGGAAAGGCAGAAATGCCAGATGAAAAGGGAAAGCCCCAAATCAACCTGCTCCCTTGGGACTTCTTCTCAGGTTTGTAGTGAAAATAAGGGCATTCTCACCTTGTTTTAAGCTGCTTCAGAGTAAAATGATCCTAGTCTGCCATTTCCCTTTGATCCCCAAGACTGTATCAATGATAGCCTACATGGAAACATGCACACAATCCATTTTAAGTATCTAAACAGAATTTAGGTTGTCTCCTTGCCTCTTCTGCTATGGCCTTCAAGACTTTTTGAACCATTGGCATTTTGCAGATCAGCATCTGGGACTTAAATCCAGTTGGTTTGCAAGTTGGTGCCAGGATCCTTAGCTCAAGGAGCATGCTGGGTTCCATGTTAGTCATGCGATGGACCTAGCAAAGCCTCACCCCCACCAAAGCCTCAGTACATTGAGTAGCGTTGTAACATATTCTGACGGTATTTCAGTGCCATACACAAAATCAGCACATAGTCTTGCAAATGCACCCCTTGTACCATTGGCATCATGATGAGAGTCCACGTGGAGGCTGGGATGAAGGACCTTGTTCTGAGCACTTTTAAGTCAGTAGCAAAGGAGGGGTCATTACTCCTCTGCAATGGGTGGTTTCACGGGCATTGCTAGTACATTTACTCACACCCTGATACTAAAACATGACACCGAATGAAGGAAGATGTTGCTTTCCCAGGGCTAAGAACTCCTCTACAACTCTCCAAGTCTTGTCTGGATTTGAACACGTCTGTGAAGCTCCAGATAACCTTCTCAGTCCTAGAGGTGGTCCTCTTCAGGCTGATACTTACCAATAAAAGAAAACCTGGAAAGCGACAGTGGGCCTGTGTATGTGCGGGGTATAAATGTAAGGCATCAGCGCCCAGTGTTGTCACACAGTTAGCAGCTGTGAGTACTAAAATCACTGCATTTCTGGGAAACACTGAAACTAAATTAGCAAAAAGCTTAAATCTAAAAATGTAGCTGTAATTCACAATTCCCTTTAATAGAACTTCATTTCTACACTTGGTGCAACTGCAGATATTTATAGATAGGGTGAAAAGATGGAATGGAAACTTGTATTTATGAATAATAAGGAAGTGCTGTGAATGGAAAAAAGAGAGGTTGTGTAACACTCGCGCTGAAATGCCGACTTCTGAAGGGATGTCTCAGCAAGGATATTAGCTCCTGGTTCTGGCCCAGGCCCTGGCAGCTGCACACAGCTGTGTTGAAGTACGTGATGTTTTACTTTTGTTTATCCTCTTCTAGCTGACCCTGATCTAACTCACTCCAGATACGATCGCAGCATGCATTTGAACTCAGCAGTGACTGTACACGCCATCCTGCTCCTGCTGAGCAGCTTCCTGGTGCACGGGCGCCTCTGCCATGCCGCAGTGAGGATCGACGAGGGTCGGAAAGCCACCAACCTCAGGTATTGTGGTCACGCTCAATCCTTAGCCTTTCTCTGGGCACAATGCTTGGCCATATTGATCTCACTCACGCTAAAAATTCTCAGAGAATGAGGATCTATTTCACTATTTTAGATTGAAGCTGGCAACTGAATTAATATTAAAATGACATACACACACAACTCGCGTTTCCTATGTTACAAATAACTGGAGCAAAGCGAATATACTGACATTAATAATTCACCTTATGAGCTTAGCTCCTTTTTCTTTGTATGGAACTTTCAGAAGCAGATTGCAATTTCCTCAAATTTATTCATTATTCACATTCAGTCAATTTAAAAGAAAATGTTTACCTACTAGAGAGCTTGCATTTTGCTTCCATTTTCAATACTCAGTATTTGTAACTTGAACTGTTAGTCACAATAATGTAATTAAATCTCATAATATGATTTCTGTCCCCTGGCTAGATCAAAATATAAAAATAGTGTCCATGTGTGTATGAAAATCAAGTTTTCTACATAATCTTTTCTGTATCTGAATTTCATCTACACTTATTCAGACTAAGAACTCAGGTGCTCAGATGTGTGGCAAATGATCATTAAATTAGGCAAAACATCTTCATTTCCTCACTTCTTTATAAAATAAGAAAATAGATTTTCTTTAGTAATGTTTAATCTTTCATGCTATACATTTCTTCCCCTTCTTCACTTGTTCTGCAAATCAAAAATTAGCAAATTATGGGCTTCTGACAACGGCGAGAGAGCTTTTACTCACTTCTGAGAAGCCTTTGGGTTTCTAAAGGTCTGTGGGCCACAAGTGAAAGCCAGGGCTACAATGAAGAAACAAACCCCGCCAGGTGCCTTCAGCCCCCCGGCTGCCACAGGAAGCGTGTCTTACCAGCACAACGGCTGTGTTTGCACAAGTACCCACAGGATGTCCTGGGGAATGATTGTAGTGGTAACAGAAGGCAAAAAATAACTCCTCCTGGTTATCCTGCATGCCATTTTCACCTGCCTCTCCATGGCTACACTTCTATCGGCTGAGCTGCGATTTCTGCGGGAACCCGGTTGGGTCTTGGTTGCTGGATTGTACGTCCCTGCCATCAGATGACAACAGGAGCAAACACACAGCACCACCAAAGCACGCTTCTGTCTTGTGCTCCTCCGTTCTGGCAGCCTAATGTCTGACTGCAATCGTGTTGCGTGCTGTCTGGGCCTGGGCGCGCTGCAAGGATGGCGTGTGCGTGTCTCCCTGGCCACTGCTGCTGCTCACCTGCTGCGAGATCCGCACTGGGAAATGGGGTTCAACTGAGAAGAAATTATTACTTCTGGAATGAACACAGCAAATACGCAATACTAGGGGACAGCCTGCCAAGAGCAGTATCGCAGAGCTCCCATTGCTAAAACATGAGTGCCCACTCTTTGTCAAGCACACGCAGTGGCTCTACAGGTGCGGCTGCCCCGTCAGTAGGGCTGTGCCAAAAGGGGACACTGCCTGCCCTGGCTCCTGACATGCGGGCAGCTTAGAGCATTACCTGTGTATTCAACATGTGTATCAGTCAAACATCCAAGACTGCATTCTGTGGGGGATTTCAGCCAACCTGGTCTTAGATGCCATGAAGCCAATGTAAGAATTTTAACACCAGTTTGCACGTGTACAGCTTTTAGAAATGAGCAATCTGTTTTCTGAAGAGCTGAGTCACAGCAGAAGCCACACTGCTGTTCAGAAGTAGGTGAGAAATCAGGATCTCTGTAGCAGATGTTTATGTTCCCAGAGGGCAGGGGTCTCTTTTCCGAAATCTATTCTGTCTTCTAAGCTGCAGTGCTCTCTCTGCGTTTTTGGAGGAGACAGAATAGATTTAGAAAGTGGCTGCTTTATCGATTTATGGTCTTTATGCTGGACATGGCTTTTTATTAAAGAAAGCAGATACTCAATACTGTTAACTAGTAATGGGAATTGACTTTTCACTAATTGCACAGAACCTGGCATTAATACACTTTAATAGAAAATGGGCCTGCGCACTCCTGATCAATCACGAAGTTTTTCCTGCCTGCACTACAGACAAAGGACTCCAACAACAGCAACGTGGCTAAATAAGATGTTTTATTTATTTATTTATTATTCCTCCAATTATCGAGATAAGGACACGTCTCCAGGGCACAAGAGAAAGGCTTTAACTCAGCTGCTCCTCCTTGGTCTGTCTGTCCCACGGGGACCGTTACTTCCTGGTGTGCCATTCTGCCCTGGTTTCCTGCTTTGGGCGGGGAGCAGGATTTGGTGCAGTGGGGAGATGGTATGTCTGCGAGCAGATAAATGTCCTTGAAGTAAGGCTGGCACTAGAAACAAACAGGTATTAGTAACAGCTTCTTTTAAATGCTGATGTTAATGTCATGTTCATGCTACAAAACAAACTGTGTGTGTTCAGCTTCACCTTCCAGCTTCACATTACCTGAGCACGGGGGATTTTCAGCTGCACTCCGCAAAGCCCCAGCCCTGTGCCTGGGCTTGCTGCTCACGGGGCAGCTCTGGCCACACAGCAGCAGTCCCTGCAGTTCTCTCTTCTTGTCCAGAGAGCTCCTGGCCACCAAAGCCAGTCTCTAATGTCACCGAAGGCTGGTGGGTGTTAAAAGCACCCCAGTGTTATTTAGGAAGTGGGGTGCCTGGAGGAGCCTCTTGATGGGGTCCAGCTGTGCTTGGCATGGCAGAGGAAGGCCGGTTCACTCACTCACAAGTGCCACAGGAGAATTTTTCTTCTGCTCCTTACTGGAGAGGAAGATGGACAAAATGGAATCCATACTCACTGTCCCACCAAAACTCTCACAGAAAATGGGAATACTTGCTCTCTCAGAAAATAGTGACTCAAAGTGTAGCAAGTGGGAGCCCAGGCCCCTTCTAAGCACTATTACCAGTCAAATAAAGCAAATAATAGTAAAGGATTGCTGTTTCACTTTGAGCACTTAAATAAAACAGATTGTTAAAACCTTGCTAATGACTTGTGACGTTCAAGCGTTACACCAGCCAGCTCCTAGAGCCAGCCCCTGCAAATGGGCAGATTTTTCACCAGTTTCAGGCTTTTAAAGGGCCTGAGTCCACAGCTCCATCCGAAAGCTTGGAGCACCCTCACCATTGAAACGACTTCTCAAATAGTCACAGGCAGCTTTCAGTTCTCCCGTTTGCTTCCGCTGTGCCCAGCAGAAAAAAATCTTATTTTCTACCATCAGCATGCCTTGTAGTGTTCTAGGCACCAGCAATGAATGACATGGGGACAGACAAAGGGCAAAGCTAATTAATGCTTCATGCTAGTTAATGATGGATGTTCATGTCATGTGAAAATCATTTTTAGCTCCCTGCAGTTCGCCCAGCTTGACTCCTGCTGCTGCCAGCCTGCCATCAGACAGACCCTGAGACGAGCCGGACACAGCAGCGCTGCTTTTCCCTCCATAAACACTAAAGCAACTCTGCGAAAAGAATCTTGAATTTTTGAAAACCTCTGACTCACACAACACCTCTCCCATGATGAAGCTGAACCACAGAGGTGAAGTCCCTACCCCGAAATCCCTCCCTTGGCTGGTCCCAATGGCTCCAGCTAGTTGTCGAAGGGGGTTGGCCAGGAGCCTGCCATCAGAAAAGACAGGGGCTTGGTCTGGCAGGCAGCTTGGGTTGCAATGTGAACGTTGCTGATCAGTGGTAAAGCCACCTATATTTGTCTTTCTTTCATGAGATGGTAGTTATTACACGCGTAGTCGCTCCGCTGGTAGTGCCAAACAGTTGGCTGCTTCTGGATACTTGCAGATATGTGGAGCAACTTGCCCCTCAGGAATGGTTTATTTAGTAAGACAGGACTTAAAAGTGAAAGGGTAACCACTTCTGATCATAACCTTGGCTTTGCACTTCTAGCAATTATACTTTAATTGCATTACCCTATTTGAAATAGAATGGTAATTGGAAAAAAACAATTTGACGTTCCCTGATGCGTACTCTGACATGCGTTATTTGCTTTTTATTCAAATATAAATGTTCTCTGTAATACTATCAAAGAAAGGGGAAAAATAAAGCAAAATTGAAATGTCAGTAGCAATTTCTGACATGTGAGAAGCATCATCAACTAGGCAAAGGTTTTCAATTCGGCTTAAAAAGAAACCCAGTTGTGAAATTAGCAGTCAGAGAAGAGAAAGGATGTGAGAGGGAGAAGAGTCACAGCTCCAGCCCTTCAGGAGAGCTGGCTGTTGCACATGTTGGTATCAAAATATCAAAGCAGCTACCAGCTGTAATTGTGTGATAAACAGCCCTTTCAGATTACATTGAAGCAGAAGATGCAGAAGGATAATTTCTGACCTTACTGTTCACCACTGAATAATTGCTAGGGTCAATAAAAGTCGATGAAACACAGGTTCCCTTCAGTCATACCCTATGCTATAGAAAAGCATCTTCACATCTTCCTTCTCAACCCCTCTCCGGAAGATCCAAGCAAATCTACTCTGATCAGTGGCAACTTACACCGCATAATTTGTGCTTGGTATTTCTGTGAGGTGTGCTCCAACTAGTCTGGCTGGATAAACCACATACATGGAAAACCGTGGCTCGGGGTATCACCCCATTTTGGGAGAGGTACCCAGCTGGGAGGTGGGTGCATGCGTGAAAAGCTGGATGCTGCAGTTCACTCACACCTGGAGGAGGAGAAGATGCAGACATCTTCTGCGGTGATTTTTATGATGGATTTCCTTTGTCAGCGGCCCTCCATTCTCATTTGCTCCAAAACAGATCCAGCCCAATGTTTTACTTTGGAGAGTCAGCAGCTCACAGACAAGAAATTAACATGGGGGAGTCATAAACCAGAGGTAGTTGGCACAGCTAGTTTATTACGGCTACATCCACAACAAAGCACACGAAAGGCTATCTGTTCTACCTTGCTGTGTTTGGTGGTCTTGTCCCTGTCCCCAGGCCTGACGCTGAACTCCAATGGGCCGTATAAACACTTTTTCACTGGTGTAGAACGGATCTATCTGCTTAGCCTGCCTACCCACGTGAGTAATTTCACTGAAGTCAATAGGACTGTTGATGTGAGCTCACTGCAAAACTCGCTATTGCCAGAGAAATATATAGACAAGTGGGCTTGATGGAACACCATGACTGTAGCTTGATGGAGCCTGTACAATTTAGGAGTCTGGCATGAGGTTACGCATACTACATAAGTGTATTTAACAGACTTAGTAATGGTGATTTTCTCTTTTCTTAGATTGAGCTCAAACTCCCAGGAAGTGGCACAAAGATAGTAACTGAAAAGTAACCTGAAGTATAATCACTCTGATTAATAAGGTTAACTGTTAAGGAGAGCTGATTGTCAGGAGAAAGATTCTAGCAACATTGAGGTCAGCTGGTAGGATTCAGCCCACGTGATTGGAAACTCCCAAGGGAATCACCTGCCAGAGCAATAAGATGTTATAAAACAGAAGGAGCAGATTAGAGGTTTCCTTGTGGTGGGGGTTGCTTCATTTGTCTGACTTTTTTGTTTGTTTGTTATTTTTGTGGGCTTTTTTTCTTTTTGGTCCTTCAAATTTGCAGTAGAAAACGGATGAAGTAGGGAGAGAAATTCATTTTCTTGACTACATCTGGACTGTCAGGTACTCCAACAAAAAATACTCAAGTTAGGGAGTTTATTATACTACTGGAAGTCTCTAACATCTGTTTTTTTACCTTTAAGCAGAGCGGTTGTGTTAATGGAATAGCTCTGTAGAGTCTCTATATGCATTAGATTACGATGTTTGTTTCTTCTCTATCTGGACTGGGCTGTGGAGAGTGTATTTTGATCATTAAATCCAGTTTATTAGAAGACTGGTGAGGCCTGAAGGGCTGTGAATTGAGTAGGATCTTTGAATTTCTAGTGACTTATCTTTCAGAAGTTCTAAAGTTGTAAAGATTCTGGTAAGTGCCTAACCTGGATTACTTAGTTGGTGCACACTGCAACTATTTTGATCGTGTTTTTTTGATACGTAAATTGATGTTTTCTGCTTCATGCTATTAACTTAGTAGCTAAAATGAACAACTTAAAGTTAGTAGTGCTATTAATTAAAATGTAAGAACAAATAAAGAATAACAAAGAAAATCAGAAGATGACTGAAGGGAATTGCTTTTGCATCTGGTTGCAGCCTGGGCTCAGCATAGATGCTAAATCCCTTTCCCTGTTTACTCTCCAGAGGTTAGAGGCAGCAGTGCTGTCATCTGTGGGTGAGATGGAGAACTGAGCTTGTTAATGGTGCACTAACTAGAAGGGCAGGTCATTCAGTGTACTAGACAGATTGAACTTGGTGGTGAGCCCATGTGCAGGGCTGCCAAAGGGAGCTGGGGGAAGAAGACAAGAATTAGGGCAGTTTTCTCACCGCTTCACAGGAGATCCAGAGAAAATTTTTCCTGTCCTAGGTACCGCTGTTATCTTGCTCTACCCTGGCCTACAACAGCTGATGCAGTACTTCTGGCTGCTCATGTTGCTACTCTATCAATAGTATCTCCTACAGGTGTGTGAGCTTGGGGAGATATAATAGGGCAGAGCACAGAAAGGCCACTATGGGAAGAGATGCACAGCCTACCTGGAGGCTGCCCTCGATATTCTTGCATGCATGGTATGGCCACTAACTCCTGATGAAACGTGAAGAAGCAGATAAAGGGGTAAAATGAGGTGACATGCACAGTGTGTTAGGAGGACTGTGTTGGGGTTGGGACATTCTGGAGGCTTGGGTGGCTATAGCTTTCCCATGGGTCAGAGTGAATTAGTATTTCATAGTAAAATACTGCACTGGAGTACAAACATTTGTCTGAGAAATAGAGCGTGTGCAGTTCTTCAGCTGCATGCTGCATACTGGAAGCAGCAACAGGGTGAATGCTGGAGAGTCTCCTTTTTTGCAAGTGAGTGCAGAACCCTGCTATGAATGGGCTTCTCAGATACCTAGCACTGGATTTCTAAAAGCGTGGTGAGATAGAAGCTTTTAGTCAAGTTTTCATAGTGAATATTGTAAATTAAGAAACGTATCTGTAAAGAGTTGTGTGATCTCTACTGAAAGACCTAACAGTCAGCAAGATAAATAGGTGTGGGGGAGAAGCTTTTATAAAGACCATGAGAACATCCATTTCTCTTATTAAGTGCTGATCTTGTGCTTGAGTCTGCTATATTTCAGCCTCACAGATGTGGAGGTTGTGCATCTCTTGTCTAGGGCTTGATGCCAGAATCTGTCCAACAAGGAAATCCTCTCTGCCCCAAAGGCAGGGGCTACACCTCTGCATCGCACCAGAAGTGAACCGTCAGGTTTGCAGTGAGCTGATGCCCTCTGCTGGATGCGAGGAACTTTTCAAATGCTCTTTGAAAAGTGTTCTTTTAAAGCAGGATAGTAAGTTCTGAACAGAACCCCTACAACGAGTGAACTGGACAGCTTAATCACAGTCGTTCACACCTACCTACAGAATTCTTAATATGTGCTTGGAGGAGAGCTGTTAATTTGAAATTTAATTACAGCCAATGAATGAACATAAGAATAGTTTGGGCAGGGTTTTCACTTGGGTAGTCTGAGATGCAACTGAAGATCTTTAAATGCAAGTACAGTTCTTTTAATAAACTGTTCCTCTACTATTAGTGGGATTTAAAAGCATGTATAACTTAAAGTTGGAGAGAAGTGGTTAACCAATTTAAATAAAGAAACACTGTTGTCATGACAATATTAACTGATTAGAAGTCAGTATGAATGTGAATAAAACTTTAGAACTGTTTGCTTGAAGAATTATTGGGGAATAGTATCTGGACTATCAGGGGAAAGATATTAAATGGGAGTTACTACATGTCTGTACATCCTCCATTCTATTGAGAAATTAGTTGAAATATGCTGAAACTCTGTATCTATTGACATAAATAAGACTAAAAATGCAACCCCCTAAAATTAGTGGGAAACAAACTGAAACTGGAAGCTATGCTTGTTTTTTCATGAGACTAGAGGAACTCAAAGGCTTTAATGCTGATTCTAGCAAGGTAAGTAGTAGCTGTTTTTGTCATATAAGAGACAGGTGTGCACCTGACCATTTAACTTCTCTGTAGTTATGTCACTTTAGGATTTCAGCATTTGCTCTTGTGCAGTTGTCTATTGGTCTTCTCTGGCTAATATTGATAGTACCTAGACTGAAAAGAACATTCAAATAGGTCTAAAGTTGTCACCTGAACTCAGCTTTCTGCTTTTTCTCCATCCCTTCTCCCCCACATTAGACAACATTAAAGCCCTGAACCTGTCCTTGTTTGCATACTCATTTAAACCCCATTCAAGCAGAAATATTTAGTTTTTCCAATAAAAGATTTCTCCTGAGAAAGCTAGCTGAAAGACCCCCCCCCCCCCCCCATTTTGTCTGTCTCATAGGCTTGGTTTTAGTCAGTCTCACTTCATGAAAGTAATCAAAGATCAAAGAAAACTGAAAGTGTGTCCAGAACAACTAAAGTATTAAGCTTGTAACATCAGCTTTTTCTGTAACTATTAATATAGGTGATGATTACATGTTCACCTTGCTCACGTTCTAAATTTGATGTGAATTCTGCTGTGAGAAACAAACCAAAACAGTATTTAGCACTGTACTTGAGATCACGTATCTGGAGCTTCTGTTTAATAAAATCAAATTGATCAATGGGACATGCATTATTCATAAAACAGATTATTCTGTTGTCACTGACTTCTGTCTCTTGAATATGTGAAGTTTGTCTAGGCATTAATTTTTGCAATTAATATCCAAGGGCAGAAGTTTTAACAGTAACTGGGGTATATCTGCAGTTGGCCTTTCTCTTTAATGCATGCAGAGCTGCAAATGGTTATAGCAAAATTATGAACTGTGCCTTTTACGGAAAGCAGTTGTTTCTTTTGGCTATATTCAATAGAACATACTGTTTGATAGGCTTAGTTGGAGTATTTCTGAAAGATGATGTGAGTTATTGGGAACGTTACTTTTAGATTACAATAAAATTTCTGTGTTAGGCTGTTGGAATAACTTTCTGCGGTGTTTAACTTCATAAAATCATCCAGGCAAGTCAGAAATTCATGGCTGTAAGTTCTAAATCTAGTAGGAGGGTAAAATTTGACTTGTAACAGTACGTCTCTAACAGATGCACACAGCAGGGGGACATGGTAGTGTGTAAAGACATAATATTCAACTCAATATTGTGCTGAACGCTAGGCTTGCGAAAGAAATACTCCGTAACTGAGAGTCCAAAATATGTAAGTAGGGCAACTGAACAGCCAACACTAAAAAACTTTATACAGGAAAAACCCAATGCCTCCTATAGCTTCTGCAGCAATCAACAGTGCTCAGTACTTACTACAGGTTTTCTGTCAAACTGCAGCTCTAAACAATTTGTTAGAGAAGAACTTGAGTGATTTATTTGGGAAAGTCAACATTAGTAGTGTAAAGTGAGAGACTGACTGTATTAGCTTTTCAGAGACTTAATGGAGATGCAGAAAAAAAGTTCTAATAATGGGATGCTCTGGACAATTTAAGCTATGGGTGGACTTAAAAGCCTTTCACTTCAATGAAATTCAACAGCCACTGAATTCGAAGCCCAAGTGTGGGATTAGGTGTTAATAAGTTTTATTCAACAAATGGAAGCTTGTTAAGAAGGGGTACTGCTGATTCTGGTCAGATTTAAAAATAAATAAATAAAAAGACACCACTATCAAGCTTACAAGATTGAACTGGCTTTCTCCCCCTCCTTTCCTTTCACGGAGGTATATATTAGTATTTTCATCTAATACAAAATTGTTGTTTACAAGCTGTAACAGTTGCAAATATGGATCAAGAGTGTGATTTTAACTGCTGTTAGGATAAGAATGTTCTGTAGTCAACTAAGTGAATTGTATTAAATGCTATTTGCATGTAATGGAAGCCACAGATATTACTTGTTTGTGGTGTTGCTACCTAGAGAAGAGTAAAGAAATCTGCATGATGATTCTTGTGATAAATGTGGCTGGAAACCAAGGCTAATGAGACAAGCATGCATTGTTTGTTCTGATCAAAAAAGGAAGTCTATTTATTTTCTAAGCAGACCTAACAAATGCAGTACAAAACAATACTTCACTAGGACCAGCAGATGTCAGTAGAACTCAAAGCATAACTTTGGATTTTGGGGTGACAACCTTTGTGACACTTAGCAGAAAATAAAATACTCTAAACAAATAGCAAGATTATGTAACTTTACCACATAAAAGCCTTAAGAAAGCAACAGTTAAGAGTATTCTTGAATAAATCTGATGCAACAAACATGCAGATCTTCCAAGTCTGTCACAGAAGTATAAAGTTCATCCAGCACGTAACACAAACACCAGGGAGTAACACATTAAATGTCAACTAATATTTCAATTACAAAATTTCACTTCCATACATCTTGTAACTTTGCAAGATTTAAGGTTTCTGAGGATAAACGCTGTATGGACCAAAAAATTTCAACTGTTTTTTGTAGCAGTCTGGATATTCTTAGTTTGGGAACAGATACTTGAATTCATTTCAGCTGCATGTAAACCTTTACCTTAAAAACAAGCAAAAAGAAAAAAGAGGAGAGGGCTGTTGAAGTATCAGTCCAGTCCAATTATAGACTGATTACAAATACAGCAAAATTGGTTTCTGTGTAACAATTGAAATAAACAGTACCACAATGAAATACTTTGACATATTAAGCTGTCAAGGCATTGAAAAGTAACACTTTAACAGTGAGGCTCTTACATTCATAAGGATAACTTGATCACAGATCCCAGTAACTCGGATGGGATCTGTACTTCTAAATACCTTTGAATTAAGTCAAATGGAAATGACTGACTTTCAGATGTAGCTGGGATAAAACTATAGAAGATGTAGTATTCACTATTAATACTGGAGAGAGCTTTATTAATACTGGATATAACTTCGCTGATAACTTAAAATAGGGGAGTTTCACAAAACGATTCCAAACCATGAAATTCAGAAAAATGAGGGATACAGGGAGATGGCAAAAGCAGTATAGGAAGTAATGGTGAGTGGCTAATACGTCACAAGAAAATAGCACCTTTATATTTTATTATAGTGCAAGACTGTTCAATGAGAACTTAGATGACTAACAAGACAGTACAAGGTAGAATGAAGTGCAGTAACAAGTAGTATGATTAAGAAAATTTTCATAATCATACTGGGACTGAATGTGAAAGCACATTAATCATGTAGATCGTGATAAATTCCAGTGGATTTCATAAAAAAAATTAATGTGTTTAAGCATGGAACATCATACATGCAGGCTAAAAAAAAAAAAGCATATGCACTAACCAACGTGCTTATTTCGAATGATTTCTCCTCCTTCAATCTCAATCTGCTCATATAGCCACTTGCGGTCACAGCGACATTCAGCTCCACACTTATTGGAACCACACTTTGGGCAAGCATAGAAACACCCCAGGCAATCTTCATCAAGACAGTCACAGAGGTCCATCCCACTGTAAAGCAGTAGTCCCTGGCTATCGTAGACCTTACTCTTGGCTGGTATAACTTGCCTGTATGATGAAAAACAACACTTATTTCCTTGTTAAAAAAGATCCACACATTTTGATGCCAAGCAGCTAACAGATGTGGACAGAAGTTTGCTTTTTTGAAGGTGTTCATTTTAACACTGCATTAATTTAAGATGTTAATGTACTCAACAATGTTTCCCAGCTTTATATTGTATTTCCAGTATAGTGCTTCTGAACTAATTTCAGGAACAGGAAGCTTTTACTTCTTCAATACTTCAAATATTTATTAGGAATAACACTTAAGAATATTTATGAGGTTAACTTTTTATTACCTTTCAAATGATGTGAAAATCTCCCTTAATTAAACGTAAGGATCTGACTTGCACACTTTTGTTTCTGAAGTGTAGTTACTGAGTTTATTGAAATATGACAACTCCATTATTTCAAGTATACTCAACCTTACTGTATTCAAGTTTAATTTATTATCAGAATTTTATGCATAAATTAATAGCTTCATCTATTATCCATGTAGTATTGTCACACCTAACACACCTAACCTGTTTGGATTTTAAGCATCTGAAATATGGACTGTCTGCTATCACTTTACCTTGTTTTGTTTACATCAATGAGTAACCTTCAACACCCTCAAAACAAAAGCAATGCACAGACAAGCAAAACATCCTCTATACAGAATATGTTAGTGTTATAGGGACACCAACTATCAAATTTTTTATTTCTAAGAGAAAGCTGATGATAACGTAAATACAGGAAGCTGCTCACCTGTCTGAATTAAATGATGTATTTTTTGATTGCAGCCTTCTTTTTTCCCTCTTACTGGTCTCAGGAGTGAATTCAGTCTGCCGCCCTGGATTAGCAAACTGAAGAGACTTCAGAGCCTTAGCTGTACGCCCCTGAACAGAGACAGAAAATCTTACTTCATTATGAATACAAATCTAAATTCATGAGAAAATATCCAGTCAAACCAGAATACTGCAATAACTTGGTAAACTGTTGACCTCAATGCTAAGCACTGGAGAAGACTTAAGTCGTAAGTGTTATAGTGGAGAACTGTACCAGTCTTAAGAAGCAATAACACAAGCTTTATAGTACAGTTTTAATCAATATTTTCACATTTCACACCCCCCCCCCCCCCCGCCATCAGTGTCCTAATCATGCTGATAGGCATATTGAAAAATATAGTTGGGTAGCTGCTCCTCAAATGCAATCCTATTTTACTATAGGGCATATGAGGATGAACTCTTGCTGATTTTGTTTCCCACACCCGTGAACTTCTTGAACAAAGCATCCAAAAACATACAAGCTGTATTCTGATTTCAGTACTTAAGGCATCACCCTCCCACACCAGTTCATTACTGCCCCTGAACAAACACCGTGGCCTTCGCCATTCAGACACCACACCAGAGTACACTTAATTCACCTCAAAGCAGGTCCACTTGATAATGAACTGCTAGAGACAGCAGATGTTTTTAAAACTGAAGAGACTAAAAAAAAAGTTTATCTCAACACCCTTAGAAGCAACCTTTTGCAGTGTTCAGTTTTAAGCACATGAGCTTGCTTTTTGCAAGGCTTGAGTAACAGCTTAAAATACTAGCAGCAGTCTGGTACTTACATAATCTTAAAGGAGTAAGTCACCCTAGTACACGTAGTTACTTTAATTATAACAGCCATAATATTTAATTAGGGAAGAGGATTTTTAAGGTAAAAAAAAAAGTGGAATGTGTGTATGCACTCATTTCACTGAGCAGTCCTCCAAGTAAAGGATTAAATACAGTAAATTCCCATGCATCAAAAAGACTACACCCTTTCATATTTCTATTAAAAAAGAGTTTCCTTATGTAGCACTGAATGAAGCCCAGTTCCAATAGTTTTCAGAATTTAGAGGGAGTGGGTAAACTGATCCATATACATACGTCCGAATCAAGTTTTCTTCTCTGGCGCTCTTCAGATTCGACATCCACGCTTCCATTTATTACCTGCATGCATTTAGGACAAAGCTTCCAGCCAGGTACAAACTGTCTTCCAAACTTGGCACTTAGAAAAGTTGCGTCATCTAAGTCAATTGCACGCAAGTTTTTCTTTGATAGCTTTCTGTGCATATTAAAGGGATCACAACATGATTTTTGCAAGTCTTCAAATCTTTCAATATAAATTTTTGCGTGATGGAAGCAGATAGTGTTGTTCTCTGAAAGGGACATTCCAGTCCTAAGCTGAAGTAACAGTAGATCAGACGAAGATATATCTTGCTTAGTCTTGAAGCCAGTGTGACGGGTATAATAGGTCTTATGACATTCATTGGTAGCTTGAAGCTGAACTCCAACTGAACAAGGATCCATTTTACTTTATCAGAACAACTTATTTCACTTATTTTGCCTAAAATGAGTTCTCTGAAGTCTCTAGTAGTTTCTATGAAGATCACCCTAGAGAAAGCATTAAAATCAATCAGATTTGTGCTGCAAACCCTTATCTGTAAGCTTGACAGACTAGGTTTAAGTAGCTTAAAATACATTTAAAGAAATTATACTATAGCCTTCCAGTCTAGATAAGACTGAAAATACACTGAATGTAATTTTAGAATTAAGCCATGCATTTTATACTCCCTTCAGAGGCAATTTTTTCCAGTCGTTGTAAGTATTGATTCAGAATGTTTACGCTAGTAGCAGCATCACTTTCTCAAAGGCAATCTGGAAGGGAGGCGTAAGGTGGACAAATTGCTCAGACAGCAGCCTGCTCCTGTCACCAGTCTCCTGGAGGGCCCCCTCTTGGCACCCTCCCAGCTGGGCAAGGAGAGCTGCTAAGATGGCCCACAGGAGGAGAGGGCTGATGGCTGCACAATTCACCCTTCTGGTTTCCGAGTGGTTTCTAGGGAAAAAAAGCCGCTGCACAGGCTCTGATGTCAGTTAGCACTTTACATCCAGCAGCTCTTCCTCATGTGCTCTTCTCATATACTCTCGGGGAGCAAAGGAAGGCCTGAACAGGAGCAAGTCAATGCACACAGAGTGCCCCTGAGCCTTTCCAAGAAACATCAGCCCATGGTATATGTGAAGAGCAGTAGCTCTGCATGTGTGCAGTTGTTCTGGTCATTTGGCCTTTGCATGCAGCTCTTTCCACCTTTCTGTGTTCCACCTTTCTGAGTTCTGTGTAAATACTGAGCAGTCATTTAAAGTTACTCGAACACAAAAACAATTGCAAAAAATAAAGCTAGCTATTGCAGTGGTTTTGTCCATGCCAAAGCTTGTTGCAAGTCCAGTGCTAGCCCTAAAAATGAGAGCCTGAGCCAATCTTGTGCTATTTTCTACCATAACAAAATGGGAAAAAAATTCTACCCAAAGAAAGGAATTAATTTGCTTTCCAAAACCTCTGAAAACCTTAAAGTGACTATGACCTAACTAGGATCTTAATGTTCACCTACACGCTACTCTGCAAAGACAAATCAGAGACATGAAAAAGCATAGTTATTTGTTCTAACATCTTTTTAATCAATGAAGGTATCAGCCAGTTGTCTAACAGAAAAAGATAGACCGGGATGCTACTTCCAATAAAATAAAAGCAAGTAGCATCACACACAACCTAATGACATGAAATGTGTAAATTTAACCAGTATAAAGAAATATGAACATGGCAGCTTTAGTGCAAAAGCTTATCACAGAGCAACAAGAAGTTAATCGGCCTTAGAGGACACTCAAGGTCACTGCCTTGGGCATTTTTGCAGCAGAAATCCCCTTGATTGTAATGCTTTAGTTTCTTTTAACTAGGTGCATATATTCGAAGCAGTTACACAACACATTTCCATGTATGCACAGCAATTTAAAGGTTTTGCACAGGACGTGCTACTGTTGAGTGATTCACCTGTTCCAAATATAAACAACATGCGTGGCTATACTTAGACCAGTCAGCTTGTTTTAAGGAATAGTTTTGTATCTTGTTCAAGATGGAGCAGAGTATAAAAATTATTTTTAAACAACGTGTCTCAGCCTACTGTTACGAATGCTCGTGCTTTCAGATCTACAGCAAGAACAACAGAGGCACTAAGAGTCCTGAATGGGGAGGCACAACGTTAAAACACCTGAGTATGAGAAGAAAAAAAAGTATCATTCTGAAAAGAAAACAAGGTTAGTTTTTTTTTTGCACTTTATCTGTACAGAAAGATGTAAGTCAAGAAGTTAATAATTAAGGCTTATTTAATATTGATTTCTCAGGTCAAAGCTGAAACTCTGTGTTTATAAGAACTACAACTAGCCCAGTCCTAAATTGCTAGCTTATCTGAACTCATCTTTGCCGTAATTTCTGTATTCTAAGTCAGTTAACAAAGACGTCTTCTTCAAGTTTAGGCCTTGCACGGCTCTTCAGACCTGCACTGAATGCTACAGGTAGAGGACAAGGAGTGTACGTGAGTGAAGTGTTAAGAACTTTTTTCTCGGTGCCTGGTTCTCAGCGCACCAGTCTGTGACCACATAAATGTTCCACTACCTGTGCCTACTTATGAGCTTCCACTGTGGTGCTGCCTTTGAGTGACTTTGTTTCTCTCTCTGTCAGAAAACCATCTGACAAACTTTACCGTGTTAGTAAACCAGCTAAACTCTGAACTGCTGTTTCTCTTTTACCATTACACGCACGCTGCTTGTCTTTCAGACTACAGTACTCGGTCACACGTATGAACAGTGTTCCTTACAGCTGAGGTAACATTTTATTTCTAGCAGTGATTCAGCCGATACCAACTAACTTGACTCAAAGAGGTCTGCTGTAGGCCGTGCACGAAACTCGCTTCAAATGCCGAGATGTGTGCTTGTGGCTGAGTCCTGCTCTGGCGGGTGGGTGCGCCGATGAAGAAGCACACTAGATAAATATAACAGTAACTCTAAATTCTCAAAACTCGCAGGCGCATCAGAAGGCCGAATTCTTGGCAGCTGCTCTAACTACATAACGCCAGCCTATTTCCTGTGAAACAGAAAGTCACTGCTACGGTGCTCTCCTCGGCAGGCACCGGTTCTGGCAGTACCCAAGCCGCGGGCAGCACCCCCGTTGGCTCCAGCAGCGCCGTGCCGTGCCCCGCGTCCCGCTCAGCCGGCCCCCGTTACCTGGCCGTGCGCCCTCCGCCGCCTCTGCGCCGGGACCCCCGCGGCCGTAGCTCTGCCGGCAGTGGCCATCCGGCGCCGCCTCACCACAGAGCGGACGAAGGGCTCGGAGCGGCGCTTCCGGCCGGGCGCGGGCACGGCGGCGCCCTCCGGCGGAGCGGGAAGGGAACGGGAGGCCGGCACGTGGGCGCGCGGCGCTCGCGCCTTTCCCGCCTTCGGCGCGTGCTGCGGGTCCGGGCGCGAGGCGCGGCCGTTGGGCTGAGGGGAGCCGGGCGGCGCCCGTCCCGCTGGCCGCGGCTTCCGAGCGCCATCGCCAGCGGGGCCGCCCTGCGTGCGGCTGGGCGAGGGGATCGCGGCCGGGGACAGCCCTCGGGGAGCGAGGACTGGCAGCCCCGGTGAGGTGAGGCGCCGGGGGGCTGCGAGGTTGGGGCGAGGCGGGGGATGAGGTGGTCAGCCAGGCGAGGGGAGCCTGGGGGGTAAATGTACACGTATATCCAATATTTTTTCCGCGAGTTTCCTCGCGAGGATGCTGTCATGGCCAACACGAGTGCTGCCGAGGCTGTTGTTGACTAAATAAAGCAAACTTTGAAAACCTGTTCTTCTACAAAGAACGAGTGTCGGAAGTCTCTGTTCTTGTTTTGTAAACTCTGTACTGTGACGTGCTCAGGACAATGGATCTTCCTGTGGAGAAGGTAAGGAATTCGAATGTGGTTTGTGCTATGGCTACATAGTGACAACACACCCTACAGTTCTGGAGTTCTTAGAACAGTAATAATAATAGAACACAAGCTTACCACTAAGTGCCTTAGTTCTATAATACCAATGCTGTTTTCAAATTGTGATGATGTTAGCAATGCCTAAAAGAAAGCTTTAAATAACCACTTACACCTGTAAAAAGGTTTTGTTTTTTTTTTTTTGTTCATCTGTTTATATTTAGAATTTGAGCATTTACAAGCAAAAAGTTGTTGGAGAGAATCTTTCTTCAACTCCTGTCCAGTTGTTTTCTTTCCAGACTGGATTCAAAATGGACTTTTTTTTTTTTTTACAGAATGGTACTGTTCTTCCCAAACCTCTTCAAAGGCAGGATAGCCTTTCAATAGGTGAGCTGTGACAGGTGGATTTAAGGGACTCAGTTGCTCTACCTGCTGCTGCTGTGTTACACAGTATGTGTGTTCTGCAGAGTTGCCATAAAATGAAAGAAAAGGTCAGAGAGAAAATCCACTGTATTTCTGCCCACCCAGAAACTGTTGTCTCCCAGCCCAACACGAACAACAAAGTAAGGCCACCCAGTTAACGGCTCTAGAGACTTGTGTTTCCCTCCTCTGTCATTTATAACTAAGTAATTACTAATTGACTTTACAGCAGACTTTTGATGACGATAAGAATAAAAAGTTCAGCTGTACTTAGAGCAAATACAGCCAGGCATAGCATGAACCTAGAAACATTGTAATGAGCAGTACAAGCTGGTGTTAGTAACAGAACAATGAGTAATACCATACCATTTACCTGAGGCAAGGCACAGCTGATGGATGCTACAGTAACAGCTGACATCTTTTTCTAAACAAACCGATGATTTTGGAGCTGAGCTAGGGTAGTGAGTAGAGCAATAGAAGCCAGTCTTGATTCACCATAAACATTTGGGAGTAGATCCAGGTGGTTAAAATTGATTCCAACAGCTTTTGGCCCTGGTCTCCTCAAAAGCATTCTTTAGCAATGTCAGAATCAATGTCAGAAATAGTAGCCACGCCCCCTAAAAAACTCAATTTGTCTAAAAGGGCAAAACAAATGTCTTGAAATATATAGCCAATTTAATCTCAAATAGTTAATAATACACAACTTTTTTGAGGCCTAGAATTTCTTTTTCCTTTTTTTTTTTCCCTCTACTGTATTTTCTAACTAGAAAAATTTCTTGGCATAAGGAAGTACTGAAGCCAACTGGGCACAAATGTTAGAAGCAGCCAAAGTCACAAAGAGCCAAAGTAATAGGGTGGTAGTGGTATTCTCTTTTAGTCTGTTACTTGTTGTAGCCTTTGGCATCACTGATAAAGAGATTACATAAAGGATATCCGAAGGTAGAAATATATATATTATATATTTTTGTAATTGTAAGCATCCCTTTAAAATGTGAGATTATAAATTAGGATGCCTTTTCATCTAACTTATTGCCACAGTGTTGAAGAGTTGGTGGAATGGTTGTCTATAAATAAGCAAAAGCCTATGGAGATGAGGGAGAATTTTGCACTTCTGGAGATACCCGAGATTCCAAAGCACTGGAATATAAAGCTTTAATCTTCATGTGACAGTAGTGGGATGTAGGCTGTGTATCTGATATCTGACCGTTAATAGAAAGCTGTTATAAATTCCATATATATTGCTTAAGTCATACATTGGCTTAATGATGACAGAGAGACTGTGAAGTGCTATCATTCAAGGAGGGTGATAAGGCTTCCTCTGCTGCCTTGTGCTGCTTAGGATGAAATGTGTGGAATTAATGAAGGGGAATAATTCATGAGAGGAGATATTTGAGGTACAGGTTGTGACATCAATTTGTATTAAATAAATATAAGAAGAGCACTGAGGTGTGTGTATTCACTTTTTCAGTGTTAGTGTCAATTTGTGAGGCTGATTGTATAGGGTTAGAGTTGGAGTTCAGACTCTGACCTGTGTGTTAGCTTGTAAAGAGTCTGCCACCCATGGGTTTAGACTGGCTTTGATCGCATTAGTTTTCATCTACGTAACTGGAAATGTACCCTAATGAGGGAGAAGTTCTGGGTTAGAGTAAAATGATTCTAGACATGGAAGATGAAAGGTAGCAGGATCATCAGCTATATTAAGTAAAAATATTCTCATGGTTTTTGAGCTAGAATTTAAATTTGTTCCTCTGCTAGTGCAGGTTGACTCCATATGCTGTTTTCATACATAAATGCATCTGAAAACTGTCAAAGCCTGTGCTGCATAGGAATGTATGCTGTCATAGTAATCTTTAATGGATTTGGAATTGGACAGGAGTAGAAGTCATACTCTGAAACCAGTTTCGATCTGCTTGCTAAGATTCAGCAATTAGCATGTGCCTAAGTTCACCCACATGTGAAATTGGATGAAGTAGTACTGACATCTGTCAGCACATAAAAATAGCCTTGATTTTACAGAGCAGTGGCAGGTTTGTTACTGACCTGCAGAACACTGGGACAGATGAAGGGGAGTGATGGTATTAGCACTGCGTTCAGTACAAATGCTAGGTATCTTGGGTCAATTTGAAAGATAATCAAGTAAAAATTTTTTTGGGGAGAGAACTGCCTGAGAAAGCATAGAAACTAAGTCTTTTGCTAATTTTTTTGTTCCTGGGTGTTGTGGTTTAACCCGGCCGGCAGCTAAACAACACACAGCCATTCGCTCACCCTCCCCCCTCCCTCTCTGGGATGGGGGAGAGAAACGGGAAAGTGAAGCCTGTGAGTTGAGATAAAGACAGTTTGTTAAGACAGGAAAATAATAATAACAATAATAATAATAATAATGATAATAGTACTACTACTAATAATGTGTACGAAACAAGTGATGCACAATGCAATTGCTCACCACCCGCTGACAGATGCCCAGCCTATCCCCGAGCAGCCAGCCCCCCCCACCCCGGCTAGCCACCCCTATATATTGTTCAGCATGACGTCAGATGGTATGGAATACCCCTTTGGCCAGTTTGGGTCAGCTGTCCTGGGTCTGTCCCCTCCCAGCTCCTGCTGCACCCCCAGCCTGCCCGCTGGCAGGACAGAGCGAGAAGCTGAAAAGTCCTTGGCTTGGTGTAAGCATTGCTCTACAACAATTAAAACATCAGCATGTTATCAGCGCTCTTCTCATCCTAATCCAAAACATAGCACCCTACCAGCTACTAGGAGGAAAATTAACTCTGTCCTAGCTAAAACCAGGACACTGGGGTTTTAGTTTTTGGTAACTTATGTCAACAACATTTTTTAAAGAGCTTTAACCTTGCCCATAGAAAAATGCTCTCAATTTATTTTAACTACATAGTATCCGTGTAAATTGGCCCAGAAACAAGAAAAATGCTGATAATGGTCAGAGACTTGATTTCTTCTTTAAAGTTTTAAAGTTCATTTTATTTATTTATTTATTTTATTATTATTTAACTGAAACAGATTGAGATACTCCATTTGTGCAGAACCTTTTGTATCATGTAAAGTGTCTTTTAAATTTGAATATTAATTGAAAATAAAATTTGAATATGATATTTGGCCTATTTGATAAGAAAAAAGTGCCTACTTTTGGTTATATATTCTTGTTGCAGCCAGAGTTCCTGTTTATTTTCTTCAAAGTTTTCGAAGCAAGCACCTCTGTGTGTCTAGCACCTAGCAAATGTGCTGGAACACTCAGTACGGATAAGGCATTGCCTGCTCTGAGTTTTTCTGTGAGTTTTCCCATGAAATATGGTCATGTAAGTCTCAAATATGTAATGTCAGAGATAAGGTGAGTGATTATAGCAGGGAAGGAGGAAGAAAAGAGCTGACGGTTTTGGTAGGGAGAGCACTTTAGCACAGATGGAAAATAGGTCTTTACTGTGGAGGAGTGCAGCAGTAAAAGCAGCGTGAAGGGGCAAAATCCTGTGAGGTACAGCTCAGAACCTTTGAAGCTTCATAAGGGTTAGGAAGACAATGCAGAAAGGAGGGCCGTGTAAGTTGGAAGACAGGGTTGCAGTGAATTACTATGCTCTTGATTTAAAAAAATATATTAAAAAAACAGGTGATAGATTTTAAGTAAATCCTAAGATGTGTTTGGAGAAAGTATTGCTTGATGTTTGTTGTCAGACTCAACGTTTTTTGTGATCAGCATGCTGCCACTCTTGCTATGCTTTGTATGTTCCCTGATGCTACGGGGATCCCTAACTCGGGGGACTTCATTCTTTTCTGACTGATCATTACAGTTCAGGAGTAAATGATAGCCTGTTTAAGTGTCAGCTGTGAAACGAGCAGTATTAGTTTATGGAAGGATGAACAACAACAAAAAAGGACCTTAGAGGTTTTATTTTGTTGCCATGAAATTCGTGTTGTCCAACTGTTTCTTTTTTTTTGTGTTGCCATTTGTGAAACTGTCTTGTCTTTGGCTTTTACAAGGAGCTACAGTTTTATTTGCACAATGCCTCAATAGATATATTTTGTTACAAATTAGAGTGTTGATACATCCTTTTGCCCACACAAACTCACAAGCATAAAGACATTCACTAAATCTTAGCAAAACTGCAAATAAGTAGTGCACATGAGTTTCTCCTTAGTGTCACGTGAAAAATGTGATGGCAAGTGCTGCATTCGATCTAAGAGTCATGAACTAATGACTTGTCAGCAGCAGAACTCTCTTTCACACCAAATCTTAAACCTGCTAAAAGTGCAGGCATCACCATAAAGCTGCTGGTTTAAAATAATTTCAGAAGGTCTTTAAAAGTTCTTTGGGGTATTTTTAATGTCACGCTGATATTTTGTAAGGTATGGATATGATACATATACTATGCGTAATGTGGTTGTAGTAGTCACTGTTTTGTCAGACTGGATATAAAAGCATACATAAAATCATAGAATGGCTTGAGTTGGAAGAGGTGTTAAGGATCACCCAGTTCCAACCCCCTGCCATGGGCAGGGACACCACCCACCAGACCAGAGGGCCTAGGGCCCCATCCAGCCTGGCCTTGAACACCTCCAGGGATGGGGCATCCACAGCTTCTCTGGGCAGCCTGTGCCAGGGCCTCACTGCCCTCTGAGTGAGGAATTTCTTTGTAATGTCTAATTCAAGGCTACCCTTTTTAGTTGAAACCAGTATACCATGTACTGTCATTGCACTCCCTGACAAAGAGTTCCTCCCCAGCTTTCCTCTAGGCCCCCTTTACATACTGGCTTAAATCACTTTCTAACCTGGGAGTGTGCTAGTTTTATTTTAATTTGGCAGTATTATAAAGATTATTGATTATTTTCAAAATCTGGATTTGAATTCTGACCCACAAATGCTGAGTGTTTGGATTCGTATTACACTTTATTTTTAGGGTAACGTATTTCTATTCTGACAGGCTGACAAAAATCTAAAATCCTCTCAGTGCTTTGATACTGGATATGTCACGGTGAGAATCATCTGCTTTAATGGCATTTGACTTTGGGTTTCCTCTCTGGGAATCTTTTGCCCTTTGTAGGCTGATTTCTTGACACCTTTTTTAAATTTATGTCCTGGCATGTTCTGTCTACTCAGTGGGATTTTTCTTTTTGTGTTGAGCAGGGTTTGGGCTTTTGCTTCCAATCTACTCCTCTTGTTTGAGCAACTTCACAGATGTTGTAGCAACGAATGCATCATCACCCTGTTGCTATACTGTGTTCTTTCTTTCAGGGCTGACGAGAATGTGCTTTGAAACATGGGTGTCTGCTATGCTTTGGAATCCATGCAGCATCTGTCTGTCAGGTTTGTGTCTCATGAGAAAGCCCAAGTAAGGTAGCATTTAGTTCTGACATTAGTCTTGTATGGTGCTGATTTTCAGGAGAAGTTTTCTTACCCAGCTGTAAAAATACTGGTCTTTTCTGATTCAGAAAGCAGGGACATTCATTCTGAATGTTTGTAAAAGCAGTCTCATTCAGCCTCTTTTCAGGCTCTTTGGAGAGCAGCTAATACTTGCGCAGACCTAAGTGCAGTTAGTGCTTACTCACTGGTAACAGGTTAGGGTGTTCAAGGAATTTAGGATTTGACCTTTACTAAGAAAAATGTCCTCTCCATGTTTGGATTGCTGAAAATTGCAGGCTGTTAATCTGACAGGGAAAATGAATACAAATGGAGAAACTGCTGTTTTCACATTGATTCGTGCTCGAGCATTTGTCTGTTTATCTGCTACTTCTTCCCAATGCGCTCTTGTGCCTGAGGAAGCAAATAAATAATGAATATGTGCCCATGAGAGGGCATTATTTCTGAATGCAAGTGGGGGTTTAGAGGTCATACATCGTTCGAGGAAGCCTGGTAGGTTTGTTTCCTATTAAAGAGCAGGGCTTGATTCATGGTTATTCTGCATTTCTTTTATGCTGTCTGCCAGAGAGAGCAAACTGTAAGGCTCCCTGAATTGAACACCAAAGTTCAGGGGAAGAAATGGACAGATCAGCATTCACATCTAGGAGCGGTGGTTGTACAGCTGCCACCAGATTTGGATCATTGACAAGGACTGTAGTTAAATCCTAGTTTTTGAAAACCTATCCAGCACAAACTGCTCCAGTGATTATCAGCAGTGTCTTGGTAACCCTTGCTCTGTGATACTGTCTGGAAAGGAAGAAATTTTCCTCCTCTGATATTTTTATGCAAGGAAAAGTTTTATTTTATTGGCATAGTTATACTGGCATGAAAGTGTCTCTGCTGCTGAGGGTAGCTGATACATACTGTACTTTAAATAGCATGTTTTTTCCAGGGCCAGTCGCACCTATCTTAACGCTTGTCAGTTTATTACCTTATTAAGGAGGTCCTAGTCATTACCACCATTTTATTATAGCCAGCAAAATGGCACTTAGAGATGTTAAATGACTTTCTGAAATTCTGAAGTAGCTCAGTAGCCAACTAAAAATAGCATCTAGCAAGTCTCAGAGTGGACTTATATCCCTGGGAGCAGCTGTGCAAGGTTTTATTGGTGCTGTTGCATTGGTATAATTCATATGAGACACATTTTAGTATGGCCTGTTGCTTTAGTGAGACCCTGCTGCAAGAATGCATTTGCTTGCTAAGTTTGTTGTTGCTAACAAATGAGTTCTGCCCCCCTCCCTCAGTTGCACTTGTGAAACAGCAAGTCCTGAAATGTTTGTGATGAGGAATGTCAGAACCTGACTCTTATTTTTAACTCTGTGTTGCATGACTTCCTATCAAACCTAAAGCCTTGGTAATGAAGTGGTCAGTGCAAATGTGTGTATGCATCACCTGAAATGAAAAGTATCCGTGAGCTTAGATTTTGTTTAGTCCTCGTCTGTTAGAGGGATTGGGTTGTACACAAAGTTCTGTAACTCCGACCTTCAGTTCTACAGCATTTTGCTCCATTGCTTGCTGCACAATAATGTTCCTATTAAACTTTTCTGACAACTGTAGCTGTGGGAATCACCATGGTTCCTTAATCCTTATAGAAATGAGATGGTTATCCCATGAAACCTTTACTGAAATCAAGTTTATTTATATCCTTTCTGGTTTTACATTAAGGAGTAATTTTTGTGTATGTGTCTTGAAGTGTGGGAGACAATTACGTTGTCCAGCAATTTTACAGCTTTGTGACAAATTGGTGGCCTAACAACACACTGCTCGCCCCTGGATTTCATGCATCATTATGTAGTTGGAGAGAAAATGGTGTATTTGGCTGCAACAGGCTCGTAGGCCTGTGAGCAGGTACCAGCAAGTACTGCAAATAGTCACAGCCTAAATGTAGTGGTTTTTAACTTTCAAAAACTAATGTAAAACCAATACATACTGTATTAGACAGTTTTATTTAAAAATAGCATAGGAAAAAAATAAGAAAAAAGAAAGCCCCAAATGGCGTGAGAAGAAAGCTCATACCACTGGCTGGTTTTACTTATGTTTTAATATTCTTCTCTTTTCATTGCCAACTTCAAATTTTCCTTTTAATTTTTTTTTTTTTCCCTGGGTGTGTTGTATACTAGTTGTACAGTAATGACTTGCTATAATTTTATCTGTAATGGTTTTCTCAAGGCTATTCTTCTGTTTGTCTTGGAGGTTGTCCCAGCATGTAAGTTGTCTGGTTGATTGCTGACAAGATTTTGTTGTTTTTTTTTTTCCCAATAATATTTCTGATGTAATCATTCCTTGTCATCTTCTAAGATGTCTTTGTCACCATCATGTCTCAAAGGTTTTGTTGCTTGTGTCAGTGACGTGAATTTACTACGATCCTTAAACACAAGTTACTGTGGGAAAATAAATTATTTCTCCATTTAAATAAATTCATGTTTGGAGTGTCCACTGTCTTCCTGAACTTCAGTAAGCTGTCTAGCACTTTCTCTTTCTTCAGAACAGCTTCATGTCACTCTCAGACAATTTTCGTTCTCACATTTTGATTGTTGGCACCATTTTTTTAAGTTAGCATACTGTGTTAATGCTCTATTCTTGTAGGATCATCAGCATTTCTCAACATTTTTTAACCAACTCCAATGGTCGTTGCATTCCATAGCAAAGATTGACGTATGATCAGTGCATCTGAGATAGTTCAGAGAGACAAGGAGATTTCTCCTTCTTTGTGCAATTTGTTCATGCTGTGTGACTGAAGGTAGAACACACTCTTATCTCTCATGATACTCAGCAACAAGATATCTAATCTCTTGTTGGTGATGGTAGAGACTTCTGTTAAGTTCACTGAGATGCTTGTGGTTACTGAGCCTCCTCCAAAAGTTGTCCAGCCTCCTCAAAAGTTGTTTGTTAGGAAACATCACATGCTTTTTCAAAGCTAATAAAAACGTGCTCAGTGGTGACTGAAATCCTAGGGAAACGATAGTGTCATGATGTCACAGGGTTAATACTGCTTCTGAAGTTGGCTTCATGCAATCCTGAATTACAACAAACAATTCTGATATTGAGAGTAATACCACTGCATCAAAACTGCATATCCTCATTGTTTAGCAAGATCAGAAAGATTCCCTTTATCTACTTGTCCAGCTGATACCTAGCCAGCTATACGTCATTGTAGGTTTTCCATAGTAACACAGTTATTGATTACTTTGAAAAAAACTGCTGGTACTTTTCCAGTTTTTATTTTTAAAGGAGCATGTGCCTTTCTGTTTTATAGAATTATTATTTGACTCTTATTTTCATTTCTGTTGTTTTGTATTTAAGTAGGTTTGATAAGACAATTTTCTTCATAATCTTTTTCTTGTTGCTTGATTACATCTTCACTATTTGGACAGAACCACCATGTTGTTGAGTGCCACTGTAGAGTCAGATCCTGGCTGAACACTTGCTCTCGAATTATACTCCAGGATTTTTTGTCATTGGCTCTTGGTTCAGGGTGGTCATTTCTCTGAGACCTCTGAAGAGCAGAGCTAGAGAAGAGCAGTAGCTGATAAGTCATCTCAAAGGTTTAGTAAGCACAATATCCTCCCCATTCCCAATACTTAGAACCTCCTTTATAAGTGCATGATAAACTGGCTGCCTGAATACCAAAGTTCCCACATCATATGGAGGTAATAGTGTCTTGTCTACAGACAAGACCAAGAAGATTCCTCAGTGTGCTTGTTGTGGTCGCTGATTGTCTGGATTGAGGGACCTGTTGGAATGTGTGGCAGCTCTTGCCACGTGTGGGTCAGTCTGAAAGGGAAGCATGGGATGGTGGCCACCTATGAAGTCATGATCTGAAAGATGGGAACAGCTCCAAGAGCCCACACTTGTGCTTGAAGAAATATGCAGAGCACAGAGGTGTATAGATTACCCTATTATGAACTATTTTGTAAATAAAGTTAATGACTGTCAAGTATGCTAATGAAAAACTTTGCATGCTTGTGGAGGGGGGAGTTGAAAGGCTGACATCTCAGATATTTGAAATGAATATTATCCTTTCCTTGCTTTGCTTTGTTTTGTTTTCCTATCTTTATTATCCTCCAGCTATAGGAGATGAACATTTGGGCCATTTGTCATCTTGAATTCATGTCATTTTAAGTATATAAGCATACCACTGGAACATTTCCTTATTTATTCATTTTAATGGACTGTGACCAAAATGTTGTTTTCCTTTTGTGCAATTCCCATTTTCTTTCTGCAATCTCTGTGTTTACGGTGTTTTATATTGCTTTCTTTTATTTCATAGTTTATGAGTGTTATGTTCATGCAGCCTCTTTATGCTACTGTATTAGAATGAGCAGAATAATTTTTTAAGTCTCCTCATGATTCTTATTCTGAATGATAAGCATGCATTTACTTATTTTCTAATGCTTTCCATTGATTTTGAAAATCTAGAATGTCCTTGGAAAAGTCCTTAGAATATTACATAGCTGTCAGCTTTGTATTAGTGTCCTATTGAAAATGTAAGTCATGTGCAAGTGCAAAGTCTGAGGAGAGCAATAGGCAATCTAACAGTTGAGCAATAACTTACCGCCCATTGGCGGATACACATGCAGACACTGGAGTTCATAGAATATAGGGTGGCTTGGATGGTGTGATTTTTCAGTTTTATGGCCAGCATTGATAGTTAGTCTATCCAAACCCAACAAATTTCTTTTTTTTTTTTTTCTTTTTTCTTTATCTCAAGGCAGCAGTTAAGAGTAAAGTTCTAGTTCAGCTAAGCAGCATGCAGTTATCAGCAAGATTGATGGAGCCAGTGTCTTACCCTATGTTGTTCGACCTATTAAATAACAAATCGGAATATGTGTTTTTTTAAATGACCAAAATGCTACGCAAAAGAAATTAAAAAGACAGTGGTTGTATCTAAAGATGCATGTGCAGTGTGCTTTAGAGTTCTGTCTTGTGTAAATTGAAGGCATTTGTAGCTGAAGGGGAATAGGAAAAAGGGAAGGCTGTCAGTGGTTCTGTTTGGCCCCTATAACTCAAGTTGCACCTAAACTGCATATTCAGATCTAGGAGCAGAGAAATGCTGCCATATCCAGTACACATCTAGGCACTGAGACCAAATTGAATCCTTTACCCAAATTCTGCCAGTATTTTGCAATAATTTTGTTTTTATTGGTATGTTATTAATCTAGCAGCCAGGAGCTATGCTTATGGGCTATAATTTGTGTCAGCTGCTGCATTAAAAAAAAAAAAAATCTTCTGTTGCTGCAAGCAAATAGGTATTAGGAAACCTGTCCAGCAGATGGTTCAGCAAATAGGGTATGAGGGCTATAGTTAGGCTTAGGAAAATTATCCATCAAAGGAATAATTAGTATTGTTAATATTTTATAGTGCCTTGGATTTTTTTTTTTGCTGGAATTGTTTTAATGTTTTGTGTTTATCTGACTGGCACCAAGACACTTGCAGAGATGCTTTTTATCTGGACTTTACCTGAACCTTCCCAAAGTTCAGACTGCACATGCCAGGATGCAGGTTTATCCTTTCTCAGATTAGCTCCTGCTCAGGTGAGGGATATGCAAGGAAACCATGGTGTTCTATCTCAGGAGAATATTTTCTGATAAATTTATGATTTTTGTGTTTCTGATTTTTATTTTTTTTTTCTGTTTAGTAATGACAAACTCTTTGGAGTGTTATAATTCAGTGGAGTACACAGCAGCCTTTGCTTTGTTCAGTGTTTGTTCCCATGAGGTAACTTGTACTTTACACAGTGTTTCATTCTTTTGTTGGCTCTCTTTGCAGAAGGAGAAGGAAACTAATTTTGTGAAGTGAAATGTGGCTACTGTGTAATGCGCTTGAGTCAGAGTGAGTATTCTAGAATTAGGTCAGAATTGTGTTTAACAGTTTGTTTTCTGGGTGGTTTTGGATCTTAGCACCAATTTTTTGGTATAGTGGGAAGTGTTAGAAAATGGCAAACATTGATTTTTGTTCTTTTTAAAGGGAAAAAAAAGTAGAAATATTTTCTTAATGGGAAATAGATTATTTATACCACCAGACAGGATGGGTATTAAACATTTTTACTTCTGCCTTTACTCTCCAGTTAGCATCATGACCAACAGAAAAGTCACTAAAGCTCACAAAAGGAGAGCTCAAATGCTCCTGAGGTGCATTATGCAAGACGCAGGGTTGAAAGTGATGGAAGCACTGACTTGGCTTTTTGCTGACATCCAGCTTGTAGAATAACTTGGTTCCTAAGGAGCAAATTAGAGGCGTCAGCAGTCACATGCTGATGTTCCATCAGTGTAAGGTGTTACTTTGTGGTTTCCCTGAGCACCCTGCCTAGTCTTGGCGACAAGCTGATAAATCGCCACAAATTCCTCTTTGTACATTTGGTAAGTGTTTTTCTTGTCAGCTGCATTCTAAAATTTCTATGCAGTGTCACACTGCAAAACCAAAGCATGAGCAGCAGGCATATGTAGTAGATTTCTGATCTGAAGTCGAATGTTTAATTTTACACTAGGTCATGCTAGATTTTAAACTGAACGTGTTTAAAATTTGAGAAACAATATTCAGTGTCATCAATCAATTCTAATCATTTTTAGGACTTTAGAGATAAATTATTTTGGGCTATTACAGGCTTTATGGAATAAATCTATATAGACTGTTTGCAGACTTCAACGGTCTATAGTGAAAAAACAAAAAATCATAGAGTTGAATGGGGGGGAAAGGAAACAGGTTAAAATTCTAATGTAAAAGTCCATTAAATATATGCAGCATTCAAAGCAGCTAGGGGTGGATATTATTCAATAGGTAGATCAGTTTATTTCTCATAACTCCCAAGAAAACAAACAAAAAGCCTGAAGTGGATTATAGGAGTGAATCTGTCATCAAATGCTCCATTCAGATTACTAAACTGGATGGGTTAGGTTTTCAGATACCAGGAACCAGAAAATTTGGTTGCTCCTCCTGGAGTATTTAGTCAAGATTTACCAGTCTTACTCCACTAATTACACAGGTATGTGTTGTCATACCTGTGTAATTACACTTCCCTTTACCACTCATTCCCTTCCCAATCACTCATTTGAATGTCAAGTGCAGGGGAGAGATAATATCCTCTAATTTATGTTGATAAGGGGAAAGAAATGTCAACAATTTATTTTTATTTTTATTTTTATTTTTTTTTACTAGAATGCAATAATATGGGCCAAATTCTCTTTCTTCTCTTGCAGTTATTCACAACTACTGAAAAAAGATTTCAAGAAGTATATAAATAACTGTCAGCTTTGAGGGGTCACTTTAGTTCCCACTAGAGTGCAAGAAGAAAAGGTCTCCCATGAGTGTTAACAGAGTATGCCCTTACTAAACAGTTTGAATCTGATAGTGATTTTTTTTATTACCTTTCACAGGCATAAATAGGCTCAGATTCAAAGTCTATAAACTCAGAAGGTATCATTAAGGTCATTCAATTTTATTTCCTATAATGATTAAAAAATAAAACAAATTAATTCCTGGATTAAGTGTAAAAATTCTTGTTGAGCTGGAACATGTCTCTTCAGCATATCACTATGCTGTAGGAATGAGATGATAAAGTATATGGCTGTATTTCTGCTAGTAGTAGTCCTTGCTTGGCCAAATATAGAATGTGTTTTATTTTCCATCACTTTGTTACTACTGAAGAAATGACATATTCTTCAGTGTAACCAAAATTACATTTACTTACAAATTCAGAGCCACTGATATTTTGGGATAGATTTTAGCTGTATCCCTAAAACCTCCATAAAGTAAGTGGTTGTATTGATGCTGCAAAACACTTGTTGTTCATACATATCACACTAGATTGAGCAACTGTTGTTCCTTTTTGTTTCTGATTCCATTCTCAGTGTGAATTCGTGTTGTATTCCAAGAGTGTCATCAGTTAAGTGAAATCTGTTTGTTCCAGTGACAGGGACTTGATCTTCTTGGAGGAGGAGGATCTGAATTCCAAGTTGCTAACTGGATGATTCATGAGTACATGCTGAAACAGCCCAGACAGCAGTTTTTCTGTGCAAGAAAGGTTTTCCTGTGCATGCTGGTTAAAATATGGGTATTATTGTCCCATCTCTCCTGGAGCAAGAGACTATTTACTCATCAGTGGATAATTTATGGAATAATGTCTGTTTCTTTTGCTATTAATGGCAATGACTTCTGTGTGATGAAGCAGAAAGAAAACGAGTGGTTTGGGAATGAAAAGTTCTTTGTACGACAAGCAGCATAATTTCAAAGGAAATAAGTAATATCAGCCCATTTAGTTTTTATTTTTATACATGCTTTGAATCACAGTGTTGTGCCATTGAAAATCACACTTTCTAGTCTTTTAAATATAACAGTGGTCTGAGCAGTAATGTTTGCATTAGCAAAATAGTCAAACAGAAAACCTAGTTGAATCTACATCTAAAAGAAATGAAAAATAAAGTGCTCTGAGCATTTCTCTACTTCACTGTTATGTTCATTCTTCAGAAAGCAAGACCTACAATGTGTCCAACCTTTTGTATCAGCTTTCATTTCTTCATTTTCTGGTGCATTTGAAGCAACATGTTATGCATGTAGTTTTCTCTGAAGCATGAGTTAAGAGCTAAACTAGAGCAAACAACTTCAGGCTGCTTGCTTTGTTATTACTAAAAACTACCTCAAACTGTTCCTTTCTCTCCTTTACACACTAATTGTAGTCTTTCTGGTGGGAATATAGTGCTGCTGTATTCAGACTTGGTTTGTCCTCTCTACAAGCTTCTTCTTCTTCTAACTGCTTGCCCCTTGATATCCTTTCTGTTTTTTTTTTTTATCCATCAAGTATCTTCTGAACAGTGAGCTCACATTATTATCTTGCAGTTTATGGAAAATCTGTGGTCTCTGTTAAGCTTCCCTCGACTGTTCAGTTCAGAAGGTCTTCAGAGCTATCACTTTTTCATGCTGTTGTCTCGTTTTTTTAGTATCAGTATTTTTGATACTCAGAGAAAGGTGTGCTGTAAGAAGATCAGCTAAGCTACTCTGTTAGAATTGGCATTTCAATTGCTATGACGATAGCTTCATCCTGAAATGAGGATCTGCCCCCAGTGATGTTAGGATCTTCTGTAACAGCTACGCGGTGTAAATACACTAGGGGATGCTGCAGTTACACAGTTTTTCTTTAAAGTTTTCTTGCTGATGATTGTACAAGCATATCTGCTGCCCTGAGAAGCATAAAAATGAAAGCATTCCCATTAGAGTAGCAGGCAGGAGGGCTGTTAATCAACTGAGTGTCTTGCTAAAGAGAACTGAGAAGTATTCCTCAACTCAGGCTTGATCCAGAGCCCATTGAGGTCAGCAGGTGTCTTTGAATTAGATACAGCCTGCAGTGTTTCAGATGAAACTAACAATAAAGCAGAAACTGCCATGGCTGTTTGTTTTAATTGATTCTCCCATCACTTGATCTTTGGGAAAGAGGTAGATCGTGTTAGTCAGTTTTAGTACTTCTTACTGGGAGGTCTGAGTCTTTCCTGGCACAGAGAGTTTAATACACCACTGTACTGCTGATTCTGTGACTCTGTGCACCATTGAACAGGACAACGACCAAGTAAGTTACAGCTTTGATACAAATCTGTTTCATTTGAAAATAGAATCATGGAATCGTTTAGGTTGTAAAAGATCTCTAAGATTGTCAAGTCCAACTGTTAACCTAGCCCTGCCAAATCTACCGCAGGACCATGTCCCCAAGCACCACACCTACATGTCTTGAATACCTCCAGAGATGGTGACTCAACTATATCCCTGGGAAGCCTGTTTCAATGCCTCACAACCCTTTCAGTGAAGTAATTTCTTACCATCCAACCTAAAACTCCCCTGGTGCAACTCGAGGCCATTTCTTCTTGCTATATCGCTTGCTTCCTGGAAGAAAAGACCAACCCCCACCCTTCTACAACTTCCTTTGAAGTAATTGTAAAGAGTGATAAGGTCTCCCCTGAGCCTCCTTTTGTCAAGGTTAAATAGCCACAGTTCCCTTAACTGCTCCATATAAGACTTGTTCTCTAGACACTTCACCAGCTTCCTTGTCCTTCTTTGGGCACTGTGAGTAGTGAAGGTAGAATTAGATAAAGGAGCATAGTTCTAGCTGTGTAGATTATCTTGTTCAGCCTGAGATGTTACATTTCATAGGATCTCTCTCCTGCTGTAGGATTCTGTCTCAGCCTCTACATGCATCCTTCAAGAGCATTGTCCTGCCAGAGCCTCTGAGAACATACTGTCTTAATCTTAGTGTGCTACTGGCTTATCTTCAGTAATGCCCTGAAATCTCATCGTACTATGTTTTTACTGCAGAGGTACCATGCATCTTCTTCACATGCAACAATTTACAAAGACTTTACTCGACTCTCAGGAGGACACTGAAATTACACTGCAGTTGTTTGTTGTTGTTGGGGTTTTCTTGCTAACTGGATACTTTTAATAATTGCAGAGTGGCTGAATGCCCAGATCAGTGCTTTGATAATTTTCACCCTACTTGAATGTTAATCTTGCATTCCTTATGGGCCAGTCTGCATGGGTGAAAAATAAAGCTTCAGGTAGAGGATTATCTTTGTCAGGGACTGAGTGAGCATCTGAAGTAATGGAATTGGTCTTGCAGTGACAGTGAGACAATCATATTTCATAGACTGCTCACATATTATAAAATATGTACTCCATGTTTTCTAAAATGAAAAATTGCAGTTTTCACTGTCCTGCATTTTCCTTCCCTTTATATGTTTTCTTACGTTACTTCCAAGAGATTGGGATTTCTTTTCTGCGTGCTGACTACTTCCATATGATTCAGTGAATATTGAATCCTTCCTGAAAATAAACAGTCAAGAGAGTGAGTGCCAATGCCTCATATTCCTCCATCTGGGCGTGGAGGAGTGCCATCTTGTGGAGTTGTTCTTGTATTACTCTAAACTAAAATGGGTGACTTCTGCGGGTTTGGTGAGTGCTTCCTTTGCCTCGGGGGGATACCTGCACATTTATCCTGTCATGAGTAGTAGAATGAACCACCAGGCTCTAAAGCATTATAGAGAGGAATAAACAATTCATAGCTTTAAAATAAAGCTTTAAAATAACACAGATACTTACAGACAGATTGTCAAGGAGACAAGTTAATATTCCTGATCAATGTGTTAAATATCTATCTTCATACATCATAATATTCTTTTTACTGGCATCACAATAAAGGAGCATTTGAAAGGAAGATATGAAGGAGAACCACAAACTGCCTTTTTGCATGTGTCAACTCTAAACTTGATGACAGAAAGTATACAGGTGATTATCTGGAAAATTAACTACTAGATGATGGAAGCTGTCACTGTAGCTTGATCAGAGACCTCTAAATACTTTATGAGAGGTGACGGGTAGGAAGGATTGATCCTAAAGAGCCTTGAAAGTGATGGCAAAAATGTCTTATGGTTGGTAAAATAGAGAAGGCGCGGTCAGTGTAAGGCTGCAAAAAGCAATGACACAGGTAGGTTGGCAAGCGAGGCTGATGATCAGTGCAGGAGCATTCTTCATAAAACTCTTGTCTATAGAAAGCCCAAAGGTTTACTATTTTTCCATGTGTTTTACTGCTGTATGTTAATATAATCGCTGACAATTTTTTCTTTTTTCCTTCTGTCAAATGTTTTGTTATTGGACAATATCACTTGGGGGAAGACATATTCTCTGGAAGCTCTGCAGCAGAAATCTATCCAAGGAAACAAGAATATCCCCTATATGACATAGATGTTTACAGATGTTTATATATAGCATAGATGAAACAGCAATGCTTAATTCTCTGAGTTTCTGTTGGTTTCTTAGCACACAGTAACTGTATAACTTGAGTGATGTTTCACTTGAGTGGAAGTAAGTAAACAGGCAAATACTGTCCTAGGAATATGAAATAACCCCCTTGTCTGAGGTCATATAGCGTGCCTGATACCTATTGTTTAGTATCTGCTACATTGCCATTATTTGCTGCTATCTAAGAAGAACAATTTTTAGGAACCAAGTTCTGTGAGTATATTTGGTTTGTTTATTCCCCTGCCCACCCGCAATGAATGTGCTTCTGCTGTGATCAACTAGTTTCAGTCTCTCTTTTTACTTAAGTTAAATTATTACATCAGGAGTATGAATTTCTGTTTATATGTGAGAATGATCATATGAAGGAAATTTCATATTTATACCTGTGCTTAGTGGTATCAGGAAGATAAGGACATACAATGTGGCTTATGTTGGAAAGCCAAGTCCCCTATTTGGGTCCCAGCATAACTAAAATATCTAAATACATGTCTGTGACAGAAATTTGACAGTAGCTATGTGATCTGGAAAAGCATGTACAAATTCCGTAGGTGATGCATCAAGGATAAATCCTTAGTTAGTTTCTTTTTAAATCTTGTGCTTCAGTTTCAAATAATTGATAATATTTAGTGACACGGTGCTGTCACATGATAAATAGTTAGCTCCATTTCATCTCTTTTCAGCTTCCTGGGAGGGTCATAATAATGTGATAGAGACCAAAGATGTTCTTAAGTTACAATGGAGTTGAATTGACTACTTATATCATAAAGATAATGAGAAGTCATCCACAAGTGAGTTTTGGAATTAAGCACAAGACATTTGATTTGCATAAATTCATTGCTGTGCTTAATGCTATATAGGCAAATCAGAAAAGATTGTATGTTCAAAAGTTCAGTTGTGGTTTCAAGTTTGTCTTGTTTTCAGAAAAGAATTATGCATTAAGGAAGGACTATTCAAATGGGGGAAATCTTATAAGTTGGTTGGAATTTCAGAGCCTAGCTTCAGGAAAGTGATACACAGACTCATAGCTTGATCTGGTGAGATACCTGAGGACATATTTGTGTACCACCGAGTAAATCAGACTTAGGAAACCTGAGTTGTGGAGATTTTAATTTAGATAGCTAAAGCTGGGTTCCTGAAAGGATTGCTTACAATGAATTAGTGTGAATTGTTTTGGAAACTCAAGTGTTCACCAGGAAAATCTGTCCGGCCTTGGTTTGCCAATGAATTTTACTCTAGTGCAGGTGCCACATAAAGGTCATACTCATCCAAGCAAAGAAAAACATTACTTGAAATCAAAACTTTATGCTCAATGAATGCCAAAGGGTGTCTGAGCTGAAGAGGTGAAAGGGAAAATTATCTTTTGTTCTATGGTGAATGCAGACTGTGTGAGTTTCATTACTCATATGTGCATTTCTTCTTCTCACAATATCAATTTCATTCTCCGTTCTTGCTAGAACAGCAGTAAAATAGACTCAGTGTGGTACTCAGCAGATGTAGGTGGAAAGCCACTTAAAGAAGCATTTGAAAATACCAGTGGTAGCTTATTTATAGAGTTTATTGTACCTCTTTCTGATCTGGAGGGATTTACTCATAAACACAGTTTTTTCCAAAGAGAACCAGATTTGGGAGTCCTTCAGAAAGTTTTTATTTTATCTTCACTGCAGAATACAAGCATTGTATAGTTGTGCATGAGCTAACTCACTTTTGTCGTATGTCCTTCAGCTGAGAACTTTTAAGAAGAACACAGTCTGTTGTGCATTTAAATTAAAGGCAATATTGAAAATAGCCATTTAGCATCTTAAGCAGAAGATGAATTATCATAGAAGCATAGAGTGGTTTGGGTTGGAAGGGACCCTTAAGGATCATCCAGTTCCAACCCTCTGCCATGGGCAGGGACACCTCCCATCAGACCAGGCTGCCCAAAGCCCCATCCAGCCTGGCCTTGAACACTGCCAGGGATGGGGCATCCACAGCTTCTCTGGGCAGCCTGTTCCAGGGCCTCACCACCCTCATAGGAAAGAATTTCTACCTAATGTCTAATCTAAGTCTACTCTTTTTTAGTTTAAACCATTACCCCTTGTCCTGGCACAGCTCTCCCTGCCATTTTGGTAAGGCCCTCTTTAGACACTGGTAGGCCACTGTGAGGTCTTCCTGGAGCCTTCTTTGCTCTATAACCCCATACTTTCTCAGCCTTTCTTCATAGGAGAGGTGCTCTAGCCCTCTGATCACCTTTGTGGCCCTCCTCTGGATCCACTCTAGCAGGCCCATGTCCTTCTTGTGCTGGGGGCCCCAGAGCTGAGCACAGTACTCCAGGTGGGATCTCATGAGAGTGGAGTGGAGGGGGAGAATCACCTCCCTCAACATGCTAGGTATGCTTCTTTTGATGCAGCCCAGGATACAGCTGGCTTTCTGGGCTGCAAGCACACATCGGCAGCTCCTGTTGAGCTTTTCATCCATGAGCACCCCCAATTCCTTCTCCACAGGCCTGCTCTATATCCACTCATCACCCAGCCTGTATTCATGTTTGGGATTGCCCCAGCCCAGGTACAGGACCTTGCATTTGACCGTGATGATGGCTCTTGGTATCTTATGTTATTGCCATTTATTGAAATTTTAACTTTTGGACATGCAGTATTGTGTGCACAAACATGAGAATGCAGCTATGCATCCAGTTAATATTACAGCAAAGCTATTGAATAACTGGATATATGCATACTCAGTCTGCAAATGGGAATAAGGTGGGTATGCAGCTATCCACATAATTTGGAAAGCAGGCATGATTTCAGGTGCTTGTGTGAAAGGAATGAGAACAGTTACTGACATGAAAACTCTACTAGAATTGCACTTCAAAAGGCTTTATACTGAGTACATGTGATTTCTTAATGAAGTCATGATAGAAGATGTGCAGGAATGTCTCTTTCTGCTACTAGCAGTAGGCAAAAAATGTGGTGAGGAAAGCTGCTTTTTTTTTTTTAAAAAAAAAATTTGAGTACAAGTGTAAAATACCCAAATAACTTTTTTTTAATATTTTTTTTATTTTTTATTTTTTTTTACCTTTTTTCTTGAAAGTCTTAAGAGAGTTACACAGCCTGAAATCTTGAGCATCAGTTAAGAAAATGAAGGGGCAGTAAGATATGTCTCACTGGCGATCTTCTCGATGCCATAAACAAAGGCCAAAGAAGACTATTCTGCTCTTGAAGTTGAAAGGGTAGTGCTGTTTTGTTAAACAGTTGAGAAAACTTACAAAGCCTTGTGGGTCTCAAGCCAAATGAGACTCAGATGGGACTGACAGTTGACTTCATGAGAGAAACTGTACATATCCCTGTTGTTAACAAACAAGATATCTAGCATTTTAAATTTGACTTTTGAGTCTATGTAAACAGTAGAAACTGATGCTTCATAAATATTCACCTGTATTATTTGCTCATGTCTGTTAGATTATGTGATAAAAGCTCATTTGCATACCCAGAAAAGCGCACAGAGACGGTGGCAGGTGGGGGCAAAGCAATGCCCTGCCCCAGCTACTGACAGGCCCATCGCAGGAGAGCCTCAGTCCATCAGAGGCTCCTCTCTGTAAGCCCCGAGGAGCACAGAGGCACAAAGGCAGGTGGGCACCTAAATTAAAGACTCGAAAGAATGGACTGCCCTGTCTGGGTCAACTGGGGCCAGCCCCAGTTTCCTGGTGTGAAAGCTCATTAAGATGAGTCAAAACTGGAGCACCTTTTGGTGTGAGGGGGGTTGCTGCCTTAGGCAACAATGCAGGGGAAGAGTAATATTTATTGCCATGTCATTACTTACACGCTGGTTGGAGTGTACCAGGAAAACAGGTCCCTTACTGTGTTCCCTCATTAATACGAAGAAGTGGTGTAACTAATAAGGCATCTTGCTTTCTAGTCTTGTTGGATTGTTCGGTTTTGGAAGTATTACTGACTTTTAACTCCAAATACTAAATATTCTAGCCAATAGTTGTAGATAGCCGTCCATGATTCATCCATTATCTGTACAAACTGGACCTGAAACCCATGTAGTCAAAACACTTACTAGCATCTACTTGAAAATAATTCACAATTTGAAAGAAGAATTAAATTGCATAAATGAGAACATCAGGAATCAGCTGAGGTAAACAGGAAATCCTTTGCCAGCGCAGACCTGTTGTTCACCAGGAGAATGTGACGTATTTCAAGCAGAAGAGTTGTTTTGTGGCACAAAGCTCCTGATGCGTAAAAGATCTTGTTTCAGTGCTTTCCCAACAGCTGTTTGCATAATGGTTTTGTAGCCATGTAACATAATAAGGATTTATGTAGTAATGCTGTATCAAGACTGGAAGGGATTTCCCAGTTTAGTTGTCTGTTTTCAAAATCTTGGCAGGTCTACATTAGGCTCTTTTCATCTAGTAGTAGAGTTATAATTCAATTCTTGTCCTTTGTTCTTCCTTTTTTCATGGGCAATAAGCTTTTATTTTATTTTCAGACCAAATATTGGATACATTTTTAATAAACTGGTGTAGTTTAATAATATTGCCAGTTGAATTATGCTTCAAACTGTGCTTTTGTGTGGCTTTGCTAAAGTTAGAAGTCAGGAGGTCCTAAAGTCTTTCTTACTGATTGTCATATCCTTGGGCAGGTTACTTTTCCTGTTTTGAAGTTGATGGGGCTGCAGATGTAAATTGCAGAATTGTTGGTTACTAACCTCCCCCCCCGCATACTGATGTATCAAGAAAGAAAAGATCTTTTTTTTTTACTTTTTTGTGCTATTAGTATTACCTAGTTTGAGATGTGGCAAATAACCCGAAATAATGTGACAGAAATTAACGCAAGAGTGACATTAAAAGGAAATTTTCTAATTTGAGATCTGACACTATTCCAGTCTTCAAAGTGTTAGTGAATATTTAATGGATCAGACATCTACTGAAAGGACGTGGACTGAATTATTTAAGGGCATCTCAAACCCTTGGGTATTTAACCCCCGAAATATTGAAATTCATAACTGAGGCTTAGTTATTCTGATGTAATGCTGTTCATTCCCAGAGATACTCTTGTGCTATTTTTTTTTATTACTAAAGCAGTATTGGTCTAGAAACTACAAGCAAAATGAAATGGTTATTCTTCAGACGCTGTATAGAAATGCTTTGCAATCCCACTAGCTATCCTGATACTCTTGAAATATGCTCTGAAGAAAAAAGTGATTCCTATGAGTCTGTAAGACCATTCCAGGCAACACATTTTCCATTACCGCAGTGCTTGTTTTCAGAGGTGATGTTTGGTGCTTGCATGGAGGTGAACTGAACCTTTGTCAGACTGCTGAATCTTCATTACCTCTAATGAATTTAACACATGGATATTGGGACTTGACAGGGTAGTTTCTAACTCTGCTTAGACATATTATGGAGAAGGATACTAATTATAAGATATGTTAACTTTATTGACATCTATAGAGGCTACTGGCCTTTCTATATGTTTGTTTGTTTGTTTGTTATCATTAGAATATTTATTAGAATACCATCAGTTGAAATATTTTTTAAATAGTGGTTTTTTTAGAAAACGGACCAGAAAATTTTGTCACCTAACTTTATCTGAAATTAGGTCAGTTATGTTCTCTGGTTGTGTGTATTTCTTATTTCTGCATAAGAGAGTTGAATAAGGGTGACTGGACTTTAATAAAATGGATTCTTTTCTGGACTGCTTTTCCCTACTAGGAGTTGCTAAAATGCTAGATGGTGTTGTTGATAGTAGAAGCACTCCATTTCTATGAGAAAGATCACTCTGACCTTACATAGCTTTATGTTGTCATCTTGTCTTCTTAAAATTTTGGTACTTAGTTATAGGCTAATTAGGATAAATTGGATAAAGTTTGAGAATAATGGGTTATCACTGTATGGAAGCATCACAAAATAGCTTTGGTGGGGTCAAAATCTACAATAGCCAATGTAACTTGTAAATAAATTGTTGTGTATTGGTGTTTGTATGAATATATGCCTTAAAAAGACAGTCCTCTGCGTGTTGTACACACTTACTGACAAACACTGACTAGATTGTGCATAGACAGGAGCTGGTTTCATTATACTTTTACATTGTCCCTGAACTAAGCATCTCAGCATAAAGTGGTTTCAAGTTCCAGACATAATAATCCAAGTATATGAACACATCCAGCTACTCATAGATAAAGATCTACTTGTTGTAAGGCTAGATTGCATAAACAAAGCCAATGTGGTAAAGGTGTATACATTCACATTGATGGTGTAAGTCAGTCTCCCATCTGAAGCGTTAGATTGTATGTGACTGAGAATTCTCACGAAGATTCAGATGTTTATCCTAAAAGGAGAAGTCATTCAGTGAAGAAGAAATTTATAGATTGGACCAGATCAATTGCTTGGTAGGATCTGTCTTGGATACTACTTGGAAGTGGTGGCAGAGTTCATTTGTAAGCTGTCTTCATTATTTCTTAATCATTACGCTAGCTGAAATGCAGACCCTACTTTTGCGTTATATGGAATCGTCACGCCATTGATGTTCTTAAAGGCCTGCTTGAAAAGGCTAGTGCTGCCAGGGCATAGACCTAATCCTTAGCCTTTTGCATCATTGACAAAAATTTTGACAGTGTCTAAACCAAAAAAAATTCTTTCTTGTTTCTTAACGTTTTTCTTCATTATCATATTATTCTGACTAGGAATTTCCACAACATTCACACAAGCATGAAGACCTGCCAGTGTTTTACTATGAGAGAAGGAAACAATGAAAACTAATACCATAATTGAATGAAACTTTTTTTTTTTTTTAATACACAGAGCAAGGGAAAAATTGGATTTCTCAAGTTGTTCAAGTTTTCTCTTACAGAATAACATTATATTATGTATGTAATACCTCTGGAAAAACAGTATTTTTCAGTGAGTTAAGAAGTCACCAGTGTGAAGTAAAAACTTTGTTCTTGCCCTTTAGAGTTGTAGCATGTAAGAAAACCAATAGTTAAAGATGGTAAAGCATAGCTAGTTAATTCTGTCTCTTCCCCACCTACACATAATAAAACACTGACATTTGATTTCTTGAAAGTATGTTCTTTCTCTAACCCTGCTGCTTTGTTTGCTGTATTTCCCAGAGACTGCAGCCTTGTGAGCTGCTGTAATGTCTGTCAGTATAAGTCACATTGAAAGACCAAGGCTTTGATAGCTTATGTTAATAACATAAATTGAAGAGAAACATGAGATACACAGAAAAAAAATTATAGATCCCATTGCCTGAGTGGAGGGGAGCCACTAATCTCAAGGCTACCATCTCCAAATGAATTTTTCAGGTTAACTGCTCAGCTCTTTTTTTCTTTATTTGTAGTTTCAAACAAGATGTTAATTGTATTTTTAATGAAAATAAAGTGTGTGGCTAAATATTGCATATTGCAAAAGCAAAATGCACTTCCTGAGGTGTGAGGGTGAAGAAATATGGCATAGTAACCACACTCTCAACTGTCTTTCCTTTTCCCATATAAATAGCCCCAGATAAGTGCTGCCTCTACCTCACAGGTACAAGCCATGATTCTAACGTTTCTGTTTTCCACCTATTGTTTGGACTTACCTCTCTCTCAAGTTAGATTTATATGTTTTTTTTTGTTTTTGTTTTTTATGACTAATAAATTCTTATGTGTCAGTTGGGTTAATACCAGATGGCATTTATATATATATGCTTTACTTATGGCAAAAAAATATATGTTGTGAGCCTGGTTATATGCCAACATTATAAAGACAAGTGGCAACTTGTTTTAAGATAGGATTAGAGGTTTACAGATTTTAGTCAGAGAATAACAGCTGAGCATTGACAGCAGTGGGGTGATGCTATTATGCTGATGCTTTATTAATGGCTTATAGGTGAGGAATGTGTTTTTCTTTGCATCCCTGTAAAATTGGGGTGTGCTTTATACCTAAAAGGCAGTTAGGATTAAATGGTCATTTCAATTAGTAGGACTATGAATACTGCTGCTGAACTTCATGTTCCCATCTTGATGTCTGGAGAGCTTCAAGTACGACTGGCACAGACACTCATAAGATCAAGGTCAAACTGTCTGCATAATAAATGATAGAAAATATTAATTCACCCATAGATGTGGTGACAGAGATGAATAATCTTCATGCAGTTTATCTGTACATCTGGGTATTTGAAAGACTCAATTAATTACAACATATTGAATCCTACATTGTGTTCCTCTCAAAGGTCTTTAAGGGACAGTTCAATGCTATGTACTGCCTGCCTCTATGCTGCATGCATTCAGCAGGGGATTATAAGTAACAGTTTTCCAGGTTTCCTGCTTTCAAGCAAGAAAAGAGAGAATTTTATTTACCTGGGAGTAAATAAATTGTATAAGAGTGAAGATAGGTTAACCCATTTTAGTTTTTTCTACCTCAGGGGCATGACGTTTCTCTAAAAAGTTAATTTCTATAGGTTGGTGACTAAATGCTGACATATTACAAGCTGTTTTTTTTTAGAGCCTGCCTTTAAAGTTAGAATTTGTATGAGGTTTTTGAAAAGTTCTGTGTCAGCAGAACAGTTGTATTGAAGCTGAAAACTTTTACCTATTGATTTCAGTGGAAAGGGTTAGGCCCATGGTGAGAACTTTTGCCAATCTCCTTCTGAATATATTAGGAATGTGTCTAACAGCTTTCCCACCAATTTACTACTTAGTAGCATATCATACTAAGACTTACTCCTCCTGACAGAGTCGCCATTTATTCATCATAATAGCACTAAGCGAACATCATACGAACTACTTCTTAAATATTTTTCTTAAATAATAATTCCAAGCAGATTTTAACCTCAAAGTACACTAAATTTTTTGAAAAACATTGAAGTGTAATTAAGTTTAATGAAATGATTATTGGGAACTGAATGGAAAGTGAGCTTTGATTAGACGAAGTCTGTTGGACAAACTGTTGAAGGTAGTAGTCCATGGTATCTTCAAGTCAAGCCAGCCTTCTGTAAGAATTTCTGAATTTGTCAGTGAAACTACTGACAATGAAATGTTCGTAATCAGTCTATAGAACAGCAAATAACTGTTGACTTGATGTGGAATGGATTTTACTTTGGAGTAGAATATCATTGCTAGTTTCATAAAAATAGAGGTGTGCATTCAAGGCTTGCTGTTTTTAACAGAAAGATTTCAGTGGGACTTGCATGTTTTCTAAACCTTTTTTTTTTTTTTTGTATGATCAATTATGACCAGAGAAAGAAGCTAAATTCAAGAATTTATTCTTCTACTGATCTCCTATTGATATATTGAAATGCATAATGCTTCTGACGCATGAAATACTCATCTTTTCAAAAGCCAGCTATATGGAAGAGAGTCTGGTAGAACTCATCTCTAAGTACTGGACAGGGGTTGAGAAAGCATTTGAAAGAGGTATTTTCAAAGGCAGTACTTCGCTTGTGCTTATATGGAGAGCACCTTTATATGAGAGGTTAATTTTTATATGAAGTACCTTTTTCTTTACATCTTTCTGACTCTAGGTCTTGGTATTTTACTCAGCATTGGTACCTAAGATGTGTGAGAGATAAGAAGTGAGTCTGGAGGCTTGAAATGGTACATGATTAGGAGTTTTTTGCTAGCATTCTGATATTAACTTTACTACTCTTTTGACTACAGTTGTTGCAGTTCTGAGGTTCTGAATAGATTCCTTTGCAAAATGAAAATGAGTGGTTGCAGTTGTCTGGTAGATGAAATAATACCTGTACAATTTTTGTTTTCACATGCAAGCAAATTCATGACAGTTGTGGATTGAGCTCTGGAGAAGTTCTAATCCGTATAGTTCAAAAAATATGTTCGTAATAATCATTATTCTGATTCACAATTCTGTTGTGTTGAAACTAAAAAAATATTTCATCGTAATGTTACCAGATCAGGCTAAAGTGTATCAATCTTTTATTTAATGTGATTAGGATATGTATTTTTTGGCAAAGCAAAAAAAAAAAAAAAATACGGCTCAGGTGGGTATATTAGTCCCATGAAAATACTTCTGGGGAAGAAAGGTGTGGTTTAAAGCATAATTAAGTGGACAGATGGACTTTTGATGGACTTCTAAGGTTTTAGTTTTCTAATTAAGAAAGACATACATAACACAAGTGCAACAAAATTGTTTTTATTATTCCAAAGTGCACAACAGACAGTGTAGATGTTTACAGATATAAAGCATATATTTTTCCATACTTTTTGCTTCAAGCTCCTCTGTTTTGCAATTTTTATTCAAAATTCCCTCATCCAGATGAAATAATTCCTGATGTAAACAATATATTTGTATTTAACTGAAGTCAACTCTTGCTTAAAATTGAAATTACACACAATTTGATTTACCTATTATTTTACCATTTTTAAAACTTCACTAGACCGAAGAAAATGCCCGTGATGATACAACCTATAAATAAAATTAAGTTACGAGAGCTAATATCTTACAGTAAAACAGTTACAAATGAAATAAGTTAAAATATCTGTAATAAGAGATATCCAGAGTAACAAATTCCCTTTCAATAAACATTTGTGTAAGGGTCTCAAAAACAGTCATGACAGCTGGTAGAGTAATACCAAAATAGTGTTGGAAGACACCTCAAGAGGTGGTCTACTTCCTTCCCTTGCCTCATGGCAGGTTAACTTTATTGCTGTCATTCCTGATAGGTCAACATGTTATTGAAGACCTGCCACTACTCCACAGACCCCCTTCCCTCTTCTTTCCTTCACCTAACTATTTATTTCAGTGTCTATTTGTCTTTTCCTTTTGGGAGATTTGCTAGTGACTACTCTGAATCTTGCATTAGTTGTTCTGTTTGCTATGAACATGGCAAACTGACTGTTCCTTTTCTCTTTGTAACAGTCTTCAAGCATGCAAAAAGTTTCACTGTTTTTTTCCCCTATTACCATCCATAAGACAAACAACTACACTTTAAAAAAAATATCTTTCTTCTAAGTCATGTTATTTAGGTCTCTACTCATTCTTATTACTCTTCTGTGGACTTTCTCCAGTTTTTCAATACCTTGATGTTCTGTGTACAAAACTGGAAATAACATCTTGTCTGAGGCCCTTAGAAGATTGAACAGAGTAGTGGATGTAGATTGTGCATCATGTCAGCTCTGCTCCTGTTCTTACAGGTCACCTTTTCCATAGTAGTGTGGTACTGTTGACTCATACTTAGCTTGTATAACCTCCAAGTCTTCTGTTCAGAACTGCTGTTGAACCAGTTGCTGTCAGTTGTGTATTTGTGTAGGTGGTTGTCTCTGTTGAAGAGACGTATCTTCTTTTTTTCCTGGTAGGATTTCATTCTGTAGATTTCTGACCATTTTCCGAATAATTTTAGATAACTTTCCATTCTCATTTAGATCTCCAGCTTGCTTCCAGCCTGTCCCATTCATACTGATTGCTGCAGAATTGTATGAATTCACTTCAATCTGAGAGGCACTACTGCGAATGACTTTGAAGGTATGCTCTCACACCAGGTTTGCAGTACCAGGGTCAGATTCTTCTAGATTCATCCCTAAACCATTCATGAGACTCCTCTATTAAATAGCATTGAAATAATTCTCATTCTTAAGTTCTCTTGCATAATAAGAGGAAATCCAGCATTTCAAATGCATGGCAATTTTTTTCAGAATTGTTTAACTGACTTAGGACATTTGTTTACCCAGGTGAAGGTAAACAGCCAAGCATTTCAAGCAGCAAGTTAGCCAGGTAGGACCTGGATTTCATGTCATTTGTGTCACTGTGTCATTGAGCCTGAGCTAACAATCCTTAATGAGAGAGCACAAGAGTTTGGTGACTTTCAATATTTGAACACAGGATCTGCGCTCTTAAATAAACATGCTGTTATTGTTTAAAGAACATAATGACTAAGAAATATTTTGTCAAAAAAAAAATGAATCAGAATCTCATCTGAGAGAGGTTTACAGTCCAACTAGTAGCTAGTAATACTATCGATGTTGGATCTGATAAAAACCAGTGCTGCAAGGCTTTTTAGGATAAGTGAATTCTAAGGAGAGATGCAAGGCATAATAAAGGCATGGAAATTGTGAACTTTTTAAAAGTATAGGATAGCATGGAGTGAGCCAAGTGAACTAAGCTGTGGAAATACAGAAATATAAAGAATGAAGGTGGAATAGAAAAGAAGAGGAGGCAAGAGCGGAAGGAACCATAAGCAGCATTCTATAGACATTCTATAGAAAGTGATTTTAAGGAAACTAGAAGAAGTAGTGAAGGCCTGAAGAGAAGTATAGTCAGTAGCTCTCCATTTTAGCCTTAAAAATCTTTTTCAGTCTTGTCAGTTTCTAAATAGCCTTGGCTATTAACTTCCACTTAAGCCTGGTCAGCACTATTTAGAAGAGCACATATAAAGCCAAACTGCTATCTCAAGTACCCTTCATTGGTTACTTCCATTCTGACTGAAGGAGCAGTAGGATGGCCCCAGTCCCCTCACAGTGCAGTCAGTGCTGTCAGTGTCACAGGTCTCACAGTGGCACTCTGTAGCTACCGGGTATGAATAAAAAGATTCAGGATGGTCACCACAGCCAGGGATCTTCACTGTTTCATACACAACCTCCTTGAAGGTACATGTTTGCTGAACGGATGATACTGGTGGATATTTATATACCGGATCCTGAAAATTACAAGAAGGAAATATTTATTTAGAAATTTGTCACGGGGTAGAATTCTTTGTTTTTACAAAATAGATAAAAGACCTAATGTGAAGTCTTGTAAAACCAGTGGGGAAAATCCTGCTGAGATAAAAAGGATTTGGATTAGGCTATTTGAATTGCACCTAGATCCATATACTTCTCCTTTCAGGAGAATGGTTGTGCAAGATAGGTTTCATACCATCACCAGACAACCTTTGCAGATCAATGGCTTGATTCTTCAAATTATTTTCTATTGGAAAAGTAGAGTCTACATAGTGATCGCTGCTTTATTGTGTCCATTTGCGACCACAAACTGAACAGAAGGCAGAGATCCAGATTCTCATACTTTCAATGCTAGTTATACAATATAAACAATGTGTGCAGCCAAATAAAGATCTGAATTCAACTAGTATCTTTTCATTCTTCCCGTTACCGTTCAGACTGTCAATGTATCTACTTTCCTATCAAATAACACAGTCATTATTCAGCCTGTTCTTTCACAAGGCTCATCCTGCCCATGTGTTCATTATGAACCGGAGAAATTGGTTATTCATACATCACTTCAGTACTTAATTTTGATGCGTGAATTTTAAACTTAAGATTCTCACCCTTGTGAAGCAGTATCCTGAGCACCACGTGGCATTCACTGTAATACAGAATTCACATTCTTCTCTTTCCACTGCTATAGTAATATTGGTGAGCTCACAGCTATAGCAACAAATTGCTTTCCAGCAAAATAACAGCACATAGCAGTTAAGCGTCTTCATCCTGTGCGTAAAGCAGAAAATGGATCTGTATTGGAGAAACGTATAATTATTTTCAACAGGAAATATTTATAGAAACAGGGAGGAATTAAGTCTTCATATTACCTTCAAGTGTTTCTATAATAGCAAGCTTTCACAGGATAAAGTAATTAAGTAGATCTATCTGTATGTTTATTGTTAAAGGAGTTTGATTTTCCTAAGCAACTGAAATGGTATATCAGCAGTCTTTGCAGAGTAAGAACAGCTGAGCATCATACTACTTTCAATGAAATACTTTATCTAAGCTTTGGTACAGATAATGTGTCCTGTTTTTTAGGAGAAAGAAAATGAAACAAGGGGAAAAAAAGAGCAAAGGATAACTTGCTTTAAAAAATAAATTAATTGCATACAGTTTGCAATTTGAAAAAAATATTTCCAGATCAAGATCTGATGAAAACTCACCTGTATTCTACTTGCCTTTCTGGTAATAGCTATAGTGAAAAGAAAGCCCCAAGCTTACCTTTTATACTAAATCATGTGTAACTTATACCTTGAGGATTTGCAGAGAATTAATGCAGCAGGCATTAGTTTGGTACTTGGTGAAAGAGGATTAATGTTCAGCCAGACAGTGAGATCAAGCCTTGTTAAGAGGGGAAAAAAAAGAAAAGCAAAACACACTTAGGAAGTGATCGTGAAGGTTACTGTCATGATGTCTTTTTAGAAATTTGCCTGGATTTTATTCTCTGGTGTTTAGAAATAGCTGACCCATTTCACAATTTGGAAATAGGTTGAGAAGCCTATTTTTTGGAAAAAAAAAAAAAAAAAAAAAAAGCTCAGGAGTTTTAACTGTGTTTTATGTCAGCCACCAAAGTGATATGCTGGGGTGCAAGGTGGTCCTCTGGTAATTCACAGCAGAGATGTTGCCAGAGTGTTTCTTATCTAATGAGTATGCTCCTGAGACTTTCAGGATACCAGTCTTAATTGCTTTTCTCTGTGTTATGTATGAGTGACTTTACTCAGTAGGCTGTGTGTGTACTTGTTTATTGATCAGGGGTCCAAGAAGGCTAGGAGTGTTTTGTTAAACCAAACTTGACATTTCTTTATCATCTACAATAGCGCTGTAGCTCGTCACAGTTCTGATTTCTGTCCCAGTATAGGCACTCCTGGTTCCTGTCTGTCACGTTGTCACTTTTAAAAAAAATTATATAAGGGATATCTGTATGTGGAAGGGGACTATAAAGATGTCATAATTAGACTCTAGATCTGTGTTTTCTGCCAGTGATCTCAGATCAAGTATTGTCACATTACAGGGAAACTTATAATGTTTCTAACAGGCAATCGTGTAACTCAACTTGAATGCATTCCCTAGTTTGTCGTTATAATAAGGTTCTATGACCAGTGTTCCCTGTTCACTGCCCTTTTTCTGCTGTCAAAGCTAGCGATGTGTGCCTCTTTACCAGAATAACGACAGAGAAATAACTTTGTTGAGCTTCACATAAGATCACTTCTGGGGAAAATGACTCACAGTAGTACTGTATTTACTATCACCTGCCCAGAACAGCCAGTCTTGCTTTGTTATGACTGTTCTATTATGGTCAGTCTGACTTTTTACAGAAATCTATCCACAAAAGAAAACTAGGCAAGGACATGCAGTTAAAAGCATTTCACCATGAAAAGAAATTCTCACTGGCTTATTAGTTGTCCTGCAGATGGGATGCTTTCCAGAATGTCTTTTACAAGCGAACCCTTTAAGTGTCTCATACCTTCCTGCGGTCCTGCAGTCTGGCCATCTGTTCCAGTGTTCATCCAATCTGCAATACCGTAATTTGTTACTGAATTTCCTGTCACACCAAAATTAGAAGGTGATCTGCAATTTCTCCCTAGACATCTGTAATAATAGTTTTGTTTAAATGAAAACCCAGTCCAATTAAATGTATAAAGAAGTCAAGAAAGCAGATATCTACCTTTTTACTAATAACATAAACTCTGATTGAATAATGGTGTTTTCTGTTGTTTAGTGCTGATATAGTCACACTTCTCAGGAAAGATTCTCACTAATTTCATAGATGCCAGACAAAAGCTGATTAAAATTAATTATATCCCTACAGAGTACCTGGCCTTTTCTAAGTACTAACTTATGCAAATTAAATAAAGCTAAAGGAACTATATTTGAAAAGGACAATACAGAAAATATTGAATCTCTAATTTGCAATGGTCTGTTTCATGATCTGAAGAAGTCATACACATTCACTAACACCATAGTTTTACAAGCAGAGCGTGCAAACTTAGCCCCTGCCATGCTTTCTTCCCCAAGCTACTTTGTTGTGTCTCCCACAGCCTCTTCAATTGTGACAGTGCAAATTAGGGAAATCATTCTGATTAAAAGGAAAAAAAAATAGAACCAACCAACCCTCTTCTACAGCCTTGCTTTTCATGCTGCTGTATCAGCTTGTTCCCCAACAAAATACACAGCTGCAGCAGTGCAATTGATGGGATTGCTTGGGGAGTGGGAATGGGGGAGGAGGTAAACAGGAAATGTTTGCACAGCCTTCTCACTGAAGAATTCATGAAGCCACGTTGTAATTGCAATACACTCTTAACAGGTGGATTCTACTGCTACCCTCACTTCAAGAGTGGTTGTTTCTGTTTTCAAGTTGGTGAGCCAGCTATCATCTCTGCTAAATTTATTGTTCAAGTATATGGATATGTATTTTTAAGGCTAATAAGAAATAACAAATTGAAGCCGATTCATTTGCAATACATCATTTGAGGAGTGGTAATTTGGAGAGTTGTTATTTTGATAGTGACTTTGATATTGTTCTCATGCCTTTTCTTAGAAAGATACATGAAATGAATTCTTTCTCCTGTTGGGTAAGGTGCTGTATTTGTTTATTTCTAAGACTATTAGTTCATATCTCTGGGAAATCCTTATATTCTAATTGTATTGTACTCCCTTAAGTTTATATTCCCAGTAGATTAAAACAAAGTTTATGGTTCTTGTGAAGGGAGTTCACAGATGTTACTGATTCAGGAAACTTTCTCTTTCCCACATATGTGAATATTACACGTAGGCTCTGTGTTATCAGATTTTGTATTGTTTTGAGCAATAGAAATGTTTTCCATTTTAAATGATTTATGCTTCTTTAGGGAATAGAGGCAGAGGGACGAACCCTTCCACCTTATACGCTACAGCATCTGTAAGTGTTATGTAGTGGTATTATCTATCTAGTTCTTAAGTAATGTTGCTCATCCCAGATATAGCAGTCGTCGTTATGGTTGTTAATGTATACAGCCTAGGAAATGAAAAGACATGGCAGGTTTTTTTACAAGTCATAGCAGGCATCACATTCATATGGTTGCGTTAATACCTTAGTAGCTTCTCAGGGAAATAAAAAACTTCTCTGTGCTGCTATCTTTTGTGTTCTTTGGCTGTTTCCCTTGGACTATTTATTATTGTAACCTAGCAAGCTATTGTTACCAGTGCTGCCACAAGGGAGCACTTGCTTTGCTATTTCTAATGGCTCATTTCAACCAGAAGTGGTGTGATACAGTTCTGCTATTGTTTCCTATGTAGCAGTTAATGTTCCTGCCTTCTCTGTTCCTGCCTTTTTCTTTTTTCTTTTTTTCATTTTTTCCCCCAGAGCATTTGACACAAGACTGAAAACTTTGTTTTGTTTATATACCTTAAACTAATGAAATTCCTGTCTTCAAGAGAGGTGGTGGTAAGGCTAGCAATTCTGTTACTAGAAGTCATAAATCTGCCTTGCTTTAAAGCAATGTGGTTTATATCTTTCAGAGAAGTTCAGCATCTATAAAAGTACTATTAGAAAACTTGTCTTTATGTGTGCAACTTGTACGCTGTGAGTAATAAATCTGACTCTGGTTAAAACTTATCTGCAAATTATTCCAGTTGCAGAAAAAAATTAGCTTATATATTTTTAAAAAGTGTCAAGGGACCTTGGGTTTAAGTTTGTGAGATTCATGGTTGTGGTTACATGTTTTAGGTCTTGTCAAATATTATGTTACTGGGAAATTTAATGGTTTCTTCATCTGAGAGCTGTTTCTCATGGCAAGTATGCCTCGAGACATTTTTAAAGACGCTTAAAACTATGGCTTTAGCTAAGTTTCTAGGGACTAGAACAGAATGAAGAGCTGGTTCTTCGAGTTGGGAGTTGTGTGCTTTGCTGAGTATAATGGGTTTTGTGTCAAGTTTCTTCTGTGCGTGGCCTGCCTTGACTGAGTACTCTTCCTCTCTCCTTTCTTGTTTGTTGTTCAAATCTTTTTCTGCAGAGGTCCAAATTTAACCTGAGCTATTTAAAGCAACAGACCTTTTTGCTGCTACCCAGTGTTTCACTAATTGATGTCCTTGAAGTACGCAGATTCATAAAGCACAGATTCAGAAGCAATTTGCAGTCTCTGTGTGGGGTTGATGTTTCACAGCACAGCAGCCCAGGCCTGTGTTTCATTGTTAAATAAGTTCACTGGAGTGTAGTCTTTGCCTCCTGTTGTTGCTGCTTACAACAGATGACTTACGTCCTTGCATTGCCCCTCTAGGTGCCTTTGGGATTTGCCGTGATTCTTATCCAAGTCACTGGAGAAACTCTCATGGCTTTAGTAGTAATTGCGTTGGGTAGTTGGTCACTACTGTTCAATACTATTTTTGCTGATACTAGTTTAATTTCCCAGCACTGATGATGCAGAATTGTGGAGTAGCTTGTGCCTGCCAAGCACAGAGCTGGATAGCTGAAACAAATTGTAATCAGCTAGAGAGTTATTCATTAATAAAGAATTGCAGTATGCACCTATATGCAAATAGAATATTTCAGCCTTAGGAGAATAAAGAAAATCACAGAATGCATCAGCTATGTATTTGGTAGCACAGAATTTTAGAAAGCTTTTGAGATGTCAGTTTTCATTGCTTGGTGCAGAGGTTATGCTTCCCTTATTCCCTAGGCAATACCTACACAAACTGTTTGTCTTTTTAAGTCTTGTAAATATCCTGCTTGCAATCAACAGCAGCAGAAGCTAATCCTTCTGAAACGTGTTTAGTATACAAAGAACAATAGCATTCAGTTATTTTTCGTGTATTTCTGTCTCGCATGATGTAAATTCATTCCTGGCTGATTTTTATACCACATTTCTGAATATATAACAGCTGTGTTTTCTAACCCTGTTTAGTGATTCTTACAACCTTCAGCTCTTTGCTGTTGTAAAACCACTGTATGATCTTGGCTTCTTATGTAAGATAATTGGATAACTCCAGTGGTATCTGATAGGAAGTGTGTTAAGATTCTGTTGAGCACTGAATTTATGTTTGTCACAAATGCTTTTTTTTCCTAACATGCTAAACCAACTTGCATTCTTTCATTTTTAGCATTTCACTTTATTCCAGAGTATTTTTTATTATTCAGTTTTTCAAAAAAATATAAATATATCTTTCTGGATTATTTTCTGTGTATGTAGATGAAGTAGCAGTTTTGATCCTGTGACTGTCCTGGAGAAATATGGTTCTATATTTGGCTTTAAGGATGAAAGCAGTATTTATTTTATTTTGTTTTATTCTATTTTTCTCAAAAGGGACAAGAAAGCATCTTCATGGACTTGACAAAAAAGATTAGTCATATTAGAAAAGAATTGAAAAAGCAAGGGAGAGGCCTGATGGAAAATATCTCTCAAGACACATGTGCCACTGATACATAACCAGCTAGGATTTCCTTTTTGTTATGTAAGCACTTCTTGGGGCTGTATAGGTTTGCTGTTAAGCTGTTGATAGCTAAAGAGCAAAAATATTTCTACTGGGATGTGAGTTGAAGAAACTAGAAATAGGAGCATGAGGCTCCACCTGATATGATTCATTACGATTTGTCTTCGCTGATTTTGTGCAGAATACAGAGACCTGTGCAGAACTGTCACACTCCAATTCAAGCGGTGCCTGCATGCCTGTAAAGCAGGAGCCATGCTAAGTGTTGTCATCTTCCACGATGAGCAGAAGTAGAGACCCCTCTGGATTTACTGGAGTCATGGGTTGTTAAACAGTTCAGTGTGAGTGGAAGCAAAACTGTCAGAGAGGAAGAGCAGTTTGTTTTTTAAATTTTTATTTCAATTTTACAAAATAAATCTGAAAAGTTTGAAATCCTCCATAGAAGGAAAGCCTTTTACTTTGCGGACTTGCTTCAGGTTGCTGTATTTCTCTCTCAAGTTACTGTCTGTTGAAGCCAGAGCATACACGTGGACTGCCGAGGCAGCTGCCAGTTCCGGAAGCACTGGGTTTCCCGGCCTTGGAAGTGTAGTATCCTCAGCAACCCAGCCTGGTAGGCTTTGGAGCAGGCAGATGAGAAAGCTGGCAGGAAGCCTAGGTTTCAAAGAACTTCATGGAAATAGTCTTTGTACAATTGGTTTTCAGCAAATTTGGGATTTGCCATTTACCACCAAAAATGGTAAATTTCGAGGAAAAAAAATGTCAGAATTTCTTGGTCTTCTGTTTTGGAGAACAATGTTCCTAAGTTGCTAAGGAAGCATTTAAGTGTGTATTAATTAATCTATTAAACCATATTGATCAGGAGCTGACTGAATTTTGAAATCCAAACCAAACATACCTGAGTATTCATTTGAAGGGCAGAGTCTAATTTGACTGTTGGAGCACACTGTTACTGCATATACTGAAAAGTAAGTGCTTAAGAGAAAACTGAGATACTTAGCTGCTTTCACACAGCTTGCTGAGTGGCATAACTGTCAGTTTATGAGCAAGGAGGCCCCTTGTTTTTTTTTTTTTTTTTAAATAAAAAAAAAGCATGCATTTCTTAAACAGTAAATTTGGCAGGACTATGGCTTGCTCACAAATGGACAACAGCACCTGCTAATTGATTTCAAACTATGTCTATGATACGTAGTATAAGGCTTATGTGAATATTGCTGACAGTGTGCATTGATAACACACTGAAGCTGATGTAGAATGATTCAGCACACTGGATAATTGAGAAAAAGACTGTATTTGGGATGCTATATAAAGTCCTAGGCTTAGGTTGGAGATGCCTGACCCGTATTCTTTTTTCAGGTGCTGCGATTTTTAGGTCAAATTGTTTAAGAAAAATAGGTCAAAGAGAATGTATAGAGCCACAGCCACTTTCAGCTGTGACTTTTACTTCTTATCTGACCACCCATCTCTGCAATATTAGCTGCATTTAAGGATTCTGAGTGTTCTATTTTTTTAAGGATATTTTCTCAGCGGTCTAATGAAATTTTTGTTCCATAGCATGGATCCATTAATGCATAAAATATGAGGTGATGGCATCGCTCTGTAAGCTGCAGAAATTCCTATTTAACTGACACATGGGGATTTTCATCAAGTAGGAGTTTGATTGTAATCAATACAGATTGCAAATTTGCAAAGAAATTTCACAAAACTGTAGTATAGGAAGCAGTATTCCAGGGATCTAATGAGGGAACAGATTTTTATTACAGAAAAAGCTTTACAAGTATCAGCCCAATCTATAGTTCAAATAAACAAATCTTATTTGTTAGGTTGCATTAGCAGAATGATGAAATACAAAACCAAGTACTGTATTAGTCTAAACTCCTAATGGAGGTATATTTTTCCAGGAAAAGTATAATAAAGTCAGAGGATTTATTCTTAAATAAAGGAGATGCAGACTTGGCAGTTCAGGCTTGATCTGAATTCCTAACATTTGTTTACATTGTACACTGTTATGCACTGTTCGAGCAACTCAGCGGTTAGCAAAATGTATTTACTTTTCTCAGTGAAGTGTGCATCTCTTTCCTTTTCCTCCCATTCTGCTTTTTTTGTTCATGTGATACTGTCTTCTCATTAACCACAATGTAGGAATACTGCTGTTCTTATGCAGAATTAGTCTAGACATAAGCAAAGCGAGCTGTGGCAGTGAAGCAGACTTCTAGAGTGAGGAAGAGAACCATGGCCTTGTCTCCTCTGCCTGTGACAGAGCTGGAAATGGGTCTGTGAGAGTGTGAGAGTTATGGGTTAGTTCTCCTGTGGAAGAAACAATTATCTATCTCACTCTGGGTGTCTTCCTGGCTTTAGCCATACCAAGACCACAAGATTTCTGTTTTGTTTGTTTGTTTTCTTGGCAGCAGCATTCAGACTTCAGAATCCCAGTTTGGAGGACCAACAATGCAGTTTTGTACATTTCTAGAGGAATTGGTCTGGTACTGCCATGTGGTATTTTTACTACAGAAATAATTGCATCCAGGATTTTTCAACAATAAATCTAAAAAAAGAAAAATAGAAAAAAAATAATCTGAGATACCTTATTGTCACTGAATTTCCAAAAAAGCATGGTGTGATATCAATCAGAAAATTGCTTTAATTTAGTCGGGTATTGGGAACTGTTTGCCTGCTGAGGGTTGAACTTGTTATGGGCAGCAATACAGGCAACCTTTATTCAGACATACAGGTCTAGAAAGCTTATTTGAAGGTATATTATTTCAGGTATTGTGTTTAATTAATTAGTCTTCTGGATTTGAGGTTGTTTCTTTGGTGATCATTGGAAGTTGAGGAGGGAGAGCACAGTCCCATGGTACAGTGTCATTTTTTTGTCTTCTCCAGTGTACAGGGAAAACCTAGAAATACTGTTTCTGAGAAGAAGCAGGAAGATGAAGCACTGTTATAGTCTAGGGGATGTAAATTATAGTGACCAGAAGCACTCTATTATTTAAGGGCATAAAGAAATAGCTGGGAGGGTCTGTTAGACAGCAGGAGCCTTCCATGGCAAGTGACAGAGAGCATGCACTGCACCAGTCCATAGGGGGACATAAATGCTGTTCAGCCTATCTAGTAAATACTCTTGTATCTACGTGATGTCAGAAGGTGGAAAGATTTCTTATGCCAGAAAAGTAATGCTACTTGACATCTGGAGCCTCCAGCCAGAGTCTTGGCCACAGTGCCATCAGAAAATACTGCCCGTAGTTCCCTTTTAGGATCCTGGAGTCCCCCCCCCCCCCCCCCCCTTTTTTTTTTTTTTTTTTTCCAAGAACCCTGGAAACTCCTTATCTCTCTCATTAAGAGTTTGGGATCCTTTTCTCCTACCTCCATGGCAAGTGTCAGGCAACGAAGTCCCAGTTGGTAGGCTCTGTGTGGGGACTGGGCAGTGTGGGATGCCAATCAGGGCACCAGAGTAGGCAGGGATTGTTGAAAAGAGTCGTAGGAGGAAGGAACAGTGTAGGCATCCTGCAGGATAAGTTGAATGAGACAGCCTGTAAAATGGGGGTTCAAAAGTATGATTAAAATCACCTTGAAATTGGGTACCTGTCGTCACTGATCACCTTTTAAAATACTGATCTATGTTGTGTCTGTTTCGGCATGTTATTAAACAGCGGCTTGAAATAGAACAGTCTAAACACTGCCTGATCGGCTTTATAGGAATAGGAAAGTCACAGAGCACAAATCCATCTGTAATCTCTGTAGTAATGCCTGAAAAAAAAACAGTCCTACTCAATTGCTTTATTAATTATATAAATGGGCAAGAGCTTAGTTGCTGATAATTAAACAGCTTTTTGTGGCTAGTTGTGGTGCCATCTAGTGGTTCTCGAGTAAAAGTTCACGCACTTCAGAAAGTTATTTTACAGCTAAGGTAGATTCCACGGCATTGCGGCAAGCCAAACCAAATGAGAGTGTTTAGAACTTAAACAGCACTTTAAGCCTCCTCCCTCTCGGCCACGTTCCTGCCGTGTTCAATCCTTTCTGTATCAGGTAAAGCCTCTGGGTAAAAAGAAGTTTCAGAACTCTCACCAAGGAGCCTGAGTAGTGATAACAGTCCTTAAATGCAGCGGTGTTAATTACTTCAGGTCGTTTTGCTTGTCCCTGTGTATAAGAGGCAAGGAGAACTGCACTCAGGAAAACATGCCTTCTTTTTTCGTTCTCTCTAAACTGTGGAACATTAAGTATAATCATTCCTGTTGGTCACTTAAGAACAGAATTTCTCTCAAAGTAAATAAGCAAGTACAGTCTTCCTGCTGCTTATGTGCCTTGTTTGGAAAAAGAAAAAAAGATTTATAGGAAAGTGTATATACTGGTTCTCTCCATCTCATTTCCACCTACACATTGCAGAGGTTGTATGCTGAGGGGCGTTTCTCCTAATTTCAAACAGTCTTTCTGCTTCCTGTTCAGGGAACCTCACTTGTCATACTACTGTCTAAACCTTGAAAAACAATGTTTACTCTGAGATGTATTCCTTTCTTCCAAAGTCATGTTGACAAGTAGATTATTAATGAAAGTCTGATTTCATTGGGTTATATTTTTCCTTTCAAGCCTCAAAAATAGGAAACTCGAAATAGCATTAAAATGGTTATCATTTCGCAGCCTCCTATTTTGTTGATGTTGTCCGCTGTTCCCTATTCTTTTTTTTGTGATATTTTCTCACTTTTTTTTAATTGCATCCTGAAAATTAGCAGGCATTTTCAGAAAAATCTTCATTATATTTGCTTTTTCCTGAATTCTAAGTCCTATTTGATTTCTTTTTAATACAGATACTTAACAAAGAAGCTGTCTGTTTTATCCACCTGTAATAAAATTTCTTGGTGCTTGTAAAAATTATGAATCCCATAATTGTTGATCGTATATGACTGAATAGCTCCAAAGGTTTTTTGCTTAACATCTCTGTTTCCATAGGTGGTAGACATAAAATCATCACAAGAGAGCTGAGCAGGCAGAGCACTGAAAGGGAAAACGAATTCTGCTGTATAACATTCTGCCCTTTCCGAAGTAATCTGGAGAGGCTACAATGTGATAGTGCCATAGACACAGTCCTGGAAGTAGAGATGAGAACTGCTGTCTTCATTCAGCCCCAGGGAATACTGATGGGCAACTTAATCAGCTGTGGTTTTCGTAGCCTTGTAAAATGCTGCACGCAGATCTTTCATTGGTCAAGAACACTAGGATCTACCTGCACTGAGGTCAGGGAGTGCAGGAAAGGAGAGCCTTGGGTCTCAGTTGTCAAGCTGATGGGTTTGAATATTTTAGAAAACAAACAAAAAACAACAAAAAATACAGAAGACTCAATATGCATTTTTGAGATCAGTGAAGAAAAGTTTTGTCAAATGTCCATAATGGGAGAACAGTTGTGGACAACCTTTATGGACTCAAGTGAGATCACAGAGTGTACTACCACACTCTTATGAGTAGAGCAAAGTTGCAAATTGCTAATGAAATTGACTGATTGGTTACCTTCTGCAGATTGTAAGCGAGGAAGCTTTTAAATAAAATAATTAAAAAAAAATATAATTTTTTAAAAATAATTTTTTAAAAAATAATCTTGGCTGGCTAACTGAAGTGATCTTTCAATATACCATGATTCATTAGTCAATATTAGCTAGAACAAAAGTGAGATCAGAGAAGTGGTGGTTGTCACAATGACAGTGAGGACTAGTCATTACCTTCAGTAATGACTTTAAGGGATTTTAAGTAATATTTAAGCCATTTTGAGTGGCAGACATTTGAGTGGCTTTGAAAGGAGATATTTTAAGGTTGTGGAGCTGTTCTGCATATTCTTGTGCATATTTTTGCCTTCATATATTTATTAATGTATTTTGGGGTTGCCACCTAGAGCATCACATGTAGTAGAGATGATCCAGTGTTTGTGAGACCTATAAGCTCTGCAAAAAATGCCAGTGTGTCCTGTATTCTTAATTTCTCTTCCTGACTACCAATGTCATCACCTGCTCCTGGATACTGGAGATTATTATAAGACTTGAATGACCTATTTAGCTGTTCTGAATTTTGAATGGTGTTTTTTTTCCTCCCTCATCTGCTGAATTTCTTCCCTCCCACCCCCTCTTAGCATAAAACAGAGGAATTGTGAAAGATTATTATATACTTTTGTGAGGCGCTGATCCCTGTATAATCTGTGATCGCTTTATAAGAAAATTAAAGACAAATTTATCATGGGTACTATAAAACTGAGGAGAGGAAAGGAATCCATGTTTTTAAGGTATATAAATAATTATGTCTATTAGATATTCTCAAGTCCCAATCCAGAGTACCCCATGGGGATTAAAACAAGTTTTAGAAAGAAATTATATGTTACCAACAAGCAATAGTTAAAACCTGCAGAATTTCAAAGGCATACATGCACTTTTGCATGCAAATGAAATAATACACCTATCTAACAGTCCACCTGCGCAATGCAGAATTTTAATGTCAGGCCATAACCCCCAGCCCACAGTGACGTCAGGTCAAATATGCACAGACATTTGCAAATCTGGACTTTGCATGATGTTCAAGGATCTCTCTGCAGCAGTTTATGTAAAAGAAATAGAACTCTTAGGTACACAAATTGGCATACTTATGATGTGTAGATACAATAATTTGAGTCTAGTTCAATGGTGTAAAACTGTCCATGATACTTGGTGTTCCAAGGTCTGAAATAAAAGTAATTTTCCTGGAATTAGTGTCAATTCTTTCTTCTAGATTAAATTCCTGAACACACAAAGAGTTCTTTTTTGTTAATGGTGACAAAAAAGAACATTCAACTATTTGAGTCTGGATCCCTTCCAATTAAACAAAGGATGCAGATTTGCTTAATTAGGAAATAATTGGATTCTGCCTCTCAAGAGAATTACTTGATATCTTAAGGAAACAAATGCAGCCATTTTTTTCACATATTGTAAGTTTTAAGTGAAGAGGTTTTTATATCCTTTGCTCTGCAATGAACTGTAAGCTACAACTAAACGGAGTTATCATCAGTGAAGCAAACCTGTGCTTATTTAAAAATATTCCATTTTAAGTATTTCTCAGTATCAATCTGTGTGAGAATTGAAATCTTTCTGTGCTTCAGAAACTTTTGCCATAAGCTGACCATAAGTTTCTATGCAAGGCATAATGTCATACTTCAGCAAAGTTAAGAACGATCTCTCAGATAATGAAGTAATACCTCAACAATTAATTGAAAAGATCCCCCAGTTCCATAAATGACAACTTTTACCGTTGATATCTATAGGTAGAAAGTTTTATGAAAGAACTCAATAGTGTGTCTTGAAACTGGTTATAGTCAGCATGCTTCTCATTCTGTAGTAGTGGAAAAACTGTTGCATGAAACTACTACTAGCAAGAATCTTATAATTAATCTGCTAAAACTTGACTGATGTACAAAAGTTGGAGAGTACTGTACATAACATCTATATTAAAAATAATAAAAACATTCAGACAACTGTAAACCCATGAGTCTGAATTAATACTATGCAAGGATTGGGAATTTATCAACCAAATGAGTCAATAAAGACATAAAAGAAAATAATAAAGGAACAACAACAGAAAAGTTAACTAGGAAAGATTGTGACAGAGCAGCCTGATATCCTTGTTTGTTTTGACTCCTTTATAAACAAAAGGGCTACAGAAGATCTCACTTATAAGGTATCCAGGAATGTATTTGTATTGTGCAACGTAACTTGTTTAGCTTAAAAAGGTGGTGTATAACAGATTAATTGTGATGTAATTAAAAAAAAATCAATGTGATAATACTGAAATCCTTAATGAAATGAGAACTAGTGGACTGAACAAAAGATAAAATCAGGGTAAGCATCAATCTTATGCAGACTTTTTTTTTTTTTTTTCATTTTTACCCTGTTGTAAATAGGCAAATTCATTGATGTCTTAAAGCTGGAAAGCATCATCTGATTCAAAGATGAGGTGAAACTGGCTAAATGAATTGGAAGTGAACTAATAGAAACAGGATGAAATGCAGTATTAAACTGCAAGGTCATGCAGTTAGGGACCAATTGCAAGGATTTCTGCTGTCAGCTAGAGCTTTATTGATGTGTAATAATTGATAAGAAGCAACACATGAGTATACTAATCAGCTGCAAAATAATTGTTTTAGTAATGATATGGCAGTGAAAATAGCAAACATGATGCTCAGATATAGCAGACAGGAGAAATTAGTAGAGGTGTTGCACTGGTAAGATTTGCTCAGGTACATCATATCATCACATATGTGGTTCTGGTCAGCTAAACCAGATGAAATTAAGCTGCAGCATGTGCATTAATAAGAAGAGTAAAGGAAATGAAGAGCTTTGCCTGTAACTGATTAGCAGATTAGCATGGGCAGGACAGTTTGCCCACAGGTTATGGTTCTAGAACTAGAGCTGACTTGGGTGTTGCGGGTCTGAAACAGAGGCAGCGCTGTATAATGTGACTGTAGGTACCTGCCAACGTAGAAATAGGCCAGAAAACTGCTTTGGTAAGCCAGCAAAATAAGGCTAAAAGAGATGTCTCCACTCTGTAAACGTAGTGGGTGTGTGTATCAGGAAGGCTAGATGCTGAAACTAAGGAATAGTGTCAGCTGAGAGATAAACGGTTCTAAACCTGCTGATGAATAAATTTAGCCTGAAAATAACACTGGGCTTTAGCACACAGTATGATACTTTAATTCATAGAAATATATTGTAGCAGGGTTTGTCTGCTCATTCTAGTTTTTGGATCATGTTCTTACAGATGGCTCTTTCATTCAGAAAGAATAGTTTCTTCTATGCTGGAAGAAATGCAGCAGCCCTTTCAATTTTATACCAGTCGATTGCAGCTGTGAAGTGGCAGAAGAAGAGGGGAAGTCTTCCAAGCAGACTAATTCTATTTTTTAGTGTCTTGTTTTTACCATAATTGTGACAACTAAGTAATTTGCTTTGTCTTAAGAAGGAAAGATTTAAGCAGATTGTTTTTCTAATGGGATATTTGCTCTGAGCTATTCCTTTAACTAAAGAGCAAATAACGTGTGAATATCTAGCACTTTCATTTATCACGTAGGATGACTAATTTTTAAGGAATGTTGTAAATTTGGTGTTTGCATTTCTTATCTTACCATTGTGCAAGTGTCTTCCATCCTGTCCCTAAGGATCTTATGAAATGCAGTATTTAGATCAGAAATGTGCTTCTGGTGTAAAAAACTTCAGTGAATACATTTCATTCACTGAGGCTGCATGCATGAGAATATAGAGATCATTCAGTTGTTTGTAGTATCTTACAGTTGTAATGTATTTCTGATCCTCTTCCTGCGTAGATGTAGTTTCTGAGTTCAAATACTGTCATCTTGTGTGTTGTTCCCTGAATTTCCTTTGTGTTGTTTGCAGATCACTCATCATTTTCATTTATTTTCTGTTGTTTTCAACTTCCTCTTCTTGTCCTTTCATTGTTAATGCCAGCTAACCTTAGTTCGATTTTGAGATTTTTATTGTGGAATCTGCCTTCAATCTGTCACAATCTTTCTCTGAAGAAATTCTGATCAGCCTTGTGGTGATGAAGCTAGAAAACATGATAGCAGCATTTTTTTTTTCCTTCTAAAGCATTTGTTTTCCTTCTAAATTATTTTGTTTGCGTTACCTTGTTTTTAGGACAAGTGATATAGATATATCAGATTCCTCTATCAAAGATTGTTTTGAGCTTTTAGTGTGCATTGAAATAAAATTGGCTGACACGTCTTATTATCAATAACTTGATTTTCTTTCAATTATAGAGTTAAATATTGCAGTTATTTCCTATGTTGCTATGTGCTGCTTTGATACCCTGTGAAGCTTGCTTTAGCTTAGAGGAAAGATGAGTAATTATTTTTTTTCCAGAAATTCTTTAAGGTACACTGTGCATATTTAGATCTCATTGCCAGAAGCATTTTTCTTTAACACAAGAGTGGTTTATTTTTGTAGGTAGTGTACTGCCTGCACTCTTACTGAATAGCAATATGCTAGTGTTTATTTTCAATTGAGAAATTTTGAATACAAAGGACTGCAAGTGAACAATCTGATTTAGCAAGCTTTGTGGCAACATTAGTTTATCTGTTTATCTTTTTTTTTTTTTTCTTTTAAGGATGGAGCTGAGTGTTTCTCAGCCTCTGTATTGTCTAAGTTGTGGAGTGATATCATCAGCTGGGTTGAGGACTGTTGACTGACAGTAGCTGAATATTTGGTGTTGACCTTGATTTCCATGTTTGCTTGAAGGGAAAAAGAAGAAAGAAGAACAGGCAGTTACATTATGCTTACAATGACACTGGTGTCTCTTAGCAAGCGACTTTAGTTTCCAGAACTTGTATGTTCCTTCTTGAATTCTACCTGAACTGGACCTTTTCCATCCTTTGCCAAGGGATCTTTTACCATGTTTTATGGAGGAGCAAATGAATAAATAGAGCCAAAATGCTTTGTCCTATTGTGGTTTCTTCTTTATGGCATTAAGATTACTATAAAAATAATTTAGGTCTCTCTGTCTGAAAAGACTGGAGAAAGCAGAGTTACTTCATAGATACATTTGCTTTTCATTATAAATAAATTTTATTTCAGAATAACTGAAAATCTGATGAAAATTTGGATGCATTATGGATCTAGTTCTTATAATAAAAAAAATCATATGTTGTGAGTGAAAGAATTTGACTCTCTTCCTCCTCTAGGTTTGGCTTTAGTTATAAAGTTCTTGGAAAGCCAGACATTTTAATTCAAAAAGAGAATTTAAAGAAATACTCATGTAGTAAAAATTCTCAAAAGCTGAAGGTAATTTTTCTGCCAATAGAAAAAATTGCTTTTTTAGACAGGTCTTTCCCCTTCCTGATGCCATAAGGAACTAATAATAAACTAGGTGACGTAATTAGGTCTCCTTTTTGTACTTTAAATTTGTTGTTGAGTGTCCCGGAGGCCCACTGTATTGGTTTTAATTGCAGTATACTCCTAAATGGGAAGGCTGTCTTTATTGACCAAAATTGCTGAATAACGGCAGAGGACTGTTGGGTGGAGCCATGCTCCATAAGAAAGCTCCCCTGCTGACAGATATAACCTTGTTGGAGGTTCACTGTCTTCCTCAAGAACTGTCACCTTACGAATATGCAAGCTGTTACTTGAGGAATCCTATGGCTAATTAAATGTGCAGTTATCTTGATGACACGCACAACTAAATCAACCCAGGTAGAAGCTATCTGCAGTGAATTGTGAAAGAACCAGAATATTGAGAATTTGATAGGGACTAGAAAAGGAAAGGATTAATTCCTCCAAATAGCTTCACAGTTCCCATTATTCGTGAAGATTCACATGTTCTTGGAATTGTCAACCCCATGCTTGCTCCTCTGCTGGCTCATGTCTTACTATCTCACAGAGCCTACAGAGGCATATTAAAATGATCCATTGCCCTTCCTTTATCAAGGATAGGAAGTCACTGGTTTCACAGGAGTTGGGCTGCAGTAACTAAGAAAAAAGTTGAAAGAATGTGGGGTGATAAACCAAGATAGGCTGTTTCTGCAGTCTTGGTCTGTTTGCATTTAATGCAAAGTAGATTCATTTTCATTATAGCAGGAAAATGGAAAGACAGATGCGTGAAAGGGAAACGAACTTTAGCTGTAGAATCTAATTTTAACCTAAAAAGATTTTTCTTTTACTTATTTATTAATAGTGTGTTTTCTTTTTCTTCTCATCAAGACAGCCTTAAAACTTTACAATCTGTCCTCAAATGACACAGAAAGGCAGGTTGCCCATGATTAATGGTTTTGATATGAAAATAAATTATCAAGCATGCACGTGGGTCATTTCAAACTGCTGCTGCAACCTCTTAATTATTTAATAGTTGCTAAAGAACCGGGCCTTTATCAGAGCTCTGACATTTTAAAAAATTGATTGTTTTACCTGCAGGCTCAGGGAAGCTTTTCTCTCATTAAAAAGAGTAAAAAAATATTAATGGTAAAAGAATTAATAAAAAAAAAAACAAAAAAACAACCAAAAAACAAAGAAATTGGACAGGGGAAAGTGAATGCACTGAACTTCTAAGCACGTAAAGAGCACAACAACAGCATGGTATCTACTGATGGCAAAGCTTACGTCTGCCTCTGATAAGACACTGCTGATCCAGAAATGGCAGTGTTCACAAGATGTTCTTTGTAACGTAGTGGAAAAAGGAATGTGTCTGGAATTAATACTTTGGAATGAACCTTCTCTGACAACTAATTGGAAATGTTTAAGAAAGTCCTATTCAGAAGCTCGTCTATCTACTATTTTCATACAGTTTGTCTTGTTAATTAATATGGCATCATTTTAACTAAGGTTCTCTCAAGGTCCTACCTTACATTCCAGATTTAAAGATACATGTTCTGTCTTCACAGCTTCTGGCTGTAATGTGAGTGGGAATGCTGATAGTAGGTAGGGGAATGTGTAATAAGAAAACTGAAAGTAGTTCAACTCCCACCATTTAGTTGCGATCTGTCAAACTGAGTCATATGTTGCTGTCCCTCCCCGATTTTTTTTTAGCACGCATACTTTAAAAACAATCAAAATATGAACAGTATTACGCAAAATTTTTAGAAACTTCAGTAGGTAGGAAAGTAAAACTTACTGCAGTGTGATTTTTCCCATTTATAGGCATTGCTCATTATTCCATTTGAATTTCTAAACATATAGATCCTGCATCCATTAACAGACAAACAAGACTTTCAAGACCTAAGGAGTTACCAAGAAAATGAAGACAGGTTCTTAAATGAGGTGGAAGAAAGAGAGAGAGTGGTCATAGATGGAAACAAGAGTGGCTTGGATTAGGTATGTTGGGGAAAAAAAATCATTGTGGGATAATTAAGCATTAGAACAGGTTTGCCAGAGGTTGTGGAATCTGTGTTCTTGGAGAATTTCAAGACCCATTTGGACAAAGCCGAAGGAAATCTGTCCTAGTCTCACTCTGCTTTGAGCAGGAGGTTGAGCTACATGAACTCCTTAGTTTTCTTCCAACCTAATGATTCTATGATTTCCGAAACCTCCACTGTTAGAGAAAATGCAAATAATGTTAGCACCCATAATTAATTATTTTATTAGTACGTTTTCCAAAAACTGTATTAAAGATTGAGAAATCAAAAAGATTGATCAAATTAATTGTAAGGTAGGAGTGAAATTTTGACTGCGGTGGCTTAGCCTGATTCTCCTAATAGTTTCAGAATATAAAATCAGACCAACAGCAAGTTCAAAACATGTCTCTCTATGGGTTAAAAAACAAGAATCATAAAAAAATGTTTTTCAGCCTGCATGTCTTATTTAAGCCTTGAAGAATGAAACAATTTCTTATATCGATAAGATAAAGAATAAAAAGCTTTATTTCGGTGAGTCTGCTTTTTCTAGTGAATTTTCCAGTGAATATGAGGATAAGTAGTTTAATGAATATTATTGTGGGTAACAAAAATTTTAAGATTGATTTTTTTTAATTTTTAACATGTGCTTTCTTTAGTCATAGTTCCCAGAAAGAGCCTTTCTGATTGTCTTTGAGACAGTTTGTTCTGGGGACTTGCATCCATTGTTTCTATGGATGCAAGTTCTATTACACTGTGAAGTAAAGAGGAGGCCTTTTATACAGTTCAGTCTAAAGTCTCCTCAAGTGATCTAGAAAAGATGGTGAATTGCTTCCTTTGATGGATATTATGCTAATTATATGTCCCTCATTATAAGGTCATATTCGATTGCTGCTGTGCAGGCATGTCTATCTATGGGTAATACACCGTAATGAGTCTTTCCTTTCCTTTCCTTACTCCTTGCTACCAGGTGAGGGTCAATAACTTTTTTTTACTTTTTAAAAACATAATTATTATAAGCTGAAAATCACTACAATACTTCAACCATCACTTTTACATTACATACTTATTCAGGTATTTCCGTAACTTGTCCAAGAATCCTGTTTAGCTGTTAACTCTCGTTGCAATCTGTTTGAGAAAAAGTTAACTTTAGGACTTGCCAATTCTGAATTATGCTCGGTAAAATTAGACATATTATCTTTTACGTGATAGAACCTATATACTTAAAATATTTTGGGATTCTGAGGTTTGTGTTCAGAATTATATCCAGAGAATTCTTTACAGACACACAAAAATAGCAACAAATAACAAAAGAACACTGAGATGTGTTTTGCATCAGTGGTCAAAAAGACTACTGTATCCTATCTGAAAACCAGTCTGTTCTTTTATTTCACATAGCCTACCACAGTTAATGGGGTTGTGTCTGATATGATTGCTGAATCTGGGATCTGTGACAGAATATTTGATTATCCAATTTCACATTTTGTGTTGTATAATAGTCCACTGATTGTATATCTTCCATATCGCTTGTGAAGTTTCACACCATAATTTTACAGTGTCAAACTGTTCTTTAATCATTTCCTCTTGCTATGAATATGAAAGACCTCGACCATATACCTCTCCAATATTACATACAGATTCCTACTGAGGAACTCTCCTACTCAAAGGCATGTTTTCTGATGCTTATGATTAGAAGAAAAGATTAAATTAGGTGAGTTCCATTCACTATCACCTTCTGTATTGCATTGCATTTTTTTTTTTTTTTTTTTTCTGGTCATGGGTTCTAACACTACCAGGTATTAGGAATTTCTATTGAAGCATCTTCTGTCAGCAGTATCAGAATAGGGCTCCATAATCATACGGTTCCAGAGCACCCTGACTTGGTTTTGTTGGGCTGTAGCTAAGACAAGTGCATAAATTAGCACATAGTCACAAATACCCATGTATTTGACACAACTTAATGAAGCACCAAGAAATAGATTTACATTTCATGCTTCAAAATTTGTTACACGTTGTAATGGAGTTAGAGCTAGATAAGAAATAGTTGTTCTAGATTCTTCTATGATTTCCAAAATTTTCTTGCTTTAAAAATAAATAAAAAAGAGAAAACAAGCTCTTTTAACAGATTTGCCAGTAGATAAGTATAAATAGTCCAAGGTATGGTAAACTTGAAGACTGGTATGAGCCCTTATATAGATATAAAATGCAATATTTTATACCCATATCGAGCATAATATACCCATATAGAACACATTTTCTGTGTCCAAATTAACATTTCACTTTTTTTTTTTTTTTTTAAATCAAAACAAGATAGTAATAGATTTGTTGCTTTATTGTCAGGCTATACGACTAAGATTCTAGCTACCTATCTGATTTATTTTCATTAAAACTGGAATATTTTACCAAAAAAAAGAACGTTTTAGAAAATTAGGACAAAAATAAAAATATTTTGTCACAAAATTTTCCACTATTTCTATTAAATAACACATCAGTTAAAAGATCTGGAAAAGAACATGTTGTGATGATGGGTTGAGGGCAAGGTAAACATAAAAGTGCCAGTGATCTGTATACATTCTGTCCACGTTTTCTGACGAAGCAAAGTTACAGGTCAGGTGTAGATCATCCTCACAGTGCTTAGGAAGAGTTCTATTTGGAGTTGATGCTTATGCACAAGTCTGTAACATATTTTTACTGGTGGTCTGTCCGTTTAAGCATGAAAGCACATAAACAGGCTGAACGTGAGAAAAGGCTCAGACCTTTACTTTGCAAAGTAGACGTACCTGCTGTTGGGTATGTCTGCAAATAAGCGAGTATGGGGGGAAAAAGTAAGCAGCTTGCTTGCTGCAAGAATGACATTATTTGTTACAAAAAGAGTCCAGTTTAAATTTATGCCTTTGCCAGCCAGTGGAGAAGAAGAGGAAAAGGCTTGTATGTGAGTCACGCGCTATACATCCCTGAGCACCTCCTAAGGCAGTGCACATCATATAGCAGCATGCTTCACTTGTGCCTGTATGCTTAAAGACACAGCCAGCCCTGTGGTCACAAATGGAATCTTTTGTAAGATTAAAAGTTTATGACTGTTACTAAAAAGATGGCAGGTTGGAGGCCTGAAGCACCAAATGAATATGGTACAGCCAGTTCAATTTTTGCTTCATTTAATATGGTTCAGTTCTGACTATACTGGTAATCTTTTTGACCTTGACTTGCTGCAAAAAGGAAACACTCATTTTCTGTTAAGTTGAAGGTATAGTTGAAGGCAAATACGTTGTTAGAAATGTTTATTTTTGTCAGATTTTTCACAGAATCACAGAATCGTCTAGGTTGGAAGAACCTCCAAGATCACCCAGTCCAACCTCTTACCTAACACTAACAAGTCCTCCACCAAACCGTATCACTAAGCTCAACATCTAAATGTCTCTTAAAGACCTTCAGGGATGGTGACTCAACCACTTCCCTGGGCAGCCTATTTCGATGCCTAACAACCCTTTTGGTAAAGAAGTTCTTCCTAATATCCAAACTAAACCTCCCCTGGCGCAACTTTAGCCCATTCCCCCTCGTCCTGTCACCAGGCACGTGGGAGAATAGACCAACCCCCACCTCTCTACAGCCTCCTTTAAGGTACCTGTAGAGTGCAATAAGATCGCCCCTGAGCCTCCTCTTCTCCAGGCTTAACAATCCCAGCTCCCTCAGCCGCTCCTCGTACGACTTGTTCTCCAGACCCCTCACCAGCTTCGTTGCCCTTCTCTGGACTCTCTCGAGCACCTCGATGTCCTTCTTGTAGCAAGGGGCCCAAAACTGAACACAGTACTCGAGGTGTGGCCTCACCAGAGCCGAGTACAGGGGGACAATCGCTTCCCTAGTCCTGCTGGCCACACTGTTTCTTATGCAAGCCAGGAAGCTGTTGGCCTTCTTGGCCACCTGAGCACACTGCTGGCTCATATTCAGCTGACTATCAACCAATACTCCCAGGTCCTTCTCTGCCAGGCAGCTTTCCAACCACTCACCTCCCATCCTGTAGTGTTGCTTGGGGTTGTTGTGCCCCAGGTGCAGGACCCGGCACTTGGCCTTGTTGAACTTCCTACAGTTGGCCTCAGCCCATCGGTCCAGCCTATCCAGATCCTCCTGCAGAGCCTTCCTGCCCTCGAGCAGATTGACACATGCACCTAACTTGGTGTCGTCTGCAAGCTTACTGAGGGTGCACTCAATCCCCTCATCCAGATCATCGATAAAGATATTGAAGAGGACTGGCCCCAGTACTGAGCCCTGGGGGACTCCACTAGTGACAGACCTCCAACTGGATTTAACTCCATTCACCACGACTCTCTGGGCCCGGCTATCCAGCCAGTTTCTAACCCAACGAAGCGTATGCCAGTCCAAGCCATGAGCAGCCAGTTTTTTGAGGAGAATGCTGTGGGAAATGGTGTCAAAAGCCTTACTGAGGTCAAGGTAGACCACATCCACAGCCTTTCTCTCATCCACTAAGTGTGTCACTTTGTCATAGAAGGAGATCAGGTTTGTCAAGTAGGACCTGCCTTTCATAAACCCATGCTGACTGAGCCTGATCGCCTGGTTACCCTGCAAGTGCCGCGTGATGACATTCAAGATAATCTGCTCCATGAGCTTCCCTGGCACTGAGGTCAAACTAACAGGCCTATAGTTCCCCGGGTCTACCCTCCGGACGTTCTTGTAGATGGGCGTCACATTTGCTAGCCGCCAGTAAACTGGGACCTCCCCTGATAGCCATGACTGCCGATAAATGATGGAAACTGGCGGAGGAGCTGGCCAAGCCGCTTCTCTCAGTACCCTCTGGTAGATCCCATCCGGCCCCATCGACTTGTGTACATCCAAGTGCTTTTAAATTTTTTATTTTTGCTAACACAAAATGTTAACATTTTGTCCCACTATAATCCAGTGGGACTGCTCACATGAATGAATTTATTTGGACATAGCTATTTTCACAGTACTGAGTCTTTTGAAATAACCGAATATCTGAATTGAAAGTCATCATGAGATTCTTTGATGTTATGGATTGATTCTATTCTGCCTCTTCTGTGAAGACTGAATGAAAGCAGAACTTTCAAACTTAAGTCTTATGTGTCTTTTTTGATGGTAGCTGTGGAAATTCAAAATGTAACTGGTTCTTCAGGAATTATCAGGAATTAATGAAAGTTCCTGATGGCACAACTATTATTGAGTGCAGAGCAATTTGTTGTAGTGTGAGTGGAGCAAATAACAATAGCTCTTTACATTTCTCCAATATTGATAATGCATTTGCACCAATTTCATGTGAACTTTTTTCCTCTTTGCCATGGTTTTATTTTTTCCACTGTTGTACCACACAACAATTATTAGTTATATCTTCTGTATCTTTTCAAAATATACAGCAGATTCAAAGCCAGGCAATAATCTGGCATTAGTCAGGAATAACAAAGGGTCATCTTACAGTTGCCAAATGTGTTGATGATCTCAGTCCAACAAGAGATAGAAATCAATCCCTTTTCACAAAATACCTCAGTTTTGACAGATTTTGTACATCATCTCAGAAGAAAGTTTGAAGAGTAAAATGGAATGAAGGCTGTTTCATGTGCTGATTTCTGTTTCTCAGAATTAGGTTTGTGAGAAAAGGTTAGAAAAGGTAGAGGCTGGTATGGCTCAAAATGTACTATATAATCACCTACTATGCAGAGTATCAGTGCAACTGTATGTATAACAGGAATATAATCAATTATCTTTACAGCTATAATCAGTGTAACTTGGTACTAAACTGGAATATTTGAATTAGTAAATATATTGCGAAAACTCCCCATATAGTTAATTTAAATTTTCAGTAGGCGTTAACTCATTGTGGAAATCCCCTACAGATAAATTCAAGCAATTAGGGTATTGTTCAACATTCTCAACAGCTTTTAAGTAACAGAAGAAAACAAGAGAAAAAATGGAGCTTAATTACAAATAGCAGAAAAAGATTTAGCAGTGGTGATATTAATTTTTTCTAGAGGTTGATGACTTAAGTTATAAAAATACAACAGGTCTGAAGATGAAACCAAATTCCAAGATCACATATGATCAATACATTTAATTCAAAATTATCTTTTCCTCTTAAGGAAGAAAGCTCCATTACTGCTGCTGGGCATGGGTATGTGTCTCAGAAGAATATGACTCGGTTTCAAAATTTCTTGCATCAAATCTTGATTTATGAATGAAAAATTACTAAGACATATTTACTAATAATTTTGGGGTTGTGTACCACCAAAAAAGTGGGAGGGAGAGTGGAGCAAGCTTTCATTAATGCCTTGAACCCTCTAGATGAATTTTTATGCTGTTACTAATTGTTACTATTCAGTTGCTTCCTGTTCCACTTAAGACAGTGTTGAGTAATGTGAGAATGAGAAAACAGTACTGCAGAATTTAAGTGGGAGAAGAAAAAGATACACATCTCAAAAAAAATATAAATCCATTGTGTTTTGTAATTTCAAAGGTTCAATTAAGTAACTGCAATAGTAAAGCATGATTTTTTCCAATTCAAGCTTCTAAGCCAAAGCAGTTACTGGAGGAGGTAGTAAGAATTCCCTTTCTAAGAGCCACAGCATTTCCTAGTTTTGTAAAGTTAATGTTTTTGTCTGTCATTGCGCATATAACAGAAAAGGAAGTGTGAGCCAAGTAAATGAGTGAAGATGGAATTAAGAAAGACCTGTAAGTACTTTGGAGTTCCAAATCCACATCATTGCTATTCAGCATAAATTAAAATACTCAGAGGTTAGTATTTACAATACATGATCCAGAGCCAAAGCAATCAACAGGAGACTGTGGTATAAGCTAACAATTCATTACTTTTTACTTCTTTCCTACATTTAGTTCAGGAACAATCTGAGAATAATGAATGTAAATGAATATAAAATGTTTTCTTATGGGGTTGGAGTTCAAAGAGAAAATAGAGCATAAATGACTGAATATAAACAGACACCTCAAAATCTTGTTGAGAAACTTAAGGGACTTCTACTTCATAGCTGCAATTGATGAAACCTGCAGAAGTTTTACCAATGGTGTGCAAAAAGGCATGGGTGCCATGAACTGGCTTGAAAATTGAGCATACGCAGCCTGAAGAATTCAAACCATTTTTGAGGATAGATTGTGTGGTAGTTTTTAGGTATCATCAGTTGTTTATGGATCACTTAGTTCCATGATACAGAGTCCTTTTATCTTTAAAATTCTATTTTTTCAGTCTCATCTTCAATCTTCTTTTAGATGATCTTTATCTAAAAAGAAATAGAGGACAAAAATGGAATTATCTTATATAAGAGATGGTCCTCATACAGGTTTTAGTGGAATTTGAGCTACTTAAGCCTTGTGCTGAGATTGATTCATGGGGTAAATTTCATACTTTGTGAATGATCTTTACTAACTGTGATTATTTTGCATTTACTTGACTAAGTATATGAGAAAACACTTCTATTGTGACTATGTGAATAAGTGCACATTTTAATACCTGTAATTATGCACCCATGTGATTTTAAAGTTCTGTCCTCTTGAAGATTGCTTCCAGTTAAACTTATAAATGCATAAATCTTTGTAGAGAAAAAATCCAAGAAGAATTTGTGTGTTTCTCCACAAAACTTGACTGGGAATCAGAGTGGAATTCATGGTCCTTTCTTAGTAGCATTTGTTTATTACTTGCTTTGATTTCTTCCAACATTTAAAACACTTATGTGCTGCTACAAACAATTATATACTTTTGTGGTTCTCAAGTCATATGATGTATACATTCTGACGATCTATCGAAAAGAAAAGGAAACAGTGGTTTTCTGTGCTCAGAGAATACATGTGACATCTGGGAGGCAGAGTTCAAAGGATTAAGGTGTGGAGAACCAAAGCTAGCGTAAGGGAGACATCACTGTTTTATTCATTTCTTTGTAATGCAACAGTGCAAACCAGAAAAGTAAGCAAGCAATTTTTATTTAAGCAATAAGTAAGCAATTTTTATTTTTAAAGAAGATTAAATGTTGTTTTTACCATGGATTTGTCCTTGCTACCTACTTCGTTGCTGATTTTTCTTTTAATCTTTTTTACATTTGCTTTCCTGTGGAATCTAATCAATCTGAAGTTCATCTCAGGAGACAGATTCAAAAGCTTGAGTTTTGTGTCCATTTTTGATGGTCTGAGTGGTAATCCAATTAGATTTCTGTTTATTCTTAATGAATTTAAGCCTTATCAATATTACAACTGCTGAATAAATATCTTGAGGTATCTACCAGTTAGATTGACCATTTTTAGCTCTTATATTTTATATACCTGTGTCTATATGATGGAGTTCAAATAGAACATTTCAGTTAACTCTGAACAATTCAGTTAATTTCAGATTGATTGAAATATATTTTTCTGAGCATGCTATGCTGTTATCTTTGTCTTTGCAGGGCCGCCTTTTTTGCTTGGCAAAGTAGACATCATTGCTTCCCTGGTTCCAAAGATGACGGAGTTTCTGCACTTCGTAAAGAATTTCTCAAGTTTGCGTTGCATGTCTTCTGAAAAAAAGTTCCTCAAGGACTAGAGCTCAACAGTAAGCTGTAATTAGAGATATAAATAAGTAATTTTTGTAGTATTTGACCTAATGGTACCCTTACTAATATGATGTGTAAGTCAGATTTAATTTGATTGAGTTGATGGGGTTAAATAGTGATCTCACCTTGAAAATGGCCTAAGTTACTATACCACTCAGGGAGAAAAAGGATATATTTTGACTGATAATCTAAACCCATATCTTATACATTTATTTTCCTATGTCTCTTGTAATGAAGCACTGTATCACAAACACTAGTCTAACATCACTGAAAGGGTAATTAATTTATAGCTAGAAAACACAACAAAATAAATTTGTGACCACTATGTAAATTGCATTTCTTTGATGTGGATATGAAAGTAAATTCAGCATCACTGTAATAAAAACTTTTTTTTAAAACAAAATAACATATTGCTTAGGCTTCATAATTAAAAATACAAATGTAAATTACTCCATTCAATATGTTGGCTTTAAGGACTATACATATCTGTGTAGATAGCCACTATCTATTTTTCCAAATTAATCTGTGATATAGAACTTTTCTGCAATGGCTACAAACCTAGCTCATTTGTCACAAAAGTGCTTGCCATTGCATTTTTTTAACATGCTACAAAGATGAACAGCTACATGATCTTAAATAGATCAAAGAAAACTTCATTTAATATGCCTTATGAAGATAGAAGGAAAACCATGGAAACATATGTATGTATGTACACATGTATATATATAGGTGAGAAGGAGAGTTGTTTTATTGGACAAGTGAACATTTTTCCATAGCAGAAAACTTCAGGTAGTATTTATCTATGTATAGAAACACTTCTTTCCAAAAGATCAATCTAGTACATCTTTACTATAGTAGGACCCAAATCTGGAGTGATAGGAACTTTGTGAGCACATTTGTCTTTCCCTGAGGATAAAATTCTCTTTAAATCCAAAAGGTTTCTGTGTTTCTTTTACTCTGAATGCACTGAAGATTCATGTTGCTGCTAAAGGTACCATATAAGACCAAAGTCTTTTTCACAGTTATTGATGAAAAAACAGGTCTTTTGTTGTCCTTCTACTCAAAGTCTGAGTCTTCATTGCACTGGCAGGAATTTTAGGGCTGATGATGCTTTGTCTTGCATGTGCGCTTTACTCCTCACTGTAACTGTGTTCATGCATGTTTTTACCCTTATTTGTTTCATTGAGATTTTGCTCCTGAATAATAATTAATTTTTTTTTTTTGAAATACAATTCATGGCTAATCCTGAAGATTTAATCTTGGCAAAAAAAAAAAAACCACCAACAACAACAAAACACACAACAACAACAATAAAAACCCTTGATGGAATATCTTAAGAATACTTCTTGCCCTAGGATTGCACAATATTGGTTGCTGATGATGGTAAATGTAGTGGTAGCTTAGTGGTAGCTTAAGATCAAGACACAAGGAGGTAGGCATCAAATGAATTTGAGAAAAAGTGGTACTTAATCAGCTAGTTATCATTAGCAACACATTCATGTAATGACAAGCTGCTTCTCGTTCATGTATTTTCTTTGAATTGCTATATGATTATGTACTTTGAAAGCAAAAAATCAGAAATTGTGGAAAGTGAAACTAATTCCCAGCATCTCTTAGAATTCCAATGAAACCCTGCCTGTAGTGCTACAAACTCATCTCTTAGTGAAGTGGAATTGCATGTGCCATTTTGGTTTGTTTTACAAAGCTATAACTGTTAAGCTGGTGTTTGGACCATGCTGGAAGAAAAATGAGTGTTACGAAAAAAATTACATACATAGTAAATGCTCTTTTTTCAGCCTATTTTTAGGCCATGTCATTGAAAATAAATATCTGCTTTCTTCTAAAAATTAAAATGTACACAAACAGAGAACTTAAGTGAATAGGTAGGGTGTTGCAAACTCAAGAAACTTGCTCCCCACAGGAATGCTCTCTGTTGGATTTCCCTCAACAGACTTCATAATGTCTGAATACAGACACAAAGATGAAGGTACCATTTGGCTAAAGTGAGGTTTGAACTCGACAAACCATTTGCTACTTGAGTCATAAATGATGAGCTGTATTTACACAATCTGCAATTAGTTCCAAATTATTCATTAAGCAAGGTTAAGAGAGCAGTGAAATGTTTAAATCACATACCATCTGCTTGTCTGCCAGATCTGATTCATGTAGTACACATGGGAGAACTGGGATTTAGACCACCAGTCTTTACTTCCCACACTGGGAGAGAGAAAATATGGCTCCTTGTATTTTTAAAACAGCGTTAAACAGTTTGTCCATTTCAGCCTGAAAGGAAACCAAAGAAAGTCATTTTGAAAGGTAGCCAGACAGCTCCTGCTGATATACTTCAGAGGTGAATGGATGTTTGAACAGTGCAATGGTCTGACAAAACCCTTGTGGCTTGCACTGCAGCCTGCTTACTCTGTGCCCCGGATGGTTTCTTTATGTCGTGTGTTGTGTGTTCCCTCCCATTGTCCTTTGGCTGGTTTATGCTATATTGAATTACCCTGTATAGGGCACGTTACAAACATATATAAAATTGCTTCATCTGCGATCCTTGAAAGCCAATACCTAGAGGTTGTGAAGAGGCTGAAGTATTTCCCCGAATTTGTCCTTTCATTTAGGCTTTAAAGACCTTCATAGCTCTGTTTGCTCTTTATTTCATAGAAACTTTTCAGTGTGTTCAGATGTTAGTAGCTTGCTTTTACTGTGCAGTGTTGATCATGGCATGGATGAACATAGCCATTATTTGAACCTGGGTAACCCTCTGAAGTTTTTGTAGGTGTAGAGAGATGAAGAAAATTTTTACCAAGTGTCTGCAACATTTTTGTGGATCAACTGAATCCTAGAAATCCGGTAGCTAGAGATAGGAAGGTTATAAACTAAGGAGAATATTTAATCTCATTTTACTATGTCCTCACAATCCTAAACTAACATTGGGTTAGAGTCCAAGTCCTAATCATGTTCCCATAGTACATTATGCTTCCTGTGTAACCTCAGAAAGCCACTTATCTTATAGTAGGAAAATTTAGTTAAAGAAAAGTTGAGGTTCAATGGGTTATTTTAACCTCTGAGGAATGTTGTAAAGACAACTACTTATAGATTCTTAAAATGATAACAGATTACAGCAGTGGTTGCCATATAAATAATTGAGTTGCCCTACAAACACAATACCATCAAAGTCTTTCAATGCCTACAGTTCTTGAGTTCAAAGTGACTATCTTTTCATTCTCAATGGGAAAATTATTAAACTTCATTATCTCAAGCCTCCTATTATAGGTGCTTGCCTTGCCAGCATACTGTGAGAGGTAATGAGTAGTTTTGTATTTTGTGTACAAAAAGTACATGCTCACTTACTAAGTTTGTATGTTTGCCCTAACTGCATTTCAGCTGCAAGAAGTGGCTTCATCAAGCAAATAATGCAAATTGAGTAGGAAGAAAGTGAGTAAGAGAAATAAAGGGGAGGGTATATCTGTATATCACAAAGACACAGCTGAAAGTCTACCATGAATACAAAGAACTTCAGTTTCATAACATCCTAAAGCAAACTTCCAGATGAATTAACTAAAATAAACAGATACCAGTATGATACATGACTGCATTTTTAAAACTCAGTTCTTAAGAGATATCAGTAGGAAGCCTTTATGATGAAAAGCTAATCTGATCCTGAAAAAACGCCTCAAGTAGCTGTAATTTAGGGGCTGTTTTGTTAGTCTGGCTTCCTGTCTAGAACCTGAGGCCACTTAATAAAACCACTTTAATTCCTAGATATTACGTTATTCCAAACTTGTTGAATTTATATGCTGCTCTGCCAAATATCTGGATAGACATTTATATATCTATTTACATGTATGAAAGCACAGTATTCTAGGTAATCAAAAAAATAGTGAAGCAGGATTTCTATAATAATCATGTTACAAAATACTTTTCCTTTTAAAACATGTTCTGTTTTGGTGAGTCTTGCATTTGTGATTTGCTACAAATCCTTCTGCTAACAATGGAAATTTAGGTGATGCGAGGACTTCAGAAATGGAACCTAATTCTTATAGCAGCTTTGTAAAATGTAAAATCAGAACAAGAGTGCAGATAATAATTTCCTCAATCAATCCTTCTGTCATTACATGCAGAAGTTAAAATCTCTCCTTCAAACCCATTTCTGTCTGTAATATGCTGCCTCATCTTATAAAGGTCTCATCTTTTAAAAAGTAAAACAAGTAAGCAAAATGTGGCCTAAGCATGATGTTTGAAAGAGAATGTTTGTCTAGTTTTCCTCTAAAGGAGAAAGCTGCTAGTAAGAACAGCACTACACTAGACCTACTGTTTTTGTTGTTGTTGTTTTCTTTTCTTTTTTCTTTTTTTTTTTTTTTGAAAAATAGCAAAACTATTTTAAAACTTTTTTTTCATACTTTATGACAAATGCCATAGTTTCTACTATAGAAAATCCCCCTCAGGATGGTATAAAATGGACAGACTTTCTCTTCACAAAAGCTTTTAAATTATCTTTTCTCTTATCCCCAACTCAAATATCCAACACATGAACAACAAGCTGCAACACGTAGCTTACTTACACAGCAGATAGCAATTTAGTGTGAAGTACCCAACATGCAGAATAAGGGTTTGCTGCTGCTATGCTAAGCTATTTTATTTCATCTAACTCTTCTCTCTGTACTATGCTGTGTCTAACCCTCATTCTTTTAAATGAGCATTTTACTCTGCAATTGTGAATGGGGGATATGAAGCAAAGAATTCCGGAGATACCAGTGTTCATATTGTTGCAACAATTATCCTTGAATGAGTTGGTTTCAAGTAACGTGTGCTTTTTGTAGCTCTAGCTAAGTTATAATGTTGCCTTATGATTGTGCTTGTGTTGATTATAATTGGATTGCCAATTGCTGCCAGGTTGTACTAAGTGCATCACTAAAAAACAAATTTCTGCTAATTTATTCTCATACTTGGCTCAGACTCAACATTTCTGATGATTTCTTCTTTTTGCAGTCACATTTGGCCCAAACAGGGTTTCAAATGTAATGCATACGGAGTCGTCCATAATGAATTCCTTCCTCCCCATAGAATTTCAGAATACACCACCTCTGGAAAAACTATTCTCTCTCTTTTTTGCATCAGGTTCTTTTCCACACTCAAACTATATTTTCGTTTCATATGTTCTTGACCACAGTCAGAATTTATTTCTGCGATATCTTGATCTATACTTTCTTTTAAAAGATTTACCACATCATAGCTCTGCTTCTCTCGCTGCTTGTTACTCATCAGTAAATGCTGTAGGGTCGGTCGTGTGACATTTCCTCCAAGACTTTCTCTAATACTGCATCTTGTTCTTTTAAAACTGAACAAGAAATACTCTCTCAGGGAATGTGGTTTTTTTGGTCCTTATTTTACTCTCAGGTCGTGTCTAGGAGCATACATCATTTTATGATCTCTGTGGTTAGAATGTAGCTGTCAATTAGATAGTCTCATAAATAGAAAGTGAACTAGAAGAGGATAACATAGCCACAAGCTAGAAGAGGGAAACAAAACACCAGAAGTATCACTGTGCATACAATGTGGTAGGGGCTGAAACTGAAAAACATCTACTTCAATGTACAAAACACTGCATATTAAAACTTGTAGGGACAACTAACATATTTTATTAGATCATGGGATGGCCGGAAAAGTACACAGAGGTGCACAAATTCTTACACAGGCATGTGCTTTTGAAAACTTCATTTTTTTTCCAGGTATGGTCCAATTATTTCATCCAGTACTCCCTCACCATTATGTCTTGACTTAAATCTTGACTACCATACAAATGCTATGGCAGACAGCACTACAACAGCTGTTGGCATGTGAGAAATTTCCACTAATATTTGGAATCATAAATGAATTTCAGCCAAGAGATTTGGAGGAAAAATCAAGAGCTATAATGCAGTTTCTCAGGAAAAGGCTTGAAGTTTTGGCATATTTTCACTGTGGCATTTCAGTCTTTTGTTTTAGTCTGTACAGCTGAATTTTTCTTGCTTGTGACATACTGCTCGGTGCAGTATAAGTAGATGTTTCAAAATATAATAAATCTCATGAGTATCCTTTGGATGAGGATGGACTTTATCAGCTGAAGGTTTCAACTGTCTTCATCTGCTTTTGTTAGCTACAAGTAGATGCTTCCATAATATTTTTTTCGTCAAATTTCATTGGAAAGTCAAAGGAATGTAAAACAATATCTTAAGACTTACCCTATATGAGTTCACCATAAACACTTGGGAAAAAATGGAAAATTGATTTGGTGGTGTTGTTTGCTTGAATGTAATACTTGACTATTGTACTGCTTAGTTAAGCTACTTAAAAACTTAAAAGTAATCATGTGATAGAGGGTAGTAACAACCCTGATAGTTGAGTAAAACAGTTGTTAAATGCTACCTGTGCTTGACATTACCTGTCAATTCAGTGCAAAAATAAAGCTATTAAAGAGGCCATAGGAATAAAACTTAGGAATTCCAGTGTTACCCTCATATCAAATGAGGCTTAAAAACCATGGGTATGGGTAATATGAAATGAAGATTTACCATTAAAAAAATTGGCATGAATTATAGCATTATAAAAAGTTTCATCAGGAAGCTGACCTGAAGGGACAAAGAACACTATAGCCAAGGAAGAATTTGAGGACAATTTCAGGGCTCTGAATTACAGGTAAGAGTGGGAAGAACCAACCATTCCGTGATGTGTATCCTTAGAGAAGTGCATCTTGCCAGAGAGATGAAAGGGGATTTTAATTATGGGAAATGGGCAGTAGGCAGAATAGGTTTAATTGCTGATTATTTTAGAGAAGAAAAAAAAAAAGCTTACTAAAAGAACTGTATAATTATGCAAAAAAGGAACCTGTTTGATTACTGATAAGGAGAAAAAAAATGCGCATGTTTTTCTAAAGTGAGGTTATTTTTTTATTTTTTTTTCTCCGAGGATTTTCTGATATTTGCCATTAGCAAAACAGGCCTTCTATATTTGCATTCACCACCTTATTTGGAAGATGTTTCTTAATGCTGCCATTTGGACTATGTTGGTCATTGTTTTTATCATGAAGTTCACAGATACAATGAATGTATTTTTAAAGATTTTTCGTTGAGTAGACTACAGCCTGCTGGTAGAACCTCTCAGTTCTGCAGGAGTGTTCAGGTGTAGTGCCCCTGAGAATTGTTCAGACTTTTTGGTAACGTAAAACGTGAGAATTAGTATTTTTTTTAATTGTTTTTATGTGTTAATGTAGGATATATTGTTTTTCATGTTTTTGTTTCTTTGTGCTGCCCCAGAAAAACATTTGGAAAAAAGTGGTAAATGTACAACGAGCTAATACTTGAAAATGAGGTAGTCTGCTGAAAATCAGGCACATTTTAGAAGTAGGAACATGTCTTTTCAAAAGAAGTGAGAAAGATCATGGTTTAATGTCAATGGGAAAGATTTTAATAAATACTAGTTTCCTAGCAAAAGTTGCAGAAGACAGAAGATTGCAGCTGAATGACAGCATATCATGATGCTAAATATAAAATACTAAGTAGTTATCTTTGTCCTGGCATCTCTCTGAATTTTCAAAACATTTTTTTTCTTAAAGGATTAACATTTCTTCCATCAAAACAGCAAGGCGAAGTAAGAGTCAGAATTTTGAATTTAATACAAGACTGTAACAAAAAAACCTGCTGGAACAAAAAGCCATCAAATGTCATTTTGTAAGTTATGGCCCAGTGGAAACTGAACTGCTTTGCACTTGTGCAAATAATGCTAATATGACAGGAAATGGAAATGCATGATAATAATTTGTTACATAGAGCTCTGCAAAAATAATTATAGACAAATTCCTATTCTCTGAGAAAGAAGAAAAGAAAGATACCGAGTTCCATAGGTGTTTTGAGTTAGTTGCAGCACAGTTAAGCAAAGACTATCAGGATCTGCCAAAGTAAAAGAGGTATTAGTTCCACAAAATTAATCGCTTCTTTTCATAAAGAAGATACGTTTGTTTATCTTGTTGAATCACAGTCCTAGTGCAATATGTAGAAAATGCTAAAATACCACAAACACACTGTGTAAATCTCAGTAAAATGAATTAAAGGATGGCATAAATACCTTTTAAAGGTTAACTTTCTTGTCACCTGTAAACAAAAAAACAGACTATTTATGTGTATAGTGGGTCTTTAGTTTGTCATCATCTAAATTGCTGTAGTCAGAATATAATTGCTACTCTATGAACTTTGCAATTATCTACTTTGTTCATTGGGGTAATTTAAGAAGGAAAGCTGATAGGAAAACCAATTATGATTTCCCTAGATAATGGACATTTTTATACCAGATTTTTTTCTACTAGTTTGACCTAGTGCATTGTTAATATAAAGAAAGTTCCAGAACTGCTTAAAAAAACTTATCTGTCAGGCATTTGCTCAAACGTAAAACAACATTCATTTAGAACTCCCACTCTGCTGAACTGAGGCTTTATAAATTGCCCATAAAGCTAGTAGTTGCTCATTTATCTGTCTTCCTGGATAAAGATAGGTAATGGACTCTTGCATATAGAAGCAAAAAGAAAACTCTTTTCTTTATTTGTGGTTAAAGCAAGGGATTGTTTTGACTGCATTCAGAGAAAGCTATTATCAGGATCTACTCACTTTCTGATCATTAGAATGCTAATTCCTACCTTCAGATATTCGAGGTTTATACTGGACTACCTTTAGCTTGATGTTCAGCTAACCCTTGTTTTCCCCTTTACCATTGCCAGCAAGAGCAGTATGCAAACTAAGAATTTAAGATATACAAATTATCTCTGTGAAACATTTATGTTTTGTTTTTAAACCACAGTTGGAATTCATGCCATATGTGGGGAGGGGGCTGGGGGAGAGGCAAAGATTAAGGCAAGATCCTATATCTTTTCGAGAAATGTTTTTGCTCCCACAGGTGATTCACATACCATGTTCTGTCATTTAGTAATTCCACGGATGCACAAAGGAAACCATCAGAGAACTGTGAGCTGGGTGATTTATGCCCCTGCATGTGTGTATCTGTATACCAGCACATACACAGACACCAGAAAAGTATCAATTCCACTTGGCAAAAGAGTGGGAGGTGTGTTAGACTTCTCTTGAATTGGCTGAAATTTTTTGTATGTTTATACCGAAGAGGTCTGAGTATAGATTTCAGCTCCAGATATAATGAACACAGATTTAGATTTTTCAGACCCCTTTGTCTGGAGTGCATTTAAGGCTGTTTTATGTAATCAAACCACATTGTCAGAACAAATATTGTAGTTCATTTTTACACTTTTCATTTTAAAATTCTTGACAGTGGTTAAATTGGTAAACTTCATGGTTTTGATAAATATTTGTATTAAGAAATAATGTATATCTGTGCATTTGAAACTGAAATGTAAAGGAACCTTGAAGTTCAAGCCAAACTTGCTGCTAAGATTCATTTCTCTCCTTGATAATCTGTAAAAGAAATTTTGCTTAAAATTGGGCTTGACCTTGCTGAACTGGATGAATCCAAGCTATTTTTGAGGACACATGGTTGGCGTTTGGAATTTTTAATTGCCAATACATACAACTGTAAAGCAATCTTGGTGTTTTAAGGAGAACATCTAAAGCAAGTTAAAATTGGGAGTGAGGTGAACATTGTGTTGGTGTTGTGTGTTCTGTCCTGGGTATGAGTGCTCAAGACTTTTTCATCATGACTAATACGTTTACCACAGAGGTATAGTCTAATCTGATTCATGTTTCTTTCTAAATGGGATACCCTGTGAAAGGATCACATTTCCAAATCCATATCTCTTCAGTTTGTTCGATTTCTGTGTGTGTACCTCAAAAAAAACCACCCTAATTTTGTGCAGTCTGATGGATGTTAGAATAAAAGATCTTGGCAAAAGGGATGTATGGTGTGCTTTGTCCATCTGATTCATGCATGCCTTTCAAAAAAGTAGTTACTATGTCAAGTCTGGTTGTGACAGACACAAGTTAGATACCACAGGTTTAACAATCACCAAAACTGCAGGTATCTCTGTATAGTCTTTATTTATAACCGATATGTATTTTAACTTACAGCTTTGAACAAGACATACCAATGAACTTCATTAGTTTTTCAGTCTGAAGCCTGCATATGTGGTGATAATCAGCAAGATTAACTGGAGCCCTCACATTAAATATATCTGTGTTAAAGTAAATACTTTAATGTATATGAGTTAACTCCTGAGAAAGTGATCTCATTCAGGAATAAAGTAGCTCTAGTTGGCTTACTTATTTCAGTACAAGCACTAGTCACAGCATCTTTAAGTTCACTTCTCTTACCCAAGTGCTAGCTGAGTTTTACAAACATATTAGTCTCTGTAGGACTCATGAAGTAATCACAGAACCTTCTCACCTTCCAGGTCAGAAGAGAGACATAAAAGGACAGCAGTGACCAGAAATGTAGCTTGTTGCTTTTCATGTGGTTTGGCTGTGGTTAAAGAGAGAAACTTGGTTTCTAGAGTACCTTCATCAGCACTAAATTCATTCTCTGTTTTATGGCAAGTGTCTGAGGAAACTCATCATTCTTCCCTTTCTTTCAGGAAAGGAAAAAATATAAAATGTTATTTTCTACAATTCTCGTAGAACATCTGAAGGCAGCTGCCTAAAGTGTGCATGGCAGAGAGGAGGTCAAACCTTTTGCAGTAAAAGTTGCAGTGTACTAGATTTTTATACATTATTTCTCTTGGCTTTTAACTTATTATAACTGCTTATGAACGTTGCTGAACATGAGTTTGCCTTGTAAAGATCATTTTAATCAGAAGGTAGCCTATTCCTGTAACAGCTATCTATTTATTTTATAACTATAATTATCTGAAATTATTTTACCTAAGAGAATGCATATTCAACAGATTAGAAAGACAATGGTACGGTAACAGCCAGCACACCATATATGTGTATTTTTGGAGGGGAAATAGCTTCAGTCTAGCTTCAAGTTGTTATCTTTACTTGCAGAGAGAAGCTGTTATATTGTTAGCCCGGCGGCTGTGTGCAATATTCATTGATAATTCATTTCATACTATGTTTAGATATTGGTGCAGACAAATATGATTAATGTTCAGGGCACAGTTAGCGCAGAGTATGTTTTTGCAACAGACACAAATAATCCCTTGAGTGAGATACTACTATATTCACATGGAGAATGTTGTTAAGCTCTGAGTCTAGTTAGGTAATCTAAGAGTCTGGGTAGATTAGGCCCTTTCAGTTACCAGAGAGGGATTTATAGCCCATTTTGAGGTCAGAAACCTTGCTGATTTCTTCAGCAGTAGGCCTTTTTGCCAATAAGGTTGGAGAATTATGTTGACAAAATGAGAATCCATTTACAACTTGATTCCTAGTGGATTTGCATGAGGGATAGGTGTCTAATAGCTTTATGTGCTGGTTATACAGATCCACATGGGGAATATAAACTAGTCCTTACTTCAATTATATACTTAGCCTTGTATCCCACAGAGCAAGTTATCTACTGGTTATTAAAGGTTCTAGTCCCAACTAATTTACTAAACAGAACTAATTCTGAACAATTCAGTGAGGCTTTTGACTTCAATATAGGAAAGAAATTAATCTGTGTTAGATTGAAAGGCTCTGGGCTACCTGGGCCTTAGAACCACTTACTTAACTCTCAGAATTTAGCAACACACTCATTAAGACTTTTGATCCTAGGCTTCCATGCTCAGTTTAACATTTGCATTAGAATTGGCACATCCTAATTTCTGACACAGAACTTTGACACAGGTAACGTGGCAATTTTTAAAAAGAGCTAAGCTTAATTCAGTTTTCAGGATTGCATGAAATATAATTGTGTTCATAAAGTACAACTGGTATAATTTTTGGTCTCTGTGTGAAAACTCCTTTCTCTATTTGTATTCAACAATAGTTAATCAATGCCCAGAGACACCTAATAATAACATGACAAGTGTTAACATGTTTATACACAGGTATGAGGAAATCTGCTATAGTAAGCTGCAGCTGAATAAAAAAAGGTTGCTCAAAGTTTAGGGTTTGATAGAGAGTTTTTTACTGTCCTGAGATAGGAATAGGATAGAAATGAGCTGACTAACTGGGATTTCTCAGGATTTGCTCTATTCCATGGGTACAAATTAAGATCAGCTCTGCGCAGCTCATATATGATGTGTATATGCAGCCTACTTATTTGGACTGCAAGGATAAGGTGTCGCTTTTGGGACATCTGTGTTGGGCTGTACTAATGAGACTGAAACAATTTTATCTCACAGCTTTACCTACCCTGATGCATACAAGGAGAAAGGTTGCTTCTGGCTGCAATTCCTTCCCTCACTTGTGACAACTTCTCCTGAACATGAGGAGAAACACTGGTAGGACAGCATGTAATTTCCAGAACAATATTTCCTGTTTTATCTGAAGAAAAGACAAGAAGGCAGATGATTCATTCAACAGGTTAGATCTGATGTAGAGAGTATATAAGTTTATTATGTTAATTGTACCTTGGTGCTCCCTAAGCATTATTGTAAATGATCCTTAATGTCTTGAAATGCAGGTGTCTTTCAAAGGGGTCATTCCCAAAGTATTTATAGTACATATATATACACACCACAGTATTATAAACAATTTTTATATTGCCTTCATGATACATATTTTAATTTATTGATTCCTTGCTAATCCCAGATTTCCACCCAGACCAATTTCCTTCTCAGCTGCAACCCTCTAGAAAGGATATTTCCATTCTGGAAAGGTCTTCCTTGGTAAATATCATACTGACAACAACAACAAAAATATACATTTATCTCACACCAAAATAAAGTCTGTCGTAAGAATCCTTCTACATGGCTTGCTGGTTCAAAATTAGCCACAAGAATAGTTACCTTGCTTGGCAATCTTGAGATTTTATTTTTCTCCAACTTTGTATGGCAATAACCATTGTTGTACCCTGCCAAGGTCAGTTAATTCTGCCCATTTGATCAAGCTGGGAACGCTTTTTTCTGTGTTAACTTTGTGCTTAATACACATGTGAGATCAGACAACAATATATCTGAAATAAACAAGTTTAAAGAACTTACTTATTTGGGAATAGTTTGTTTTATGATCTTTCACTTGCGTATCTGTATACGGAGCATATAAAACTTCTAGGCTTCTAGCTCCCACATTAATCTGATCTTGAAGTCCTTAGGAATAAGGTTGAATAGTTTCTCATTTTTGTCAATGTAATTCTCCTAGTTAAAATTGCTTATGTTTTTTCTGATGTGCAAGGCTGGTTAAAAAAAAAGATTGGTTTAAAAAAAAAAAAAATGTAATGCATTCTTCCAGGATTTGAAATGACATGGTCATTTAATTCTGTGAGTTTAATTTATTTCCCTCGTGAGATAATTACAGTAACAGTATCCAAACCTGAGATCCATACTGCTCACTACTGCTTGGCATATGTGTAAGAAGGGGCATTGCCTGCTACAAAATTCTTATACTCTAAATAAACACACATTGTTAGGGAGGGAAAAAAAAAAAAAAGCCGTGGAACTACCCTTGTTACACTGGAAGGGGGGGGTGTCAGCATTGACAGTGATGTGGCTGGTCTCTCCATTCTCAAGCAGTTCCTTATTTAGATGCTTTTCCTCCATTTTTCTTTCTTTTTTTTTTTTTTATATTGTTGATTTGAAGAATCTCCTTGATATGAGTCCCTGTCTGCCCAGAATGAACTGAGAAATATTCAAGTCCAAAAATAAACCATGCATGGTATTTTTAGCATAGTTTCTGAATAGTTCCATACTCTGATGCAAGAAATTATTCTTGAAATATAAACATCATCAGTGTTTTTACTGTTATTCATCCTAAACTCGATGGTAAATAGCAGAGGTTTTGCATACTTTCCTAGGAATGTATAAAAGACTTACTGTTATGTGCAGTGTCAACTTCCTCTGATTAGCCTGTTGCAGTACAAGTAACAAACAGATGTGCTATTCATGTATGTTGTGTATAAGAACTAACTGAAGATAGGCTGTATTTTCTTCTAAGTACCTCATTATGTAGTGCCAGTCATATTCAAAAGAACAGTATTAGAGCCGGATTCTTTGACAAGTGTGTCTTACTGAGTCTGGTTAGTGAAATACGAATAAAATACGAACTCCCTAAAGCAGTACAAACACTGGGAGGGAAAACCTATCTGCAGAGACAGGAGTTCATGGCTACTTTGGTACCTAACAGTCTCCAGTACTGTAATCAACTGCAAACAACAACAGAAATCACAATAACAACAACAAAAAATGTTTCATCACATTTGAAGTGATGCAATAACCATGGTTCTTTCACTTGATTTTCTTTGAGTACCCACTAGTGCAACATTTTACTTGATTTGAAGGGAGTTCCTTATCTTATGGGAAGTTGGCCAAGGTGCCTTGAGAGCCTAATAGAAATAAGAATGAAGCAAGCATAGGGAGGAGCAGAAGAGTAAAAAGGGAAAGCTAAAATGGAAATAGAATAATTCATGGTCTAGAAGTGCGGTAAGTACTGAGCTGTAGTGCAGTCTTATTCTCTGCACAGAACTCTTGATTACAGCAGGAAGATTAGTGTTGGACCGAGGCCAGACTCTGCCAGTGTGAATTGCAGCAATTGGGAGATAGCATAAATTAATATTGGGTATAGCAGCTTAAGTTAGGCTTTTTGAATCTCATCTTTCCTTTGCCTGAAAATGCTATTAAATTGTTGTGTTTTTCTGGTACTGTATACATAGATAAGCAACAATGATGCATATTTCTCCTCCACATCATTGTAAAACAGAACAAATCTGTATGATAGCATACCTTACAGATCCTTTGCTATGCTATGATGTTCTTAGTACAGTACTATTGGAGATAATGACATGTACATATTCTCTCTTTGTTCTACCAATAATAGTATCCCTTATGAATATAAAGGAACAGAGATAATGTAGTATCTTTTTAAAAAAAATCTTTGAATACTATGAAAATATAAAGCTGAATGAAATGACTCACAGTATTCATTTGTAAATATGTGAAGCTTGTTTTTAGCTGTTAAATAAGTTAAAGAAAAATTGGATCTGATAAGACTTGCGATTTTGATTGAATTGCATGTAGTTATGTCATCCCTAGCACATTAGAATGGACTTTAAAAAAAGGTACAAAAAAGCTCTTCTGTTTCTCACATTATCTCTGCTGTGTGTGCATTATGCGTGCATCCCATCACACATCATTTTTTATTCCTCTTTGCTCAAGAATATACTGTAGTTATTAAAAAAAGAGAATAATGATTAAAAAATGGCATACCAAAGTGACTGATCTATTCCAACTTGTCTTTATACTGAGATAGCCACTGAAATTTTCAGTTTAACAGTGGTATGAGATAATAACTAGAAAATAGAACAGAATAGAGTAGTTTAGCTGGAAGGGACCTTCAAAGACCATCTAGTCCAATGGCCTGACCACTTCAGGGCTAACCAAAAATTCAAGCATATTATTGAGGGCATTGTCCAAATGCCTCTTGAACACTGACCTGTATGGAGCATCAACCACCTCACTAGGAAGCCTATTCCAGGTTTTGACCACCCTAACAGTAAAGAATTTTTTACTAATGTCCAATCTGAACTTTGTGCAGCTTTGAACTTTGTGTAGCTTTGTGCCTTTCCTGTGCATCATGTCACTGGTTACCAGAGAGGTTACCAGGGCACCTTCTTCTCTGCTTCCCCTCCTCAGGGAGTTGCAGAGAACAGTGAGGTCACCTCTTGGCTTCTTCATCTCCAGAATGGACAACCCAAGTGTTCTCAGCCTCTCCTCACGGGTCATGCCTTCCAGCCCTTGTGCCAGCTTTGCTGCCTTCCTCTGGATGCTTTCAGTTTCCGTTTTTATATTGTGGAGCCCAGAACTGCACACAATATTGGAGGTGAGGCTGCACAAATGTTAAATGCAGCAGGAAGATCACCTCTTTTAACCGTCTGGCTATGCTGTGCTTAATGCACCCCAAAGTGCAGTTTGCCTTCCTGGCAGCCAGGGCACGCTGCTGGCTCCTGCTGAGCCTGCTGGCACCAGCACCCCCCGCACCCTTTCTGCAGGGCTGCTCTCCAGCCTCTCAGCTCCCAGTCTGTGCCTACTGCAAGGCCTCTTGTTCCTCCAGAGGGTCAACAGTACCTCCTAGTTTAGTACTGTCAGCAAACTTGCTAAGGATGCATTCAACACCTGCATGCACATCATTAATAAAAAAGTTGAAGAGAACCCGCCCTAGAATTGAGCCCGGAGAAACGTGTCTGAAATGCATCTGAAACTGCAACAAAGGTGAAAGATAGGTTAGTGTTTTCTTTGGTCCAGTCTCTAGAAGTACATCAAAAAGGAATAAAAAAATGTATGTTAAGGTCTTACTGATAGAAAGCAATACAATACTTTAGAGAGAATGAAGTGATTGAATTCTGCAAAATTTTTGCCCCTAGAATTAAGATTTTACTAAAGTAGGAAGATCTCTAGGTGTTTCTAATTGTAAAAACTCTTACCTATGATATCTTTTCTATTTTTATGACATTAGACATGTCCTTGTGACTAAATGATGATAGGGGCTTCATCTCTGTCTTTGGTATACTTTTGTGCCAAATTGCCGAATAATCTGTATGTTGGTATCAGAAGTGAATTAGTAGAGTGTTTTCAAATTGCATCCCGGAGCCTCAAAATTTGAACTGTTCCTGTGATGATGCCAGTTTCTATTTTAACGGAATGTGGGATGAGTTTAGAACACCTAATGTCTTTTGCTGTATATTGACTACAGAATTTGAAGGATTGGGATTTTTGAAAAATTGGTTAGATATAGCTGCCTTTTTTGCATTTCAGTGTTTTTGACCAGACAATTATGAACTTGATGTTTATTTGGTTGATCCTTAAATTTCCCTTTCATAGTCATAGGTCAACCTACTGAAATGAATGGAATGAAGAGTTCGAGTGCTAATTGATGTAGGCAGTAGAGACAGAGGTATCGTGGATAATTTGGGTTGTACCGTGTGGGATCTAAAGAGGCATAGTCACCAGGCTTTCTAGGTTTCACTGGACTGTGGGAAAGGTGTGGACCTGTGCAATGAAAAAATGCCTGACCAGGTGCGAGCACCTTGAGGCAAGTGTCTGGAGTGAGCACTGCTCTTGGTTTGTCCCTGTTATGATCCCATCCTTCTTCAGTTTTTCCTTGTTAAACAGGAGTGCCTACACTTACTCTTCATTGAGATGGCAGAATTGTAGCTGTACCGTCAAATATGGCCAAGCTGCATTTTTATGGTGCCTGCTCACAGAAGGTGGAATCGGTCACAGTTTGGATTTTCCAGGTGGGGAAGGAATAGCCGGTTCTTACACAGCTTGTGGTACAGGCTGAGGGCAGAGGGAGAAAAGATTTGATATCTTTGGCAGAGGTGCTAAAACTCTGTTATTTTAGGTCTCCCCTACCAAATACATGGTGGTATCCTATTCAGGAGCTAGGACCTACTTTTCTGTGCAGATACAGAATTAGGGGTAAAATTTAAATTGGCTTCGTGTGCAAGACCGTGCAGCTGGCAGGCTGCACACAAGCGCGGGAGAGCTGGGCAGGAGCTGTGGGGGTAGCTCTCTCGTGTGCCTGTGCCATTTGAGGGCTTGGGATGAACGAATCAGCAGGACAGAGGTAGGGCCAGCTGTTTGATCTTTCTGGAAAATGTGATTTGCACTTCATTTTTCCACTTTGGAACCACCTTGACAATGTATTTTTCTTCCTTTAAAAAAACAACAAGAACAAAAGACAAAAAGACAAAAACAGAAGCCAGGGCTTGTAGCGTGGCTTTCAGCACCAAGCTCCGCTAGCCACCGTCTGCATTGCTCAGCACCGGCACACGCCTTTCGATAATTAACGGCTGATACACAAAACCGCGAGCCGGGGCGGGGAACGAGCCGGACCGGGCCGGCGGCGCGCAGTGCGGGGAGGCGGCCGCCAGGGGGCGCCGCGGAGCCGGCAGCGGCCCCATAAAGCGGTCGCGGCCCCGGCCCCGGCCCCGGCGGCGCGCAGAGCCGGCGGGCGGCGCCTCCGCCGAGCAACAGGGCTCGCTTCGGCAGCGCCGCTGCGCCTCGGCCGCTGGCCGCCGCGGTTGCTGGCCGCAGCTGTAAAGCGGGGCAGCGGACGCCGTGTGGTAGACAGCCGCTTTCTCCTCTTGTTTTGGGTTTTTTAATTATTGTTATTTTTGGTTTTGGGGGGGGGTTTGGTAAGCGTTGCCACAAAACGGCACAACAAGTGCAAGATGCGGGCGGCTGCTGGCTGAGCAGCTGCTGGCTGGACGTGTCGGGGAGAAACTGCAAGGAGCGACACTCATCCTCCTATCAGTGGAAACAGGCTTGGTACACGGATTATTTAACGTTGATTTACACATCTACAGCAAAAGCTGGGCTCAGAAAGCCTAGTGATCACACTCATCCATTCATTCCTTCTCTCTCACACATACAAACACGCTCACTTCTTTCATTTTTTTTTCCTTTCGGAACAAGACTCTTGCTTGTTGCCTTTATGCAAATGCCTCGGTGAGAAGCGGTGTCTGTAGCTGTGCAGAATGCCCCCAGTTTAAGCTGCCTCCCTGGCTCATTCTTGGCACTCTTGTTGCACCCGGAAAAACGGCAGAAAAATAACTCATCAACCTGTGGTGCTGACTGACCTTACACGCCTGCAGGTGTGGATCAGTTGGCACAGCCCCCTTCTCAGGACCGCTGTCACCAGATCCTTACACTAGCAAGAACAGCATTGCTATTTCTCTGCCTACAAACAGTAAGTATAATACCAATTTAAAGACCTTTTTTTGCATGACATGTAGGTATGATTTAAAAAATAGCATTGTCTTTTAATAGTCCATAGTCACCTTCTATCATATGTTAATAGTTACAGCTATAAATGAGGGTTCTGTTTCAAAGGGGTATGTGCATGTGTATTTTTATGTGCGTTTGCATGTAGATGTTGCTTCAGTGCACCTGCAGTTGTGTTTGACACACCATATCACAGTGTTTTCACTTGAGTGAACACTGTACGTGCCCATTTCCAAATCAAATTCAGTGAGATGTTCATTATGGTTGAAACACAATTCAGTTATAGATTAAAATGTAACATTCTTGTATCTCGTGTTTTTACAAATATATGAAAAGCTCTTTGTATAGATACATTTATTGTAATATTTCATGTAGATATACGTAGGTGTATATATTATGTATGTACTCAAAGATCTGAATGCATTGTGTATTGCAGTAATTTTATTAGTGTTTATATGTATTGGTGTTTCAGAAGCATGCGTTTGTGTATCGATGCAAGTGCTTATATGGGTGGGGATTTTGTAACTCTGTCTATATATATATGACATACCCACCCACATCCCTACCAACAGAGTGGTTCAAAATCTCTGTGCATGTGATGTGGGTGTGTGTGTAATGTAGAAGTGTGAACAGTGTGGGTAGGGGAAGATTAGAATACCGTGGTAATAGATGACACAGTTTCATTTGATCAGTGTGACCTTTTAGGAAAACAATCCAATCTTTTCCCTTTTTGTTTTGTTTATTTTTGTGTGTTTGTGCATGTGCCTCAGGTTAAGTGCTTCTTCTGCATGACCATAACGAAAGGGTGACCCATCCACTCCCTTTTGTCCTATGGGGACCTCAGAGCCAGTTTCTCAGTCTTCATCTCCTTCTCCTCCTCTTCCTCCTCTTACCACTGCTGCTGACGCCCTGGGTGCTGCTCCTAGGTTTGAGATGTTGACAGGCTGAAGAAAGGATTTGCAAAGACCTTCTCACTGTGTAAATAGAGTGATGGCTGGAATTAATTTCAACTCCCCAAGTAATGATAATAAACAATAATAAGATTTCTAGGCCAAAGCATTACCAGGAACAAATTATGAGGGAAGACACTATTTGCATTTGGTTGCGATGATGAACTAAAAACATCTGTGCAGAGCAGGTACCCTTTGATTTGCATGTGTTTTTTCTTCATGAAGGCAGTCATGAATCTGATCAGATCTGTGGTAGCCATGGGAGATAAATGAAAGTAAAGGGACTTAGTGGATGAAAGGACAAGGCTTCAGCTGTTCACTGCTTCAATTTTGAGAGTTTCATCTTTTCTTATTAGCAAAACAGTAGTTTGTGTCAAACATTTTGGACAATAAGAAAATGCAGATCTGTGGTTTTGCAGAACATAGATTCAGCATTATAACTGTATTGCCTTGCTCTGTGTCCAATGCACTGTCCTCCAAATGCAAATGGCTTTGAACTTCCTATATTGAAAGTTAAGTTTGCACTGTAAATAAAAGCTTTTGCATTAAGTGATAAAAAGAAAAACAGTTGCAAAATGGAGGTTGCGATGGTGAGTGCAGATAGCTCTGGGTGCAACAGCCACATGCCCTATGGATATGCGGTCCAAGCTCGGGCCCGAGAGAGAGAGCGGCTGGCACAGTCAAGAGCCGCAGCAGCTGCAGCCGTAGCAGCAGCAACAGCAGCAGTAGAAGCAGGGGCAACAGGTGGAGGTGGACCATATCACCACTACCATCAGGAACAGAGTCGAGGTGCATCCTCTTCTCACGGTGGGAATGCATCACGGAGCAGCCTGCCCAACCGCCAGAGTGGTAAGAGATGGAAGAAAGGGAAAAAGAGGAGTCACCACTTGGGAAGTAGGGAGTGTGGGGCCTCCTTCCCCTGTTCTGAGCTGCTGCCTCTGAGTGGTTCTGAAGAGAGAATACTGAAGGACTTGAGTGAGGAAGAAGAGGAGGATGAAGATGAGGATGAAGATGATGAGGAAGAAGGAAAGCTCTACTACGGTGCTGACTATGGGGAGGATGAGTTCTCATATTCAGACCAGCCACCTGATGATGGTGGAGGCCCTGGGGGTTACAGCTCTGTTCGCTACAGTGAGTATGAGTGTTGTGAGCGTGTGGTAATCAACGTGTCAGGACTGCGGTTTGAAACTCAACTCAAGACATTAGCTCAATTCCCGGAAACGTTGTTGGGTGATCCAGCGAAGCGAGGCAGATACTTTGACCCTCTCAGAAATGAATACTTCTTTGATAGGAACCGGCCAAGCTTTGATGCCATACTGTACTACTACCAGAGTGGTGGTCGGCTGAAGAGGCCAGTCAATGTACCTTTTGACATCTTCACTGAGGAGGTGAAATTCTACCAACTTGGGGAGGAGGCCATGCTCAAGTTTAGGGAGGATGAAGGGTTTGTCAAAGAGGAAGAGGACAAAGCTTTGCCGGAGAATGAGTTTAAGAGGCAGGTCTGGCTACTGTTTGAGTACCCGGAGAGCTCCAGTCCAGCCAGAGGCATTGCCATTGTCTCTGTCTTGGTCATCTTGATCTCCATCGTCATCTTTTGTCTGGAGACTTTGCCAGAGTTCAGAGATGACAAGGAATTCGTGATGTCCCTGAGCTTAGGGAAAGGGCTTTCCAATGAGTCACTTCACCTGGATGCTGGGGAGCACACCATCTTCAATGACCCTTTTTTCATCGTAGAGACAGTATGCATCATTTGGTTCTCCTTTGAGTTTACAGTGCGCTGCTTTGCATGTCCAAGCAAAGCACACTTCTTCAAGAACATCATGAACATCATAGACATTGTCTCCATCTTGCCTTACTTCATTACTCTGGGCACTGACTTGGCACAGGAGCAGGGCAGTAATGGTCAACAGGCCATGTCTTTTGCCATCCTGAGGATCATCCGTCTGGTCAGGGTGTTTCGCATCTTCAAGCTCTCCAGGCACTCCAAGGGTTTGCAGATCCTGGGTCACACACTCAGGGCCAGCATGAGGGAACTCGGCCTCCTCATTTTTTTTCTTTTATTGGAGTAATTTTGTTTTCCAGTGCTGTTTACTTCGCAGAAGCTGATGAGCCTGCCACCCATTTTCAAAGCATCCCAGATGCCTTTTGGTGGGCTGTAGTGACCATGACTACAGTTGGTTATGGGGACATGAAACCCATAACTGTGGGTGGGAAAATTGTTGGGTCCCTGTGTGCCATCGCGGGAGTGTTAACCATTGCTTTACCAGTGCCAGTGATTGTCTCCAATTTTAACTATTTCTACCACAGAGAGACTGAGAATGAAGAACAAACGCAGCTGATGCAAAATGCAGTCAGTTGCCCTTACCTCCCAACAAATTTACTGAAGAAATTTAGAAGTGCATCATCTTCATCCACAGAGGATAAATCAGAATATTTGGAGATGGAAGAAGGAGTTAAAGAATCTCTCTGTGTAAAGGAGAAGAAAAGTCAGGACACAGGGAATAGCAGTGAGTCAGAGAAGAAAAACTGTGTAAATTCAAATTCTGTGGAAACTGATGTGTAATTTTGAACGTTTCCAAATATATTTATGCATTAAAGAGTGCAGTGAAAATAATGAAATATGCAAACAGAAATCCACAGCATACAGTAGTATGCCGTTTAATGGTTAAATACAAATAAAAGGTATTGCTAAACTTGTATAACATATCCAGTAAGTGATATAACTCGAGGAAGGGATTGCTAGATCTGATATAACTTGACTATATTTTTATTAGAATGCAAGTGTTTTGCACATGAGGCTGAAAAATTTATTAAAACCAAGTCAGTTTTAAAGTGGGTGCATGAACTGTCGACATCACTAATAACAGCTCTGTGGTAAAAGTTGGCATTCAGAGGTATTTACTATGTAAGAAGCAATGAAGCTTGGTAGTCATTTATCTATTTATCAGTGCTTTAATAGCAGCTACCATAAATCATTGGATACCATAGTCATTGTTTTTCAAATTTATTGTAAAAAGATACTCTACAGAAGATAGATCTAATTTTTTTTTTCTTGAAATCTATAATGCTTGTTTTTAACTGGAAATTTACTTTGAAAAGGCTGCTGAACCTCCAGAAATTGTTTATTTTTATAACTCTCTTTGGAGGCATTGCAGCATTTGTTGTCTAATAATGGAAGAAATGAAGTAAGAGAATCATTTAACCTGGTCTGACTGCAAAATGACTGGAATGCTTTTTTGCACTACTTTATATGCTGGAGATATATTGAAAGAGACTTCATACTGTGAATGTTTACTAATGTAATAGTTCAATGACAATCATTGGAAGAGTGAATTCTGCATCATATTTTATTGTTTTTTGTTTGTTTGTTTTTATTTTTTATTTTTTCCTTTATGTGATGCTGATGGCAAAACAGCTAACATTACATTAATTCCATACTCTTTTAATTATGAATATCTGTGATCTGGAAAAGGATTGTGAAGTAAAATTTTATAATCAAAATTATTTGAAATCACTCTTTTCTATAGATATTCTCAAGAAATACCAACCTATATCTTATATCTTACATCTTTTTGCCTGGTTAGTTTCACATTGAGAAGCAATGGTACATGCACTTTGTCAGTATTGAAGTAATTCAGCGTATGCGAGGAGAAGGCAAAAATAATAAGATACTCAGTTGTTACAGTACTGACAATTCAAAATTGCCGACTTCTAACATGTTATTGGTGCTGCATTTTTCCCCTTAATTACAGCTTCCACCCATGCGTATTTGAAGCAACATTTAAGATCTAAAATAGGCATTCTGGGATTCAAAATGAACATGTTGGGTCCCATGTAGTCTTAGGGAAAACATCCCATGATTTCTTTTCCGTAATTCTTAGGCCAGCCGTATCTTACTCTGTGTCAAAAACTTCCACTGCCCTTTATAGGAGATTAAGTTAGGTAAGGATTATCTGACCTACAGCACATTCCAGACTCCAGAATGAAATAAGTAAGATATTACTGCATTTAGCATAACTAATAGATTCAGATGTTTTTTTTTTCAGACTCAAAATTGTCTAGGGAAGGCATAATTAAACTGAAGCTGTTTTTGAGGAGGTACTGTGGAACATTCCAAATCATAAAACTTGAACCAAATCAGCATATGCACTTTAAGGGCCGGGACAGCGCATTGTGAGAGAAAATAGGGCTTACCAACACTACTGAATTACAGTAGTTTTGCAATATCCATGTAAAGCTGTGAAGGGGGTTTTGTGGGGAAGAACTAGTTAGTGACTTGCAGTTCTGAAGCAGAAAAGCATCAATATAAACAGTCCAAATTGGGTACCTGTGACGGTATGCATAATCTATCAGATAAGCTTTGTTTGCTGTAAGCAGCATCCAGTGATACAGAACAGAACCAGAGGCACAGGATTTTCCTTAAGCTTTGATTTTTGCCTTCATGGATTTTCTGTGAATCACCTCTTGGAAAACTTTCTCCGCTTGTCTTCTATCACTTCAGAAGGATTAATGAAAAACAAGACACAGAAAAGACTGCATTGTGCTGAGCCCGATTTGAAACTTGTTTGTAAATGTCTGATTCCTATTTTAAAATCATAGAGCAGACTTCACTATGTTTTTAATGTGAAGTGTTAAACAAAGCTCCTTTTTAATATGATAATATTATTTCCAACTATGTTTTGAGTCAAACACCTCAGTAATTTTATGCATAGATGTTTGCCAAAACTAAATACTGCATTTTTTATAGCTCACCTGGGTAAATGTACTAAATGCTTTTTTTTTCTACAGAGGCAATATCAGCAATGAGTGTGAGCATTCTATAAAATCCAGCAAAAATCTGTAAATGAGTGTTTCTTTAACAGCTTTTACAGTTACAAGGTAAGGGGCATAAAGGTTCCCTTGTAAGCTAGTTTGCCAGTAGTTCTGTATAGTACCAGCAACCATATAATACCAGGAATGGACCATAGCAAGAATGTAAAAATAAAAGAAATAACTAGGCAAATAAAGTACATAGAGAAAATAAGTAGTATGGTTTTGTGGTATTAACTGGTTGAAAGGGAAGGTGGATTATAAGAGAGGGAATTTTTGATGTCTAATGGAAATCAATAAGAAAGCTCTTTGAATAACTGCCTGAGTATGTTCACATATTGGACATGGAGCTCAGCATGAGGTATCTGCTTAAGTAGTTACCCAGCTTATCCAGCAAGTCCTGGAGGTGTTCTGCTACCAGTACAAAATCTTTTAATTTAAAGCAAGCATGGTGATGTCTACATTGTGCTGTGATCATAGCAATACCTTACTCTTTGAAAGAAAAGTTCTTACTGGAGGACCTCATAGCAGAGCAACATTCTGGGTGTGTCAGCAGTGCATACTGCAGTACTGTGGAGACATATCCTAAGGTAATAGTGGAGCCTGCTCTGCCTCCTGCAACGTATAAGCCTTTGTACTTGTAACTGTCATTATAAATAATAACTAGTATAGCTTAATGCTAGATTGTACTACCAGTTCGACAGACCATTCTGAATCACAGAAATGCACAGAATTGAGCATTTTGGAATGGAAGCATATACCTTCACTTGGGCTAGCTTTTAATTTAATTATTCATCTACCCATCAGTCCAGGCAGTTGCAAGTCATCTTGAAAATGCCAAAATCCTACCCCTAACATGCTAAAACCCAAAGATCCCAAGTGCTTAGCAAGAGACTGAAATTTCCCTTAAGTATCACTTAGGTTGAAATTGTGTGCTACAGAAACACAGTATTTGAGCCGTTGTGGCTCCAAATTACTACTACTGCTCCTCTCAGAGTTTTTCCAGTGTGACTGGATACAACTATCAGAAAAATAATTTTGTAATCACTTGGGCTTTTACATTTTAAATGACAGTGGTGAAATGCATTCCTGGTGTAACTGACGTGAATGGGAGTTACACTAGGGAATGTTTTAGTTCTAGTAATGTAGTTCAAATTATTTCACATTGACATACATTTCACCTAAAAATAATGCAAAATGAGATATTTTGATATTTCATGTTCACTTGCAGTGGGAAAAAAAATTTGAGAAGCTCCATCTGAATTCATGAAATCACAGCAGATTCCAATTAGATTTCAAATATAGGCTGATAGTTAACTGTCTACTGGCCCTTATTTAAAGAAATTCATAAATCTTTTTATAGCAGTCTTAAGTGCCAAGGCCAGGCACTGAAGGGCAGTGTTTGCCAGCTGAAGAATTGGATTTAATGCATGACTTCAGAGATGCATACCTTTTTCTTTATTATAGTCATCAAGTTGTCTGATGCTTCTCTGATTACTTGAAAATTTCAGCCTGGATTCTGAAATTTATATCGAAAAAAGTGTTATGTCACCCTGCTAGGCAGTTCCTAGCTAAGTGTCTGGTTAAACTTTCTTAGAATGATTCCACAAGAGGCCAATTCCATTTGATGGAGAGTGTAGTTTTTCTTTTTTTTTTTTTTTGTATTTGAAGAAAAATTCTTCTGCTTACATAGTTTTATTGTGCACTGTCCATTTCTGTTACATCCAAGTAGTGTGGAATCATTCTGGGATCTCAAGGGAGTGAGAGAACCCACTGCTGCCATGATTACATCTAATTCACGACAACAATGTTCTTGGCGTCTAGGGATACTAATGGCTATTATGAACTTCTTGTGGTCATGAGATTTGAGTATGGTTTCAGTCAGCAAAACTATTGAACTAGCTTTGGAACGTGAAAATGATTGTTTTGCATAATACTGGTGTTCAAAGAGTTTGCAATCAGGTCATAATCTTGAATGAAAAATTATCTTGTTACTGCTGACATGGAAAGTTCCTGTCAAGTATGCTTTCAGGAGTTGAAAGTCACTTGACTTGGGATATGAGAAATCAGTGTTAAGCTGCCCAAGACTATGAAATACTTACTTTTCATATTTGGATAAATATAGGATAAATGCACTGTGGAGTTACAGGAAGAAGAATGTCAGAAAGTCTATTCTGTGTGTAACTAGTTTGTGACAGTCTTTCCTACACAGCATTGAAATAGGAAATGTGTCTTTCTGGTGATCCCAGACTTGTAAAACTAATTCTGAGTGTAAATGACTTTTTCACATAAGCTTTACAGAGGTAATTGATAGTCCTCAAATTAAATATGAACTATTCATGGTGCTTTAGACTATGTAACTAGCTTCCTCTATCTATTTCTTCCTGGTTCCTTATCACTTCTACTGTCATTTTGACCAGTTATAAATACAGGCCTATTTTTTTTAATTAATTGGCATAAAACAAAAACAATAATGAAATGAAAGCAAAGATTTTACAAAAAAATCTATTATACCCAGCATATAAATTACATATTCTTATTATCATAAAATAAACCTAAATGACAGCCTGTAACATCTGTAGATGTCAGACAGGGTATGCATTTTCCTGTTGCTATAACTGAATGGTCAAATATTTCTGATTTTGCAACAAATAAGATCTAGTTTATTGACTTACCATATTTGTGTACCTCTGTTTGAAACAAATGCTTCTAGAAAAGTTGAGACTTTTTTTTTTTGAAATGAATTCATTTCCACAGAGTTCATCTAATGTGGAAAAAACTGTTGACGTATTAATTCTGGATTAAAGCGCATAAATGTTTTGTACCTGGCAACCAGGTACAAACATGAAACTTTACATATTACTACCATGCCTTCTGTGTATTTGGAACTCTGATGATATTAATTCTGAAAGAAAAGTCATTAAAGCATTATGCACTGAGATGGTTGAATTAATTTTTATTTTTAATTATTTTCTGTAAAATTATAATGTACCTTGAGACCTTTTTCTGCAACAGGTTCTTTGGAAAATAAATACGTAAGTGTATAAGAAGGAAAGAAGAGAAATCTTAAGTTACATGTCAAAATCTGATAAAACATTCTAATAGAGGGAAAGTAGGTAAGTAAAAACTTTATTTTTTTGTATTTACTCACTTGTGCATGCGCGGTACTTCAGTTGAAAACAAATCAGGGGCAATTTGATTAGATCTGCAGCTGCAAGTGAGGTACTTCATGCATTATGTCTATTCAAGTTCTTATGAACTTCAGCAGCTGCCAATAGAGGTTCAGCTGATGCTAGTACATCATGCAACTGGCATGATACTCGTTGCGCCAGGTAGTACCAACTGGGGCAGAGAGGGTACTGTGAAGTTTTTAGCCTATCTGGTAGATCTGTGCTCCTACCACAATTATCCTATCTGAGTGCCAAACAGTTTTTTGATTATTTGTTCTGAAATGCCTTGTGACCGTTTTAGATAGGGAGGTCCTAAACCCTCCAGTCTGCTAGCTCCTAAGCTACAGAGGGATTCAGGTCCACGTTCACAAAATGTACTTTTAGACACCTGACTTCCATTCATTTCATTAGGAATTAGGTTGCAAAATGAAGCTGAGACCAAGTGATTTGCTTAGGGTCAAAATGAAGACTGTGGTGGAGCTTGTGGTTACAAGTGTTTCCCAAGTGTTACAGTAGTTCCCGGAGGAGTGTAGGAAGTGACAGCACATATTGAAGATAGATTTAGGTCTTTCTTTGTTTTCAATCCTGTTTGAAGTTTCATGGGGTATCGAGACTAGAAGAAGAATGAATAGATTCAGTAAGATAGGTCAAAGGAGTCTTTTAGATACTTTTTTTTCTTTTGCTCTTAGCAGTCACAGTAAGCTTACTTTTTATTTTAGCCAAAGAACTAACCATTTCAGTGGGAGAACATACGTTTACTCTGGATTTACCATCCTGGATGTGAACATTAGCTGAGAATGAAGAAAATCAAATCAGAGATATTCACTATCACTCTTGTATTTCTAATTTGCCTTAAGTATGCTGGATTTGAGTCCAATGCTTTTGCACTGAAGTCATATAAAACTTCTTGTGTCAATAACAGATAGTACTCTACCTAATATTGCAGTAAATGACAATCGAGAAGACAACTGCTTTTGCTTGTTTGTACTTATACTGATAAGATTGTGATGCAGATCTATGCTGTAGAGAAGGGATGCTCCAGAGTGCTTCACTGCGTGTTTATCTTCATTGCTAGGTGACCAACACGCCACAATATGCTTTGGAAAGAAATCCAAGCACATGTGTGGAGAGGCGTCATTGCCTTTTCTTCTTTGCCTTGTACAATTGAGGGAAAATGTTTGCTCAATGTACTGCTATATCCTTGCCCTGCTCCGTAGCCTCAACCATATTTCTCACTTCTGTTCTATTTAAGTCTTTGAAGGTTTGATTTCAGTCAGAGCCCATGATATCTGCCCTTAGTATGGTTCATCCACCATATGAATGACCTTTAATTTCTGCCTTTTGTTGTCTCCCTATTGGTACAGCTTTGTAATGAATTCAGGGTGTCATTCAGTGACAGTTTCTTCTTGCACAGTGGAGCCTGAATAGAGAAAACTCCAGAGGACTGTTGATGTGAAATAAAGGTACCTTTTGTTTTTCTGTCCAAATACAATAAGATATATTTGCATTACAACAAGTTACGCGTTCCACAGACTGTACTCGTCAGGGTACATAAATTCTGTTTCCTTAATGGGCGTGCTCTTTCAAGGTGTCTTCAATTTGCCCTAAATTCATTTGGAATTTAAGACAATGAATATTTTTCAGGTCTCAAGCATGAGGAAAGTTGATCCATCTTGCGTTCGAAAGGGCAAGGATTGTAAGGCAGAAATCTATCATATTTTTCAAGTTAAAGGTGGCTAAGGGATAGTAGCTCTAAATATGAGCTGCAGATACTCTATGAAAAATACGCTTTGGTCACAAGTAAGGGGTAGAAAAGATTTTTGATTGCCTGTTTAAAAAGCATCATCATATTTTACTGTAGCAAACAGATTTTCAGTAAAATAATGTTTATCTCACTGCAGAGAGTATGGTACAGGTATTATATAACAGTTTATAATTCAGGATGTAGTTCTATATCCATATATTTCTGTTATTTATAAGCACTGTTGTGATTTGGGACTTACGGATCACAAAATTAAAGACAAAAATGCTACAAGGATTTCAGTAAAAGAGATTTTGTTATTCTGAATAACTTCTAGATGATGTTATTTTGGTGCCATTTAATTTGTGAACATCTGCTCTAATAAGTGATATGCTGATTCAATAAGTTAGAAGGCAAATGTGTTTTCTCTGTCTAGGAAAATATTTTCTTGTTGCTCATAGCTTAATGGAGGATCAACATTTTTCCTAGCTTTGAAATATGGTGAAAATGGGAAATGACACTAGTAAGTAGAAGTGATACTGAATTGTTGCTCCTTGACCTATCTTACAAGAAAATATTTCTAGTCTTGTTTAGTGATACCAGTGAAGTGAATTCTTAAGTGACATGGTATCTCTCTAAACAGATTTACTCTTAAATAGATGCAAAAAAAGTGCATTTTAAATTGACTAGTTTTGGGCACACAGAAATTAGGATGTTCAGATCACTAGCTCTTTTTGAAAATTTCTATCCAGATGACTCTACTGATCTTGTGTCTTTGGGAGGAAAGAACAAGACATATTTCAACCTTTTTGATTTCTGCGGCTTTTAGTAGTTTTGAACTACGTCTAATAGAGGTGAGCAGAGAATCCACAATGTTTTCAAGCATGCTCTTGGTTGTATTGGCACATGAAACAATATAGTGACTTAAAAGGTTTGCTTTATGTTCAGGCATGCTAGATTGTAGCATTGTCCAAAGAAATACTTCTAATATTTTTGACCTCAGCTCTATGTATGAAAAGCTTCCCTTTTCATATATAAGACATCAGACTTACACTGAAAATGCACATAACATGAACAGTAAGTTGAGATGGCAAAAAGTACTAGGGAGCAGTGAGGACTGGCTTTTCCCTAGGGGACAGGGAGCCAGGAGCTGGGTGTGATCACACAGCTGCAGGGCAGAGGCCTCTCCAGCTGAGACCCAAGCGAGGTAACAGGGCAGGACTGTCAGGGGCACACAGGGGCAGCCCACGGCTTGGATCATCATCACGGTTGTGGTGACAAGGCAGGTCTGAGGTCAAGCCAGGAAGTCGGTCTGCAGGTTGGATTGATTTTTGTCTCTTAAACATCGAGTCTTATTTCTTGTGCATAACCTTTCTTCTACTTAGCTACCTTTGCTGATGCCCGTATGTCTATGATTATTCTCCTAGCCCGTGCTGCTGTTTGTTTTGTGGAGAGAAATTACTTGTCCAGAACCTCTTCAAAGGCAAAGCTGGTTTTCAGCTGTGGAATGGTGGGGTCCCAAAGATGCTATCGTTTGTTATTGGGAAGTTGGGAAATAATTAAGGATGCTCTGATTTGGATTGACCTCTAGAAAGGTGTTACAGAGTTTTAGGTAGTATTTTTATAACTTTTGACTGAGATAACTAGTGGTTTTCTGTGCTTCATAAAATATGCCAGGATTATCTTAATTTTGTTTTCCAAGGGTGGGAGGTGATCTATGCAGCTTGTATGTCATTTCTGAAGGTAGAATATGACTAGCTGTTGAAAAGGAGATTGAACCCAAAAATTTAGCTTTCTGTGAACTCACAGTGTCTGGCACAGTGCTGTGAGCGTTCTCTGGATCCTTTCTCTGTGAGGAGCACTTAGTTTATGTGGCTTTCTGGGATAAATGAGTCCAAGAGGGTTCAGAAACTAAGTCCAGAATTTGTGCACAATGACAGAAAATTTCACAAATTCAGTATGCTGTGAGAAAAGTTTTTTTATTATTTTTCAGTAACAACTTTAAAAAAATATATTTTAATTAGGGAGATTCACAGCTGCCTTCAGAGGTAGATTCAGCAGTTTGTGTCAGTGGTACTCAGTCCTTAGAGGAAGGGAGGGCTACAGAAGAAGTCCCACTGGACGTGAATTGGAGGAGCTGCCTGGTGACTGCATTTGCAGCTTGCTCCTTCAGCAGAAGCAACTGCTCAGCTCAAACAGGAAAAAAAAGAGTGTCATTGCATTGCTCTGAATCTGTATACCTTCTGCTCACGCACTGTGAGAAGAAATGCTGAGTGTAGATCTTCTGAGATGATACAGCTAGTATTAGATCCTAAACTTTTTCACATTGATAATATTTCATACACTTGGAGAAAATTCATTTAAATCCCAGGATTGAGGAGAACTTGACAGGAATTGCTTTGCGTCTGCAATGACCCGTGATGCTTCAGATTGTGGAGATGCTTTGCTTTTTCTTTCTGAAAATTCAGATACCTTTTTTTCAGATAGACTCACAGATAGTGGTTTGAGGTAATACTTGCCTGAAATCACTTAAGATAGATCATGTTTCTGTTTTACTAGATGTTATTACCCAAATAAAGACTTGTGACAGAAACATGTTCAAAATTTCGTTTTCTTCACCCCATACAAACATGCATGCTCTCTGTGCTAAAAGAAAAAAAAATCTAAATTATTTATCTTTATTTACAGGATAATTTATATGGTTAAATGTAGCTCCATATATATACATTCTTATGCAGAAATGAGCATCAAGCAGGGCATTACATTCTGCAGGATTAAGAACCTTATTTACAGAGATAGGAAGATCTGCATCATTTTGCAGAACCTGATCCCCAAAAGTCTGAACCGAACTGGTACGTGTAGGAATATAAGTTTTGGAGCTTGGCCTCATTTCTTTTCATACCACTGACTTTAATATTGGGCCATATAAAAGTAGCATTTATTTTTGAGAGAGGGAGGAGATCACAAATGCAGAAGATAGAAGTGGAATTCTGAGTATGTTAACGCGACACAGCTCATACAGGACATGGTGCAGTGCTCAGGTATTTGGGCTGGTTCTGAACAGATTTTGCTGAGAAGCTGGTACAGCCAGGCCTGGAAAGTATGGGCTATTTGTGTGGGTCACTGTGAAATGTATCTGTAACGTTTCCTGTCCTGAGATAACACAAATCCCATTGAAAGTTACTGCGTTGTGCTAGAGAGATACTTAATCTTTATTTTTATTTTTTTTTTGTGTGTGTGCCTGCTTATCAGCTAGAGTAAATTAATAGAACATTTGTGGATTTCTGGAATGTTTTCTTGAAGTGATATTTTTCTTTTCTTTGAGGGATGGAATTAAAATGAAAAAGAACATCCCTGTGAAAGAGTGGGCCTTCTGTTTTTTCCTCTGTTTGTTCTTTAAGAGTTCAGTACAAACTTTCCTCCCCCTCCCTCCCTTTAGATTTCTTTGTTTTCATTTGGATTCACTTTTTGTTTTTCTACTGCTAAGAATGTTGCAGACAAGGTTTGGTACTCTAATACCAATAGAATGACACTGACAAGAGAATAGAGGAGTAGGACTTGTAACTTTATATCTTTTTGGTCTACAGACATTATTCAGTCAGATCTTTAAATGATAAATTGATTTGTATAAGAACAAGCATCTGTATGCATTTGTCATTAACTGAGTTTTATATTTTCTTTAGACGCAGGCAGTTGCAACAAGTTGGATTTTACAGCTCTTGGGAAATTATATGTTTAATTGCATATCTACTTATTTTATGTTCTGGGAGTCTGATATAGTTGATATTTTAGGCTGACTGGATTTTATTAATGAGTCAGTTTTCTGTATTTTTATTTTAAGGACACGACAGTCCTATTCTATGGGCGCTTTTTGTTTTCTGAAAGTGTTTATGTATTTTTCATATGAGATGTGATGTTTTTTATTTTCTTTTTTTCCCTCACCAAACATGGAAATAAGCCATAATCATGCCGGCACATATTCAGAGCACTAGAGTACAGGGAACCGACTCTGACTGAATAATATTTACACATGCTTGGTGAATGCTATACTTTTATAAATACAACATTTACTTGTTCCAAACATTTCTGTTCTGAGATTTCTAAACTAAGGAATATTTTATATTTCCAGTCTATACAAAGGAGATTGTATTAAATGAACAATATGCTGATTCTTAATGCTGTAGGTAAACTTATACAAAATTTCTCATAGTACTCAATAATTCCTTCTGCTATTGTTACATGCATGGAGAATTTTTCCATTTATTTTATAAATGCAGAGTTTGGTGGACTGGCCATCATCAACATAAAATATTAAATGGTACTGGAGACCAAATTAAAAAAAAAAAAAAGTGATTTAGATTATCATCTGCTGTGATAACATCTAGGAGGTTCCATTCATAGTATCTCTCTCATTATTCTAGATAGAAAAGTATATATTACATCCAACTCCCTGAAGAGCTATTTTCAAATTTAATAGATCCAAAATAGTTGTGAGTGATGAAGTGAACCATTCAGTAATGATGCATTTCTGCAAAGGCTCTGATACTCCTTGCAGGTCCAGCACACTACCAATATTACCTATTTGCAGTGTTTCTCCATGATTACAGCCTGTATTACTGCAAAGGAGGATTCTTTGAGGAGCTGCAGAAATTATGAATCTATTTGGGCATGCTCTACCTGTTGCTCCTGAATCCACTCAGTCTTTATCGCTTTCTTTTGTAAGAAAGACAGACTTTGGAGGTGTAGAAGAGAGTGCTGTGAGAATAGGTAACCCTTACTTACATGTGACGATAAAGAATGAGGGATATTGTTTGTTTTCTACTCATCACTTACTTCGCAGACAACTCTTCCAGAAATCTGAGAAGAACTATACGATTTGTCCTAACAGGTTTTAAGTACATAACTGCCTAGCAATTTCCTCAGGTGGAAGAAGCGAATTTCAGGCACCAGATATGACAGTCAAGATGAGGAATCCTCTCTTTTCCATTAGCTAGGTTTTTCTCTTCCTAATCCAAAGTGATTACCAGTTATGAAACCTACTTCTTGAGGGTCACCTCTTTTTCAGCCTGTATCAGCATGCATTTTTAACCGAATTACCCTTGGTTGGCTAAGAGGTGATCACTGAAGAGACTTTTCTATATGCTAGGGTTTTTTGCTATCTGAAGGGAATCTGCTATCTGAAGGGATATCTTGGAAGGGGAGAGGTAATGTTCTGTTGTCACAAAAATGAACTGATGGGATATAGAATCATTTAGGTTGGAAAAGACCTCTAAGATCATCTAGTCCAACCTAGCACTGCCAAGTCCACCATTAAAGCATATATCTACACGTTTTTTCAGTGTTCTTAACTGTACATGACCTAATAAGAAAACTCAGTAACTAACAAGAAAAGTATAATTTTAGCAGAGAACAAATTACATTGGATGTATTTGGTTTCTTTTACAGTAAAGCAGCGAGAATATCATTACTAACCTTTTTCAGGTGTCTTTTACTTAACTGCATAGGAAAGTGAGTAGTCAAAGAATACAAATAAACTCAAAAGCAATTTTAAAATGCTATCTGATTTGGAAAATGATGACAATATAAAAGTGAATTCAGTATCTTGCTAGAGGTTCTCTTTCTACTTTTGTTTCTAGTCCATTCTTTGCTCTGTTTCTCTTGCTATGATGCTGTTCTTATAAAGACTATAGAGAAATACAGATATACAAGAAAGATGACTTTTATGAGAAATGAGGAAAATTACGTCCCACAAAGTTTGGGGAATTTGGTTGTTATAATATTTTTGATGTTCCTAAAATGACTAAAAAAATCATTCTAATTATGAAAAGCAATATCAAGCTTTTGTACACTCTGATTAGTGCTATTAGTCAGGAACCGATGATACAAGATGGCTTAAATATGTAGTTCATTATTATTATGGATAGGTTCTAAATTTACTGAATTATTTTGCCTAGTGCTGCAAACTGTGAAATTCAGTCCAGAATAGTATAGTGTCTTATATTGATGTTTATCTAGTTATTAGAATTTAAGTCTTGAAATAAGTTGCAAAAGAATAGAATTGCAATTTTAAAATAGCAACCGAATACATATAGGTTTCAACACAATTTAAAAATTCTTAAAATGTAAAGACAAACCAGTCAGTGCTAAAAAGTACTGAGCACAGTCCTCTGGTTGAGATAATTCTTACTTTTTTTTTTTTTACTCTTTTTTTTTTTTTTTTTTAGTTTAAACAAAGGTTTATTGTACCAGCTTCTCTCTGTCTGTACTGGTTAGAAAATACTGATTAATTTATGGTGGTGATCAAGGATTCAATATTGATTAGAAATATCTTTAATCATTACCACAGTTTACAGTAGCCTGTCAGTTGTCCTCTGTGTTCACATGTACCACAAACATCCATCCTCATACAGGCATCCTAACTTCTTCCTAACTTGGCTGCAATTGTTATCCTGAGTTAGCATTTGCAATTGTATTATATAAAATTAAGTACTTGCATTTTGTAACTTAGCTATTGATTTTTGTATAAGTATAGATTCACAGGCAAATTATACATTTTTGTGTAAGACTTAGTTACAGAAAATGTAAATAGTGTAAATGCAACTTCTGATAAAAGATCGTTAATTAAGGATAGGTATTGGAAAATAAAACTCATCTTTGTGGTCCCGTGTTTGCACTGGAAAAAGTCTTCTACTAACCAGCCTCTAGCTTATGAATACAGTTTTTATTCTGACTTAGTAGCTGAAATATTTACACAGAATCACAGAATCGTTTGGGTTGGAAGAGACCTCCAAGATCACCTAGTCCAACCTCTGACCTAACACTAACAAGTCAATTAGTGTTTAGTGTTTAAATTATAGTAATAATTTAGTTATTATCACATCATAATTGCTGGAGGAATAACAGTTTGACAGTTATAATGACAAATAGTTTATAGTTAGTCAGGAAGTTCTTTGTCAGAAATGTGGCTTTTTCTTCCCCGCCTCTCTGGAAGATTTGCTTATTTAATGGAGGTAACACTGCAACATTTAATGCTGAATGTTGGTTTAGTTTGTGCGTGGAAATTATGAAACTTTTAAAAAATAATTTTTGTGTGATATTTGTATATTTGGTGCATTACAGAGATTACTTGTTATAGCGTCTTTCTACCATAAGCTACACTTCAGAATACTTTTGAATTTTAAAAAAATAATCCACGTATGGACATTAATTCATAGATGTTAGGAAGTGTGGGCTGCAGTTTGTCTTACATCACTTTTTTATGCCCTCTGTATCGAGTTACTTAATGCTATAGAAATCAGTTTGTTTTATTTTTTTTCCCCACTTGTAGATTAGTAAATATTGACCCCTATCAGTTCAGTAAAGTGCCTCATCTGATGACAACAGCCCTTTGCTATGTGGTTTGCTGGGCTAGAAAAAAGTGTCTTTCTCTACACTTCTGTAAAGCTGCAGAAAGCCCATTCGCTGTCTTCCAAGGCAGAATGCTGAGCTCTCCTGTCATTCAGGAAACGCATGGCAAAGTAGGCGGTAGGAGCTGAAAGTGTAAAGAAGAGTGACCCCAGAAGCAAGACATTCAGAAACTGTTGTGAACTTCCTGCAGAGTGTTGTTTATGTAGTACCGTGAAAGCAATGCACGTGTGATAGATGAGTAAGTCACTGTGGTCAGCCAGTGAAGTAATCTTTGCTCTGAAATGCATATGAATTAAAAGGAGTTGGAGAGGGTAATAGAGAAGATGGTTCAAAATAGTATTAGAGTATAATTGCTCACGATCTTGTTTGGCTTAAGACACTGTTTTTAGAAGTTTGTAATCAGGAGGAAGGTGATGCACCTACCTTAGATTATTCATACATCTAGTTTAGGCAATAAAAGTTAAATTGAAAGAAATATGATTTATTCAATTAAACTGTGTTATATTTTGGTAATAGGTTTAAATATGACACCCTCTGCATTTACAGTAAGAAATATTATTTCATAAACTGCACCTAAGGGACAGTGTTAATTATACATACTTTATGTTAATATTTCAAAAACTGTTGAGCTCTATCAATCATTTCACAGAGTAACGACTTACTGCTGAGATCTAGTCCTTGTGGAGAAGGATGTTGTCAGGAAATTGTGGGGAAGTAGTCCTACCCTTCCTTCTTTCTGTGCCTTTTCATAACATTTGGGATGTTGTTCTTCCCCAACAAAGCTAGACCAGTGCTTTCTCCTGCTTGTTGGAGTTCAACTGCAGTCGTTCTGCCTTAGGTCTTTCTGTTTGTATGGCTGCCAAAGGCAAGTTTGTTGCTTTCTTCATTCTCCTCAGTAATAAGGCTTTTAGGGATGCTGGCAGGTAGTGTCTCGGCAATTTCCAATGCTGTCAATAACATTGCAGGTTATTTAACATGAAAATTTGCCCTGTCTGTATTTGACAGGGCCTTTTTTTTTTTTTTTTTTTTTTTTAATGTTGTTCTGAGGGCTGCTTTGCACTGCTGGAGTTTGTGAGGAGGCATTCCTATGGCTTCACCACATCTACTTCAACGTTACATCAAGAAGGATTATAAGCATTTAAGGTGGCTGTTGCAGATGCTGTCAGCAAGTGAAAGCAATCATCATAGCAGCATAAAGGACAGATTACAATTTAAAAACCTCTAGGTTTGGTGATCAGAGGTGCTTTGGAAGATACCACAAATGAGCACGAACTTGCAGATAACAATAACTCAGCAAAACAATTCTCTCAAATCCATAGGAATGTTTTGAGGCTCACGCTTGTGGAAAGTAATACCACAGAGAGTTAGTGTGTCACTGTCATTCTTAAAATATTCCTCTAAAATGAATGAGAATTTTTCTTACAAATCCAGTAAAAGTTCAGGCAAGTTCAGACCTGTGTGCTTTCAGCTCCCATGCAAGGCAGTAAAAACAAAAGTATGCTGAAGAGTTTCAAAGACAAACTTTTTATTTAGACAAAGTGGGAAATACTCAGGAAATGCTTGGTTAGAAGACCAGTGTAGTGGTGGAATGAGCAAAAGAATGAATGTTTGTAATATAATTTAGAAAAGAAAGATAAATTTTTAAAATCATTCTTGAGCTCCCTGAGCTCTTTTAAAATTGATGAATGAAAACTCCAGTAACTGAAAAGGACTGAAAGCAGTGCTGAAAGAGGGACTTGAGAATAAAGAAAAAGGACTGCAGTATTTAAGAGCTGAACAAGAGAAAAATGTAGAAGCAACTTCTGGAGAACTGGCAAAAACAAAGCAAATTACAGAACTGTAGCCATATGCAGAAGCCATGTAACATAGATGGAGGTGGAAAACATTAAGTGTTTTGCTTTGGCTTTCCAGATTTACAGGATATGCTTTACAATTATTTGTCAACTTAAACTCCCTACTGCAGTTTATTCCTCTCTCTTGCCTCCCAAGCTTCCTCTTGTACTTTTTTTTTTTTTAATGTGCCCCAGTGTTTTTTGTGAGATTGATTGAAGTTTTCTGTACACTTTAGCAGAAATCTGGTTTTCTCGTCTGTACTTTATAAACATCTTGAAGTTTTACGTTTATTTGGGAATGTCTACCGTGTGACTAAAGTCGGGGAAATATGCCACCAAAAATGCCACCAGTATTTATTTACCTGCATTATTAAGCTGTCTTTGATGGTAGGTGGCCCCTCAATTTTCCTCAAAGATCTGACAGTGGCTTTTCAAATACCTTCTTTCTTTGACTTGGTTGTTTTTAAGAAGTCTGTGCCATGTTTTTTTAAGCTATGAAAACAGTTAACAGGGTATAGCTGAGAATGGGACTGGGCCCAGTTACATTGCTTCTGGCTCTGAGGTACAGTATGTGCCCTTGGGGACAAATTCTGCTCTTCACGTTAGCTGTATGTGTGTAACTGAAAACAGAGTTTTTCCATCTGTGTCAAGTTTATTCAGATCTTATATAAACACTGGCTTCAGCAGTTATACTAGATTCTTTGAAATAATCTGCTAAGCATTTGATTTTGAGAAAGCCTACACTCTGTCCAGAAACAACCAATTTTTCATTCTCTGGCTATTTGGTTGTTTCCAATGTTTGTAGCCAGTTATCTATAAACGTTTGTGGTTTTGAAACCAACTTGACCCCAGTGTTAAATCACATAACTGATGCTACCCACTAATGTTATTTATGACTGTCTGCCAGTTCCAATAACTACTTTTCTTGGTCTGTTTGTGGTACTGGCACAGTATATAATGGGGAGCTGTAAAATGGCTAAAAAATTGGTTGGCTTTTTTTTTTTTTATGTAGTAGTTATTAATTTCCATTCATAATGGGTCTCTGCCAGTTTGTTAGAATGAGTGAGAACATGCTGTTCTCATATTTCTGTATGTTTTACAGCAATCTCTAAATGACAGATGTGTTTTGGCTCTGTGCCTGTGTGCTGTGTAGTTTACCATGTTGAAATTTTGCAGTTTGTTTCTGTCAGTGTTGTGGAGCTGAGTTTTCATACCTGCTGTGGATCTCAGTGTTCTCAGCCCATCCTTATGGGGAGAATTACAACCCTTATGCACTTAAGTGTTATTCTGACAAGCTAGAATGTTGTGTTAGATAGCTCAGCATTTGTTTTGCTTAAGAAAAAATAAAAAGATATTTAGAAATGTTCATTTAATAAAGGGTCACGCTCCTGAACTAACAGTAATTGGCAGTACTCCATTTATTTGAATGGAGTTAAATAAACTCATACCACACTACCTGGGGTAAGAATCAAGCAAAAATAGAGTCTTTCATCATGAGCCAAACATAAACGGATCTGAAATTCCTGTTTTCTAATGTTCGTGTATTAGAAGGGACTAATGTAATGGCTTGTTAAATAATGGCACTGCTTCTGGTTACTCAGAATTAAACTTACAAAAATGCTGATTCCAATATTCTTGCAGATAAGATGAATTGATCCCACATTGAACCTCTCATATTATACCCCCCACACTAACCAAATGATTTGGAATCTGTTTTAAAATACTAAGAGCAGCATTTTAAAGGAGTCACAAGATTTCTCCTTCCTCTGAGGCACACATTTTACATTTGGAAGTTTCAAACTGCTGAAGAAAGAACCGAGTTAAAGCACTAGCTCAGCAATACCACCCTGACAAACTTTTCAGCTGAAGCCATTCGGCAATGATGCCTTCTGGAGCAATGTCACTTAGGCATGTATGCCTCCTTCACCTGAAGAATGGGGGTGCAATATATGCAGTTCTCCCTGGCCAGGCAGCTCTCTCTGATGTCTGTAGCCTTTACAGTCAGAAGACTGGGGGACTACAAGTTTTTTTTGCCTCTGAGTGTGTGTGTGGGGCAGGGGGGACAGGATAGAGGGAGCAAGGTAGAAGTAGTGAGTTGTAAAGGGAAGTTCTTTATACAAACAAAATATGAAGCCACTGGAAGACTACTGATCTGATTTTTTTTTTCCCCAAAAATGTGTCCTGCTCTGAAATATTTTCACTTTGATTTTGGACTGGTTTTTCTAATGCCACTGATCGTTGATACGGATTTCCTGATGCTAGTGGTTTAGAAGTTGCAGCAATGCTGGATTCTGATGCCTACAGTATCAGCAGTTTCAACACTGTTGAAGTCTGTTTGCTTTACTTGAGCTACTCCAGCTTGAGCTACTGTACTCTTCTGTCCTACCTCAAATGCTGTGATTATGCCAAACTTGCAGATGCCTGATTTTTATCAAAGTGATGTGCTTGGGTACAAGCTTGTATGGACTGTTTAAATCTAATAAATCTGTGTAAATGCTGCAAGTGGCTAAGAAGTAGATGTGATTCACAAGAGAGTTGACACAGAAGTTTTGTTTTCACAATATATATTCTAATGGTAAGTACAGGAAAAAAAAATTTGAGCAGCAGCATTTTTTTTCTCCATTCTAACAGAGAAGCATTATAATTAATGCTTATTTTCCTTTTTTTTTTTTTTTCCTTGTTTTTCCCCCCTTATGACTTGCAGTAATTGTTCCCTGAGAATTTGGTGGTGGAGGGTGATTTCTCACTGTTCACTTTAATAATGTTCCTCTGTAACACTATTAGGTGATGACTAGTAGCTCCAGTGCAAGTTAATAATTTTTCAGCTATGTTTTATATTTCCATTCTTCAATTCAGGTTTAAGTAAGCCTGCTTTACTTCATAATTGAGATAAGCTAAGTCTGTACATACAATCAGTTATAATAGCTCATCTGACAAGCAAGAACAGGTAAGCTACTCTACCCTGGTTTTGCTAGGTCGTGGGCTTATTTCCTAGTCGTGAACTACATTAGTGCATATCAGGAGTAGAGCTGTAAATCTAATTAAATATGAAGCTAAATGTGATGCCAAGTGTGAGGTGAGAATTAGGTCCATTTGAACTGTGAATAAGGCATTTTGTAAGATGGGAAAATACTTTTCAAGGAAGTCTGTCTAAATTGGGTCATGCATGAAAGAAATATAAATTAACGTCTAATGTGCTGTTGATTCTTTTACAGCTGTCAAACTTAAATGGGCAGATCTTGAAGCTAACTGGAAATTTCAGGAATTAGGGCAGCGTTCACTGTCTGAACAGCCATCTTTGGGAATTGTGTCTATTTCTAAGTGCCTTTAGGCCAGCATCCTTAGTGTCTGGGAACGTTTGGGAGCATACACTTAATGCCTGCATTGAGTACTGTACATATTTCACTACTCCTGCTGTATCAACATCATTGCTATAATCCCACATTTCCCTGTAGAACACTCTGTATATATAGCCAAGGTTTTGCTTCTTGCTGTGTTATCAAAATTGCTGTGTAGATAGTAGCCCTATTGTCATTAGGGAAGTCTCATGGAAATGTTTCTTTACAAGTTCATGTTAGCACAGAGCAACCCTTTCACCCTTACATTAGCCCAACAGATTGCTTTAATGAACAAACATTCTCACAGCTTAGCAGGGTGCAAGAGTGTACTGTGCTGTGCTTAGTCTACACAGTGCATGATTTTTTTATTTTTTTTATTTTTTTCATGGAGAAAGGTTCCCTAGGTAGGTATCTTTGAAATACCTACCTCTTGTGAAATCAGTGAGAGCACTGCGTGAAACCTATGTGGGAGTAAAAATCTTCTTCTTCCAGTGCTGGGGAAGATCTCAGAAAAATATTGTTGGCCTGCCACGTCCAAAAGCAGTAGTGTGTGAGCCATGAGATCATTCTTTCCTTGAAGGAGGTGATAAGCATCATAGCATTGGTTAGTAAAACAGACCTTTTTCATATTTCAAGCCATAAGTGGATAGGTCCTTAAGGACTGTGGCGCAGTCCGAGCAGAGCTGTGCAGCAAGTTCAGGCATGGCTGGTCATACCATGTTCAGCAAAATCTGGAAGGCAGGAAGCCAGTTCCAGGGTGTGAAAGTAAAGTAACATTCAAAAATAAATGTGACTGTGTTTTCAAGGTCGGCTTTTTTAAACTTCACAGCCTGGAATGCCAAGCTTTCAATACAAGGTAAAAGGAAAAAAAATGTTTAAAGCTATACGTATGAGAACCTCTTACATGGAAAGTAATACATTTTAATAGGCACCTATGCTTCCTATTCCCACTAATTTGCAAGTGTGGCATGTGAGGTTACTTGTGAGTGTACTAGCATTTGTGTTACATGTGAGTGTACTAGCATACTGCTCCAGTCCTAGCAATTTCTTCTATAGTTTCTTTCTTGGGGACTGTACTTTTTACCATATTAGCTATCCGGCTGCAATTGTTATGGTAAAATAAGCAAACTGTGCACTACAATATGTAATACAATATGGCTACTGCAGTGTAAAGCAAAATTGCTGTAGCCAGCAAGTAAAATCTTCCTGTATAAAATAGATACCAGCTGTGAAGTAAAAAGTACTTAAAAGCTGTGCTTTGAACTGTGACTCAGTAGTTAGAAAGAAACAAAACAGCTATGGTTGGTAGAAAAAAGAAGAAATTCTGTATCTATGTACAACAAGAGGGGAGGGTATTCCATTTCATGTGTATTTGTCTTAGAGAAATAGGAGATTTAAGTTACAACTGATTCTTTGGCAACTTGTAAATTAATTTTTATTTTGGCTGAAACAAGGCATACCCTTCTTCAGGCAGCGCTGACTGTGAGAGTTCAGCGTGGTGCTTGTTATCTACTGGTGCTTGCTACAGAACAGCTTGAAACAGTAGCACTGGAAAGTGAGATTTGTCCTCAGTTGTCTTAACGTGATGTAACCATCAAAGACAAATTAGGTCAGCATATTTAACTGCTTTAACAGTGAACGCTATGCCAATAACTTTCAACAGTCCATTTGTCCATGAGAAATGCCTATATATTCTAGCAATATAGACAACACTTAGGCAATGAAGACTAGATTTTGCTTTTATTTATACAGATTATAGCTAAGTGGAATTTGATTGAGTACCTCAGAACTTACTCATATCTAAATGTGTACTAGATTGTATTTAGCTTTATGCAAATAGGTAGTGGAGGCGGAAAACAGAGGGCTTTTGCTTTTCTATCCCTGAGCCAGGTTCACATACAGACTCTCTGTCCTTGTAATCAGGAGAGCAGTGACTGCTCCAGGCTAGTGACTGCACAGGGTTAACCTCCTACTTAACACCCAGCATCAGCAGGCAGAGTTTTGTGTCTTTCTTTCTGCAGCCCTGACCATGACAATATTTAAATCACTGAGTTTTAAACTGTGGCCCGTGTTTTTGAAATTTTTATCAATCAAGCTAAATCAATAATACATTTCAGTTTATCTTACTTTTTAACTTAGGTTGAACAATATTTAGACTAAACATTTTTGCTTGTTTTATTTTTTATTGTCATGTTTGTATGTAGCCTGCACGGAACTTCCTGATACTGCTTCTATACTTAAGGCTAATAATTAATTTAAGCTGTCCTGACCAATTAAAAGAAAATGGAACAAAATTTTAATCAAATCAGTTCAGTTGGAGGCATAAATCAAGGAAGTCCATGGATTTCATTGGGTGAAAAATGTTCTTTTCTGTCTATAACTGCCACTTTCAGAAGCTTTGTATTTCTCAGCAGCTCATTGGTCTGGAATGACTTGGTGAAAGAAGCCAGCTCTAAAGATCAGGATTAACTTAATCAAATAGTGGACTGAACATAATCCTGTACTCAAATTTAAACTTGATTGTGCCTCAGGATTCTGTTTGCATGATGGATCTTATCAACTTTCAGCCCGTTGGCAGGAATGAAATAAATTGTGTAACTATACTATTTCAGTGCACCAAAGTTAATTGAGTTTCCTGACTGGTTTGTCTGTTTTCATTAATAAATTCTCTAAATAAAATCATTCAGAGAATTTTCCTTTTAAGATCCTGGTACTCGTTAGTGTTAATAGGTTGTTAACACTGAAAGTCCACATCATCTCTACTGCTGTGCCTGGCTGTACTCATGAATATAATTCCTATTCATTTAGCTCACTGTATGCTAGTAGAATAGAAGTAAATTTTTAAAGCATCAGTAACTTGTTATCCTTGTTTGAATTTAGGATGTCAGTTTTTATTGAATCCTGCTTGTATAAGTTATATCTTGTGTGGAAAAAAGGAGTTGTGTATCCTTAGTTTTTAGCCTTCCACTGAAGCTGAAGTTTCATTTCAAGACAAGCTGCCTGGGATCTTTTCAGAGCACCTTGCCAGTAGGTTCTTATTTGTTTCTTTTGCCATCTTGGGAGGTAATATCTTTCTGACATGCCCCAAACATTTAGGACATCTAGTTCTTTGCTTATGTAAACTGCAGGTTAATTCATTAAGGGAGAAAACACATATCCTAGTAAAAGTTGAAGACAAGGGAGATCCGGGCTCTGCTTCCCGGAATCTGTGCATCTATCAGTCCACAGGCCTCGAAGATGGCTTTAAAGAGAGGAATGTTTTTTATTCCTGGATTTGATATAATGACAAGGATGCAAGTATATATTGGAAAGTTACCCCTAGAGCCAAGAACCTAGAGTGAAGAATGCCACTTAAATCTGCAAATACAGTTTTCTTTTGTACAGTTTAAAAGTTTACTTTTTTTTCTTTATTTATTTTATCTCAATATTTTAGTTTTAATAGTTATTATTTCTTATAAAAATATATTGATAAATCATAAACATCAAAGTTTTAACAGCTTTGGAAATCAATGTAAGGGAAAGCAAACAATGTCTAAGCTTTAGGTACTTACTTCAGACTTAAGTTTTTCTTCTGAAGTTTCTTGAGCAGAAAAAAGCATTATTCATGATGTATTTTACTTCTTGATAGTTTTAACTGTAATAAAGAACCAAAATTCTTTATGTGAAGTCGATATCATTTTTATAGGGTTGTTCCTGGAGTTATTCTGTATGAGAACAGAGAAAAGGAAAACTTGTTATACCATAAGCCTGACAGTTACTTCATATAAGCAGAGTTTTGTAGCTATGAGAGGGAGAATGATCTAGTAGGTGTGTGTGACATTGCAGTTTGTAAGCCTAAGCCTTGGGCAGACTGTTTAACCACTATGTGTGCCAGTTGACTCGCTGTGAAGTGGGATGGCTGCACTGCAAATGATGAGACAGTGACAAGGATGGGACCATCCTTGTATCCTAGATACAGAGCCCAGAAGTCTATGCAGACACAGATGTCTGTTTTGAAAAGATACTCAAAGTTTGTTGATTTGTTTTATAGTAATATTGATATTTGCAAGGCTGTGTGTTTTAATTAATATAGTCAAAGGTAGTTTAGGGCTGCTTGTGATGCAAGTCAGTATCCTCTCTTCACAGATTAATGACTAGAAAATATCTTAGATCCTCAGGTTAAGATTCTTTTAGTTTTATCAGTGGAGTTCTATTACCTGAGTCAGGACTTACATAAAGTAGGAACAGTTGTGTTATGCAGAACAATGCTGATAACCCACGTAGAGATATTTGTTAAAAATTGTGCTTACTTTGCTGCTGAGCGTCTTGAAACAGAATGAAGACAGAAAGCAAGACTAACCAAAATGCGCTTTGGTTATGTGCACAGACATTCACATGTACAAACATTAATGAGATGTGGCAGAGAGGAAAGTAATTGAAGAATTCAGCTGTTCAGCACAATTACACATGTACACACAAAACATTGTATTATCAGCATGTGGATCCTTAATAGCATTATTTCATGTTCTCTAGCTCACAGAAGTCCTCTGGCTCCCTGTTAAAATGCTGGTTTCTTTTCTGTTGTCTTCCAGCTGTTGCTTTGCTCTGACTTTTGTGGCCTGTACAAGGCTAATAGCTTGCTTTTCCTGTCACTGCCATATGAGGATAGGGGAATAGTAGCCACATTTTCAGTTCTCAGACCATTGCTGAGGGGTAGCATCATAAAGATCCACAGCTTCTGCCAAGCCAGTGGGGGAAAGGGAAATCAAATTTAGAGGTGACAGTACTGCTGAACTTGTATTTCTGTTCATCATATTAGTCCTCTGACTTTAATTTTATTCACACTATAATTTAACTTTTACTGTTGCTGAAGACAGTAAGAACTGTGTGGCAGCCCTCAATTCAGGCCCTTGAATTCCATTGATTTCTCAGTCTGTTTGTACAGCTTGCTTTGAAGGAAGCCTTTGCTCAAGTCCTGACCTAAAACTCTGTAACAGGCCTCTGCAAATAGTACTTGTTATAAAATATCCCTTAAACCATATGAAATACATACCAGTTCCTTCCAACTTTTAGTTTTTGTGGTTCTCCTCGGTATATACAGTACTACGATTTCTTTCCACTCTGTTTCCTATTTCATGTGTATATTTTCTTTTACCTCAGTATGAAGATTTATTTATTTTTTTAAAATTTGTCTGCTACTGATTATTAGAGTTTTTGAGGAAAACTGTATTTAAGCTGAATAAGTTAGATTTACAGTGGGTATGTGTTTCATAAGATGAAGAATGTGAAATATTATTAATTGAATAATGAGTTCTAATGATTTCCAACTCTAGTGAAGTCAACATTTGACATTGAGTGATTGTCATTTGAGGAAATATTAATCAACGTACTGCCCGAACTATAATTGTGCTGCTTTTGTTGTTATTCTGTAATACTATTGGGTCCACTATGTAAGTGTGTAACTTGACAATTATAACAACGTTATATTTTACAATTTAAATGTTCTTTTTCTGCTCAAGTAAAGGATAATTCTTTATACAGTAGTGTTGCATTCAAGGTAATTTCTGGTGCTTTCTTATATGTGGATTAATGTGCCTTCATTTTCATTCTCTGTGTCGTGTCATCACTTAGCCATGTCTGTTTAGGTCATGATTATGCACTGGAATTTTTACATGCTTCTGTTGGAATAATACTTCTAACATTAAAATAGTAAGTCATTAGTAGGTGCTTAACCCACAAATTCTGTACAGGTGAGGAGCTCTACCCCATCAAATTCTACTCAGACACTGTCCAAATGCACTCACTGAGTTACAGTATATGAGGCTTAGTTTGTAATCTTTTTGTACCATAGACTGATCTTTTTTTTTTTTTTTTTTTTTTGTCTATAAAGTGACTCGGCACATTTTTAGTTATCAGAAAATGAGTGAATAGAATCTAGGTAATGAAAACTGCTTTGCTTTGTGAACCTTCCTGATAGGGATAATATTAAAGAAGGAGGATCCCTGTTGTCTAAGATTCAGAAAACAGTATTCTCAGGTCCATGCATGCAGGCAAAAGTTAGGAATATAGGGACTATATTCCTATATTTTTTTCTTTTACAAACCTGGCAGTAATTCTGTTACAGCTGTACAGTAATTCTGTTAAAAGCTCAATATGTGACATTATTCTTAAGTCCAATTTATGCTGCATGGATGTACCCATCATTGCAACAGGCTTGACTTTCACCATGTATCAACTGTTTTTCATAACATAGGATTGTTGTTCTCAAGTTTGTATTCTGCATATTCTTTGTGCTTAGCTCCATTTGTTCCAGATACTTAACTGATTTATGTAAATTTACTACTATATTTTCTTGTTTTCTTAGCATCCTAGTATTTTTAAATAGACTTTTAGGAGATTGTGTCTTTTAGCAGTAGTCAATGGAACTTTTCTGGATTATTGTCTGTGTTACAAAAATCAGGATTCAACCTATAGCAATCCCTGTGACATGATTACATTTTTAGAAAAAGAGTTGACAGTATTCTGCAGTGTCAGAGACAACAGAAGCATGGTCCTTCTTTTACTCTTATCCACAGGGTTTGAGGTACATATTTCATGGATCCTCAGGGATCCTGGTTTAGTAAGAAGCATTTTTTCTCCCTGTTAATTCCTAGTAAAATATATAGGTTTCTATTTTAATCACACTAGTTCTGCTTAGATGCTGCATGAGGGGATTATACAATACATTCTTCTGTGCTGATTGTTATCCTTGTTTAGTAATTTATGTTTACATATTATCCAAAGTCTGTGGTCCTGAATGTTATTTTTGGCTATGCTTGTGTAACATTATTGGAGACAGTGGCATTTTGAAGGTGTGACTGAATTAAGAATCTGATCAGTCAAGCAAAAAAAGCAGGTACTTTTCCCTTTGCTTTCCTGAGCAGAAAGAATTATCTATCACCAGCTACCAAACTGCATTTCTAGGCCTGCAAATGGAGGTTTTAAACCTTGGAACCTCACTATTATTGACAGAATTGTTTTTCTGTGACTGCGAGCCTTGTTCTGTGCTTCTGGAAGGGTGCATGAAGACTTGAACCTGCAGTTTAATTCTTGATACCCAAAGAAAGCACTGTGGCTTCATGGCATGCATAGATGTTCTGTTGAATCAATGTTTGGGGAGATTTCAGATGTAAAATTATAGTCAGGTTTACTCTGTAAGTTTGGCTACTGTGGCTGAAAATGGCTCTTCATTGGAAAAATCCAAGCTAAACAGTTCAGCAGGGTCTGTCTGTTATATTTTGTTCATTCAGCATAGCTGATACCTAGCTTCTGGTAGTCTCAGGCAGGCTTTATACAGAACTTGAAGTTCTTATACCCAAGGCAGTGGCCAAATTCTGCCCTCGTTCTTTTGAATCCAGAGTTAACCGTGGGATTAAATTTGAGTAGCTGCAGAAGAACATTAAGTTCTTGTTTATTTTATTTTATTTTAATTTTTTTTTTTTATTTTAATGTATGCTCTCTGAACTTTGCATATATTTGTCCTTTTTTTCCCCATCTTTTTCTAGCTGGAGAAAATTTTTATCACCCTGGATCTGCATGCTCTAATAGCTGAATGTTTTCAGAAGATACAGAGCTTTCGGTAAATCTGGGTTAGTCTGGGTCCGGAGGAGTGCAATATTGTAAGAAGTACTATGTAGAAGCATGGATGGAGAACTTTACAGAAGACGTACTATAGAGAAGTCTTTAGGCCCTTTTGAAGTTTTGCTGCAGCTATGCTGAAACTTTTTTTGTGCTTTATAAGGCATTCTTTTTAAAGTCAGAATTTGTACCGGTTTTGTCTACCAGTTAATTGTATGGGTAATTGTTAATGAACTTTACAAACTACCCCTGCCTTAAAGCAAGAGGTCTCAGCAATGAAAACATTTATATAATATGTTGAGCAAGTCAATACAGAAAAATTTATAGTCGATGGCAGTCTTAATATTTTTTGTTACTGGAATGTTAGCAGAATTTCTTCTTTGAATCAGGCAGTGAAATGACAAAGGTTAAGAAGTTATTTCTTAAATGAATATATCGTAGCAGATTTCAGTATTCCAAAATCATGAGAGAAGAGGGAGGCAGATCACAATTTGTATACAGTAAACATCTTGAGTTTAGACTGTACTTTTTAAAATGCTTATCATTCTGATAGTAAGAAAAAAGTTTTTTTGAAAATAGAGATATGTCAAACTAAGTAAGATCTTTTCTTTTCTCTCTCCTCAGACTAAAAGGAACAAACTGTCTCCTTTGACCATGATTATTTTTCTTTTTTAAATTTCAGAAGGAGGTATACATTAAAATAATTTTCTTACTGAGAACAGTTAAGCAGTATTTAAAGTGTAGTCTGAATTACATCAGAGGTGGTTTGCATGATAGATGTGGCAGTAGGCTCTCAGTGTAATAACTAAAGGTATACAAGAGCCTATAGAGAGACAGATGACTTGTTTAGTTTTTAGAAAGTGACAAAACAACTACACATTTCTAATACTAGCTCTGTTTTGGAGTAAAGTCTCAGTGCACTTATGAGCAAAACTGTACATTTATTTATTTATTTCCTTGAAATTCAACCTTTGCAAAAGGCTCCTCTTCCAAAAAATAATTGAGAAGCAGATGCATTGTAAAAAATGTCAGCACAAAAAGGCATGTCATATCCTACACCTTTTTTCCATTTTTCTCTTCTGTTTTTGTTTTTCTCCTGCCAATCTTTGTACCTAAAATCAGATGATTTAACATTTCTTATTCCACTGCCATTTTCTGGCACTTGATCCAGTTCTTAAACTTCTCTTATAATTATCTGTCAGCCTAGCACAACATTTTACAAAATTAATTGCGTTCTTAAGAATAACAGACACTTTGATTCACATAGCAACACGCTGTCACCACTTCATGTTAATAATCTGCTGGTTATGTTCCTGTTCCAGGAATGCATATATTTTAGCCAGCAAATGTATTTACCATAGACTCTTACCAACTCTTTTTCCTCATTTTTGTCTACTGTAGGATATTTTCCCCAATATCCCAGACATTATTTTAAAAACATAATTTCATATATACTTTGGAAAATTGCTGAAATGTTAATAATGTGGGGAATTTTATATTATTGGTGGTTGCCATAGGCACCCAAGAGCATGTTATTGAGCTGCTGCTTTACTGGTGTCTGCAAAATCCTACAGCTATTGAAAGTACAACCTGGCTTGATGTGCTCTAGTGTTGTGGTTTTTTGGGGGTTAGTTTTTTTTGTTTGGTTGTTTTTTTCCTTAATGGATCAAAAATTTATATGACTATGGAATCTTCTTTTTTTTTTTTCTTCCCTGAGGAGAGCAGCTGAATGTTTACAGTTTTATTTTGAATGTTATGATAATTTTCTGTTTTTGAAAATGTACCAAAACAAACAAAAAGAACACCTCCCAGATATGAATGATTTTGTCCATCAGAAAGGAAAGGCTTTGCATGTGATAGTGCAGTATTAAAATGTAGGTTTCTTAATTGGAAGCTAGAAAAAGTTATTGTGCAAGGGTAATAATGAGTGAGGAACAATAAAGGATGGAAGGAAGCAGACAATCTGTATATTCTGATTTATGTGTTAATGTCTTTCTTTTACTAGATGCTAGTACAGGTAGAAGAGAAGGCTCACGGTGATGTGGTATGTGTTAGGCAAACACAGCTCTGTGAAGGCAGAGAAGGAGATTAAACAACCTGAGTTGCTCAGGTTTTGCAGATTCTGGAGGATGTCAGTGCTATCTATGAAATCTTATGAAACCTGAAATGTGTCACTAAGAGAAACGGGGACGTGTTCTCTGTTGCATTCTATAGAATGCTTCATCTGCATTAAGGATGAGCTACTATGGTATGGTCTGCAGGAAACATTTTGAGAAGACAAATTCTCATTCTCTTTTCAGTCTTTTTTTGGATGGTGGAACATTACCTCTGTAAAGATATAGTACACAGATTCAAGCCTGAAATAAGAAAACTCCCCATTACTTCAACAGAAGATGCAACAAGAATACAACAAAATCAGCTTGTCACGTAATTTGTGACAATGCAAACCGGTAAATTGTTCAGTTATTAGTTTACAATATAACTATTTTACTAGAAAGTGATATTACCACATTTATGAAGTATTTCAAAACTTTTTCTGAAGTGGAAAGTCAAATCAGACAAAATATCTAGTTCCATGGAAATGTGATAAATCAAATACAACAGAGATATGGATACTTGGAAAAGTTATGCTGCATGCAACCAATATGGTCTTCTATACCTTTGTTACTGAATCCCAGAAGTAGCAGATGCATAATTGGCTTCAGGGATGGCAGCCTGTTATAGTGAGCTCGGAGCCAAATATAAGTCCTATGTAGTGTACACTTTATGCTTCTTTCAGATCTGTGTCCTTCTCAGGAGACAATGTTGTATCAGAGTGATGTGTTCTGCTTCCATTATAAAGTGTCTTAGGGGATCGGATAGTAACTTTTGCTCTTAGGAAGGATTCTGAGCTTCATTTGATGTTCTGAAGCAGCATAAGAGGAAAGTTTTGGTTTTGCTCTTCATGAAGTAACATTCAGGTTTCATTTTTGCTCTTCAGCAAATGCAAAAATGCTTTTACTTTTGTCCCTACTGAGGTAGGTGAGTTGAGCAAATGTCTAGAGCATTGTCTAAGGGAAAGAACTGGTACCACAGTCAAGTCTGAAATTGTTACATGCATGCAAATAATGACGAGATATAAGATAAAGTATAACGGGATCTTTAGAATCACTAAAATATTAAGTCTGTAACACATCTGCAAAAGAATTTCCTACGGGCAAAACACATAGTTATGCTTAACATGTGCTTAACTAACATTTATTGATAGCGGTTTTGTTCATACAAAACTTGAGCACTTCAACTAAAAATGAAAAAACTCCTTTTGGATCTTGAGATTACCCTTCAAACCATCCTACCAGTAAATGCTAATGTTGCATACAGAAACAACTATTGCCATACAACGTACTTCTATGCACACCTACAATTGCCTTGAGATGACAATGAAATGGTAATGTATTATTATACTTGTACAGATCATGTGTGATTTCTTGAAGCAGATAATGACACATACTCCTACGGTTTCAAATTATGAGGAGGAGTCAATCTGGAGAGGTATGTGAAAGTAAACTTTGTGTTTGCTGTCCTTGCAAAATGAGTCTATAGACAATCTTCTGCTACAGTAATCATTTTGAAATACTGGCTTTCATAAACAGCAATCTTTACAGATTCTATATCAACAGTGAAATACAGCACTAGCTTCTTATTCACTTCCATGTGTAAGTCAGAGTACTGTTGACTAACAGCTACCAATATTCAAAGCCTTGCATGATTTAAGCCCAGGAGGATTTTGCATTTTTTCACTTCATCCTATAGTGACAGCTGAGATGGCATTACAGGTTTTGGGGAAGAAAACTGAGGAGGAAGATGACAGTTCCTTCCCATCTGAAGGTATTACCTTTTGGAGTTTGTTCCCCTTGGAAGTCTGCCATATTCTAATTTTTTTGTGCAACAACTGCCAGATTGTCAGGTGACATATCACTGCCACTCTGAGTCCTGCTTATATACTTTGTTCATCATTTAGATACCTATTCTCTTTTGGTTTGTGCTTATTTTAGGGTTTCTTAATTTCATCTCTTTGGGATTGCTGGGAGTTTGTTAAACCAAAAGAGACTTGTGCAGCACAAATCAGTAAGTGCCAATGAATGCAATTCACTAATTTGTCTTAAAAGCCGTTTAAATAAGCAGCATTATATCTCACGTTAGTCGTTGATACATATATATATATTAAAATTTGGCAGAAAGCAGAATAATAGAGGCCACAGATTTCACTACAAACCTGGTGCCATTATACATTATACAAATCAGATGATAATACACATAGTACCAACTGTAGGGAAAACTATGTACAGTATCGAGAGGTTGACCCATGAGCTAAGCAGAATAATTTATAGGTTTGAAGGCTGAAATTCCTTTTCAGGAGAGAATTGCATACTGATGATAAATTCCAAACAGACATTCAGGAGAGATGGCATCTACCCATGCAGCAAATCCTGTACAATAAGCAGCTGCTTAAGTAGCTTTGCTTCACTGTCTCTTTCCTTATCTCAAAAAGAATCATCTCATTAGTTACATACTGAAATATGATAACTTGTGTTTGAGCTAGAAACATATTTTATTGAAAAAACACACCACATTTAAGTTTTAAGATGGCAAAGGCTGAGAATCTGTCAGAGCTCTTGAGAAACTGTATTTGGATAGTTACGGTTTCTGTTATAAACAGACATCTTAATGAATTTGCCTAGGGTTGGTATTGATATTGAACTTTTCCACTTGGTTGGAAATCCATTATATAACATGTATGATATAGATTATAATATTGATTAAAAAAAGAAAAAGACATTATTGGTATGCGGCTCGCAGCTTTATAGGCATGTTCTGAACTCTACCCTATTCCCACCATTTTTAAAGCAAAACGATATTCTGTCAATCTTGCAATCTTAGATTTTGTTTGAATTACCTAAAAGTCTTTGAGATAATTATCATCAGTCTATAAATTCTTTCCTCTGGCTCCGTGATTGTTTCGGAGTAGCTGCTACTGAAGCCTGTTCTTATCACTGTAAAGTTCCTCACAGTTACGAGAACTTACTTAAAATACTTAAAGTGCATCACAAGTAGCTCTCTCCAATATGCGAAACACATGGAATAATATAATTGTAAAATCTAAGTTTTTACAATTCCTTACTTAATTTTACATTTTAATATTAAGATACATTCTAGTATTTACTGTTTTTGCAATAGTACCCATAAAATTTAAAACAACCTGAAAGTGTTTAATTGTGCCAAATATCAATAGATAAGTACGTAGTTGTATTCACATAAATGGAAAAATAGTATTTTGTGTTATTTTTATTGAAGTTACTGTCCCAAAACTAAAGTCATTGGTGTCCTGTATTTTTTGATTCAACTTGCTCTTTATTTTTCTTTGGAATATCGTCATGTTTTAGTGACGGTGTTAGCAGAGTTGTAATAATTGTGCTTGTTGAAACACTTTTTCAGCTTCCAGCATTTAGTCTGCTCTCATGTTTTTTAATGAATAAAGAGTGTGTTACAAGCTGTTCTAAGACACAGTACTTAAAACATATTCCAGTTGTTGTTTCCAGGTAATTTGTTGAACTCATGCTTAAATACAAGTGATTTCTGGCAAGATCCCCAGCTCACAGTTTACTTAATTCTTCATCCCTGTGCTCATTAAACGATTTGTTTTAAAGTTGCCCCAGTTCCAAAGAAGTTAGAATACAACCTTGTTGACTTCGATGATCTTTGTCAACTTCAGTTACATCATCTGTAATGCTTATGTTTTCTTCTACGTTTACAAGATACCATTATCATCATTATTCCTTTCTTTATGCACAGTCTCCAATTATGTTAATTCACAGCATTGCTCTGCAGTTCATGATTGCAGTTCTTGAATAGCTGAAATGTACTTATTGTATGTTAAAAAGCTTTGGCAATAGTGAATACCTTTTTTTAAAAACTATTTCCATGGCTTTGTCATTCAAAGAGTTTAAAATAATACATAAAGGTTTGACAGTGGTTCTATGTATAATTATAACACAGAAGCTTCTGAAACTTGATCGTATTGATTCAGGCTGGAATTATCGGACTGCCCAAACAATGGGTGGAGAGTTAGGTGGAACTGAGGAGCAGCTGAGGGAGCTGGGGCTGTTTGGTCTGGAGAAGAGGAGGCTGAGGGGAGACCTCATTGCTCTCTGCAATGACCTGCGAAGTTGCAGCAAGGTGGATATTGGTCTCTTTTCTCAGGTGACAAGTGACAGGACACAAGGAAATGACCTCAGGTTGTGGCAGGGGAGGTTTAGATTGGATACCAGGAAGAATTTCTTCACAGAAGTGGTGGTTAGGTATAGGAACGGGTTGCCCAGGAAGTTGGTAGAGTCACCATCCCTTGAGATATTTAAGAGATGTGTGGATGTGGCACTTAAAGACATAGTTTAGTGGTGGACTTGGTAGTGTTAAGTGGTGGTTGGACTTTATGATCTTGTGGATCTTTTCCAATCTAAATGATTCGATGATTCCATTATATGATATATACAAGAAATGCATGAACTACTGCTGTAGATTGACATCTTACACTTGTGACTTGTAGATACAGTTAAATTGTTGCAAATTTGTTTGTTCTACTGTTAGTTTAGATTCCTGTAAAAGCTGCCCTTTAGGTAGAATGAAGAAATGTATGACAAGAATGATAATTGTTAGAATTCATAGAGGAAGGTTCTTTGTAGGATAAATGGAAAAATAGATTTCTTTGCTTCTATTTGAAGCCTTTGGGGTTGCATGAATTCTGAAGTGTATAGGAAAAAAAATGCTTGCAAAAGATGCCTGATATTTGCCACTCTCAGTCTTGTAAAACCCTTAGAGATCTTGCATGAGCGTAGTGTACAGAAAGCTAGACAGGATTTTGTAGAAAAGGTTGAAGTGTGAATGGTTTTGTTACAGTTCATGTGATAGTTTGTCACAAGCTTGGTATGGATAAAAGAGCATATATAAGAAGTGTTCTTAAGATACTTTTGTTGTGGCTGATGGACTTCTGTGTGCATTGAAAAACCATACATTCTCTTCTATAAAGGTCTTGAAAATCTAAATAAAACCAGATGAAACATGGCTGTAAAAGTTAGGTAAAGTTTTGTAAGTTATAGAAAAGAGATGTGGATTGTTTCAAGTGCAAGAAAAGTTGCAAAAGGAGAGAGCAGACTTCTGTGACTGGGGAGGTTGGACAAAGGGGACTGTAGAAACCTTTCGAAGCGGAAAGTGAGATAGGAAACAGAAAGGGGACAAAAGAGCTGTAGCGGGTAAGCTGGATTTGCTCTGTTGTGGAACACAAAGTTGTGAGAGACTTAAAATGCAAGTTGTTGTAATTTGTGTAGAAATGGCATTCTGGATGACTACAGTTAGTGAGAGATGCTAGTTGTGGATGAAATGAAGTACGACAGTAGTGTGGCTAATCAAGGAGTTTCCTTCAAATGCTTGAACCTGTTGTGTATGCCTCTTCTTTTAAGAAAAAGTTATCATTCTATCCTACATTTACATTATAAACATCCATGTGATAGTTAATAGTGCTGTTTCTTTTAATTTAATTTTAGTATAGCTGATTCTTCAACTGGTAACTAAATAAAACTGTTGCACTCGAAACCTGTCAAATGGGGGTTTGGTTTATGTTTGGAAAAGTAAAATTAAGCAGCAGTTTTCAGTTCTGAAGAATCTGTATGTGGGTGGAAGGTAGGCTTCACTTCAGGTCAGGATTATGAATGTATTTTCTATACTTATGGGTATTATGTAGACTTATAATTCATTCATTTGGGTTTAAGTAGAGCAAAGGCTTATATCTTTTGGGTTGTATGTACATTTAATATAAACTGAAAAACAAGATTTATAGCTATGCACAAAAGTAACGTACTTTTTCCCGCCAAACACCTCATACTTGTTTTATGTCACAGCTGAGAGAGTTATTTATTTATTCTAATCATAAAACACCTTTTAAAGTCTAATAACATTCATTCCTTCTTATTCTTTCTCTTCTGGATTCTCTATTTTGTACACAAAATAATTCTCTGGATTACTTTCAGTTCTTGGTTTACCTACAGATTTCTAGTCATTTAGTAGAAAAGCTGGAGTAGTTTCATTTTGGGGCTTTTTATTTCCTTTTCGTGGAGACAAGGTAGCCAGTTTGTATCATAAGAGGCACACTTGTAATAGCAACATTGGTTTTCATGGTGGTCTTTGACATGTCTGCAAAGTGAGTTTCAATTACAGTATAACTCAATGAATGTGACCTTGTATGATGCTGGACAAAACGGTAAGGCTGAGTAGCTCTGTGTCCTGTCTCCTGAATTGTGCTGCGGACACCACATCATAGTGGGGGGATGTTGATAATCAGTGGTGGTGCTAGAATGGCTTCCTTCCATACCTGACTAATTTTGTCAGCCTGTCAAATATCTGGAAGCTAGGTTCCTTTTAATTAAAAACTAACAAACAAGGAGATTATGTGAAATCTTGCACAATGACTTAGTTTTACCAGAGTGGTCTTAGTTTAGTGATGTCATCTTTTATCTTACTGATATTCTTTATTGGCTTGTGAGATTCTGAAGCACTGGTTTTGCTATTGGAAAATGTTTGCCTTAATCCTTAAACTCACCACTGCACAAAAAATAAATAAATAAAGGTTAAGACACATATTGGATTTTTTGGAGAGGAAAGAAAACATAAAAAACTGAAGTCACATAATTGAAATAAAAGAAGACTTGAATGAAATCCTCTGTAGGAAAGTATGGTTTTAATTTCTTATATAATTTTGATTTTGTGGTATGCATACAATAGATTTAGAGACTGAGTATGTCCTTCATAATCTGTCCTTCATGTAATTGTAACATGCAAAGGCTTCCTTGTGGAAGGCATTCATTCCAAAAATAGTAGAAGAAAAATATGTAATTGGCTCCAAAGTATCTTGTAATCATTTAAAGGTTTGATATATATCATGATATAAAGGTTTTTGATACCTCTCCCTGCCTTCTTGGACTCTTTGATTTTATTTTTTCCCCACTGCCAAGAGTGGAATGTCACTGTTTTCTTATTGTTAGGCCAAGGCCTACTATATGTCACATACATGTCCACATAAATGTCAAACTTACCTAAAACTACTAACTGCATTTAGCATCTGCAGTTACAGATGCTGTGTACAGACAAAAGAATTGCACCCCTTCTCCACTCCATTTATTTCCCAATTTTTGCCCACATATTATGAATTTAAAGTGAGCTGCTACGTATTTACCACATAGAACCATGAAAGTTGCTTAGGAAAATATCAAACAGTACTGGGCACAGGAGAGACTCTAAGACTAGTCCAAAGGCTTTCTTCCTGGCAGGGAGCCAGAGATAACCAATCTGAGTGAGCTTTTACACCTGTATTGAGTTGCATTTATTTCTTTTTTTTTTTTTCTTTTTTCTTTCTAGTTGTGTTCAAGTAGTTAATTTGATAACTTGTTGTAGTATTTTTATAGCAATGACATTTCAATGGCTGGCTGATAACCCCTACATTTCTTCTGTACTCACTCCTGCCTCCTACTGTATTTTAAAATATACAGAATATTTTTCCTGACTTTTTTTCTTTTTTAACCTTGATGCTTGGAGGAGCAACTCAGGCAACTGAACTCATCAAAAGCCAAATTTTCATATAGAGAATTCTTTATCCGAAGAAGTACATTAATTTATTATCTCTTGACTAGACTGCTAGAGCACTTTAAATGGCACTGCACAGGCTTAGGTACCTTGATAGAATGTGTGGCAAGAGGCTTTCTCCATTAAAGTACTCTTTCTTTCACCAGTAGAGACAAAGCTTTGAGTGAGAAAAAGGACCTGGAAAAAATCTTCCTGCTAGCAGGCCTACAAACCTACGTTACCATAAATCTTACCATGGATGGATAACATGTTTGCAGGTGAAGTTTTTTTAACAGTTTCATTAGGATTCTATATTTGAATCTAATTCCCAGAAAGAACTACTGCTTCTCTTTCTTGAGAAGTATTCAATTTTAAATGTGTGTGTCAAGACTTTGGGATCTTCTGTTTGCAGGCTCTTGCATTACTCAAACCCAATTTTATAGGTTGATGACAGATGAGAGTTCTGATTTTGTTCCTTAACAATGCTGTGTATGGAGATGCCTGTTTTGAAGTAGTCATTTACTTCCTGTCTGCTTCTACAGAAAGAATCTCACTGAATTTATTGAGACATTCATCTTTCTAGTAGTGGGTCAACATGAAGTATTAATACATTATTACAAGGCAGCTTCAAATCCATCACAAGAGAGGGGTTGTGTAGGCATGTAAAGATAAGAATGGAAAAACTGCATGACATTCTCAAGGTCATAATGTAGGCTTGCAGCAGAGTAGGAGATAGAAACTGGGTGCTCTGGATTGCAGATGGTATGTTCTGGTCATTTTTCTTATCAAATATACTTGCAGAAACTTAGATAATCAAAGCAAAACCCAACCAAGCTAAGATGTAATCCTGAATCAATGGTGCAATTTTTTTTTAAATCTTGTATTATGGCTGGTGTGCAATATGTTAAACAGTTGGATTTGTAGCTTCTATTTTCCTTGAGAGTTTTAAACTAAAAAAAATACAGTTATTTAAATTTCATAACAACTGTTTTGAATGATACTGGACATGTAGAAAAAAGTTTAACTGAAGAACAAAACTAATATACCACAACAATAAAATTAAGAGTAATAAAACACCAGAAATAAGATGAAAGCAATAGATGAGCTATGTTGTAATGCCAGCTTTAGAGTAAATGCATATAATTTCAGTAAACCTTTAGTGATGAAATTAGAAATCTGTTCATCATAAAACTGACAGTAACTGTGTGACTAGATATTCAAGATGGATAATGAGTTTCCATCATCATTAACAGAGTGCAAAATCCTGCTGGACAAATGACACATGGCTTTGGTACTGACTCCATTAGGACAAGACACACTTTTTATTTAGTGAATTTAGTAAAGATTTGGACTGAAAGTGCAAATAGGATGATTGAAACATCCTGAGTTGGAATATGACAAATAAAGAATGTTATATCTCAGATTCTAACGTGGGCCATCCCTGTTGTCAGTATTGTGTATCATTTTGCTTTCTATTCTGTCAGTACAATATTTGTCACAAGTTCCAGTGCTCTGATGTTACTGTATGTGCTCTTCATTTTCTTCACAGTATGTGTATTATTTAGCAGAAGAAAGAGGAAAGGCAACTTAATTATGTCTTTTTGGCCAAGGAATCTGAATAACCAACTGGTTTAGGTGCAAAAGAGAAGTACAATCATGCCTTTATTCTGGTAGTTTTATTCCACTTGAAATGATATAATCTTCTTTTATGGAAAACCACCAGCAGAGCTCTTCAAAAATGATTGTTTATAGAGTGAACTGTATTTTCCCACTTAGTTTTTCCTCTCTTGGACACGTCCTCTATAGCTCTAAAAAGGGGGCATCATTCTTAAACTCTGGAAGATGATACAAAGAAGCTTCTGCAAAGGTTTTGATTTTCTTCTACAAATCAACAGTATAAAATACAAAACTTCTGTAGTTTGAACTGAAACACAGCATGCTACCATAATAATTCTTTTCCAGAACACCGAAAAGCTTGATTTTCTCTGTTGCATGCGGTTGTAGTAAAATGACCAGAAAATCTCTAGTAGTTGTCGTAATTCCCCTTGTGTCTCCCTGGCACAGTGGCATATAGCTTATTCACTTTTATTTGTGCAAAGAGAAGATAAGAGGCACAACTTTTAGGCAGCAGAAAAAAGTGTACCATTTTTAGGAGAAATTCTCAAAACTATCATTTTAGACCTGTTCATCAAAAGCTAGCAGAAAAACAATGAAGTAATTTAAATGAAAATTACATTTGTAGGGAAGTCAGTCAGAGCTGATCTTGGAGGAACAGTTTGTTGCAAATCTTCAGGTGAGCAGACAGAGGCAGAGTCTTGTCCTAAACCTTGAATGTAAGAAGCTTATAACAGCAAGCCAACTTTAGGAGAATGTAAGACTTCCACTGGAAAGCATAGGAGATTCTGAAATATAGAACTAGAACCTTAACCCTCACCGGTACATTTTGTTATTTACACTGTAGTGTAGTTTATGGATTAGCACTCCCACTGGGATGCTACAAGTGGACTTTATAAGCAATTATCAGTCAAATCAGCTTCTTTTTCCAAAGTACAGTCACATTCCATCTCTATGGCGATTCTCCCAAATTATCTGCCCATGTTTAAGCTGTACAAGTACTCTTTTTTTTCTTTATTTTTACTTTTCATACATAAATAAATCTCTCCATGCTATAGTTTTCATATTGTTTCCTCGCAGCATTCTGTATTCAGTATTGCAGCTGTCCTCAACTCTGACTTTTCCTACCATTGTGTGGTTTAAGCACTTAGAATATCTGAGTAATCAGTTTTTTCTCTCCTAATTCATGCGTACTTGGGGTTGCAAATACAGCCACCACTCACACACTCACAGAAGGTAAGAGATGTTATATGTATGAGAAGCCATGGAGGCCCAAATAGTATAGAAAGTCTTAGAGCAATTATGCTGCTTATGTGACAGATGCTGGTTTCAGAGGTGTACAGGGGTGTTACAAATGAAAAGAAATGTTTTTGTAAGCAACACTCTTGCATTTTGAATGACAAAGTTAGCAATTCCTCCATATGGGAAGGATGATCTAATGGTGTCTTCTGTTAACAATAGGTGATCTTAAAGCACATTCGGTTATATATTCTCATCAGCATTTGATGGAATAGGAAAAAGAATGAATGAATGTTCAATGTGTTTCAAAAACTAAATGTTGCCATTTAAAAAATATTTCTCTACTTTTTTATTCTGTATTTATGAGATCCTTCTAAGAATCTAAGAAACACAAGTAGCCAGTTAATGCTATATTATTCAGAACCTACGTTAGATGAAGATGATCTTCAATTGGATGCAGAACTTCATTTCTTTACCATGACTGCATACATTACGGAGGAATATTCAACTAAAGAATTATCAAAATGTATTTTGATTGTTAGCAATTATAGGAAGAATTCTGCAAGTCAGAAGAACTGCTGTTTGCTCACTATTTCTTCTGTATGACAAATCAATCTCAATACTATACTACATGCCTGCCCAACATAAATACGTATCTGTGGGTATGGGTATGAAAATCATGAAACATGAAGGCTCATAGGGTTACTTAGGCATGCAAAATTGACTACCTACATGAGAAACTTATTCAAGTATTGTCAGTTATACTGGCTATTACTGTATTTGCTTTGATTAGTATGTTCCCTCTTCCTATTGCTGTTCAGTTTTTCTTTACATCTAGTTTTACACTGCCCAGTATTTTATACCTCATTCCATCTTTGTTCTTTTTACAACATAGTTCAAACCCAGTAAAGATGAGGCAAGCCACATTTTGAGGGCAAGCCTTTTTAAACCTACAAGTCCATCCCTACTTAATTTGGCTTCCTGCGGTAGGCAAAGTGACCTTTTTTGTGAAGTGCTAACTAAAATCCATTCAGTGCTGCAATAAAATTAAAGTGCAAGAAATCCAATATTGCCATCCTGACTCAAAGCCTATTGAAATAAATGGAAATCTCCTACTAATTTGATCCAAAGCTGACTGAAATCTTTGAAGACAGTGTGTGTGTATACATATATATATATATATATATATGTGCTCCTTTGGATATGTTAAAAGCACTCCATTGTCCCAACTGAAACAGAACAACCAAAAATAATTGCTAGATTTTCAGAAGATGGAATGGCTAGTGTATTCTTGATATTTGCTATAAGAATGAGCAGATCCTATGACTGTCTGACCTCTCAAGGTACGTTTTATCTTCAAAACGTTTTCAAAAATAGTTCTGGTTTGCAAAGCTTCCTCCACCATTTAATCTATTTTCCTCCCAGAAGTGATTAGACATGAAAACAATATGTAAAAAAAGGTTTTGCTTTTTAAAGGGACATGTAACCTACACAACTGATTAGGAATAGAAGTGCATAGAAAACCTATCAGCTAGGGACCTACATGCACTATTCAGTACTTTTTTTTTTTTTTTTAACTAGACGGCATTTTTTCCCCTTCCTCTTTTCTTCTTTTTTTCTCTTTTCTTTTTTTCTCTTTTTTTCTTTCTTCTTTTTCTTTTTTCTTTTTTTTTTTTTCAAATAGCCTTCTTGCTTTTTCCACTGTAATGGCTGCCTTTTCACTCTGTTCATTCTGTATTTTTTGTTTATACTTCTTTTTAATCTGAATTGCAGACAAAGATTTCAAATGAGCAAAAAGAATTGGGAGGTATCTTTGAATAAAGATGCGAGAATAATAAGGGATAATATTTGGTGTTAGAAAAGACGTCAAATAAATGAAAAACAGGGTTTTGTAACATTTTTTCCATTAAAGGAACAACTAAACTATTTGGCTGTTCATCATCTCATATCACTGCTGATGCTATCTCAACATGTTAATACTTATTGCAGTGTTTCTCTTTTGTGTTCATGTGAATCTTTGTCTTTATTAACATTATTCAAACATATTATCTATGATTTATATTCCACTCACTCCTGCAGACTCCAAAAGGTCAGGAAATAATCTCAAACCTTTCTAAATAGGTAAGATCAGCACAAGTACTGATTTTAGAACATCTTACTAATGAGAAAAAGTAATGCAGAGAACGAGTGAAATTTAGGGACAAGGGAATGACTTCTGGTCTCTTAGGTCATAGATTTGAAGCTGTAAAATGAAGCTGACTCTCAGATACAAAGTACAATACCGTAATCCTATAATCACATTAAGAAAATAATAGATTCTTATGCCAGAGGAAACCGTTAGTTGGATCTCCTGTGCAGCAAAGGGCTACACTTTTCTTTGAACTGGGCTATGTCTGCTGGCTTCCAGGCTTCAGAAATAATTCTTTAATTTTTAATTTAGATGAGGCAAGTTCATCTTTAATAGCCCAGATATTCCACATGAGTTAAAAGTAAGTTTTCATTTCCTATACGAGTCAATAAAATTATCGTGAATGTAGGTAATAAGATGACTTCCCTAATCTCAGGGCAACAAAAAGCAATTAGCCACTGTGCTATATATAAACAAGAGAACAGTGAAATCTTCTAACTTATAATAACATAAATAATGAGGCATTTGCTAATAAAATTAAGTAAAATGGAATACCAAATTCTTTGGAGAAATAGCTAAAAAGCCATTGGAATTAGACTCACATTTCACCATTGAAACTACTCTACTCATATATGATCCCTAATTTAGAGAGTAGATAGATGAATAAATTACTCTGTCTAGTGTCTCAGAAGAGATAAATTTCAATGGTTTCTGATAGCTACAGCGTTCGTATATAAATACATATGTAAGTTGTCCTTCTAAAGATTTACTAAAATACTAAATGAGATTTAAAAAAAAAACACAACTAAGTGAGTTAAAGACAGAATAGCATCTCTATCTGTACTTGTAATACAAAGGAAAGTTGTACCACTTACATGGGAGTTTCGTGTTTCCATACTGCCCTGCTTCTGAAATACCAGCTTAAACTTAGCTGTCACTTAGAGTGACAATTTAGTGGAGCTTAAAGCATTACAGCATACCATCTCACCTTTAGAGTAATCATCCAAGTTCAGAATATTTTTAAATTACAGTTTTTGATGTATCCTTTGATTAGTAAAGAATAAGGCTTTTTGTTGCTTATTCCTTTAATGGCTGCGTAGAAATACACCGTAGGGATACAATGGTTTGATGTGTTTTTTTTTCTTTGTTCTCTTGAGTTAATCTGAGATGTGGGTTAAATTATTCACTTTTTCCCTGAATGTATAATTAAGTATGACTTCTACAGAGATTTTATTGCAAAGTAACATAATGCCAGTTATTTTTATGTAAAACATATGTTTTTCATGAAGTTTTAGATAGTTGTGGGTTGCAGTTAGAGATTTTTACCATCCAGTTCTCCCTTAGATTTATGTAATACCCTGTTCAGATTTATTATTATTTTTTTTTTTTTAATTTAAGCTGTGTCAGAAGAGACAGTCTGAATTTCACATATGATTCTTTAGGGAAATCTAGTCATTACAGGTTTTCATGTTTATTTATTTATTACGTTTTATTGTAACTTTATATTATAGGAAAAATACATTTTATACATTCATTCCTAGAATTCTTTGCTGAGATATTTTTAAGCAATAAATACCTAGTTATACAACTTGAGCAGAAGCATAGCGGTTTCATTTTTCCATTTTAAAACTTTTATAAAAGGAGAAACTTCAGCTTTTGTCACAGGGAAAGGTGACCTTTTAAAAAACAAAGTAGGTAAGTAGATCTTATGATAGCTGGAACAAAGAAAGATCTTTAAAATAAAATGGAGCAATATTCAGTGGCACAGCAGAATCTAGCCAATGCCTATACGGTCTGCAAGCCATTTGTATGTCAGTGTGCTTTTTGGTCCTTTCTTTGATTGAGGTGGAGTGAGCATCCTGACTACTCAGCATATCTGTACTTTCTTATCAGTCAGAAATGCACAACACTGCCTCTTCAAATGGGGTATTAGAAGTCAGGCAATGTGTGAGAAACTGGGGACAATGCAGAGAAGGTAAAAAAAAAAAAAAAAGTCACAAAAAACCCTAGGTGACAGAATGGGGAGACACAGCTGCTGTGCTGAAACCTCAGAGATATTAAACTCTTACCTTATGCACACATACCAATTTCAGCTGTACATTTACTGCCCAGCATATCAATTTATAATCTTAAGTTAACTTGCTTAATTAGCTGAATACTTTGGGCCTCTTGTTACTCTGTTGATTTATGCAGTCAAAAAAGATTCTGTGAGGCTATTAATGAAATCCCAATGATTTTCATTTGGTTGCCACTGAGCTGCATTTGGATCAAACTCTTGTTAAAAATTGTCCTTGGCTCCTTTTAATTAAGGCATAATAGTTCTCATAGCCTTTAATTTAGGGCAAAAGCTTTAGTCAGTTAAGTATTTTTATTGTTATTTGATAGATAGAGAAGCTGCATCCAAGGAATTTTAAGTGATTTGCCTGAAGCAAGACAATGATTGTCAGAGCTAGGACAAGAATGGAGAGGAACATAGCTCCCATTCTCATGCTTCATTTACTGTGTGCACTGACCCATGGGCATTTTCTTATGTGTTTTTCTTATATGTAGCATGGGAAGAGTCACAATAGAGTTCTCAATAATTGTACTAAAATGTACTTTTGTTTTTTAAGTATTAACAATAATACTTCAGTGTAACAGAGCATGTTATTATTTCAGCCTCATGAAAATGTCTGATGTCTGCCTGCAGAATTGAAAAATACATTTTTCTTAAGGGAAAAAGAGTGCTTTTGTTGGGAAAGACTCCCTACTGAGAAGGTCAGCTTTTTTTTCCCCATCAAGTGGTGAGGTTATTAAAGATGGAAATACCTGTATGTCTTGCTGATCAGAACCCTAAATGAGGTTCTCTAAGTAGAACATCACACAAATGTCTGAAATTAATAATCATACACTGACTTGAAATGGTGATATTGTCACACAATTGCAGGCTCATCTGTTGTGCAATGAAATACCATGGATCTTTTCCCAGGTAAGGTGATTTCAAAACACAGACTGACTGTATTGGCCAGGATCAGCCAGAAATAGAATTTTTCTAGTAATTTTCTGTGGAATAATCTGGGCTTTATTCCATTATTCAATTCTGAACTCAGCTGAATACTACATGCACCCCCATCATGAATAAACAAACAAAAAATAAAGATAAATGAAAGACTGGTAGTATAGGACAATAGCTCGAACATCTGTGAGATATTAATGCAGAAGAAATGACAAAGTTGTAATGAAAATACAGCAGGGTACGTTTTATGTCAGAATAGAAGATGGATGTACATGACACTGCAGTTTAAATATTTAGCAATAACATAGAGCTCTTTGTAGATTTTAAAGTCTCTTGCAAGGGAAGGCTAGGAATGATTATATATATGTTGAAAGTCAGGGCAGAAAACAACAAAACAAAAACAACAGGACATGCTGTGACTTAGCAAAAATAATTGGAAAGGTCTGTTTTTTCAGTCCTACCCTCTAATCATGAGATGTCACCAGCTCCTTAAGAGCACCCCATTGAGACAGAAGGATTTTTTGCCTGGATACTTGCTAAACTGTAAGAAATAAACCAACAAGGCATAGTACAGAGGAATTTCAAAGTACAAAAATTGGAATGGAATTGCTGAATCACCAAGCAATCATATTTTTGCTCTGAGGTGGAATCTGGAACACAGACATAACATGAAAGAAGCGCATGCTTAGTAGGTTATTTGGAACTTGAGGTGGATTTCCAAGCCCGAGGTAGGTAATGTCTGAAACCATTAATCATTCATTTCAGGTATAGAGAACAGAGAGCAGCAGCTGACGCTGCTAGTTCTTCTGGCAGACATTTGCTGGCTACCACTGAGAGAAGGAAAAGACCCCAAAGCAATATGAAGGCAGCATCAGGCAGGATGAAGAGGCTAAAGTATACGATGATCAGGTTCAAGAAGCAGTGAAAGGAGCTGCCAGTTCCCATATGGGTGATGATTTATTTCTTCAGTCTTGCTCTCTGAGCTCCATGCTTGTCACTCAGAAATATTCAACCTCCTCCACGTCACCTCCATTGACTCTCAGGTGTATGCATGAAGTGAGGGGCATGGAGCTTGCCAGGGCAGGGTTGAGTAGCAGCTCCAAGCTCGGTTTCTATATGCCAGTAGCACTCTGTGGGCATGAGCCTGGCTCACTTGCATAGCTCTACCTGGGCTTCATGCTCATTCAGTGGGAGGGTCATGATAAAGAACTAAATGGTCATCGACGTTCTTGTTTAAAAGAGTAGGAAGTGGTTTCTGCATTTTTTTTAAAATGCTGTGTTCTGTGATGGTGCCCAAAGGGGCAGATTATTGTTGATTGTTGTTGGTTTCTGTTTCCCATTATGATAAATCAGTGTTTGCAGTTTGTGGTAGCTGCAGCTCCTCTTTTTTTTTTTTTTGGTAGCCCACAATGTCAGTCTATTTTCCACCATTTCCTATTGTCTGCTTACAGTTTACTGTTTGCATTTCTAATGCATATGGTTTTTAAGACTTGTTCCAGGGCCCTTAACCAAGATGCATCCAATATCCAAGCTACTATCTGTAATGCCCTAATGTGGAATAGATGTATAAACTAGTCTTGGATAAATTTAGGCTGGAAATTCATCCCAATAGATGGATGTGCATCTATCCAGATAGGAAGAGATATTTTGAAGCAATTAAAAAAAAAGGGGGGGAGGGGGAGCTTTAGGAAGGAGCTTGACCATTTTAATATCATTATTGTATGACATGTATGTAGTATCCATGGACAAAAGACCTCTTGTATCTCAGTGGTACTCAGCAAGCAGAAAATGTCTTTAGCTCACAAAGAAGTCCTATCTGGAGTTCCTGTCTTGGGCAGGGAAAAAAAAAATGAAGATAGATACAGTGTTCTTTCATAATTTCAACATCTAGAAACAGAGTACAAAGTGCTCCCTCATGAGAGCTGTTAAGGAATATAATATATTCTCTGAAAATATATCCTTGCTACTCTTGAGAGGATTTTCCATCATATGATACTAAAAATATCTCTAAATCCACAGTTGATGAGTTTAGTTACTCATCAGCTCTTTACATTACAATTCATTACCCTGAGGTAATAAAGATAAAATAAAGCATTTAGATGCCATTGTGCCATTGTTACAGTATGTTCAACAGAATGTCCCTAATCAATGCTGCTTTTGTTTATGGAGCACAGCTAATAGAAATATGAGCACTGTACTGAACAAAACAATTTTATGAGGTGCGTGAGCTGCTTCTTGTCTTTCATTTTCTTTTATTTTTCTGTAAGGATGGCTAGCTTAATTACAGGAGTTTAATGAATGATATTTGCTGATCTTACTTTGTACAGTGTCATTGTAATTATTAACTGTGATTATTTTACATAAAAATATGTCCTATAACAGGATAGTTCCTAGTATAGTCTGTTCTGTGTAACTCTTGATAGTAAAATCTTGACAGAAATTATTACTTTACATAACGAAGCTTTGAAGGAATCAACATATTAATAGTGAGTTCTATTTCATTATGTTATGCATAACTAAGAGTTGGTAAAAAGCAAAGTTATTTCCTTTGAGGGTAAATGACACCTGCATGGTATCTTGTAACTTAAGTAAAAGTGGTTGTATAAATAGTAAGCCTAAATCTTTTCTGCTGACTAGTAAATTTTGACTCTTGTCCAAATCAGAGATTACTGTAATCTGTAACTGGGTTACTTTTGGTCCCATTGCTCTAATTCAATACACTGAAGTTGAATACCAGGTGCCAGGTACACCTATTACAGAACTGTTTTTTTGATGTGGGACACTGAGCATGTGAAGTCCTTTCCTCAAGTACCTTTGCTCAGCCTATTTGGCTCAAACCACCATTTTATAACCTCAGTCCTCATTTTCAGAGCAATCAATATATCAATTCTAAGATGCATCTCAAAAAGGCATCAGTTTTTGAGGTACTATAGCACCCATGGACCTCTGGGAGAAAGACCAGGACAAAATATGAGATGTCACAAAAGGACAATTTCACCATTAGTAAGACAAGGCAAGTACCTCTTTTATAATGGAATAGTTAAGATTTTTTTAAATTATTTTTTAAGATAAAAATTAAAAAATCAAATACACAAGTTTCTACTCCAGCAGTATTCCGGATTTGATTTGGTTTACTAATTTCTACCCCAGTAGTATTCTGAAAAGAGCTGAGATGCCTTGCGGTCTTCTATAGCATCAGTTTGGCTTTTGCAATCAGTTCTGAATGAAAGTGTATGCACAGGGACTTAATATCCCTATTTAAATAATCCATTTTAGGAATTAATATAGATTAACTTTCTTGAGTTTGATTATGCGTACAAGAGACACTGTATACTTATTAACTGATTTTCTTTTTCAGTCATGAAACTGCTTTTAAATGTAAATTTTTCTTTGTCATAAGCAAAATTTTCTTAGCTGTTTTTTAGGGTGGCGTTCTTCCTGTTACTCTAGGCAAGCATGTGCTTACCAATTAAAGACTGACCTGGTCTATCCTTCTTGATGTTTCATGCACTGCTGTTACTGCATGCCATTTAATCTGCTGCTGTCAGCACTGAAGTCAATAGCTGTGATCATATCTATGGATGTTATATGACTGTATGACCCCAATATACAACTGACAACTGGCAGTTTGGAGCGCTCCATATCTCAATTTATTTTGCACTTGTAAAGTGTTTGCTGGAATAGGTTGAAGAATTTGTAACCTTGCACTAAAGTCATGGGATGGTTGTTCTCTGAGTTTCTAATTTCCAGCATGGTGAGTATGTATGAGGGGGCTTTTTTAAAACAAAGGCATAGAGTACTCATGGCAGTCTATACAAAGTCACAACACCCCTAAGAGATTTATTTTTCAAATATTTTTGCAATACGGCTCAATGCATGACACAGGGCTAATGTCTACTATGGAAAATATTTGGACCAGAAGTGAACTGACTCCTATGCTTCCTAGTGATTCTTAAAGACAGAAAGGGATGTGCAAACAGCATAGATGTGCTAAATATTGGAGATACCTTTCTTATAAAATATTATTGTTTAATAAAACATTGATTACAGTTTATTATATAATATTAATTAATCTCTTACTGATCCTACCCTGTTTCATCTGTATGTTGTGTATTGTGCTCTTGTGCTCTTTCATTCAACATTTTAATTGTAAATGAGATAAACAGTCCTATTTGGGTTACATAAAAGGATTACATTGGTGGTGACAAAAGTCTGCCTATTCCTTTCTCTGTGATGTACTCATACTGAAAGGGCATCCTGATGCAATCTGAAATATTGTAGGACTTGAGTGAAGAAGTAATATCTGGAAGATACTTGATGTAGTTATCAAAAGAATGTGATTTTGGAACAGTGTTTCCATTTAATTTGTAAATAGCACGTCATTCTATGCCGTAATGAAGCCAATGTGCTGAACTATCTAAGCTAGATCTTAAAGAGCAAGGCTGCGAGTACTGAAGCGGCATAGCTATGTTAGTAAGGTCATACAAACTGAAGGGATACTTCATCTCCAATTGTTCAGCTTTTGGTAGTCAAGTAGGTTCAGTCTGAATTAATATGGATATTTCTGTATGACACTGAACGTTTACTATTAAGCATTTGCTGTCTTCTGCATCAGTGATTAGTTCTTATACCCAGGACAATTATTCCATGGTTCAAATGACTTAGAAATTCAGGGTATACACCCATCAACCTGCTTCTCCTTGAAAGAGTTTCAAAGCCATGGACTTAAAACTGGGAATCCTTTAATTTTTAGCTTAATGCTCTCCAGCTTGGCTATTCCAGCTTTACAGGAAGCAATGTATGTATTGTATATATGTTATCCAGTCACTGTAAGAAAAAGTGACAAGTTCCAGAGATTGACTGAATGTCAATCTCTGTTGGCCTCTGTTAAATTCTATGGCAGGGAACAGGATTAAGGCTTGGTGAAGCTCTTGAGTTTATTCCATGAGGTTTCAAAAACATAGAACTGGGCTCAAAGTGAAATAGTCTTTTTTCCAAGGTAACTATCTCATGGGAATTATGTCATTTTGCAAATGAACTGTTGCATAAACATTGTCTCCACAAAGGACATGAGGTTGTTAGCACACAGGTCTGAACCAATGCAGAGCTTTCAAATCATCAGTGAGCTCAGTAATTTCATTTCAGCAAGGGTTACATTGCTTGTTACCACTGGTGGCTAGCAAACAGTAAACATTGAATTATGCTATCCTTGTCAACTGGAGCAACAGTACATGTCTAGTCCCTTTGATCCCATAGAAAACCCATAGACCTTCTACACAAGTGAGACGGCTGCCTTGCTTTGAGAAAGGAATGGAAACTTCACTGAATTTAAACTACGATTTTTGATGGTGTATTTTTCCCTATTCCCATGAGGTTGAGTTTCAAGGGATTTTTATTTTTGTGTGTGTGTGTGTGTGTGTGTAAAATATCTTTTGTTCTTAGTTAAAAAGCATATCAGACTTCTATTTCAGTCTTATGGCCTGACAACAGCCTTCAGCAGTCCAAATGGGCACCATGCATTTCTGGCACGCATTCCAGGCACTCAGGATGTTGAGACCTGCAGTGCGCTTGAAAAAGAATAATTTTATTTTTTATTATCTTCTATAATTAAAGGATACATCTCATCCACTTATGTAGAGAGAATATCATTGACAGAGGTACGCAGTCAAATTCATTTCGATATCAGTAAAGTTTTTCATTTCTAGAGGCATCATAAGCTTCAGTCATTACTATAGGATAGTAGATCAGTACTATTGTTAGCTATTAAATGTTATCCTCCTCCTGGATTTTAAAGCTGCCGTTCATAATATTAATTCAGGGTAACTGGATTTGTGTGCAGAGAACCTATCCTTAGTGGGGTACAGTAATTTTACAATCACTGTCTGAAAAGATTTTCCATTCTGTGACATTTTTCAGTTATTTCCTGGTTTTCTGAAAATATCCTCAAAGGCATAATCTGCAGTAAATAACAAGAATCCAGTATGGTAACATCAAGGAAGATTCACTTCATGTAGAATCTTCTGGTCAGTGTGGATAGGAGAATTTGATTTTCGGTCACGCTGGGACTGGGGTTGCCATAAGGCCTCTCAGACATACAGTAGATCTTGTAAAATGTGTAGGCAGACACTTTGCTTCATTTTCCCTGTTTACTGCAGGTATAACGTTGTTGCATTTCACTTTAGGTAGGAACTAACCCACCCACAGCTAATGTAGTTGCATTCCCTTCTGTCTGAGTGAATTTTGGATATGCAGAAAGGTATTCACAGGTTTCAAGCCAGGAAAAGAGACAATTCTGGTAGAGAGAGAGGTAGAGAGAGAGGGGTACACTTGCAAATAAAGTCATCTTTATGTGTATGATGTATGAAGATGAAATTCCTTTTTTTTTTTTTTTTTTTTTTAATTTCAGCTTTCTTAGGTCCTTCTATAGGAAAAAAATAGAACAACTAATAAGCTCCATATTTCTATGTCTGAACACTGTTTTTATTGTAGAAATACTTGATTTGTTGACATCTTGAAATTAGTATTCTTGTGACTGCAGAAGAGTGTGGTGTTTTGGTACACATACTACTTTAAGCAAGAACTGACATATTGTTTAAGAAAAAAAATGGAAGGGGAGCTCCTTAGCAACAGAGCATGTTAATGCTAAATGCTAGAATTTGTATGAAACTGGTATAAATTAGCCAATATTAGACTGTACAGTCACACTTTCCTTTTATTTTGGTTGCTGTGATGTTACAGTATGAGTGCTTCAGGCCATGTGTATAATGCGAAGCCTCTTCTGGAAATTCGTTTTAGCTGACAGTGTTCTTAACAAGTGACAGTTCTAAATATAGCTCGATGAGTAAAAAGACATTGCCCTTAGGCTGTGCTGATCACAGTGCCACAGATTTTTTTCCTCTTCTCTATTACAAGCTCAAATGCCAAAAATAAAGAATAAACAAAAGAAAAGCTATTTCTCTCACAGGCCTCTCTCACTGTTACAAAGAATGATGAAGACTTAAGTGAGGGTGACATAGTTTGTTTCAGGTCATTTTTACTCAAGTTAGCGTGCAACTTTAAAAGCATGATTGGTAATGAAGTGTGTAGATGATCAAATATACAGATTTACTGTGTCCAAATGTTTCCTGTGTACATGATTGAGGGATGAGGAAAATGCACAATGGGTGTACATATCTACCTATAGGCCTGTAAAGGACAGAATTCCAGGTAGGAATCTACAGATGGAATTTTTCTAACTATGTATTCATTTCTGCTTGACAAAATGAACAGCAGTTATTGTTTTGGGTACTGGAGAACATTCAGGACAAAGCATGTTTGCATTGATTTGAAAAATAAAGTTTCATAAAAGCAAACAAGAAAACTAATGTGGCTAGTAAGTAAAAGTACTGTTCCTTATTTATGTAGCAAATTGTAATTCCGAAAATTACTATGCCATAGTCTAAGTGGAAACAACACAGAAGAGATGTCATTTGTAAAGTCATTTGTAAACACACGTGAGAATATCTTTTGGCATGAAGAACACATTATTTTGATTTAAGAAGTGCTACCAGATTTATAAAGTTCCAAGCAAGGAGGGAGGAGCTGGGACATGCAAACTGATCCATAAATGGATCTGTGACGAGTGCTGCCAATGAGAATCTTATTTATCTCAGTGACTGCCACTGCTTTCCATGGTAAAAGCTACATCTGCTATACAAAGTAATCTCCAATGGTTTAAATCTTTCCTCCCTTCCAAATGTTTGCCTCTACTGGGAAGGATGTCCCAAGCTAGTTATGGCTTCTACATGTCCACTTGGAAATTGGAATACCAGTTTCCAGTGTGAATTGTGGGTTGAATACAGTACTTCTGTTTGACCCAGAGCAGTATAAAGACCACAGGTGCAAAGCTTGGTCCCATTGGCAGAACTGTCTCGGCCAATAAAATAATCTGATGTTGAAAATTTCCCTGAAAAAAATTGCTTATATATAAAATATAAGGGTAAGTGCTACTTTTGTCAGCTGGTGTGTGAAGTATGTCTGACACACTCTGACATACTCTGTCGGACTGAGTATGTCTGAGATAACGGTGTGACTGAGGGATCTGCTGGCCCATATGGTTATCATTGGTCAGTTGTGACCAAAAGGTTGCCCAGATCTCATGCATGTTCTAGTAAAAACCTCTACGTGGACAGATGGACTGTAGTCAGGTTTCTATATTCTGAAATGGTTGTGCCATGATTTCTCATGAGAAACAGCAGTGTCCTCAGCAGCCTTTCAGCCTTAGTTCAGATTCTCTCCAAACTTCGCCTGTACTGGGATCGTGGTTAAGTGTATTCGCACAGAGGTAAGTGGATCACTGTAAGAGAAATGGAGAGAATACCTTGAGGGTTCAGCGTGATGTACTGTTTTTCTGCACTAACCCATCGCCACTCCTGACATTTCTGCAGAGCCCTACAACTGAGCAGTGATGTGCATGCGTGGGATGGGTCGTGCCCTGCCCCCCAGTTGCTATGGAAGGTGTACCTTCACAAGGGGCTTGGTGTCTTAATGCTTAGGCTTGTGTTTTTCCATCACTGGAAAATATAACCAGATTTGTGTTTAATCTCTAGAGGTACCTGCGTGCTCTAGTTTGCAATTTGAACACTGAGATTTACACACAATTTCCTCTTTAATCCCATTTCAGCATTTAACTATAATCCTCTGAAGTGGCTAGACAAGAAACCAGTTTTGTAATGCAAAACAACAAAAAACAAACCCTTGTGTGTTCATGAGCATGAACGTGTGATACAAACCTGGCCTCCACCACTCTGCTTTCTAATTATGTGCATTTATCTGTGTTTGTGGAACTTGGAGGTGATGCCTGAAATAGCAGTGATGATATACTGTTTCAAGTTCACCACATTACGAGCAGGAATGCTGAAGCTGTCAAAGTACATTTTTGATTAAATCCCCTTATTAGCCTACTGAGCTGTAAGAGGATCTGAGGAGAGCCTGAGGTAGCTGAACTGTAGTCATTCCCCTTCCGAGCTGCAGGACCAAACGGGTTATTTCCTAGACCAGCTCTCGAGGGCCTGCTGAGGACGTGGGACTCGGTTCTCCTCAGCACTGTCCCCGTCTGCGCCTCGTCCCGCTCCCTGCTGGGTTGTGGCTGCGGGGACGCAACCCCAGCTGCCTCGCGGTGTCTGTCGGGCGCACTTCGGGGGATGCGCGGGCAGGAGCAGCGCCTGGCCGAGCGCAAACGCGGGCGGCGCTGCAGGCACCGCGCCGCTCCCCGCCATTTTGTCACACGGCGGGAGGTGGTTTGGGGGGGAGGGGGGGCGGCGGCTGCCAGCGACCGTTTGGCCGTTGGGCGGCGCGCGCGGCGAAAGGCGGGTGGCGTGGTGTACAAGGCCGTGGGTGGGCACGAGGTGGGGGGAACTCCTCGGAGTCACCAAACCTGGAATGGTTTGGGATGAGAGGGACCTTAGAAACCAGCTGGTGCCAGCCCCCGCCATGGGCAGTGGCACCTCCCGCTGCGATTCGTGAGGCACAGTATGCTTGTAATTGTAGCTGAAGTGAGCAACGCGAGGTCATGTCAGACAGCAGGTGGGAATGGAGTACCTGAAGGGAAGCTGTGCAGCTGCTAACTGTGCGTGGTCAAATTTGCTGTTGAGGAAAAGGGTGAAGCCGTTTGAGAGTTCAGCTGAATTCAGTCCATTGAGATCAACGGGTCTACTCAAAGAAGGCAAATCCTGCAGAAAACTCAGGAAGCATAATGTGTCATTGTGAAAATATACCTCACAACTGAATGTTTCACACCATTCCCCCCCCCCCCCCCCCCCCCCCAAGTGGTTATAAAACCCACAATACTTTCTTCCCTACGTTTTCCGTAAAAAGCATAGCTTTGTACATATCACTGCTGACAGGCTACGTTGTGATGCGTCAGTTTATGTTGTGTCAATTGCCTCTGGTTATGTAATGTGCCATGACATGACTAATGCAGCCCAACATGAGTCACCTGTCGTGACAGCTTTGTGCTCTCAAAAGAAACCATTTGCCCTCCCTTCAGAACATTTTTTTTCTTTCTTGAAGATTTTATCCAACCTACTGTTTGTTGCTTTGAAGTTTACAACAAAATGTTAAGTGGGCACATATTCAATAACACATACAAGTAAAAGATTATTGAAATGCCTAAAAGCACAGGGTGCTCCCACTGCATACTATGAAGGAAGATGATTGTAGATCTGCTACTACAATGTAGCGTTGTATCTGAAGAAAATGTTACTAACAGAACAGAAATCCCAAGTGATGAGTGGGAATCTAGAGGTGAATGGCTTTAATCAGGGCTAACTTGTAGCAGAAAATTGTATATATTACATTGATTTATTAACACTGGCCTATGATTGTGTTGTTAACATATTTAAGAGTCATATTAACGATATAAATAAAACATAGAAATGCAAACTTTTGCCCATTTTTCTTATAGGAGAGACATTCAGATTCTATCAGCCATTGTTTTCTTATTATAAGCCACCACTTGAAGTGCTTGAGACAAAACAGGCAGAGAACTTCTCAAAGGTAGGGAATTTCTATTTACAAAAGTCTTGTGCATTCTCTTATTACCCTGATGAATTTTATTTTATTTTATTTTATTCCTTTATGCCTCGTTATTTCTTATGAAATCAGAAAGTGGTCATGATTTTTTTTCATAACCATTATATCCTTCCCTCTCAGATGTATGCATTAAAATCAGATCTCCTGCATGTCAGTATAATCTCTTTTTTTCCTTAAAACATAGTATATCTCTATATAACAAATTATATCATTGTTTTCCTAATGGGTTTGAATGACTGGTGTAGTCAAGAAAAGAGCTCACATCATTGTGTAGTTCTCAGGTTATACAGGAAAAAAAGTGTAGCTCAAATCCACTAGGCTTATTCAGATGCAAATGGATAATTGCACAAACTCATGCCATTTCTATAAATAGTCTAAGAAAACACAAGTAGAGTCCAATAAATTACATATTGCAATCAGTTCAGTTGGCTTCAGCAGGTGCTGAAGGTCCTTGGAAGAACACATTACTTATGAGTAAGTATGTCCCACCCTGCTTTTTTCCACACTTTGTGTTGCTCTGCCATTCTGTTCTGTAGATACAGAAATAAATGTATCTTACGTAGTCTTTTCCTTTTTCTTGTGTGTACACCACAGAAGTTTCTTGTTTTACCATTTTTATACAGTTAATGATATCATAATTTATTACAATAGAAGCATACCTGTTTCTAATTTCTCTCTGTAACTATTGGGAACCAAATTCCCTACAGTAGGAGTGGGACTTCTCCCTGCAAATATATAAGTGCACTACTCATGAATATTTATTTATGCTTCTTGTAACCATCCCCCTACTCCCAACACACATGTAACTCCAAAGAAATGAGTGACGCCATTAACTTACAGCAGTAACATAACAGGCTGTGAAGAGTAGCCACCTTAGGCAATGTCATGTATACTTTAACAAATATGCTCACAAACCTGTACTAATAAACCAGTAAAATCTCCACAGGAATTATTTGTAATGACTTTGCATTTTTTCCATTCAATTCTGGTCACTGTTAGGTAACTTAATCTCAGTCCATTTTACAGGTTAGAAGTGCTGCATTTTTACTAAGGAACTTCAGACTGTGTTCCTCAACTACTTGAGATGTTAATGTATCATGCCTGACACAATGTCTTCTATTCAGTAAAGGTGTACAAAAGGGCAAAACTTATGACATAAGCTTCACTACAAGCCATTTTACTGATTTGATATGAGATTTCCATAATGATTTATACATGAAGATACACTTAAATGCTTGGAATGGCGGTCACATACCTAGTAAGGTGTGCTTCACACAGCACATTATACTAGTGCTCTGTATTTTGGTTCACGGGTTGCTTTTGATCTGTACAGTCTGAAATGCTTATCAAAGAATACTTCTTTCCTGTGGAAGAACTGAAAGAGAAACAGGAGGAGGAGTCGGAGCTCTAAATATTCAAAAGCAGCAGCTGCATTACCCGTACTAAATGTGTGCAGTATGGTAATACCTGATGGAGATGAAATGTGTTGAGAAAGTTCTGATAGAACTGGGGAACTTTTCCCCATTTTTCATTCTGCACCATTTAGGTACTAATAGCTGCATATTCAATATTCTTAAGTCTTGGGGAGCACTTGAATCTGAGAATTGTAGATCTTAGTGCATGAACCTTTGCCATATGGAGCAGCACTGTCACTGGCAAGGAGGCTCATCCTCCTATGGGAAATAACTGTGGTAGGGTAACAAACATTCAGACCCACTGAATCCCATTTCAGCATAGGCTTTGGGTTTGCAGTCAGCATGTGTTACGTGTGTGCAGAAAAGAGAGAACAAGTGTTTAGTTTTCATACTTCTGCAACAAAAAATTAAACGAACAATTTTATGTGACAGTTTACACATAGAAATACTGTTTTTACTCATCTGATAAACAACTCATAAATACTTTTGACTTCTAAATGTATATTTCTTTTATACTGTACTCATGCTGAGATATACACCTTGACATACAACATTTGAAGTCTGTTCAACGGGTGACACATATTAGCCTATTGAGTAACCCCTACGGAATAGTCAATTTATATGAAAATAAATTAAACTATGATTTTTTAGCTTGGAAAGAATGTAAATGAGGAAGAATATGAAGGAAGTATATAGATTTCACATACAGAACATAAATAAAGTGAGCAAAGTAAAGCTCAGTGCCCTTTTTCTCCTTATGCAGTCCATCCCTAATAAATTCTCAGATCCCTGCGTGACCAAGGATAGGGAGGTTAACAGAATAAACAAAATAAACCTATTTCGGGGGTGGGTGAGGGTGGGGGAGCAGCAAAAAAAGATGAAAAAAAAAAAAGGGAAAGGGAAGAGTATTGAAGGGTTACTTCTTGATGCCAAAATAGGGAACCAGAAAGGGAGTTGGACCATAACATATGGAGAGCTCTCACTTTCCCTTGAGGGGACCGTAGAGCTTAAGTTTGGTATACAGTGGTGATTTTCCCAGAGAACTGACAGTAAGGGGACTAGAAATGTGCTCCACAGTTGTTGAAATCACCCTGAATACTGGCCACTACCAGGAAGAGGATGCTGGACTAGATGGACCTTTTGTCTTTGTCAAAATAATTTTACTTTTTATATAGTAAAATAGAACACAAAAGAATGTATCCCAGAATACTGTTAGCATGTCTGAGTGTTTATTTCCTGGAAAGAGTGAACCATAAAAATGTATTATTATTCATGCAAAAAAAAAATTGTCAACTTAGCGTGAAGCCATTGTGTTCAAAGGACCTTTAAGTCAGGACAGCAGACACTCCACTTCTGGAGAAGGAAACTGAATAGAAATCATGTGTCTTCAGTAGGTGCTTTTAAAATTAAAAATGAGTTTCCTTTCCATACAATTTGGCTGTGAAAGGAGAATACCTGTGGGCAGACATCCATAGCTGGAAGTAGGGGAGCATTCTGTGAGTTTCACAAAATAGCCAGAGGTGGGCTCTGATCCTGTGAGAATGGAGCTCGATCAAGAAGAAGCCTTTTAAGAAGATTCTTGTCTAGAGTCATTCAGTAAAAATTAACAGCTCAACAACATACATCATCTTCTACAGGAAAAAGAGAAAAAATCTTTTCCTTCTAGCTGGACTCTTGCACTTGTGATACCATAAACCCTCAAACACATTCAGGCTAGATGTATCTTCGATCTGAAGTGGCTGCACACTGATGTTTTTGCATGATCTTCACTTTCAGTGTTATCATTCAAACTGTGTTGGGGGGGAGGAGGTCTAGGAGGGAAGGAGTAAAAATGCTTTTAAAATTGAAAAATGCTTGCCAAAAATCAGTGGGAAGGAGTGAGAAAAGTTGCCATGACAACCTCCAGCATTGTACTTCTGAAGAATTGCTTTACACGTTTGACACACTTGCAGTTTTCCCTTTCTGCAGTGATTATGATGTTTCATGCTTCTCCTTAGTTTATCTTACATCTGTGTAAATACAACATTGCAGAGTGATACACTTTCAGTATAAGAGCCCTTTTGCCTCTGTAGCTGCAACAAATACAGGATTTTAATAATTCTGGACTAAATTCTTCCAGGTCTTGCAGGCTAGTTTATCTGACATTAATAGAGCTACTTTTTGCCATTTTCTTGTTATAAAAGTTGTAGAAGGAATGTGTCAATGTTTTGTGATTTCAAAGAAGAAAATATTTAGAAGAGAATGTTTGGGTTTGGCATAGTAAGTTTAGAAGTTATTCCCTTCAGCATGGACAGCGTAAGTGGGAGAAAAAAGCACTGTCTTCTTAGACTGAATAGTCATGAGGGAAAGAGGATAATGAAAATGACAAGTACAAAGGTCTGAGAAGGCAGGTCACATAAGTGTACAGAACAAAGATGGTACTTAGCGTTTTGTCCTTGCAAACATGCAGGCGTACAGTTGAAGGTATTCAGGTAGGTCCGAGCAAAAAAATTTTAATGTATCTTTTTTTTTCAGAAAAAGATTACATGTTTTGATCATGAGTAATTTGTGTGTTGAATCTATTGAATTCCTTCACTGTTGAAACTATAAACATCTTTGAAAGTCAAACACCTCTGTTTGTACATTGTCCTCTTTACCCCCAACCAAAAAAAACTTTGTTGCTGAGTTTAATTTAAATAAAATTAATCCCTTATTGGTCCAAAATTTCCTACATACAACTTTATGCTTTTTGTGAAATGGGAGCGCTAGGCTTAAAAACAACAAATTTTCCTTTTTTTTTCTCCTCGATTTTTTTTTTTTGAGTAAATTAGATTTCTTCTTAGCATCCCATTTTGGACATTAAGTATAGGATTCATTATTCATGCATCTCTAGTAAGACCCTTGCTTGTTTTTTCTGACTATAAGCATAAGAGATCCCTCTAGGTTTTTACAGGCAGAGGCATGCCAGCAGGACAGGTGGCAGCAATTTGCTTATGAAGACAAACCAGAGCCTGTCCTCTAATGGTTGAAACATTGAATGCATTGTAGTTTATTCTGCTGCTGTGTCCCATTAGCCTAATAGGTGATTGTCATTATGAAGTCATTAGCAGTTCATTTTGCCCCTGATATTTTTGGGTAGCTTTATACATTAGAATTGTTTGAAGGTAGGTGCCCTTGGTCTCAGTTATAATTTACGTATTATGTATTTTATGTAAGATCCATGTTAAACAATGAATAACAGGACAGGATGCTTAGGTCAGAAATTGACAAAAGCTGAAACAGTATTTTTTTTATTTGGATTATTTGGTTTATTCATAACTCCTATGTAGGTAACTGGCTTAATACTGAAATATCAGTTTGATTTCCTTTTTCTTAGAGAATTGTATCTCATCTGCAATACAATAAAGTTATTTACTGGCCCCAAATATATAAAAGTGAATGTATAATAGCTATCTCTACTGTCTAATTATTCCTACTAGCTGTCATTAACTTGATTCCTTAGTGAGCTTTACACTGAGACGTTCAACACCATATGATATTTACTTTAATGAAGGATCAATATGTGAAATAGAGTAATGAATGTGTTGCATTATTGTGTAAGTAACTCTTCTATCATCTTTCTCTGGTTATCTGTAGAGACCACAATGTTTTTCTTTTAGTTCAAATAGCCAAAGTTTGATGATTAACTTTCTGGTGGTTTATACAAATCAAATGATTGAACTTTATTCTCAATTAATTCTCAGAAAAAGACACAAAATTCTGCTTCCCTTGACAAGATAAAGGCAAACAAATTGACGCTTTCCTTGCCATGCATATCAGTCCAGTGAGATGTGTGATCTCCAAGTCTGCCTCTGGTCACTCACTTTTCTCCTGAATATTTGCCTTTGCTGGGAGGCACAGTCCAAACCTCCTGTGACTAATACATCACACTCTGCAATTCTGATCCGATCTCAGACTGCAGGTTATTCTGCAGTGCTGCCTGGTGCTTCTAGAAGCACAGCTGGTGTTATCAGGGCTGTTATTATGGGAAGGAAGTTAGCCTGACATAAGGCTTGGCCCTATCATCTCTCCTTGGAAATTACCAAACAGTACAAGTGTAACCTTCATATGTAGTTTATGTTTTCTGTCTGGTGGTCCTTGTTTTTGAACTAGTGATTATTCTAATTAAAAGGAGAATAATCTAGTAGGAGAAAGTGCCATTTGATTTTGAGTTGATATATGACACTTCTAGCATTGAGGGACCCAGATTTGAACTATGCTTTTTAGTCTGACAAGCAATTGTCATGGAAAGGATATATCTGCAAACTTGCTGGATGGTTATGTACCTTGAGCATTCAGGATAAACACAGGTAGTTGGAGAAAGAGATTCTGCACTTGTCAAAATAGGCTAGAAACTTCCTATAATTAATTGTAGTATTCCTTTTTCTGCGCTAGTGGGGGTTCTTGGTTTTGGTCAGATGTTTAAAAATTACTGAGCCTTTTTTAATTTAGGTGCTGCTAAGTATAGTTCTGAGAAATACTTTATATGCTCCTAAAAGGCAAACTTAATTTCATATGATTTTTATATGCATTGGAAATGTATTGCCCACACATTTTTTTGCTCACAGAAGTACTATTAGGTTTGTTTTTTGAAGATGATTGTTTTTCTACTACCCTACTGTATTTTGAAAATCATAATATCACGTGTAGATTTTTATTTTTTTATTTTTGGAAATTGTTGCCCTTGAAAACATTCCTTTGTTGAGAAGTATTATTACTTAGTTAGGAGACAAAAGATGTTTTTAAGCAGTTGGTCCTTATATTAGAGTTTTCTTTATAATAGGCTTAGAATTGAAAATGGGATTACTTCTTTAGGGAAGTAAGATGGAACTGTGGAATTATCTGAGAAGAAGGAATGCTTTAAGTGGATTTGATATTGTGCTAAGTTGGAAGCATCATAAGAAATGTGGAACTATATGTTTGAGTAAGTACTGTTTAATGGAAGCACAGTTTGCAGAACCCTGCTCGTAGTCTGTGGTTTTGAAGGTAACACATTACTGTAATGTGAATATATGCTGGAAATTTACTGCCTTTGCTACTTGGAGACATAAAAATGAAGAACAGAATTTTATGGAAACAGCTACCTTATGTTTTTCTTTCAGGTAGCCCTTCATATTTATTTATTTATTGCTGTCAGAATTGTATCATTTTATGTGCTTCTCCACCACAAAGACACACACAAAAAATGTTCAGAGATATGGTAACTGTTTCTCAGCATGTGGAAGAACTGTCAGTTGAACAAATCATGTTTGTCAACTAAGCTCTTTAGAAAAGATATAGGAGATAAATTTAATGTGAGAGACTATGGTATATTTGTAAAATAATACAGCTTCTTTTACAATCTGTGTAATCCTGTGCGAGATTTAATAGTACACAAATGGTTATTATTCATGTTAATGGTATATAATTATCCTCCCATAGTAATAGTAATGCAATACAAATAAAGACTATTAGGACATTAACCATAAGTGACCACAAAAATAAAAACTGAATATTGTGTTCTTGGACCTTAAATAGCAATATCCATGAAAGATATTAAGGCAGCTTTCATTTAATAAAACGAAATAGTCTGCATAATTTAGGAAGCTGTACACATTGCTTTGGCAAGCAATGAAGATGATAATATAATTGCTGAATTAGAGCAATACTGGAAAGACTAATACTATTAAAATGTATAATGGCACAATATCTGTGCTGCAGACACCCGTAGAAGCTAAGGATGGTAACAGCCTGCCTTACCTTTTGCTTCAAAAATGAAAAAATGTTTCTTCTCTAACAGAAACAAACACCACCACATATGCTTAGACTCCCCCTTTTTCTTCCCACTCTCTTTAGTCACAGTGTATATGTGACAGTCTTCCCAGAGAGAGAGGAATAGAAAGAGGGGAAAACAGCTATGGTTAGCCATGTCTTTAATGGGGATTTGAGATACTTAAATGAAAGATGCAATGTAAGAAGTCATTCAGAAGCAAATGAAATAATGAAAGATGTGCTATGGACTTCTAACAATAAGCACATCGGCTTAAGCAATCATTTCAAAGCTTTTGTGCCATTTTAAGTGCAAATATATGTGACCTAAAGACGTTCTTAAATAGCTATGTTTCTCTTCAGAGCTACTGTAAATCAGTTTTAGTGTTTTACATTACACTCATTATAGTTCAAGATGCCTGCATTTCCAATGTGAAATGTGAGGTGAATCCATCAGTGCTATGTAACAGGTGTTAATGCCAACCACTGTGTAGCTTAAACTGTATCACAAGGATAAGAAAATTGAGTTAGCTGTTAAAAACAAAATTTAAACAGCTTCTGAGGTGCAGAAATGCAGAACATTTTTTCACAGCCTCTTTCAATGACTCAGGGCCAACGTGTACACTAATGCCACTCAAGGATCTATCCTTCTGATAATTGACAAAATATCAATTAATGTTCATTAATAGAGGTGTTGCATTTTCCTCCTTCCATTTATTCATTTCCTTCAGTATTCAAAAATTTATATTTTTCCTTGAAAAATATTATGGGAGCAGAAAACATGATGAATACATTTACGAAATCATTTTTTCACTATCCATGTGCATGTATGTGCTTATGTACTCATATATTCCCACTGGAGATGTTTACACTCCCTCTGTTGACTTAGGTGTCAAGCAGTCAGGAAATAAAATGCCATATAATGAGCCATATTTTAGGATTTGTAGTTTCTGTCCATGCAGATTTTCAGAGCCCTTAGTGGATCAGCCCCTGAATAACTTGGTCTGATCTCCTAAGGTACCCTGTCTGGGCAGGAGGTTGGACTCTGGAGGTCCCCTCTGGCTTGAATTGTGCTCTGACTGTGTGCAGAGAGATTCATTGTAACTTAGTCTGTGGTGACTGTAATCACCAGCAGCTGAAATGAATAACGAATGTACATGAACAAATTTGGCGTTTATTAAACAAAAACATACTTCTGAGTGACAGAACGTAAAAAATAGTTCTGGTAAGAATTCACATGTTAAGTTTCTTAATTGCAACCTGAACAATGCAGTCTGTATAAGCTGCTTTCTACATCTTTTTCCACCTTTGTGATAGTGTTCAGCTTAATTTTAGCCTAATCCACTTCTTGAAAGCAGCACAGGGTAATTTGGGAACTGAAAAAAGAGTTCATGTCACATACCTACCTTTTGTTGCCAGGAATCTGTTTGATATCTGTAGTAGGGGAAAACTCAGTTTTATGAAGGGCAATGATAAGAAAAATATCCCTTCGTTCCATTGAGTTTTTGACTGTTTCAAATACTCAATGACTTAGCCTATACCTTTGTGTTCTTAGGTATTCTGCAAAGCCTTATTAGTAAGAAAGGTGTTAATGGAACGCATCTTTGAAAGAGAAAACATGTTCAGAAGCGATGCTTTAGATTTGTGACCTAAGTTGGGCTGTAAATGCTGAAATAAGACTAGTGTTTTCTGTTGATGAAAAGAATAAGACAGTTATAATATTGTATCTTAATTTATATACTTTTGTTTACCTTCTGGTGCTTCTTGAAGTCTTGCAGTCTGATGCTTCTGGATTGGTAGATTATGTGATGCTTTTAGCATTTAATAAGCAGACTGTAAACTAGATTGGCCTTCTTGCATTGAATTTCTCAGGCTAAAAAGTACAGTCTTTGTAAGCCACGTCTCCTTCTCTTTCCACCCCCATGATAATGTTCAGAGTTTCAATTTACTCCAACTCACTGCTTGAGACACAGAACACTTGCTGTTATATAAGACACTTCAATTTGATGTGATTTTCTGTTACATTTTATTATATTAACCTTCACTGCTTTTGGATGATCTTTTGTTGTAAGTAACAAAAGAAAAAATGGAGGGACAGGGTCACCATGTGTTCGTACAGTAGTATTTGCAACAAATGATACAAAGCTTTGCAGCATAACGTGCCCCAAAAGAATTTGATTTAGCACTGTTAGCATTATACAATTACCAGAAAAACAATTCTGTGCATGTGCATCTAGGTGCCTAAGTAGATGTAAAATTTTAAGAAGGAGGTTGTGAAAAAATGGGCATGAAGCTTATATTAGGAATTATGTAAATGTCTATGTTAAAGTCTTTATTTGAGAAGAAAATGAATAATGGCTGTTGATATAAATGTGGCTAAATGTGATTTACAGATGTGTATCCTGTTAAGTCTCAAAAGACTGTTTTTGTAACAAAGCAAGGATTAGAGAACCAGTTACACTGTAAGATAAATACAGACTTTCCACTAGAATTACAAATTTTAATTTAACAGATATAGAGGACATTTTTAAAAATTTCTTTCTGCAGCTAAAACATACTAAAATGTTGTGTCAAACTATTCTTATACCCTGTTGGAGGCTGAAGTCTTTTGTCAATACAAGTACAGATACACATGCTACTGCCATGCTGTGTACGTTCCTCCAGTATGTAAAGGGGGCCTACAAGAAAGCAGGAGAGGGACTCTGTCAGGGAGTGTAGGGACTGGGCAAGAGGGAATGGTTTTAACCTAAAAAAGGCAGATTTTGATTAGATACTAGGAAGAAATTATTTCCTATGAGGATGGTGAGGCCCTGGAACAGGCTGCCCAGAGAAGCTGTGGATGCCCCAGCCCTGGAGGTGTTCACAGCTAGACTGGATGGGGCTTGGAGCAACCTGGTCTGGTGGGAGGTGTCCCTGCCCATGGCAGGGGGTTGGAATTGGATGATTTTTAAGGTCCCTTCCAACACAAACTATTCTGTGATTCTGGAAGTGACCCCTTTGCAGCTGCAAGTACAGAATTGTGTAGTGAATCAAATGAAATCATCTCAGAGATCCTCATTCTCCAGGGTGTTCATAAACTACAAAACAGAAATAAAAAGTGAAGCAGAATCCTGAGGTTGCCGCAGAGGGGGGCTAAAAGCAGTGGCATCCTTGAAAAGGGCCTCTTCTTCAGTTCTCCCCTGTGGTTCTCCCACCAATCATGACAGCAGAGCTGAGGTAGCAGCTACACTATAATTAACTGCATAGTCTTTAGTTGTGCTTTCTGTCCATGCTGAGGAAGAGGAAAATCACAGAGCATGCAAGAAGAATTTATGATGCTTCACGTAGGATTAACCTTACATGTTTAAAAATTGTGCATATCTTTGAATGATGTTTAAAAAAAAAAAGGGGGGGAAATGGCAATCTAGGAAAACAGTCTTTTCCCCTCTTTTTTCTTGAGATCAAATATGCTCATCCCTTTTATTAGAATTCTTCTGGAGATGTGATTGCTTGAAAAATGTGAATTATGGCAGTAGTACTTATATTACTCCTTTCCTTTTCTATTCATCTACCTACCTACAGCTTTCATATTTTTCATTTCATTGGTGGGCAGGCAGCCTTAATCGGAGATGGGCTGCAGCTCTTCAGGCAGCTGTGGCTTCCGTCATACCTCTGGTTGTGTGATGCCAGTAGGTCTGTTGGGTAAACTGAAAGCACAGCTGTATGAGGAAAAGGGCAAGTGAAAGCTGCTGTAGTAGACCTTGTTAGATTGCTTAGGAGGCTTCTGCGTGCCTATTTTCACCTGATCTGAAAATTCAGTGTGCTCCCCTGTAGAAACGATCCTCATGCCCAGATGGCAGAATCTCTGTAAGGATAAGCTTCATTAACAGTGTCATAAACACAGGCGTCCAAGAGAGGCTTAAATCTTGTGGTAAACAAAATATTCTCTGGAACACGTATCTTCTAGTTTTGGTATGTTCTGGATATGATATAGAATTTTGGTATAGTCCTTGGTATGATAGAGGGCTGGCTGTGAAGTGTGAAGGCCAGATGTCAGCGGGGTGCTTAACAAAGGCATTTGATATTGTTGGAGGCTTTCAAAGTAAAGGACCCTACTGAACTAGGTGCCTGACCATCTCCAGCTAATCCTAGATATTTACAAGTGAGAATAAAATCTTTTAGGCAGACATTTGTTTATTGGCATAGCTGAAGAAAACAGAGCATATGCATACACGGTCTTAAGCTTAAAGAAAAAGGACAGATGAATGGCTAAACTGTGTTCACATCAAAATCATTCAAATGTCATGAAAATAAATAATTTGATAAATATTTAAGTGGATATTTATAGGGAGATTATCACCTTGCTTTCTTTTCCATGGCATAACGATTTTTAGGACTGGTTTCACTGCTAAGTTAAGAACTGCTGCTGCCATGGCATGAAAATGTCAGATCATATCCTGAGGTAGATGGAAAGCTATTCTGCAGCTTTTGTGCACTTGGATGTCCCATTGATGTTATGGCCACATGAGAAGAAACAAAATTCCTATCTTTTAGGTGATTGTCTCAACATTTGTTTCTAGGCCTTGAATACCTTTTTACAAGTGTGATGGTCTGAAAGATGGAAGACAAAACAAATGAGTCCACAAGTTAATGTCTCTGAGATGGGCTTTGACACAGCTGACAGGAGAATGAGAATGTCTGAATGCGTGCTCCACTTGTTGCTCTTCATACAACCCCTCTTGACCTCTTTGGCATCACTCTAGTCTACGTTGGCCTATGACAAGTCTGCTTATTTTTTTAAAGGCACTAATGTCATAAGGGAGATGAAAACTAGCAGCCTTCATATTTTATTTGTTCTTGCCATAACGCCAGTATTCCATCCTTGTCTCTCTCGTCTCATGTGCTGTTTAACTTAGGGTCTGTGCTTGCAGTTTCACTACCCTTTTCTAGTGACTTCCCTGAAAACAAAAAAGCAAAAATGCAAATGTTTCAAATCAGTCAACTTTGCCTGAAGAAAACCTAAGCTTGTTTTACATGGTTTCGGTAGGAAAAATAGGCAGGCTTGAGTCTGTGCCCACATACCACTGAATCCTGGTGGAGAGCTCATGTGGATTCAAACACTGATACTGATCAAGTCTTCACAGCTAGGATCCATTCCTGTCCTTTGTAAGAACTGATTCTCTAATACAGGCCATCACCTGCTGTAATAATGAGTTGCTTGCTTTCCAGGTCTTGCATGACTCTTCCTTCAGCTCTCACATTCAAACTGCAGTTTACTTGCTGTTGTGGAGTATGTAGTTCTATCTCATCTTTCCCAGCTGTGTGATGGTCTTTTCCTAACCTCTGTTGCCATGACTGTTGTGCAGAACTGAGCTACCTTTCCCAGAACATAAATCATTGTCTATGTTTTGGGATGGCTTTTGGGGAGAAAGAGGATGCCATCTGCTAAGGATAAATTGGTTAAAAACTCTGCCTCTCTGGAATACACTGAAAAATTTTTAACCATCTGCCACACAGGTCCAGAACCAGATATGAACAAGGAAGTAAAGTAGTATTTTTGTTTGTTTTGTTTTGTTTTCCCTGAAGCAGCCAAAGATATCAGCCCTTAGAACCCCTATGTTCTCTTGGAGTGATTTCTATCAGAAATATTTGCATAGAATTCCATGCTCACCTATCCTAATACTCCACCGTATATTGGAGCATTATATTTATAATGTATGCGGATCATAGATATGTACAAAAGTCACGTATGTGTACTAACTAAATGCAATAAATGGAACATTTTGTACACTAAAATAGCAATTAGAAAAATAACCGTGTCTTTTTATCAGTAACTTTCAACAGCATGAAAGTAGTTACTTTTCCAAATCTGATCTACTTACAGTGCCTTAACATTTTTCTGGTTTTGCTAGCAAGCAACAGTATAATTACAGCTTGGAGGTTGCTACTGATACTTTAAATCTGGAAATTTAACTACAGATTCTTGATTCATGTAGTTCTTTATTTAGAAGCCTACAGTGACAAAAGGTACCAATTTCTTTCTAGATACCTTTCTCAATTATTTAAACATATAATGAAGCAAAGAACAGTGTCTAGAAATGATAAATGCCATGTTTTTCAACCTGTATCATGAGACTATCAACGTGTCTTTTGGTCTTTACAGTCCTACGACTGCTGAGTGATTAACATTCGTTTAACTCCATTCCAACATGCATATTGCTTTATTTTCTCTCTGCTGCTGTTCTGAGTCCTTGGCTGCTTTCTGGTTTTTGTCTGCCAGCTTCACTTTATATGCACTGGTTTTATACCTCTGGCTTTTTTTCAGTTTACTGCCTATCTGACTCACATTTGTTTTGCCTGTCGAGTAGTAGCTTATAACACAAATGTGTAACTTTATGTTCAGCAATTTCTGTGACCTTTTTACTAAGTGAGCTCTCATTTGATATCTTCAAGTACTGCCATTTTGTAGTGTGTGAATGACATGTTTAGCTTCTTTGAGCTTCTACCACTACTTGTATCTTCTGACATATTTCTATACTGAGCAATAGTTTATTTCTAACTGGATTTCTTCTTATAATTCTAACTCTTTCAGGCATATGACAAATAAACTTATTCATGTGGAATATTCCGTACTAGCACCGTCACTTCTTGTGCAGGAATTTTAGGCAGAATCATTCCAAGGACTTCAAAACCACACATCCGGTAAAATTGTTTTTTTCTGTGGATATTTTAATTTCTCCTTAAGAGGGCTGATATGTTTTTTTGTTTGGTTGATTTTGTAATCTTGTCAAAAAGTGTGGTTTATATCTAAAGCTTGTGTACATCAAGTCAAGAACTAGAACTGCAGAGATGAACTATTACTTGAACACAGTAGGTTCATTTGCTTTGCATGATCAAGGGCTTCTGAAATCACTAGTGACTTTGGTACTTATTAATGGATGCTCTCTCTTGTATTGGTAACATGAGGAGGCCTTAGTCAAGCCAAGGGACCTGTGTGCTGAACAAACACAGCATTCTGTCTTGTACTGTAGATAGTGTAAGTTCACAAGCAAGTAAACACAATGTGAAAGGTGTGGAAAGCCTTGTTCAAGATTGCTTATCAATAGCAGAGTTAGGAAGAGAAACTCCTGATTTCATGTTGTAGTCTTACTGTGACTCTCGTGTCAGTGTTTGGTTTGTAACTATCATCCTTTTCAAATAAACAAGTTTTTTTTGAATTTGAACAGATGCATGTCAAACGCAGTTTAAACGCTCCTTTCATTATTAATATTTTTAACCCAGATTCACTGCTGTACAGACTGAGCAGATGATTCTTTCATGATCAATGAGATGGAGTACAAATCCTTACTAACACAGAGTGTATGTGAAATCCTAACTTGATATTTTCATATGCTTCTTCCCATAATTCCTATCAAACCTCTGCAGTTTCTGGTTCATCTAAAACAAGTTTTGAATTGTTAAAGCAATTAATTTATCCCTTTTGGGTCATATCATGCCTGAAACCCACAGTTCAGTTTGCTCTGTAGTACAAGACATGGTTACTGCTGTGTTCATTGTAACTGCTTTAAAAGCACATGGTCTACATGCCTGCTGATCAGAAAAACTTTGAGATGGTATTACTTGTATATTCTCTGATTTAATACAGACTTAGCTCCAAGCCGATGTCAATTCCTTAGGAAAATAAAGTCTCTTATACTTATGAAATCTGTGTCAGATATAGGGTACATATAGAGCGCACATAGAGTAGTGACATCTAAAAAGCAGACATTTGAAATGTTTGACATTGACAGCGGCTTTCTTTCTGTCCCCAAAAATAATCCTTGAGTCAAAGAAAAAAGCTGGTTTGAAAGTATCCCCCTGCTTTTCTGTTATGGCCACTTTATGGCCTTAACAAGATGAAAATATTGTATTAGAGAGCTCCACTTCTCCGTGCTGTATTTTCTGAACAAGTGCTTCCCACAGTGACATTGTAAAGATAGAAAGGCAAAGAACCACGATGAAAATAAAAGCTATGTAGGACTTGGCTCTGAATCTGAAGATAGTACAAAACGCTAATGTGGAGCATGTAACTGAGTAAAAGGCTAAGTAATCTTCCCTGCCTTTTTAATGTAGGTTAAAACCTATTAAGTGAGAAACCTGTGGATGCATCAGTGCCGGAACACCCCCAAATCTGAACTCCCCAGAACCGGTTTTAGGCTTTCAGTTTTGTCTCTGTTTTTTTCAGTCTCTGTATTCATCTTACTGTTATTAAGAGGAATAAATCTGATATGATGCACATGTGCTTAATGTTAGTATCATTTTAAAGCATTATTGTTTTTAGCAATTTCCAGTCTATTTTGTTTAATCTTTTATTTGCTTTGTGTTAGCAATTCCACATGGCAATATGAGGAAATACCTGTCTCTCACAAAAGTTCGAGCAATTAGTGAGAGCTCTAGTAGTCTCTATTATTTTATCACCCAAAGACATCACTCAGGATTTTTCTCACTGTATTGATGCTTTACAAGCAGGGAAGGTTGGATTCCAGTTCATAACTATTTTTGTATTTAAAAAGTAAGGGTGGCTGTATTTAAAAGTTCAGGAATATGAGCATGTTGCTTTGGTGCTGCTTGAACTGACCCTGACAATAGTGGAGGAAGAAGGCAGGATGTGAATAGTCAAGAGCCAACAATGCAATTCCTCTTTTGCCAATGTGTCTAATGAGTGCACTAAAATGCTACGTATTCAGAAATGAATATAGCATTCCTATTAGATTAATAACACTATGTTTTGGTAGTGAGAGCATATTTTTTCTATTTGTAGAGATTTTGTAAGATCTTCTCCGCCTCTGAAATTTGTACATGTTCTGCTCTGTTGCCGTATTCTAGTGAGTCATTCTGGGTCTGCCTTACCTGGGCTTGGCTTATTTCCTCATAATGCAGCTGATGTGGGCTGTCAGAAAGTGCCTGGCCTAGTGGCCTTTCGTGACAGACTTTGCTTTGTTCTTTGAAGTGACCGGTGATGGCACAATAGTAAGAAAAGTGAGCAATTTTTGGAATTGTATTAAAATAAGTGAATCTTGCTTTAGGCCCCAAGGCAATCCATTCTGCGATCATTTATTTTTTGTAGATCAAGTCCTTAAGATGTTACTCGTGAAGCTGTGACACTGGCCTGAGTTGAAGTGGTGTTTGCTTTTTTTCCAAATCACTTCAGTAAATCTGATAAAAAGCTGATACAGCCCTTTCAGATCCATTGCCATTTTTGGTTCATTAATTACAGAGGTGAGCAAATACAATGGGCTGGCAGGAGAGAATAAGCTCTTACACAAAGATAGATTTTTCCTGCAAGTAAAAGCAGGGCAGTCTGCCATGTTACAAAGAAAGAGGAAAAAGAAGGAGACAGTTCTGTTTTTAAAAACAAACAAAACCCAAAACAACAACAACAAAACCATAAGGTTTACTGTGTGCCAGTGAAAACTTAATTTCAGTGGGCAAACGTGGCAGTTCCTGGGAATAGCCGCTTGTGTTGGCCAATACTTTTGAACTGGAGGGTTTTGAAATCTTGGTCCAAATCAAAGCATAGTGGCTTGAAAGCTCCTCTTGCAGTTTTTTCTCCCATAAATTTTCCTTGATATTAGAATTTTTAGACAGTGACATTTTATGCATTAGCAAATTAAAAAGGAAGCTATTTCATAATGGGAATAATCTAATTTTCTAATCACATCACCAGTTCTACATTTTGAGCCTGAAATTGCCAGAGTGGATATGTGGGTCTACTTCCTACTGAATAACAGCCTTCAGATACCTCAAAGGCACAGGGAACACATTGTAGAAGTAGATTTTACAATACAAATATCCCAAAATAAAAATATCAAGAATATTTGTCTCATTTACAAATTGTTACTTTTATAAAAAGCATTATGTCCTGCTATGGGCAAAAAACGGCTTGCTGGAAGGCAATTTTGAATTGTTGTAATCATCAGCTACTTCATTCCTCCTCGGAAAAAACCCTCTGGTTCCTTCTCTCGGAACTCATACTAAAAAGCATAAGGGGTTTTAGCACTGAATTTTGAGTTTTTTATTTTTATTTTTGTACTTTTAGCTCAGGCCCTAATGTTGACTTTTATGGACTAAGCTGTACATAAGAACTTCAAACTCGTTTGTATCACAAAAAACTCTCTGGGACTGTTCAGTGTATAACAATTCATGACATCCAGCATGACAAGTACTAAAATATCAAAATTAATGTTAAAAACAGAGTACATTTTCCTTTATGCATTACACAGTCTCCATAGCTTGGGGCTTTGGCATTATTATTATAACAATTATCTTATTATTATCATTATATTAAATTGTATTAAAGATAATTATATCTTCTTATTATCATGGGCAATGCTTTTGTGGACTCCCTCTCTGTAATATGGCATGAGTGTGAAAAGCCAATGGAAAAAAGCATTAATTATTGATACCTGCTTCACAGAACTTCCTGCATTTCATTTTCTCCTTTAATGTATTAATTCCCTGTTGTGTACTGGTCCTTCAACAACCTTGGTAAAATCACGCAAATCCCATTGCTTTAATGGGGTTGTGGCTTCATTTTGCCCAGGGGAGTTTTCAGACGGTGAAGTAGCAGATGCAACACTGTACAAGCCTGTAGTGACTTCAGGATTTTTGACCCCCCTCTCCCCCCTTTATTTACTCTTTGTTTCTGTACTTTTAGAAGAGAAAATCTGGCAAGTGACTCTTTATGGTCTGTAGTATGGACTGTAGCTTCCCTCCAAGTCCAATTCCACTTAAGCATTCATCTTTCTGGATAATAAGTGTTTATGCACTCACATATGATACCAGTATTTTATTTCCTTCCCCCCTCCCCCCCATCATCTTGCACTAAAGAAATAGAATGTGTTAGACTTTGTTTGTTTGTTTTTGTAACTTCAGCATAGGGTAATGAATAATAACAAATTAAGTCCATTTCTGAAGGTTCCTGAGGAACTCTTTTTGAATTTTCCCTGTAAGTAGTTTCTTGTATGTGTAAGCTCCTTGGGGAGGGGATCAACTTTTATTTTTATTTTTATTTTTATTAACAATATGAGCATATCAAGCACAGCGGTTAAGGCTCCACGTTGCTACGGACATGTAAAAAAGTGTTAATAACCACGTTCCACTGTTTGTAAATTGGATATGTTCTCAGATTATGAACACAACCTTGAAATGTATGGTTATCCCATAATTTATCTAATTTTTCCACATGTACAAATGTGTCTTTTCCACTCTTGAAATACCTGTTGTTGGTCATAAACCTTATAGGATTCTATATAAGGATTAATTGTTGCAAATTAGACTTCACAGTGTTTGCCTGAGACTTTACAGGAGTTACAGTGTCCTAAGAAAGAGGTGAAGATATGTGCATGAGAGATACTGATGAACTTTTTTTCCCTTTCTTTTCCTGTTGTTCTTTTGTTTGGCAAGTAACAGGAAGTAGAAACTGAATTTACAAATTCTTTATGCAGTAAGAAAGAGTTTAAGAGGAGAAAATGTTGAAAAGGAGTGAGATGTAAAGTCTATTGAGGAACTATCTCTGTGTGGTTATGAAATATACCTTTTTTATTTGAAAGGCAAAACTGTGGTTGCTCATCCCACTTTTTCATTTTAGGAAGAAATGTTTCCCTTTGGTTTTGGTACCAATATTGCTGAAGAACTCTGAAAAGTTTGCAAAGCCAGGGTAGGAGGTTGTTCTGTACTCAGTTTGATGAGAAGTGTTGAGTATTTTGCAGTGTCTACTTTAAATAAATAGTCCTTTTTGAAATAGTTCAGTGTAATCTCTCAGGAGTTTTGGTGCTGGCAGCTAACATTCATCTTTATGGAGAGATTAATTTCTCTCTCTAGACTACAGATTTATTTGTCAGACAAAAGATGCATGGGTATTACTCTTCAAGCTGTGAATGCTTTTTTAGGGGCTATGTTAGGAAAAGATGTTCCTCAGTTTCCATGGCCCACAGGAGCTTGATAAAACACTATTTACATTTGCTTTTAGAGTCCTTAAAATCTGTGAGGATGTCCACTTCAATTTTGATTTGTGTAGAAACTGGGAAACTGACCTATGTGTATCCAAAGTTCAAGATTTTTTAAAGAATACATAATTTCCATTATACTTGCTTTGTTCACGTGAGAGAACTCTGTCATCAGAAATAAAGCCTGCTTGAAAGGTACGTGCAACTTGTAATTCAAATCAAGAATAGCAAGTCAAAAAATGGATATTTTGTCAGTTTAATTTTAGACATGATTTTAGTTCACTTGAATCATGATTCATTAGAAAAAAGCTGTTTACTTTGGAAAATAGAGATGGTAATTAACTCTATTAGAGGTTAGTAAATCATAAATGCACTTACAGTGTTTACAAAGCCTGTCTTTTATCTGCTGTGTAACTGTAGAATGCACTTATTTGTATCACCCTACTTGGCTTACCTCTGATGTTTTCTCCGTGAATAGTTTTTATTTCTCATGATTGTAACTTAAGACTACCCTCAGACAATGTCCCAGCTCTCATTTCACTTCAACCATCCTTAGCTCCTTTTGTTGCCGTGAGGCTGCATTTCCCACAGCAGAATCCCATGGGGGTTCTGGGTACCTTGTTAATTGGCAAACCAGGACAACAAGATGACAGATGTAAAATGTTTGCGTGGAAACCATGAAGCCAAGCACTTAACTTAAGACTTACATTTTAGTCCCTATTGTACAAGTATTTTTAACTGCAGTCACTGCTGTTAAAAATGTTTGGGAAGTAATTGGGAACTTTTATGTAGGATTTTGTTGTTTGTGCTGTGGTGCTGCATTTTGATATTTTGATCGTTTTTGTCCCCACTAGATCATTTTTCAAACATCATTATTTCTGTTACTTTATGTCTGTACAGAGAAATAAATATTTTATAACGCGGATAATTTTCCAGAGTAAGGTATGCAGCTGACAAGTTCCTATTATACTTTTCACGCATGTCATGGGCACCTAGTGAGTCTAAATGTTTAGTCTGCTTGTGAATATGTTAAATAATTAAGGCATTAAAAAGTGGGTGTATGGTAGTACAGTTCACTATTATCTCTCCCAGGTATGCATTTCTCCTTTATAAATACCCATATTGTGCAAGAGTCTGCAGTTACAACAGAGGTAGGAAAGAGATGCCTTCTTCTGAATAAGCCTCTTAAACTTTAACGACTGTGAGGTCACCAACCTACAAGCAAACAGGTGGTTGTTGTGAATGGCCGTATTGTATCACTGCCCTGATAGTCAAAAAGACCTCTCACAGTGGTGTTTTTTTTTTGTTGTTTTTAGCTTCCTTTTATAAATTATTTTAATTTTATTTCCCTGACTATATGAGAGAGCAATAAATACAGTCTGGAAATTCTTAGTTAAGGAGAGTGTTAATGCTCACAACTTACCATTCTAAGGGCCAGCAGGAGGACACACGAGTCTCAGCTTGAATGTCTAGTTTGCCTGGAGTGCTTCGTATGGCAAGTGGGCTCAGCCTAACCTGAGCATCTTTGTTCTGAAATCTGTGGGTTACAAACTCCGGCCAATATTAATGAAATTGTTATTATAAAGAGGTATATTTTAAATTTGGAGGGATCCACTCATGTTTCAAGGTGGAAGATGATTTACCTTCCCAGTGGAGCACACTAGCTATTCCTGTTGCCAGAGGCATCAAGCTATCCTAATAGGATTTTTATCAGGAGCTGACAGAAAAGAACATAAATTACAGCAATTTTTTGAAAGTTTGTCCTAGCACTGAAGCTATACAACTGAGTGGAGCTCAATTCAGTGAGACAGTGACCTGCAGTGACCAGATGCTGTTTCATGAGGCTGGAGACTACACTGAAACTTGCAGATCTTTTCTGAGTATGCTTCTACTAGTTTATTTTCCTAGTGCTAGAAGTGATTCTCTTTGAGTGAAAAGAAGCAGTCATCCACTAAGACATATCCTTTATCATTCCAGAAAGAGCTATTTTCTCCACCTAGTTGGGTTCATGTGACAAGAAAATATCCATAGAATTATATTAACAAAATGTAGTACATTTAGTTATGAAAACTAATTATTTGTTAATCAGATGGTAACCTGTCTCTAGTTACTTGGAACTCAATATTAAAGCTTCATTGAGAGAATCAGCAAGACTTCAAAAAGATATGTAAAAACAATCAACAAGAAACCCTCACACACACACACACACGACAGAAATGTATCTGAGTGACATTAAACAGCCAATGGAGAGGCAGCAATATCTGCAGGTGTACTGCATGCTGAGGGGAGAAGGTTAGTAGGTATTAATTCAAGTATCATAATAAAAAACAAAAAATCTCTCTTTATAAGATTGCTGTTGGGAAGGATGGCACTGTCTCCTGTTTTACTCTATTTTTCTTCTAATTTGTTGGAGATATTTGTTGGGAGTTTGCCTTCATCCTTCGTAGTTGCCACAAGTATGAAGATTATTCTACCCAGCAGCATTTATTTAGCACATTCTAAACAAAAATGACTGAATAAGATGCTAGCAACGCATTAAATCCATATCCCATTAATTCATACATGTGTTGCTGTATGTATGTGTTCTAAAGGATTTGAACATGATGTTTGAAGTGTTTTGCACCTGAACCTTACTTTTAAAATATTTATGAAACAGATGTCCTCAGTTTTATCAGCCAGAGGCTGTTTTTAAACATTTGTTTTTAAACAAATGAGGTAATATCAAGAGAATAAGTTGTGTTTTTTAATGAAAAGAACCAGTCTCGACATTTGTCTGTGCCAAGTTGTATAGGAAACCTAAGAAAAAGATTGCTTTAGAAACATGTAAAGTATAGCCTTTTCTATTTATTGTGAAAACAGCAATATTATTGCACTTGCTAAGAAAATACAGCATAAATGGGAATATCTTCAAGCTGACAGAGGAGGGGTATCCCTGTGCTTTGTGATAGACCTATGTCATGATAATAACATTAATAATAGCAATAATACAAATTAAACTTTGGTGTTTATCTCACTTTATATTGTTACACCCTTATCTTCCAAATATGGAACTAGTTTTCTTTCCAAATTCACGACATTTTTCTGTTGGAATAAAGTATCTGTAGCACATCATTCAGCTGAGTCAAATAAGATTGATTTTTGAGTAGCTTTCCTTCTTTTCCTTAGCATTTATTTAACAAAATGCTTACACCTTATTTGACACACGAATGAAAAGTGAAACCCACACTTTGGTATTCAACTGAGAATGAGAAGGATCATCTAATAAAAATGTTTCATATCAAAAGAACAGGGAACGTGTTAATTTTGTAGCAGTAAATAATTTCTTACTACCATAACGAACAGAGGATACACTCAAAGGAAGGTCGGAGAAACAATTGCAGAAGAATAAACTTTTGAGAAAGGAAATCCTTTCAGAGTAAAGGTGTTCTGGAAAGCGGAATTCCTTCCAGTTTCCCAGTCTAATTGTATACCTAATGTTTTTCCATCTGTGGCTGTAGACAGTACAATGTAGGCCCTACATACCTTTTAATTCCTCTGTTTGTATGGCTCCATGTCTATTCTTTATGTCAAGAGAAATATTTTGGGTAAGGACATGAGAGCAGGAAGGAACTAAAGGGGCTACAGAAAAAGAAAGTGCCTTACCACCGGGAAACTTTAGTGGTCTGACAAAATGGTAAAGGATAGACTCTTTTCAGGTTGCAACATATGCAGGAGAAAAAAGTTTCCCACATGCACATTTGATTTTCAGCAGAAAAGAAGTCAAAAATAACGTAAAGAATGGAAAGCCTTCAATATCAGTGCTATGTATATATGTATATTTTAAAATATGATTCTATTGTGTGTTGTTTTTTTTTTTCCCCAAGCTCTGAGACTATGCTTTTTACCCTTATGACTCCAACTGTTAGTTCAAATTCCTGAAGGAGAATTTCCCTAAAATAGACTGCAACCAGAAGCAATTGTGGTGCTGCAGGCAGCCTCTCCAAAAACAAGACAGCATTTGTTAGTCAACTGGAATACAGCATGTAAAGCCTTTAGGGCTGTGTGGCTTAGTCAGTGATGAGGAGATGTAGATTTCAGTCGCATTGGCATACCTGCTAAGTGCAGAACAGGGCATCTCTGGTAGAAAGATCCAGTAATATACATAAATTGACTGTTCCTTTTTCTTATTTTATGTCCTGAGAACAAGGTTCGCATTCTGGGAACAAAATATTGTTGCATTTCTAAAGAAGACATAATTTTTAACCTGGTACTCTATGATATGAAAATAGTGCCCACAAAAAAACAGTTGTGAAATGCAGTCCGGCTAAACAGCAATTTTAAGCCAGACAACTATTGCCTCCAGTCTCTGTGAGACATAAACACGCTACTTGCATAGAGAAAAGATGCACTAAAAAAAAATCTTCTCTTGGAGTAGCACAATGTCATTAATATGCCCCAGCAGACTGTCATTAGGAGGCAGCAGGCAGTTTGCTACTGAAGCATCCTGAAAGTTTGTGTCTTAGTATATGAGGGTGATGTTGTGTCAACATTGTACTCTATCTATTTGAATATGGTTAATGTCAACCAACTGAATATACCTATATACCTACATCAGAAGAAACAGTGGATTTACTGTCTAACTAAATTTTTGTTTGAAGGTGTTACCAGGCAGCACCATTTACATCTGCAAATAGCGGTTCTTTGGCTGTGCAGTTATATGGTGCAAACACCTTTTAATCTGAGCTTTACATACTATTAGCTACAAGATTTGGTTTGAGTAGTGTTCTCTACAGAATTAATGGTCAGGATTCACATCTTTTACTGTTTTGAACAGGGGTGCAAGGAGAAAAGGGTAGAAATAATTGCAACTAATTACTCAATGTCTTCCAAGACTTATACTAAGTCTGGAAGGTGAGAAAGGCTGATGAAGTTTGCTACGCTGATGGGTCACATCACTTTGCTTCTCAGCTGTATGATTCAGAGTGGTACCGTTAGTACCATTTTTTGTATATTTTAGGTTACATCATGTCATCCAGCAGAGTCATGGAGAAACTCTCATATGTCTTGTCTATATTAATCTGTCTTGCAAACTGTTGAACCCAAACTTGCCATCCCCTTTTTATGTACGATGTTCTAAAATTGCTCTTTCTCAGCTATCTGTGTGGAATCTTGGTGACATCTCAGTTGCTGCTGTATTCAAATCAAGTGTACTTTGGGTTTTGTATCTGAATTCCTTCCAAAGGTATACTTAAAAGCAGGAAGGCCATCTCTGTCATTGGCATTACGCTAAACCACGTGGTCCGCTCTATACGTGCAACCCTGCCAGCTGAGGTGGAAGAGGACAAATTCCTACATAAGCACATTGACTGCAATGTGATTTCCTCAAGAAGTTGCTTACTAACAATATAAAAATGAGCACAGCATGGAAGAGCGCTATTAAAACTGCCAACTGGAAGTATACTCCTGACTTTCAAGCATTACATGCATTTTGCCCTCAAGGCATGCTTCTCATAATTCAAGAGACCAACATTAAGTGCTGTCAACAAGACTTTTTGTAACCAGTAATTATTTCTGACTTTACTTTAAGCAGCTTTGTACTAGCTTGTTAACTCTGCTAGGTCTATCATTATATATTTCAGGATATTTTAGCGTTTGTATGTTTGCTTTTCAATGACTGTTTCAGATGCAAAGCTGTCACCATAGCTCTCCTATGAAGAAGGAAGTACTGAGTATGAAGTTTAGCTGGTTTTTATTTAGCTGATTTTAGTTCTGTTTTTAATAACACAAGAAATTACAGCCTTGGTCACGAAAATTCAATTCAGAATTTTGAACCACTTTTCTAAAGCCTTGAGAATGATTGGAGATCTGGAAAGCATCACCTGCCTGGGTTTAATGAAGGAATTGCTTGGTTTGAAAAAGGAAGCCTATGAACAGAAATGGTCTGCTAATATGTAAAGCTCTCAAAAACCATAAAAATGTTCTTTATGTCTGTCTCCATTAGGACAAAAAATAATGATCTTAAATTTCAGCAAGGAACATTCAGATTAGAAGTGAGAAAAGCCTCTCTGATATATAGACAGTGAAAGAACTGGAAAGATTGGGGGTCTTCATCTTCAGAGTTTTAAGAACTGACTGAGCAAATGTAGCTGCTAATACAGTTGGAATAAATGATTATGTTAAAGGACAGGAGAAGGAATTAGATGTCTCCTTTGACTGGAATCAGAAGACTAATTTTGATCTCTTTCAAACTTGTATTCTGAATTGTGTCTTTCTGCAAAGCCATGGAATTGTTACCCTCTTTCACCAGCCCAGTGCAACTGAACTGCTAGAAATAGCTGTTACCGGATATATCCAAGGCACTTTGGGAAAAGATCAAATGTTTCTAACTTTAGAAAGGTACAATGCGATATAGTTAGAATATCCCTTTTTTCTTAAGTATTCCCAAAACATTGTCCTCATATATATTCCCCATGTAGAAGGGGTTATGAAAGCCCTTTCCAGCATAGTAAAGTAGTCTTGTCTCTGGTTGGAGTGGTAGTTTTTCAAATAATGATTAGAGTTCAGTAAACAAGTTACCACTGATGTGGTAGCCCTGCATAAAAATTCTCATCAAGGGTCGCTCCATTTCAGTTTTTCCAGTAGAAAATCAGTTCCTAGACATACTGTCCTGCCTTGTTCAAGCCCATTCACTGTTTTTCTTATCAAACTGTTTTACAGCAATCACATTCTTACCTTTGATATTAATCTCCATTCAGTCTTAGGGGATACCATAGTGGTGTCATGCATGTGACCCAGTTTAGAGCTTGAGGATAGTAACAACAGTTATATACAGCAAGACGTATTTTGTCTTTCTTGGGCTCCTTTGTCTCCTCATGTCTAAAATACTATTTTTTATGAAGCCTGTGGGCAAATTTAACAGCCATAATATAAGCAAAACATTAAAAAAAATCAGACTATGCTGTTAAGAGCCAAATCGTGATCTGGTGTTAATCAGCACTGCTCCTTTGAAGTTGGTCCACTTATATTAATATGTAACAGCTGAGCTTCTGGGTCTCTTATAAAGTCAACTATAGCTGCCTGGTAGAGAGATTGCTCCTAAATTGCTGCCTAAAGTTAATGAATTTATGCTCATCTTCCAAAGAAAATACATACTGACAGACACTGTAAAGGGACTTCCAGGTAATACTGTGCAGTGAGTAATAGGAGTTAAAATCTTGTTCCATAATGCTTAGCTGTGTCTTTCAGATATACCTTAACAAAGATCCTATGTACCAGCTTTTTGGTTGTTGTTTTAGCTGGCTGGCTGTCATTTAATAACTCTGTAGCGCTTGGACTAGTAATTTTTAAACCCCTGGCACGTAACCATCTTATATCAGGGAAACATGGTAAATTGCATAGCATCATAACTTCAAGTACAGGCATGATACACTTAAATTGCTCTCTGCATTTTTATGTCTGTCTTAGTATGATTTAGCAGGATAGTTTATATTTAAAGGAAAAAAAAAAAAAGCCTGCACAAGCCCACTCAAAAAGAAAGAAAACGCAACAGATGTAGCTAGATGTAATTTTGAAATTTATGTATTTATGTGAATAGAGGATAGGTGACAGGATTGGGGAAACATGTATGACAGCATAAAAAAATAATGTTTTTGGACAGGTATATGTGTAGATTTTGGGTTACCAGTAATTTGGTGGGAGAGTAGTTTAAAAAGAAATGGGAAGACTTACTATTGAACAAGTGACTGGCTAGGGCACAGAAATGTGCTGTGGATATGGTGGATTTCTGAGTTGTATACATATAAAAGATCTCAAAATACAATATATTATAATTTTAGCAAGTACTTTTTTCTTATTTTTACTACTGCAGCAGAGTCCATCAATAAACTGATATTTTGCATGCTTGGCACTTAACCTAGGGGTTATAAAATATGAAATATTGATAGAACATGTATCAGCTCCAATCTGTCTTTCCTAAGCAGTGACTGCACCTTCATTTTATACTGAGGTTTTATCTCCTTCACAGGATTTCCCGCTAGCTTACTTGGGCTGTTACAATTTATTTGCACTGGAAATGTAGAGTATTGGTACTTAGGCTAGATACACACATTAATCCTAAAAAACTTTTTGATTCATGAGAAAGTTTCTGCACTGGCAATTTTTTTCCATCCTACATTTTTCTATGGCTCATAACTATGACCAAATTAGATTCAAAGGTATGAAAGTAAAAGCTGTTATGGTCAAGAGGTATAAAAATTCCTTTATCTCCCGAGGGTGTGAGGTATCAGTTGATGGAAGGAGCTGTGCATTCCTGTTTGGATCAGGTGCTAAGAAATATAAGAATGTATACAGCCAAAAATCCCCAAGAGAAACAGATTTTAAATTCTGAAAGCACAAAATAAGATTCAGTCTTGTTTTTTAAATGCAACTTATTAACATATGTCATCTGTAAAGGACTACTTTCCCCTGAAACTTCCCTTCCTAGGTGACTTGGTTTGGTCTCTGTCTGATTACAGTGCCTTTGTAATTTGATGAATACACCCCAAGACACAGCATGGTCACACAGTGTTGTACTGCAGAGCCACAGCCATTTTATACATTTAGGGAAATAAATGTAGAAGCTGGCTGAGTAAGCAAATATGTATTTTTAGACACAATTAAAAGCGGGCAATATTGAACTAGTCCCTGCAGACCCTTGAAAGAGTAGTCATACTGCTTCATTTGTAGAGAATACATAGATGCAGCTATTGTGCACCCTAATTCAGGCAAAATACCGTATCATTAGGGTGACAATAGACGTGATTTTTCCGGCTGGACTTCACTGTATGCTGAAGAGGTTGCTTTCACTGTGTTTCACAACAGTGTTTTCCCTGAGAGCTCAGAGTTTTAGGAAAGCTGTAAACTGCTTTCCAGTGTCTCTGACTTCTATTCAGATGGTTGCCTAAACCTTTTACATTAGTTTTCAAATTTTAGGCTGAGGCAGGGGAATGAAGATGCTAAAAAAAAATTGGGAGAAAAGAGGTTTAGGGAGTAAAGAGCACAACATGGAGCGTGGGTGTTAAGGTTAGGAAAAATTAAGAATGTCAATAGAGGGGATTGATCTGTGTTACTAAATGTTTCTTTGGATTTAAAATGATTAGTGGATACTTTGCTGTATATGGCTTGTTTTGGTCTACAGAGACTGCGTAACTTTGTTCAGTCTTTAGTCAAGTGACACGATTGTTGGCCACCATGCACAAGTGCTGAAAGGTGTTGTAATGTTTGAACAGCAGCACTGTGATGTTCCTCAAGAAAGAGATGAGAACACTAGAGCACAGAGGAAGAGATCTGATAAAAAATACACTGTAGAGAGTTGAATACACTTATGACCAGAAGGACAAACAAGGGTAAGGAATTTATCAGGAAAACTTGTGCCTTTTTCTAATTTGAGATTAAAAATGAAGCATATATAAAAATAAGGCTTTTGATTTAGAGCTAAAAACACCTAACATTTTACTTATTGAGACTAGTACACTAACAAGGACAACACTTAAAAGAGACTTTACACATCCCTTCAGTATGCAACCATAACATAAACGCAAAGCTTTTGTATGCAGAATTGTGGAAAATGTCATGCATGTTGCACACTGAAGCAGGGGGAAGACAGTAAATTGATGGCATTAGAAACGGAATTGAGAGCTATTGCTGGACGGTCCAAGTCACTAATGGCCATCTGACTGCTGTACAATGCCTGTGAAATTGGTGGATTTTGTCCTGTTTTTAGTACAATTCTGTATCACAAGGACTGCCATCAGAAGGTGCACTGGTGAATAACGGTAGTGATATATATATATATATATATATATGAAATATTAGCACTGAAAAGATGCTGGTAAGTAGAGCTATCCCACATCAGAGAAAGAATAAATTGCATCAAGAACTTTATTTTCAGATTACCCAAGTGCATGTAGTAGATTTGTTTATTTACTTGCAACAAGATGTGTACCTGCATGCATATGAACACAGTTCTATGATTCTATGATATACAAAAGTTATAAGCAAAACTTCTGTTGTCATCAATAGGAAACGAGTCAAAAACTGTTATGCGTGATAGAAAGTATCTTAGGAAGTAATTCTGAAACAAAATCTTTTTTTCCAAGGATTTAGTAGTTATATTAACTTTTAGTAAAAGCTTACACTCTTACAAGAAACTTAATGCATTCTGTGGGTGTTGTAATTAACCCTCACTGAGTCTTTGTAGTTAAGGTAATGCCATTACTCCCAGGAGCAAATACTGTTCTCTATGGGTCAAGGAATATGGCCCTAAATAGAAATTGAGGAAGAAGGGTTAGGAAGAATTTAGGAAGGCTTACATAGTCTCACAGTTTCGCAGGCAAGCAGATTTGGAGACAATGAATAGAACAAAACCCTGAATGGGAAGACACCTTTCAGCAGTGTTTCTGCTTCTTCAGAGGTATCTGTTGCAAATATTGACCTACACCATCTCCTTAGGTTTGTGTGGCACATTGCAGGATAATACTAGTATTGGTACTTACGTAAATGAAATTAGAAACAGGGCTGTCCTGCCATGATCACATGTACTTGCTACATTTAGACGTTATGGTCAGGCTGCAGCAGAGCTAAAAATTATTCCTTACTCTTGCATAGAACTTTTCAGTTTACAGGGAACCTAAGCTATCCTCAGAAGCTGCAATTAGCCTTTTTTGGAAGCAGAATAATGGACTGAATGGTTTATTGTCTTGTTCCGATATGGCAGCTCTTCTGGTTTTATATTCAACAGGATTTTATTTGTTACAAGGAAGTATTAAAATGTCATTCGTCTTGCCTAGAATTTGCTTTTTCCTTTACAGCTTTTGTGATAATCTTTTGTGGTTGGAAAATAGCAAGCTGCTTGTGAAGAGTTTTCCATGAGAAAAGATGAATGCTATGTTTATCTTGTCTTTGCCAGTGTATTAGTGAACAGCTTTTTGTCCTTTCCAGAAACCTTTCAGTAAGTAGAGTGTCAATGATTTCAGTGCTGGCAATGTCCTATTAATGTCTTTCAATGTATCTTAGGCGCAGCAGACACTGCAGTTGTTACTTGCACAGGGTGAGTTTACCACATTGTACTTTGTGAGCCAGGACAAGTTGAAAAATTAGCAGATGGTGTTTCCAAGGACATGATCTAACTGACCTTCTCTATCCCTCCTCTCCAAAAAGTTCTCCTGCCAAAGCTTGGCTTCACCTATGCAACTTTCAAATGAATTTACTTCCATTTATGTACAATTCCTGACCATTTATAAATGGTTGTTTCTCTGTAAAGATGAGTATTTGAGTGAAAAACAAAATACAGAAGCAAGAGAGAGCTGCTCTAGAAATAGATAGTACTGTGTGGATGAACTCTAGTTGTGAATTATTGGAATTCTCTTCAGACAGATTTGTAGGCAAGTGTTAGTCACTCCAACCTTTCCCTCACGAGTCGTTTAATTACTTTTCACCAGTTGCTGCTTTTAAATTTCTTATCCTTTTGATCCTATGGGAGAGGCAGATTGCGTACTGACATCTGCACAGTACATGCCGGTTGTTGTTTGTTTGTTTCTACATTAATGTTTATGCTTTTTCCTTATTCAGTTGTGTATGCCTAATGTTTAAATACTAAATCCATACTGATTTATAGGAAACTTTTTAGATTTTCACTAAAAGAAGGAATTACATCTTCAGAAGTAGCTGCACGACTGGTGGCAAGAACTAAGTTTCAGAATTACATTACCCTTTTGAAAATCCACTTCCAATAAAACCCCAGTGAGGTTTTATTATTTATTGGTTTAAGTTATTAAGTGCCTTCCATTAAAGTCCTGGGGTTTAAGTTTATAAGTGCTGGGCATCAACAGATAAACTGTTGTAAAAGAGAAATGTAAGTTCTCTGCGTCTTTGAAACCAAATCATTAGATACTTATTGAATTCTCAAGTATAAGCAGCATACTACTCTTAAAAAATCACTCTGTTGGCAATGAAGAGCATGAGAAGATAGGAGTTTTCTGTCTAGGATGGAATTCTGTGGGGTTGTGTTGTATGCAACCATGCAGACTGTATTAAAATGAGATGGAGCTGGAATCAACCATCAGTTGCAGAGGATATTAGATCAGACAAACAGCTTGAAATACAAATTTCAACTCCAAAACATGACAAAGGAAAGTAAGCTATGTATTTAGCCATTCTGTAAGAATTTCCCTGATGATTATTAGGAAGATCTTGATTGCATTGTGCAAACTATTATTGTTATACCCACCATGCCATACTTTTCAGTCTAATTTGTTCGTGTTTGTCTTTATTTTATAAATGGTCTGTCAGCCACACAAACTGCAAACGAATTAAGTTCAAGATAAGAGAGAATCTGTTGTGTAGAGCTGCAGTGTTATCTAGCATCTATTCAATGTCCATGTACGGAATGATAAAGGATAGCTTTTTATGAGTAGAGATCAGAACAGTGCCAGTCAGCGGTCTCAGGGTTTTAGATAACAATGTTCTTATCTTCAGTGGAAAATAACCTGCAGTATATTCCTTACATGAAATAATTATAACTAACAGTTTTTGAGCTCTTGCTGTCCTCCAAATAAATCAATGTCATGCCTGTGTATAAACATCAAAATCAAGTTATAGATCAATATTACTTCAAAAGATGTTGCTTGAAAAGTGTCTGTTTGCTTTGAATACTGTGATAAATGAAAATTGTTCGAAAGGTCTATGAAAGCAGGCATAAATAATATTAGATTGCACTTTTCCTATCACTGCATGGTTTTGGCTATTACGCAATAACTTACCATTCCTCAACATGCTGATTGTACAGAAATAAAAGATAAAAAAAAAATAATAAAGGTGTAGGTTTTCAGGTCAATGTTTGTGATGAAGAATTCCACAAATGGTTTCATTGTTCTTCATGTGTTTCGGTTGCAGTCAAGGAAAGTACAGAATGTGAACCTAGTACTGGTAGCATGCTTCTAGTCCTTTTCCTTTTGGTATTGATTTATGTGATTTCAGGCATTGTGATGGAAAATCTTTAAGTGTTCTTTCAAAAGTTCATGTGGTTTTTTTGTGATCCCACGGTATTCCAGGTCTGGGCTTTGGGAATTGTGCTTTTGGTTAAGGTATTTCTGGTGTCACCCTTGATTAACAAGGGCCACTGATGCCCTCGTTTCTGTTTTGTCCTTCATGAAATAAGGTAATCAGTTCTGTAGAAAACATCTTCCCTATGGGCTTCGTTGAATGTTAGCAACTGACAGAGCACTGGCTACGTATTCAGATGTAAACATATAAGGATGTTTACACAATGAGCGTCTTCAGCAGCATTGTTTCCTTGTGTCCTTTTCTCAAGAGCTCTGTCTTTACATTTGAAAGGTTTTGCTGAGTGACTGGTGCAGGCAGAATTTCAATTACTCGTCAATGTTGTGGAAACTGCAGTCATCCCAGCACATGGAAAAAGTAGTCAGCTTTCAGAACTACAGTGATTTTTTTTTTCTCTCTCTTATGAATGACTCAATAAAAGTGGAGGCTGGTTGTAACAAAAATACATATGGTACCCATGGCTCATTCAGGTAGAAGCTTGAATTAACTTTACTAAAAATGGTGTTTGTAACTATACTGTACTTCTGAGAAATAGTCTTGTAAAGTCCATTGCATTGCGTTTTGTAGCACCAAACAGACAAGAGCAGCTTTTGGGTAGGCTAGATCACAGAACAACCTTTTCCCCAAACTAGCTCCAGAAAGTGGACATTGACATTACTGCCCAGCATACTGCTTAGTCTCTCATTTTTAAGCTATAAACCCTTGAAAATCTTCATCTCTATTCAGTAGCTAAATATAGCATTCATAAAAACGAAGAAAGCTCATGTTTTGCAGAATGTGACTTCTGTAACTTGGTAAGTTCTATACAACTACCTAAATCTTCATTTCTGTATCTGCAGCACTTAGCATATTGCTAAAATGAGCAATCTTTTTCATACCATTGTAATATTCAAGGAAGACAAATGTTTATCGATTATGTAATGCTGAAGTCTCTCTTTATCATCAATTTTTGTTGCCTTCTGACTGTCCTTTGTAATTAATATGACTATGTTTATGGAAAAAAGGTAGAAAAGAGTATTAATAATGTTCTGCAGTTGTACAACTTCTTCCATGTAGTGATTTAAAGCCATTTTACAAATGTAGATATGGTGCACCCTTTAGTTGTAAGAAGGTATCATTTTACAGAATAGGAAAATGAAATAACTAACAATACTGTGCTCCATATTTAGGACGTCAGATCATTCAGAAAAGCCACATTTATCACTGCAAACTGAGATAAATAATCTTAGTTGTTTATTTATATAATCTCTGGAGATTTCATGGGATAATAAAGCTGCTAAATCTTTTAGAAGCACTTCAGTTAGTCTCAGAGTACTTAAAAATATGCACTTGTAGGGTACACAGTGGGAAATGCATGTATTTTTCACAAACCATTCAGCAGTCTCCATTTCTTGGACTTTACTAACAGTATGTTTTATTTGAGTAGCAAAAAGTGATACTGGTAGAAAAGATTATTAAGTGGTTTTCTGATATATGACCTTTGTATGGGACCACAGCTACCGGCACGTGATTGCCAATATTCCTCCTCAGACTGTAAAGATGAAAACAGGAGGACCATCAGTCTCATTTTTGTGATGGTATCCCACTAAAGCATTTCCAGATAAATATCTTGGAGAGCAGAGTGAAATACTCATCATGTGAAATACTGTTGAGAACTTCCTAAAATTTGCTTTGCAGGCATAACTAAAATTGAAAGAGAGTGATAAATAAAGTCCATTGGTTATCTCAGTCAGGTGGTGTTCTTAAACTGACCTTCAGCTGTAGGAATGTGTTGGTCAGCTAGATCGGTGTCTGTTAAATATTGCTGAAGTTAATGCTATTAAAGTTATCAGTACAAAATGGTTAGTTTTATATGGAAATATGTATCTGAGGTCATGGTAGATCAGCATTTCAGGCTTAATAGATCTCAGTCATCTGTTGGAAAGAATGTTGGTTATGAAGTGGGCATATACATAAGCAGTAAAAAGGAGAATTGGATTCCTTGTAGTCCATCCACTGAGTGTACTGAAGCAACTGAAAATAGTTTTATGCACATCATTTAGACAGTCAGTTTTTGTAACAGTCACCTTCACTTAAACTCTTGGTTGCTACTAACCTTTCTTTACGTATATATATTTGACGTGTGAATTTTTTAAGGTGACCTTTACGCACTGACGGATATCAGGCATCATAAAAGGAATGTGTTGGTTGGTGGTTGGTTGGTGGTTTTTTTTTTTTTTTTTTTTTTTTCTCCTCCTCTGCAATAGCAAGCACAAAATGCTCCTCTGAGAAGAATGCTGGGGCAATTTAATACATTCTGCCTTGGTGCAAGCAGACCTGGTACTCAGTAATGCAGTTGTTGAAATCAGAAGAGTGTGCAACTTCATGACTTATACTAGCAATGGGACACTAGTCCCCAGTGGAATTAGCTTCCAGCTCCAGTGATCCTGAACTTTTACTAACTTAGTAATAAGTAAAAGGAAAAAATCCTCTTGTGTTACTGTAGACACAAACTATAAGACTGCATCTTACTCATAGTACACTCCTATAAGAGGAAGGAGAGATGAAAGGAGGAAAACTACATGGTTTTCTTTTTCCTGAACCCTGACCCCTTTCCAGTCCTAAACATAGCTGATGACCAGCTATCGTTGTAATAGATCAGATGAACTTGTCAAATGAGTGGAAAGTGTGTGACCAAAACACATTTCAAAATAATGACTCCCTAGAAGCAGTAAGAGAACCAGTCCACCAATTCATCATGGATCCATGACTCAGTGTTAGAAGCAGCATGAGTCTATGCTACACCCTGTGAAATACCTAGTTCCTTTCTGAAGCAGATTTTCCTCTCTCTGAGCATGGAAAAGGAGGAGCAATAGAGGATGGAAAGGTGTAAAGGTACCTTCTCCCTTGTTACTCCACACAGGCTGTATGTATACAATAGAAAAAATAAATTAATTGTAAGTAGAATGTCATGGCATTAGTTGAACTTGGTGTAAGATTAGCTCATTCACCTCTTTCATACCAAGGCAAAAGTGATGGGTATTAGAACTTCTGCTTGAACAGTTGTGCATATTTTCCTTTAGATTGTGAGAACTGGAAATTGCATTGGTATGATAAAGCAAGCCTGTGACATGCCAAATAAAATAGAATGTGAAGATGTACCCCGATGGTAGTCTGCAGATCACAGGAACCTAATATGAAATGACAACAGAGTAATTTTTGACTTCTTGGATTCTCTGAACAGATAGAATTACAGTAACCTAGGGAAGCTTTAAAGGGACTGAAGCATTTTAATTTGGGGGCTAGGGTTGTTTTTTTTTTTTATTATTATTATTAATATCAAAAGGTTTATCCATTCGTTGGTTTTGTTATTTTTCCTTTGCAGAAATGGATTAAAATGTTCTTTTAAAATATAGAGAAGGGAGCTGACATACTTTCTAATTACCCCTGGAAGCAATTTAAAGTTAACGGGCTCTGTGTGATCTTTATTAGCTTTCCTGCTAATTAAATGTAATGCACAGACTGCCAATGTATATGGTATGGCATAATGTAAAGTTTTGGAAGACTTCTAGTAGTACATTTAGTTTGGACCATTGACAAATATATATATTATTGTATGCTAGAAATGCATTTTTTTTTCAAAGGATGGGGAAAAAAGGAGGGAGCATGGGAATAGCTTGATATTTTTAAAGAGCTCTGCAACACAGCTTCACAAAAAGTAGGTTGGATGTCTGCTCTTTGAGTTCTGTCTCTCTCTATAGGTGGCAAGTGCTTTGGATTCAACATTTGTTCATCTGTTTGTGGTGAATCTGACAAGCTGTTGTATGACTGCAAGAAGACAGGCTGACAAGGAGTGTGAAGAAGACAAATTACCATTCATAAAATTGGTTGAGAGAGGATAATGTTTTAGGAGCTTGGAAAGCTTTTCTGAAGCACTCCTTGAATTTTTATTTTTTGTCTGTAGAATATTATAGGAGTAAAAGGTGCTGTGCATACAGCTGAGGGCATGGTAGGACTGACACCTACAGGATGGAGCTCTGCAAAGTGTACACTTGAAGAAATACTCATTGTTTCTGAATTAACAAGGTAGAGGTTCATTTATATGCCACTTTTTTTCTTTTTTCTTTTCTTCCCTTTTCCCGTCAGTATAGCTGATATTCTTTACTTGTCATCAAACTCTTTATTTTTTTTAAAATTTAAGTGAATTTGATAAGATCTTGTGAGAAGAGTAATTAATACCTATGTTCTACTATAAATGAAAAAAGTATTAAACTTTTTGTTTTTAAAGATGCAGTGTAACCTTTGAACAAAGTCATACATACACAGTGGGACTAAGACATTGTGTTTATCTTTGGCATTAAGGCTGGAGATGGTAGGAGAATCATCTTTAATAGAAATGTATATAGTGCCCTCCCTCAGCTAGCTTACGAACACCTGAGATCCCTGTGGAATACTTAACTATTTACTGAGGAAAGGAAAATGCTTTCAAGGTGATATTCTGACCTGAATAGAAGGAGAAGCATGCAAAAACAGAGATACATATGGTGATGTGTTGCTAGCTATTTGGTGAGGCTCAGGACCAAACTTCTATTGGCCTGTAAAGTACTAGATCTAGCACCATTTTTAAAAGAAACATCCTGAACATCACGATGGGTGCCTCGTAAACAAACGTGTACATACAATTGCTGTTATTCCCCAACGCAGCTACTCCTACTTTTTGAACTAACTTCTGAATATTTTCAAACATGAATAGCTTTTCTGTAGTTCCACTAGCACTGAAGACCTTAAGGTGGAAATCACTTAGAATAGTAAAGATTGTAGTTGGGCCTATTTTAATCCACAATTCAAATCTGTCTTATATGTTTTTCTTAGAAGCCATAGGAGAATATCACAGTGTTCAGGACCAAACAGCATGATAACCCCAGGCAAATATTGACCTCTCTCCTTTTGAGCAATAAGCAGAAGTAATCTTTGCAGTCTTGTTCAACAATTATCATGACTGCAGTATCATCTAAAGCGCGAAAACTATTTTTGCAATGTAGATCTGATACAAGTCCACAATTTTGTAGCTTATAGCAGATGTTTTGATTCTGGAGAATCCATAGCAGTGAAATGATGATACTAATTTTTTGTGAGAGAATTTTTGTGTGTTGCTCTAGTCTTTTAGTCTTAAAAAGGAAAACAGAAAATACCTTGCCAAGGAGCTGCAACCAAATTATAAAGATATGTAGTGGAAATCATCACCTTAAGTTTGTGGGTTCCTGAATTGTCTTTGTCTTTGCTTCCATATAAGATTGTCATTTTAAGATCCAAGTCTTCCATGCTTTAACATTGGCACATCTTTTCAGTAAGCCAAAAAAAATATGCACCAGTTGTTCCACTGTGCATGAATCCCTGATGTTGTGCAATATGCATGGTCTTAGGTAGGAAGTCTTTTCTGGATTGTGCCTATACATATATTTTTTTTATTTTTTTTTCAGCTCCTACATTTTGTTCTTTTCTTAAAAAGTCTTTGCTGTACATTATAAAATGACTTGTACTATAAAGTGTGACATACCAGATTTTCAGCTAATGGAAAATGGAATTGTTTAATTATAGTCCTCATTTTAGACCTCTTCTACCTTGACTACAGAGATGGTCCATGTTTTGAGGTTCTTTTGCTTAAAACAGATATAAATATTATATTTTAATTATAGTCACAGAACAGAAAGCAGTGTTTCCTGTATTTTATGTAGGTCTTTATAAACAAGACTCTGACAGTTTTGAACTAAGGTTGCTGCAGGTAACTGCTTAACACAGTTGTGATATTCACTATGGGTTGTATATGAAGAGGGAATATCGTATCTAGCTACACGTTTCATGCTTAGAATTAAGGCAATTTACTATTTACAGTGCAAGGCAAATAGAATATACCTGATGCATTATAGTCCACTCCTATCTCAGCAGCCTAATGTTTAGGAAACATCTTCTGTGTGTTATATTCTGTAGAGAGAGCGTATCTATTGCATTTAACCCTTTAAATTTTTAGAATGCTATATCTTTGTTCTGGTTTGAACAGGATAACGATCCGCATATTCTTGCTGCTCATGCTGTGCTGAATTCTTATTTGTACTCAAACAGTTGATTACAAGTAACGAATGCCAAAAGCATTTTGTATGATTTCAAGTTTCTGCCAATGAAGGCTGGCCTTGTTTATTTCTCTGGAAATAGCTGCAGGGTATAATTGAATGTTTGCAGACAGTTGAGTCAGAGTGCTGGAAAAACAGTCTAAGCAAAGTACGCTATACTGGAAAGTAAAGTCTTTCCTAGAGAATTATGTTTTCAATTGTATTCACCTTTCCAACAGCATATGGTTGACAACCTAAGTCTTTAACCTATTTGCTTATTTTTTTTTACAGGGTTTGGAAAAACCCTACATTCATTTGTAGGTAGAGTGAGTTATTTATTAATAAAGGGAAGGCCTATCACTTCTGCACACTGATCAGTCATTGTTTTCTTGAAGAAAAGATACTCCTGAGCTATGTGGGAGCTTTTGTTTGTTTTTAACAATCACGATACTCTCACTGCAACAGTCAGGTTTACGAGACAAAAAAGCATCTGAGTGATGCTTTCGGCTTTATATAGAACAGAAATCTAATAGCTGTCCAGCAGTCATAATTTTCCCAGTCTTGTCGGAAATTCTTTTCGTTTATTTCATCTCACAGTTACCTCTTTTTTCCCTTTTTTCCGTCCTGTGTTTTCCTTCATTTCACTCCTTTAAATGTCCCTTAGCCTTTCTTTTTTTAATTCCCCCAACGTTAACACCCTCCACCCTCCCAGTTGAAAAAGTAAGATGGTATTAAGAAAGATGTGATGATACTGCCTTTACAGTATAAATTGTGATTGATCTTGTATTTTTTTCCGTGCTTCCCTGTGTAGCTCGTTTTTTGGCAGCATTACTTCTTTGAATTAAGGGCTAACTTCTTACTATTCTTTATTACACAGGGCTATAACCATTGTTCAGATGTATTTTTCAAGAAAAACATGAAAAATAAACTATCAATAATTAACATGTTAGGGAGGAAATAATGTTAATTCTAAATTAATCACCTGTCAAACAGTAAATTGGAGGCGTTTAATACAATGATAATACTATGATGAACATTGAATACTTTTTCTAGATAGTCCCCTTGGTCTTTCTTAGTGCGTTTCACAGTTGTCTGCTTGTTCACTGTTGAAAAGTTGGTTTCTTTCTCCTGAAATAAGCACCATCAGCCTATATTATAACCAATTATCCTTCTCATTATGTTATTCTGAATTTTCTGAGTCATTCTAGAAGTGGGAATTGATTTCTCTACTGTTGAGGAAATATTGAGCCTCAGATACATCTCATTTGAAGCCATTGCAGCAATTGAGAAGTATCTGTACCCCTCTGGAAAATGGAACAATACATGTATCAGAGTGAAACATTACTGAAATTAACAGTTTTTAATACAAAAATGAAATCCTTGAGAGAATGCTTGAAGGAGGTTTTCAAGTCATATGACAAATGCAGAAAAAAGATTTTACAGGTGCTGTCACTTCTGTTAAAATTAGTGAGTGCTACATTTTCTGTTCCTGAAAAATCAGCCCTTTCTTCATGGGGATTTTTAATTGTACACTTTAAGGAGAAGACAGGGATTTAGGCACTTAACCTCATTGAAAAGGAGTTGGTTGTCCAATGGAAGCCATTGGTTCCATTCAAATATTGGCCTGAGAAGCTGCTCTTCAATGAGCAGAACCAAGAACTTCAGCCAAATTTAGCTCATCCTGCATCTACATTGTCTTGAACAGCTTGCAAGAGATAGCCATATGACTCATGATGCTTTATGATGTGCCTCACTGTATTAGTGGTGGCACTATATAATTGCAGTTAGGAGAAAACTTACTGCCTTAAGAAACTGGTGCGAGTTTTTTTTTTTTTAATAGAAACATTGTGATAACCACCACTTTGGATTTTTTTTTTTTAAGATTAATGGTTAAATTGACTTTTTTATCCTTTCACTATTTAATGAAGTGAAACTACTGCAATATGCTTTTCTACTATGTGTTCGCCAATACAAATCATATTTAGAAATCAAATAAACAGAAGGATTCTTTAAACTTTAAGACATGTTGAGAGGTAGATAAATTAATTCCAGCTCAGAGCCATGATAATGTGGCTCTGTTGTTTTCATGCTGGAGCTGGCTCATGTTCTGGCACATCTTGGCCTGGGCAGAATGCACATACAGCTGTCTGCACCCATCCAGCTTGGCGAATCCCAATTTAGTCCTGTTTAGCACATTCATGAGACCTCAGTGAGATAACAAATAGGATTCTATTTTTGTAGTAGGAGAATATACTTAAACTGATTCTTGAGTGTCAAGCCAAGCATAAAAGTGACTTTAACAGTGACTTGCTGAGCATTGGAGTCTGCAGTGCTGAAATAGTTTATTATTATTTCACATAGAGCAAGACCATCCCTTTCTTATTTATTACTTGTTATTTTGTCAATGTAAGTAACTTAGGAAAGACAACTATTTTTGAGCAAATGAATGCTGAAATGCTTCCCAGCTTTGGAAATATATTCAGGAGATTTTTTTTTTTTTTTTAACATGAATTTTGCTGATGTTTACCATCCGGAACTTTCAATTTTTATGCCTATTGAGATGTTCTGTTTTGAACTAGTTTTCATGGGTAACTGATTAGAGAAGAAGCTTCATAAATGATCTTGCTCTTGCCAGACTTGCTGGTTGTTCATCATTATTGTTTTCCTGTAGATCTATGAGTTTCAGAAGTATGTCTTGCTGATGAATTTACTTGTCTTGGAAATGCTTACCTGTATTGAACTAGAATTCACAAGTTCTAACATTCATCAATAATTTCTAGAAACAGTGAAGATGCTTGTTTCATTGCACAACATCCCATTGTTAATCCCGTTTAATGTGTACATCTATCTGTAAAAGTCCATAATTCTGTGAAATTCAATTAATGATGCTCATTCAAATCCATGAAATCACACATGGCCTGCTATTTCTCATAGAATCATGGAATGCTTTGGGTTAAAAGGGACTTTAAAGATCATCTAATTCAAACCCCTGCCATGGGGCACATGTCTAATGTCTATTATAATGTCATCAGACCAGGTTGCCCAAAGCCAGGCTGGCCTTGAACACTTACAGGAATGGGGCATCCACAGTTTCTTTGGGCAACCTGGTCCAGTGCCTCACTGCGCTTTTTTAAGTTTAAAACCATTACCCCTTGTCCAACAATGATGGGACATGATGATGTCCTATGATGATGTCCTATTCAATATAAAAATTCCTTCATGAAGAGCAAATAAAAATGAGATCAAGACTGAAAAGAGGTTGTTACCTGTTCTCTCTATGTGCCGAGGAGGTCTCTGGACAGCAGGTATTATCAGATATGTTTTCACAACAGCCTCCTTACGGAATGAAGCACAGACAGTTTTGAAGGAGTTTTTTTCTCCCTGTATGACTTTTTTTTTTCTATATCCATGACATGACTATTATATTCTGCTGCATTTCACACTGTCATGAAAACTCATTCAAGGAGAAAATTTACCATTACAGTCCCTGAGTAATGTTTTTTTATTTTTTTATTTTTAGGAAAAAGTAAAAATAATTGTAGGTCTACATGCTAAGTTTTTTTTTTTCCTTTTTTTTTTTTTTTTCTCTCTAGAGGCCGTTTCTATACTCAGCTTATAATAAAAGCTTTAAAATAGTTCAGAATAGATGATCTCATCTTGCTTTTACTCTCTTTCTGATCTAGGTTCTGTTGGCAATGTCATACCAACTTAACATTTCTTTTAAAGTGTGTTACTGAATTCAGGCTGTCTTCAGACAGCAGCAGAGAAATTGTTTTCTTTTACTGTCAAGATATATGGACTACACATGTTTGTTTCCTTCTCTTTCCTTTTTTTTCATCTTTTATTTCTTTTTCTTTTGCTTGTCTTTAGTGAAAAGACATAAGATGCTTTAGCATGACATAATGCCTCAAAAGGGGAAGGTGAGCTCTTATATTTTACAATTTGCTTGTTTTACACATCTGCCTTGTCCTCCAGACAAGTTAAAACAAACAAGGTAATATGGTCTGATTCTGCCCCAAAAGATGCAGAATGAAAAGGAAAGAAGTTGTAAGTCTTCTTTAAAACCAGGCTTTTTCCTCTGAGGATTTGTAGGGATAATCTGAAAACAAGCAAACCAAAACAAACAAAAAAACAAAACAAACTAAAAACAAACAAAACAAAACAAGAAAAACAACAAACAAACAAAAACAAAAAAGAATCCTGAAGAGTCAAGAATAAGTAGTAAGTGAATCTTAAGATCATGCTTTAACTGCTTGTTATAACAGATGCACAACAGGTTTGGGAGACATATTGCTAGGGAGGATCTAATTGTCTTCAGATTTCCTGTTATTACTTCTTCTTGACTTTTTTCTAAAATCTGCCAAAAGGTGTTTTTAAGCCTTTTACATGATTTTGGGTAGGTTTTCTTTGCCTGTAGTTACCACATGCCTGTTGACATCTGTATTTCTATTGCTGTAGTGGTGGTGGTGTATTTGTCCTTGACTCAGAATACTCCAAGGTGCTCCATTAATTTTGTCCTCTCATAAGTGAAATGACAAATTTTGAGTCTTATCCTCCATTTCATTAACTTTTTGACATGACCTACAAGACATCATATTATCTTTTGCTCAGTTTTTGCATTCCTGATGACATAGCAATATGTAGTGATTTTTTTTCCTTGTTTTGTCCTGTTCTGATTCTAGTGCCAATATGTAGCCTTCAATATTGGAATAATTTTTGAGTAGCCTGAGCATTATCTCTGTGGAGTCACTAAAGAACTTTAATAGAAGATATTGTCCTTTTGAGGCCAGTGTTTATTCAGACAGTGTGCTCTGCTATTAGAGCCAACAAGGGGACCAACAGTCTTTGTTCAGTTTTAGTAGAAAGTTGTTAAAATTCACTGAAAGTTTCTGTGGAGTAGAATGGAGTTAAGAGGATTTGATCCCATTTCATGTGTGCTGTCTTCAAATAACTCATCATGGCTATAATATTTAGTAATCCCATCATGGCTATAATATTTAATGTAAATACACCTTCTCTTGCGCTTGTTTCCACGCATGACCCTATCCACCCTCTCTTACCTCATTTGAAACCCTTACAAATTTAGTTTATTCTTTATCTTGGGATAAGTATTCATTTAATATTCATTTAGGGTAGATGATAATACCTCTAAATGTTATCCATCTTAAAGTTACATATCTAATCTTAGTTCATTGCCTTATTCTTTCTATAGTTAATGGAGAGGACTGGGCAATTTGAAAAAGCAAATGAGCCCACCTAATCTGAATACCTTCTGGAGATGTCTATTGCTACAGGGAACCTGATACGGTAGTCTGGCAGAGTGGATATCCAGCTCAGTAAATGCCATGGGGCATTTTTGCAATAGTGCAGTAGTGGCAGTGATGATATTGATACAGTACGCCACCTCTTTTATCCCCAAGAAATGACGCCTCCTCTGCTGTCAGAATGAAACCATTATGTTGATTGTGAACAATCCTCATTTAGTAATTCCCCTTGATTTTGCCTGGATGATGCTGAAATTTTAATTTCTCTTGGTGATACTTGTGTCACTCAGTCCTTTTCTTTGGCTTACCTTTTACCGTAGAAACTCAAGAAGATGCATTTATTTTTTTCCAACAGAAAAGGGAGTCCTGCTCACCTCTGCTTGTTTTGTAGGACAGTTTGTTGCAGCCATAGCTCTTGTTCTTTATGCATCTTAAGGGGGGAGGTCAGTGGTTGCTTGCCAATGTTATGTAGACATCACCGAAGTCTGTTACAGCATAATGGTAGCTCCTGAAATGAAGCAGGAGGTATTCTATTTTTAGGCATGTAAGCTTACTGCTCTTGGTCATTTGCAGTACTTCATAAAGGATCCAGATGCAATACTCCCTAAAGGCAGCTGAATCTGGCTGTATGAACACTAGCTCATATGCTCACGCTGCTACATTTAGCATTACAGCATGTTTCAGAGAACAAATGCATAAATAACATCCAGTGTACAATTTGCAAGTGTTTATTTTGCAGAAGCTTAATACGTTGTATCTTACACACTGACACTCAAGTGAGCGTGATTGGTCACAGATTGCCTCACTGGCAGAAAGCTTTTATAAAGCTCTAACTGTTTAAAATCAAACTGTCATTTATAAAGAAGGGTGAAAGTAATTACTGTTAAACTGTTTTTTAAGATGTGGTTATCGTAGGTTTTATAAAATTAAAAAAAAAAAAAAGATCAGCATGATGAGTGATCTGTATCCAGATTTGCTGGGAGGAAAGTGACAAACTAACTCTGAGCTACTACCCTTCAGTACTGACATAAGAATTAGTTCTCCCAGTAAAGTTCTTTGTTCCTCCCCTTATCAAAATTAAAGTAACATCTCCCTGCCTTAAAGCCACAGAAATGAGTAAGAAATATCCTAAATCTTCTCTGTTCCTGGAGTGCACACTAAATGTGACATTTTTAGCATGCAGGTGTTGGAGGATGAATTAACTATGCATGCTAGACACCATAGAAGGCTGAAGAAATGAGTCATCTACTGCATCTGATCTGATCTGCACATCACCATTTCAGCTGCTACCTTCACGCCAGCTCTCCAATTTCCAGCCTGTCTTACTGTTTATTTAAGAAGGGATACATCTCTCTTCTTCAAAAACCATCTTTGTGATAATTTCTGAAGGAGATACTGGGAATCTTGGTCTCAGGTTTATTTCTATCCATGTCCTTTTTATCTTTAGATTTACTGTGGATAGTTTTCTCAGTTTTCTGAGAACATGGCTGACAGGAGTGTTAGTCTTGGTAAACTAAGAGAATTTTCAGCCAACCCTTTCAGCATTCTTACAGGAATCCCAGCCAGCCTCATGGATTAGAATGCAGGGAACTCCTTATGGAGTCTCTAACCTGTTGCCTCTTCACTGTTAGTTGTCCTCCTTTCCAAAATGTGCTGATTCATCTGGAGGTGTAGGTGGGGTTTTCACTTTCCTTCAAAGCATAAAAATTATTGACTATTTAAGCCTTTGCTGTCTTATCTGTCACCAGATTGTCTCCTGCATCCAGCTACAGACCTTCATTTTCCCCAGCTTCCTTTTGTAATTGGCTTACCTGTAGACCCCCTTCATGTTACTTTTAGTGTCTGTTGATAGGTTTAACTCCAGCTGGGCTTTGGCCTCCTTGATTTTTTTTTCCCCCTAAGTATCCAAACAATGCTTTTTAACTCTGCCTCTGTTGCCTGCCCATGTTTCTGTCTGGTTCTTTTTGTGTTTTATTGAGAAGCTCCTTGTATAGCCAAGGAGGCTTTCTTCTGAATTTCCCAGTCTTTCTGAGCTTTTGATAAGTTTTCTTCAACAAAAATTTCTCCTGGTACCATTCCCCTCATGACAGCTTCCTAGGAATTTACCTCAGCAGGTCTTTAAACAAGCTGAAGTCTCTCAGCAGTACATCTCAGTTTTCATGTTGGGTATCTGTCCTTTTTTCTGTTTCCATTTTTTTTAAAGCTGGTGCCAATTAGCGCTCAATTCAGAAACAACAAGGTAGACTTGTTTCTGTCAGTTCAGTAAGCTTGTGAAGTTCCTTTTTCTCTCAGTGGTATCTGCTAGTTGAGAACTACTTTTTTTTTTTTATATGAGTAGTATCAATTAAAATCACTATTGAATGCAAAAGACAACCATGAAATTGAGCAGTGAAGAAATGTAAGTGATCTTCTATGTAGCTTCTTTTAATCTCTTGGTTAATGTTCTTTCTCACCCCTCTGCTTCTACCCTAATGCTTGTCAGCACTTTCTAGTAAGTCTTTCCTTTCACTTTAAATATTATATTAAAAGTAAACAAATCAAGCTTTCTGATATGTCTGCTCTTCTGCTTTTCATATGACAATTCGGGGGTGCTAGTTAGGGAAGGATCTGTGTAAGGAGGAGTAGCTGGCTGAAATGCATTTTTGTTCACTGATTTATCTAAAGACGTAAACATTTTGAGGTTCTATCTTTGCTCGGTATTGTATGATGATGCTGGTTTTAATTTGAGAGTGTCCCACTCTGAGATGGCTTGAATTTTCTGCTGATGTACTTGTATTTATATTTGTACCTTAGTATATATACCACCCTTCCTCTCCTTACCTTACCTTGCCTCTACCCTTTGCACACAACACTGTCATTGTCAGAATTCTGAACACCTGTAATGGTGGATGGTCTATCTTAAGATGAAATTTTTTATAGGGGTGTTCTAATTCAGCCTGTGATTTTTCACTGTCAATCAATTAAAGACTATATTTCTGTGTTCAAAAAAAATAAATTATGAAATCACAGGCCTTATCCTCCACTGGTAGAAGTTATACTTTGCCTGATTTCATTATCAGCACTGGTTTCTCCAGCAGAAGCCATATGTCTGGGTACTTCTTGAATGTACGGATACAGCAAAGTAAGATAGACGAGCAGGTTGCCTATCAGCCAAGTGTTCTCATTAATGTACAAATACGGTAGAGCAGGGTAGGCAGTAGGCTGCTTGCTATTGACTTCAGGATAGCCAGGATTCTATCTTCAGGTTTTGCAGGCTGTGTTTATTCCCTGCAATTAACTTGGTCTGTATGCGTGCTTAGATACTGGTTTTCAGGGAGTAGCACTTAAAATAGTGAAAAATTCTAAGGCAGCCTTCAACTTTGACTTCTTTTGAGAAAACCACAGGCCTTTCTAACCTTTTTTTTTTTTCTTATTTAGAGTGTTAGAAATGGATTTTTGATTCAGCAAATGCAAAAAATACTCACCAAAAATATTGAAGGTTTGACATATTTGTGTACCTTCAGTTTTCAATCGAAATGGAACATTTTTTCTCAGAGGCATTTATAACTTTTTTTTTCCTAAGAGTTTTCCAGTATAATTACTGTTGCATTCATCACCCTTCCTACTGTTTCAAGCATTTCCCATGGAGCAATCTCATTTTCACCACCTATGGTTTTCTTCTGGTGTTCCCACAAAATACACTGAGAGAAACACATCTTTATTATTAATTGCATTATTTGGTTCTCAGACTGTACATAGGCATGGCTCATCTTAAGTGCACAATATCTGCTCCTAATATCTGTGGCATTGTCACTTGAGTAAATTAATCTCACATCTAAACTTATGCATCATTAATATACAGCAGAAGAAGACTGCCAAGTCTGTCGAGAGTGACCCTTCATTCAGTAGTCTGTTTGGAGAAGAGGCTAAGCTCAAAAAACTTCCTCTTCATAAGAAGTTTCTGAGTTTTCTTTTTCACAGCTGAAGCTTTCACTGTGAACTTTAATTTAATGTACGTACTTGCTTGTTTGTAAAATGTTTTGGGAAATTCTTTGGCTCACAGAATGTTGAAGTTTTCTTTTTTCTCTGAGAAAGCAGATTTGATTGACCAATTTTTTCTGATGCATAGCATTGAAAAGAAAAAACCCTTTTCCTAAAATTCCTATTTTTATAATGCAAATTGTCATTATCTTTCAAAAAAATTAAGAAAAAAATAAAAACATTTGAAAAAGGAATTAATCTTTCAAGATTTAATTATTCTATGATTTTTTTTTCAAGATGATGTGCACAAGCTAGAGAACATATTGTAGAAATAAACAAGTATTAAATGTGAAAAGGAACAAACTAATTTTGTTTCTTATTTTTCAGAATCATTTTTTTGGGGGTAAGAGAGAACTAGAACATTACTTACGATTATAAACAAACATTTTTTTTTTCTGTGTGTGTGTGTGTTTGTCCAGGCAAAAGTAGATGCTTGTATAATGGCTAATTCAGACAGCCTATTAGTAAAGCCATTCATTTATATATATATATATATATATTTCTGTTGAGAATATAGCTCAATGTTTGTTGATAAAGCAGCTTGCTTCCCCACAGATGGTAGAGCTGAAGCAACTCAAAAGCAGATGAGAAATTACACAAATGTAGATCTGCATTTTAGGGAAAAAATAATGCGCAAAACATATGCTGAATATTTGTTGCCCTAAACTGTGCTTCATTCACACTGAGAATTAATGACGGTGGTGTGAAAGTATAAATAATGAATTCAGTTTGTTTGGAAGAGGAAGGATTTCTTCATTATGGGTTAGTGGATTCCAAATAACTGGTCTGAGATTGAGTGTATGAAGACTAGTTTTTCAAAATCTAAAACTAGAAACTTTCTGCTTAGGTGTAAGAAATATATATATTTATGTATATATACATATATATTCGTATGTACATATGCATATGTATATAGAAGATAATGGACAAAACAGTGGAAAAATGACATTTAAAATAGATCGTGATAGCCAAGGCATCTGATTTGGTTCCTATTAATGTCTTTTTAGTTTTGCCACTGTTAGAGAGAAAGCACACCCTATTTATATTGGCTAAGGGTCTTATCCTTCTGTTGTCTATCTGCTTGAGGAGTTTGTTGGTTTTGGTAGACATGAACCAAGGCCAATGATATAGAAGGCAACATGGGAGACTTGTTATCTAAATGTTAGTTCTCAAATTAAATAATCTTAAATTTAATAACATGAAGATGAATATTTCCACAACAGTACAAAACTTTTAAAATATACAGAGGAAGCTGTCAGAAAGTTGGACAGAAAGCAGTGAATTTAATAGATAAATGCAGCAGCATTCCAAACAAGTGGTAACTTTCCAAGAGAATCATGTCGTTGGCAGATGCAAGGGAAGGAAGAACATCAGTAATAGAAACTGCTGTCTCCTGAAAATTATAGACTTCTATCACACCTCTGAACTACTTGAACTAAATTCACTGATGTTCCAAATTAATATGTGCATAAGCTGTGTGTAAACTATAAATCTTACAATGGGTGTAATTGTATACATAGATTTTTTTTTTCCTGTCACATAAAAAAAACATAAATATATGTTTTCATTAACTGTTTATCTCATCACTGGATATAAAGATCCATTTAAGGGCTCTACTTCCATGTGCTCTAGAGAAACAGAAGTTATTTTATAAACATCTGGCAAAATTATAATGAAATCAAAATAGTAAGGGGCATAGAAAGATTGTAAACTCAGGCCAGCTCAAGTTCCTACAGTACTTGAACTCTATTCAAATATAGTTTATTGTTTTTGTGTAAGTAGCGTTAGTAGAAAACCAACAGTTTTCTGTTGTCTCTAGTTGTTTGTTGTTATTTCTTAACTGTTAGTATAAATAAGGGGTGTTTCTACAAATGCAAACCAGTCTTCATTTCAAAGAGTCCTTTTACTTGGGGGTAATTCCAGGTTGACCTAAGACTCTTAATGGTCCTAATGGGGCTAAATGGTCCTACTAAGGACCATTTATATGAGCTGACTTGGTGGAAAGAGGATGTAAGGCAGTGAGAATATGTGAGATGGCACACAGCAAGGTGATTGGGAGAAGTCTTAAAATAATTCACGTGGAACAGCTGTTAAGATCCCAGTTTAATATAATACTTGTCTGTGGAAGGAACTAGTGCAGAATGGTTAGCACACTGCAAACTATGAACTTCCCAAGAAGATAAACCCTGAGAGGCTCTTTGGTTCTTGTCAATCTAGTAGGGGCTGAAGTATGGAATGCAGTACTATCCATACTCTGTATAGTATTGGGGCCTATCTTTCTTCTAACATTCCACTGACATGCTGCCTGCTGCTAGAATTTCTAAGTATGCTTTTCAAAAATCAGTTTTGTTTGTCACCCAGAATAATGGCACCTGGAAAATCTTGGCCAGAAGCAAAGCTTGTGAGGAAACTGTAAATAAATATTCCAGACCTTTTAGATGGCAGAAAGACACCTTCTGAGAGAGAAGATTCTCGCCCTTGAGTGTTAGGTGTAGGTGACATTTAGATTTCATTAGCTCAAATGTTTAGTTAAGTTTATTGGCAAGTTTAAAAAAAAAAAAAAAGGGAAGAAAAAAATCATTCTCCTGTTCTGTTCACTTGTTCAGGTTACTGCGACACTAAATTAGAGTTCCAGAAAAAATGCAGTCATTACTGTAAATATTTTTTTAATGCTTATTCTTAGCAATTTTAATGCTTTCTTGGTAAAATAAGATGTTCATACTCTTATGATACTACAGGAAGAATTCTATTAGATCTCTGTAATAGAAGAAATGAGAAAAACAATTTTGTTACAAAATACTCATCATATGTTCTTAATCCATTTTCATCTGAAAACAAAGCTAATAAAGTTTTTTATCATTTTCAGTGAAATAATGGGAAATGTATGCAAGGGTGAAGAAGCCATAAGGTTAAGTTAATCTATTGTTTAGACGTTCAGAGTAATAACATGCTGAAATTCACTTTCAGCACTGGGGAAGAACCATGAAGACTCAATTTCAGTTCTTTGAAATAAAAACACTTGTGATAGTGTTTTACTGTTCCTCCCATTCTTTTTATGACAGTTTCCACAAGAGCAGTTTTCAGGGACTGACATCTCTGTTCTTTTTTTACAGGATAATTTAAGACCATTAACATTATTTTTACTAGTCTCTGGCTCCAGCTGCAGCAATTTGTCTTTGAAATTCATGAGTGCTAAAATTCACTAAATTTAATTTAAAATGATGGAATATATTGCCATTCATTTACAAATGAGAAACAACTGCAATAAATAGAGGAAAAATAACTGGCAGAAATGGATGGTGTACTCATGCATATGCCACTCCCAGCCTGTTCTCCTCAGGCTGTCTGCATGTTTTTCTGCTATACCAGTCAATCAAATGACACTGTATTGGAAAAGCTTCTTGGGATATTAAGCCATACATTTTTAATGATATTTTTATGACTTTTACGCATACAGTGGGCCAGTGCAACTTTACTGAGTTTCATCAGTTTTTATAAGTGCACATTCTTGCCACAGACTGTACCAGTCAGAGCGTGAAGGTCTAATAGTTCAAACTCCCCAGCATAAAACTGCAGGCTCCCCTGATATCTTGTTTCCCCCTTTGACCACTCTGTATAATATTGGCACTCTTATTTTGTAGCAGTGAATATCACAGAGTTTTAGAAAAGATCCTGATTTCATTTCTATCAACATAAAGGAGAGGTTAACTCCTTTGACGTATTATAGGACTACTCTGTAGTCATACTGGAGTATGCAAATAGAATGTTACCTTTTAATTTCAAACAATGGAGAATATTACAAGCTACTTGTTATCATCATGTGACTGCTCCAAAGTTGTATGTTGTGTTTTGTACTTGGAAGTCAGGTTTGAAGGTTCTATATTCTCTTGTGATACACTTCTCAGTGTAGAGCTCAGGTATGCCTGACTGACTATTTTAAAGGCTTTGTGTAAGTCTGTGTGAATGCTGTAGCATCTGAAGTCTGGGTTTTACATTCAATTCTGATAGATGTATCTCTGCTCAATTTCTCAGCTATTTAACTTGTTCAAAATTTAAAAATTATGCCTGTTAACTTCAGACAAGAGAGGTCCTGGTTTCCACTCTCATCCTTTACAGAGGCAACTGCAGTCAGCTTTGTCAGGAAGCAGAGAACCAATCTGTGAAAGCCACAGCTTTAATAAATGGTCATGGAGCTGCTCTGGCTCCCTGAAAACCAGGATAAGTTTCTGGACAGATGGACTGCATGGCTACTGGAGCACTAGGGCTAGTACAAAGCGTGCGAATGCTCTGGAGACAGATTGATTCTTCCAATTTCATCGTGAGGTTTTGCTTACCCATCTCAAGCTAAAACCTTGCCTGCTTGCCACCTAGAAAACCACTGTAGATGCATAGGTTACTTTCTTCATTGAACTACTGCTGGAAGAAATGGCAGAACATGCAAATGGAAAATGGTCAGGGAAGGCAGTTCCTTGCCATTTGTGGTCTTTGTGTGCATGAACAGAAGCTTTTATTTACTTCCTTTGGCTCATGTAGAAAAGAAACAGTGAATGTTGTGGAATTTCCCACCGTTATCATCCAAAATTTTTATCAAACTGAAAATTAAAGTTTTTCTATTCTTTGCCCATTGTGCACATATCAGAATTAGTATATAGATGTAATAGAGACTATATTTTCTTAAATATCTTCAGAAACAAAAGAAGAAAAAAAAGCGCTTCTCAGACCCTTTTTTCCAAACTCTTCTTTTTCTCACTGTATTTATGTGCTGGAGTTCAATTTGTATTAGAACAGAGCTGAATCCCTAATGGCTTCTGCTATTTTTTCCCTGAGATATAAAAAGCAGTGCGTATGGTGCTGTAAAGGTCAAACTGAGGATCCTGAATTCTCTTTTCACTTGCATCAGTTTTACTCTAATATTGTTCCTTTGCCTTCTGTGCATTTACTTTTGATTTAAATTTTTGTGTGAGGAAATTGAAGCCATAAGATAGAATGAAAAAAGTGAGGTGGCACACTTTGCAATGCTGAGGTCTTCTCTGCAAATAATTTCTGTTCCCAGGCATTTACATTTTTTATTGTGTGCCATAAACTTCCAGTGTTTACTAATGTAGCCACATCAGTAATCTTATGATTCTGACTTTTCAGATATGATATTAAATTTCATGTAGTAATGCAGCAGAATGTAGAATTATCAGTAATCCCAGTGTTAATTCAGCTCTTGAAAACAGTAGTAACCTGAGTGCAACACTCTACCTTGGCTGATTTACCCATCTGAGGAATCGAGCTGAGCTTTTAAAGGTTCTGCTCTTGCCTGCCTTCGTTCTATAGCAGCAAGTGTCAGTAGCATCTTCGGTACCATGAACACAGTGAAAAACACTGTAAGCTTTGCATGGCAAAAGGAGTTTACGTATGTCTCCTTTCCCCTATCCCAGTCATAGACATTTTCTATAATGGTATTTAACATTTCCCTCTGTGTTCTTTGACAGTATTTAGTGATTCAGTCTGGAAAAGAGAATCTCATTTATAAAGATCAGGCAATTCATTTTCTAAGTCCTCTGGTAGGATGCAGAAGTATCCCTCTCCATCTCAAATACAAACAAAAAAAGAAAACAACACAAAACACCCAAAAGCTAAACAAAAAGCAGATGTTAAAGAAGAGAGATCAAGTCATCATTTTAGAAGTCAGTTACAAATGGACCTTCAGCTTTAATGGGACGTGGACCTTGTAGTAATCTAACATGCACTGTCACTGAATAGTGAGGTAGTTTAGGAAAAATGTCTCCTGTAGAGTAAGTAATCCTGGTTCTCTGATTTTACTAACCATTATCTTTGTAACTACATTTAGCACTCTCAAAGATTTGTAGTGATAGGGGGCATGCTAAAACTACTACTGGTAAAATCAGTGTTTGGAAAATTACTAAGTTATATCTTGACTATATTTCTAAATGTATTCTATTTTGCCATGGTTTTACAAGTAAAGCCATGAGAAATACCAGGAGCATTACCTTTAACTATATTTAACTGCTACACACAGTTGTGCCAGAGCAGGCATTTTGAGCGTTTCTTTTTAATTTAACATTTATTAAGTTTGTTTCTCATTTTCAAGACTGATGGGATTAAATGGCTATCATGCCATTATGCATCTATATAGGAAAGTCATCCTTAAGCATGCTTTGTCTTTATTGCCGTACATGGCAAGACTCTTCCTTTACTCCTCACAATGAACTTCTGTGATTTTCTGCCTGTTTAAAAATCACTTTTTAAACAACTTTTCTCTACAATCAAGTTCTCTAGTTAGCAAATGCTATCTGAAATTCCTTTGGGTTGGTTGAAAGAGTAGTGCTGCGATGCTTATGTGTGCCAAAATTGGGTAAGAGAGAACATCTGCAGCAGCTTAGTTGGAAAACAGAATTTAGAAATTTAATTAGGAGAAGGACCTAAGAAAATAGGAAGGCGTCTGTGTGGCTGAAAGAATACACGGTATTTTTCAGGCTGCTGGACAACTGGTCAGATAAATCTTGAGTTCAGGAAGGCATTTCTGAGACTCTGGCTGTCAATGATATGAGTGCATATTTGGGATGTCATGGTCTAACTATTGGGTAAGCATAGTAATAACTGAACTGGAATTGCCTGCTTTGCAGGTGACATACTAAGCTCTTCTGGCAGTATTCCAAGATCTGGGAACATTGCTGTGTTAGTATAGTATTAAAAAATATCAAACTCATTTTTTAATCGTTTCATCATATTTTGTAGAACAGATTCATGTTTCTCCCGGAAGATTGTGTTATCAGTCCAAATCTGCTTCCAGGCAATAAATATCAAATCAATCTGATGTTTGAAGTAAAAATAAATTAGCTATTTAATCTGACAATAAGTAGTGATCAAAGGTTTAAACTACTGTGGACCTCTAAATAACACTTTCTCTTAACAAAGGTTCTCCTGTAACTAGGTTAAAAGATAAAATAATCTGCTATGGTTGCATGTTTTGGTCCTGATTAATGTCATCATTAGTCTGTTTACAGAAAAATGCTCATATATCAAGGGAGATACATGAGCAGAAAAACTGGAACAACATATATGTAATTTGGGCCCTTTATTCTGTTCATGGGGCAAATAGAAGATTTTGTCTCCTGAAGTTGTTATGGAAACATAGGCATATATTTTCTTCTGAGAAGACAGTGCTATTCAGAAAATATATATTTTTTTTATCAGGAACACTTTTTCCCCTTGTTTTCCCCGCTGTTATACTTTAAAATAGATGAGACTACAGAGAAAATCTTTAGGTAGATTTTTTTGTTTGTTTGTGCTTGCTTTCAGTCTCAGAGCTGTTGATAGCCAGATGTGTCAGATTTTTCCATTACAGCCTCTAGTACTGGGATCTCAAAACCCAGCTAAGGAATGCATTAGAAGCAAGTTTGTCCTTGCGGACATCAATTGTGTGCCATCAATTAACTGGACTGTGTGTTGAATGTGAGAAGTGGCTTTTCTCTTACTGGTGATGGCTTGAGTAAATGTGGCAATGGCAATATTCTTGTGGTATATTAAAAGTGTATTAAAATAACACCTTACCCAAGCTAAGGTATATATACTTACTGATACATAACTCTTCTAAACTAGCTGAATTATACGTGATTTCCAATTGCAGCTTATTGTGGCTTACCAGAAGAGCAGAAAAGGGAAAAAAATGTAGACCCTGCTTTATCAGAGAACAAACTATTCTAAAACAACAAGAAAGAGATGCAGTAAACTTGGATTTTGAGAAAGGGAACAATGGGGATGAACAACAAGATAGGTAATTAGGGAGTAGCAGATCAGACCTAGGATGAGATTTTGAGAGGAAGCTGTCAAAATGTGTGCTACCCTGTAGGGAAATCTGTCTTACCTGCCTATCGTGCTGAACCTAGAGTCTCTCTTCTGCTGATTTGCCAACCTTAGGATTCTCTGAGATTTTTTTTCACTGTTTGCAGTAAGAAACCATTTCATGGCCATTTAATTTTAGAAAGGAAAAAAAAAAAAAGGCTGGTAGTGAAATCCTCTCAAGGCTAAGGAAAGAGAAATACCCTGTTGCTGGTAGTCCTGCACTATGTTGCCTGCTCCAATGTGAACTGAAGATAGTTTTGTTACAGGTTGCAAATTTCTTTGTGTCCTTGAAAATCTCCGCAAGAGTGCATATATTGCTCTTCATTTACAAATTGTTGAAGAGGTTACCTTTCTGGTATTACCTTACCTTACCCTAATTTCTTCAGCTTGTAATAGCTGTGGCCTATTTACTTTGGAGGTCTAAATCATCTTAGTTTAACAGAAGCATGGTTACCTGGGGCAGTTTCTATTCCCTCTAGAAGCATGGCTTTATGATTATGATGCTTATAAGCCTCAAGCAAGTGGATGGGAGGACAATGCAGTACTCAACTCCAGATGGCCCAGTTTTGATGCTACTAACGTGATCCATTTTTTTGGAAGAACTATTTATTCTTTAATTCCACAAAACACATTTCTTGCTACAAAAGATTTTCCTGTGATTTTAATTTTACGCAGAGGTATTCTGAAGACTGCTTTATTCATTATGTTTCTTTCTTAGACAGTCTGACTTTTAAAGACATAGATAGCAAATTAGATTGATATCAGAGATATATACGAGCTGAGTAGCCTGTGAAAACCTTTAACGCATCTCACTTTTATGAAGCCATGAGAACCCTGTCAGACCATTAGAAAATCAAGTTTTACAGTCTGGCTGCTAAGTCAACATAATTAGTTAAACCTTGTTCGTCTTACGGAGTTCTGCCGTTCTTATGTGTGGCACAGTTGAAAACAAGAGTCTTCAATTTACGCTGAGGATGGGCTAAAAAGAAGAAATATTTTCGCTTCAGTTCACCCCCCTCAATATTAGTGTTTTGTTCCCATTATCTGCATAGTTTCAGTCCATTTGCACTAAGAAGGTAGTGAAAAACAGTTAAAATCCTTGCTGTCATGGGAGCGCTGTTGTAACATCCATGTCAACGAAGAAAGAGGCTGCAAAGAAGAGAACTGGAAATCTTTAAGAAAGTTACTCACTGCTGCCCTGATCTATTGAGAGCTCTGTGTCAGCACAAGTGGAAGCAGAGTGCCAGATGTTCTGAATATTTCCTCAGGTCCTTCTCTCTGAATATTCAGGAGTAAGAGGAGCTGATTTGGTTCAAAGATGAGGTTTTATCTCCTGAATTTTAGTCTCAGCTTCTTATCTTCTTAGCTGTTTTGAGTTTTAATAATCTTGTTAATATTACATTGTTATTTTTTGAAACATATTAAAGAATTTTTAAATTCCTCAGCCGAAGGTCTGTGGGCACTTTTGATGTCTTGGCAGGTTTCTTCTGCAGCTATGTAACATCTCAGTTGTAACTGAGAAACTCATCTGACATAGATATTTTCTGTATAGTTTTAGTTGTATTTATTCTACTACACATATACAAATCTCAGTTATAAATGCAGTGTATGTAAGTAATTTCATGCACACTAGATTTGCCAACTGCTTGTTGTCATCTGATAAAATCCATTTTTTCTTAATCAAATCATAAAAATACATTGCACTCCTGCAAAACATATAGCGATAGATTGTAAAGCCTGTTTTCTATGTTGTAAAACCTCTGTTGACATAGTGTATTGGTCTTTCTATTAAAATCTGTGTGTTATGCTCTGTGGCTCTATTTTGACTTTACATTAGTCATTATCTCTTTTTCACTCTTTTTTTTTTTTTTCCTCAATATTATCTTCAAGTTACTACAATGAAACCATAAAACCCAGTGTTCTTTCCTAGGTGCTTTGAAAGTTTGCCTTATTGAGCGGGTACAAATTGTAGGTCTTGTGTGGGGACTCACTTAAGAAGTAGTTTACAACCCTAAGAGTGTTAGTACTAGAACAGCTCTGTCAGGTGCAGGAATCTTAATTCTAAATTTCTGGTCCTTTGAACCAGTAAAATCATATTCCTAAAGAGTCTAGTAACCTCTGGATGTCATTTCTTTTAAAATTTCCAATCTGCCCAGTGTTTGAGTCCTGTATCGCTTCAGTCTTGTTTAACTTACACATGAATGGCATGATGCTTGATAACTTTGTTGTATTGCAGTTTTACTCATCATTGGATCTTGATTCAGTTCATCTCCTTTCTTATCCTTTCCTTTGCCTTTCTCACGTAATTTTTCTTCTTGATGACTGTGGCAGAAATCCCTCGGAATTTTATGACTTGTATCAATCCAAAGGTTGAAATACATCTCATTGTTTCAGAGTTTGCAAAAAAGTTTACAATTTTTTTAAGATGGTCATAGTACATAGCTCTGAGAAGTCAACAGCTAAATAAATTGAGGTTGGCAAAAGTAAAACTGTTAATTACCATCGATTTATTGTGAGTTCACTCCTCTTCCTACTGCCTGCTTGAAATAGATGGCATGTATAAGTGTTCAGTCAGTATTTTCAATGAAAACATGTGCAATATTGTTTGCAAAGAATATTTCTGTTAGACCAGACTGTTAGTCATTTGATATTCAGTGATTTCTCACATGACTGCAGTGTTCGCATCAGTTACCCAGGTTCAATAACAATATGGTAGATGAGGGAGATGCCTAGCAAATGATAAATAGGTTAAAGCCAGGAACATACTTCTAATTCTGTTTCAGAGAGGTGATAAATCAGAGCCAACTTTTTTATATTCATAATTCTTTATTTTGTGTGTGTGTGTGAGCACAGGAATGAGAGAAAAAAAAAACAAAAAACACAATGAAATGCTTTGAAAATGTAACTAAATCAAGTAGTCGAAGTTCTTATGTTTACATAGAATGAACCCAATAGCTGCCTAGGTTTGGAAACCTGTGCCTAGTGGTCTAGTAATTCTGGATTACCAGGAGATTCAGTGTGTGCCTCTGAGTCATCTGGTACAAGCCACTGTCACTAAAAGCTATTGGGCCAGATGGGTATATTCTTATTTTGAAATATTTATTTCTCTATTCAGAGGCCTGCATTACAAATTAATTGAACAGGCATATTTATATGTTAGCAGTAGACTCACTACAGAGTGCTGAGATGAGGAGGGACAGATGTACTCATGTAAGCAGATATATGTTCAAGGTGCTGACAGATGTGTTCTTTATTTTGGTATTTTAAAACAACATCATTTTTTCTACAATGAAGGCAAAAATAATGGGACTGTTTACTGAAAGAAAAATTTTAGTCTTCAAAATGTACGTGAATAAAAATGCATAGTGTTAGCAACATTTACTTGCAGGTATACAAGAAAAGAAAAGCAAAAATGAGAATATATTCATATTTTTTCCACTATGTATAAAGGCAGACTACTGTTAAGCACATTCTCTGCATGTATAGCAAAGAGAATGGGCAATAGGATTTTCAGTGAAAACACATTTTTATGTTTGGATCACCTGTTTGCCTAATTAATTCAATACATTCCAGGTATGATTTTCCAAAATAGTTTGGGTTACTAAACAAGATTTTATTCTAGACGTTTTCCCTAGTGAGCACTCCAGCAACTTACCCTTCGGTATAAGAAGTACTAGTGCAGTTCACTTTTTTTTTTTTTTCTTCCATACTTTGGAGCCTGATTTTATAGATAAGCTCTGAGAAATTCTGCTGTGGCAAGCCCTGCTAGTGGGACAGGTCAATGAATACTTTGAGTCCCAAAGTACCTTTCCATGGGAGAAAAATTCAGTGTCATTTGGTCCTCCAAGCTGAGGTACATATATACTATAATCAAACATATAGATGCTTTGGGAATTTTAATGGTCCAAATTCAGAATCTGGGCAAATTCAAATATTTGAAAGCTTACTTCAAATTCAGTTTTTAGCTTGATATAGGGTCTTTTGTTTACAGACTAGGCTGCACATGAAAGAAGCCTTTAGATTTCACAGTTTGGAACTGGAATGCCTAATATGATCATGAGGTACTTAAAATCCATTCAGGTCCTTCTGGGATCAGATTTTGATGTTTGGTAAGAAGTGCTGTCACATGACTTACCTCAAGGAGGTTTTCAGAATGTTTTAGCAAAAAACAATGTTTTTGCTAAACATGCCACATCTCATTTGAAACCTTCTGTCTGTAGGTAAAGCACCTAAATTGTTCCATATAACTAAATACTGAGCTCTCAGAGCAGGTAATTGGAAGTATGTTAGATTGTAGGCATCTCCTTTTTAAGCTGGTAAAGATCTCACTCCTTTTCACACCACAAAGTCTTCCAATGTCTTTGTATGAGCATGATTCTTCACTCAGAGCTGCAAAGCAACTAGGGAGTGTTCACAGATAGAACTGACATTGGGCCACTGATGAGCACATTTCTGGGCTGTATCTGCCTCTTTTGTGTCCTGACCAAAGCAAGATCACTGGCCAGTACTTCAGTGAAATGAACTATTTAAATACCAACAGAAACACACACAGTTAACATTCTGCAGACCTCCTGACTACGTGCAAATCCATCCTTCCAGCAACAAAGTTCTGCCAGTCTTTGCTTCCCAACATGACTGAAAATCATGCTTACTTTTCCTGAAAGATATTTATTTAATTTGACAAGAATTTAGCCAACCTGAGGTGGACCCATTGAATTCTTTTTTGCTCTGGCTCTTAGGAAGACTAGAGTATTTGTGGCCAGACAGAAGCTTAGTTCTCAGCTCTGAACACAGATAGAAACCCCGATGAAAGGAAGATTGGTAACAAAATTCTTCTGCTGATGATTCTTTCTTTCTAGGTGTTTCTTGGTGTTGGTGTCCTCACAATTCTGTCTTTCTCATGTAATGATTTTCCCCTCTTTCCCTCAGGGATTTTTGAGCAATATTAAGTACTCCTGTAAAGAAAAAGATTCAAGGAGAATTAACAACATTTCAAAAAACTTCTTATCCACTATGGACGTTCCTGGCTTCTTGTTGTTGTTGTTCCCTGTAGGATTTTTTAAGGAGCATTTTAGATGCAATCACTGCTTGACTGTTCAATAGCAGTGTGATTCCTAGAGGTCAGCACAAATTGTCAGTTCTGCTTGCAATTGCCTTGTGCCCACTGGTCTCCTCTAATTGCACACAGGACTTATGCAAGTGTAAAAAATTACATGCATTATTCTCACTGATAGGAAGAATCTATCACTGAATGGTTATTTCCATATATATTTTTAATGTTTAAATGCACACAAACCAAAAATTTGTACTTAAAAAGATGCTTGTGTTTAATATTGTGACACATGCACTATCACTTTCTTTTGCAGTACTTCCAGCTAAATTTAGGAAGAAATTTCTGGGTCATGAAATCTAGAGAAAAGTTTCAAATACAGAAAAAGAGAAATATGTACAATTAATATGCCATGTATGAATTTATGTGGATAAAATTAGAAACGGAAGTTGTTCACTGCACTCCATCTTGGCAGATTTAATTGTACAGAATTCTTCATTCCTCTAGTTGGAATGTTACACGTGTACACACACACACAGCATTTACTTAGCGCATTCTGAGAGGCTGGGCATTCTGTAGTGCTTAGGATGGATTTCGTTAATCAAGTACTGATTTAAAGAACTTGGGATGCTATTGGAAAGATTTGCCATGTAAGCCAAAGAGAAAAATGTTAATGAAATAACTATATAAAGTGTTTTTATCTACAACACTTTTAATGGTATAGATAGCATCAGTGTTGTACAAGAAACAGTTACTATATTCTCAGTCATTATGACTTAAGCGCAGAGGGACAGGACAGGATAGATGGTAACAGAATTAACTGAATTAAGAATGGTGTCAGTATTGAAATCAGCACTGAATTGACAGTGCTGTGTGAACTGCAGAAACCAAGGACTGCTGGGTGAAACCCAGCTGGTAAGATCTTCAGTGCAGGTAGCAAAATTGCCAGAGGAAAAGTTATGAACTATAAAATCTCCATTGAAAGTACAGCTTCATTTAATTTATAAGAGATACAACAGTTTCATACACTGAGTAGTAGCAATTGCTGTATTTACATTTAGTGCACAATAGTTTACTGTAAATAATGATTTTTCCTTTGCTTTCACATCTGTGTATTGTTATCACTAGTCAGCATCCTCTCTGTATTATAAAGTACATACCCTATCTTCTACACATGTGCATACAAACACAAATGTGCACATACATGTATATACACCTGGGCATATGCACTTCAGACCTGCATATTTTTTACATGAGGGAATATTTCACTACCTTGTTGTAGTGTACCTAAGACCTGAAAAATCCTTTATGTCAGTTGTTTAAAAAAAAAAAAAACCACCCTCAAATTCTACAAATAAAACTGACATGAGTATAATTTGGAAAATACATTTTGCTTTAGAAAAACAACAACAAAAATGCCAGTAATCCTTTATTGTACATAGGACTGAAGAAAGGGCAAGTGATTTCCTAAAAATATTTAGTAAAAAAGAAATTACAGTAAGCATAAACTCCCTATGTTTTATTAAATGTTCTAGTTTAAAATCAATAGAAAATTGTAGCAGAAAAAGTTATCTTGGAGGTTTTGAGTTCCAAGTTGCTGTTCTTCCTATAGAAAGCTCTGCTATAGAGGGTCTCTTGCCATGTTGTGTATACTCAATTGATTCTCTTATATGTGACCATGAGAAGAGAACTTTGTTTAGATGGATAGTACGCTCTTGGGATAGATGGTTAGGGAGATACTGAAGTCACAATAAATGAGAGCTAACTAGCTCTGGCAAACCTTTAGGACGTATTTGCTGTATTTTGTCTGCTTTGAGAGCTGAAGTGAATCATGGCTTTGAAATTTATTAAAAAAAAATCATTTATGAGCTCCAGAAAGTTAAAGAGTTTTAGAAGGAAACACTTCCAGTATCTCCACTGACAGTAACTGATTGTGCAAGGAAATGTCACACACTCATTTTCCTAGAACACTGAAGTTGAGTCGTGAAGAAGAATCATGTAAAGACATGCTGTAAGCTAAAGGTTTCTTTATTCTAGTAAATTATAGTTCTCATTTGCATACCTTCCTTTCTGCTTGTCAGTCTATGCACTCAAGCTTTCAGTTATTCTAGTTTAAATGCGATGAGTTTAAACTTATCAGTTCACTTAAGTCACAGAACCTCTGTCACTACCAATTATTAGTATTTAATACTATTCTTCGAACTGTCTCTCTGTTTCCCTCTGCTGTTCTGCTGAGACATTGCTTGTTTTTCCAAGCTAAACCCCATGCTTGGGAAACCCCTCTTAGCTTACTTTAAAGCCAAATTATATTATTTTTGTGTCTGCAAACATCTGCTAGAAGATCTCCAAAACTGTTAAAGCACGTGATTTATGGTGTGTTCACAATACATGAACACATTAGGAAGTAGAAATGCAGGAAGGCATGTGCAATAACACAAAAGAGGACCTTTTTGAATTGTATAGCTATCCGTGATAGAGATGTCATGTACCAGTTGCTGGTCGAATCTTCCTTCAACTAATTATTTGAAGGTACACTGTGAACCATCTGTTTTTCGCAAATCCTAGTGTAATTTAATGCTTTAACTGCATATCAGTGTGCAGTCAGTTCTCTCCAATTTATTTGTTGAACCTTCTTTTAAGGTTGCAAGTAATTTAGTTGGTCATACATATATGTCGTGTCCTATGTTTCTGCTTAAACAGGCATTTCTATAAGCAATTTTATTCATGTGTTTGCATTATTCTACTGCAAGTACAGTCTTTTATTTTTAGCTTGATTAGTTTCATTCATTAACCTCTTTTACCTCAAAAATCTTAAGTTTACTGTAATGACTCTATGTCAAAACTTCTCTGGTCCTACTTTGTTTACATAAAATAACATTTACCTTCCTTTATGGCAATCTGAAAGGCCCAATTTTCCCATGGATTTACAAGAATTACTTGGAAGTTCTCATGTTCTGTTTGTCCCACAAAATATTTAGAAATATCCTGTGTACAAAAGTCAGTAATTTTAATATTATTTAATCACTTTATAACACCATATGCCCAATAATGAACTTCAGTAATAACTTTTAGATTAAATCAAAACATGAAAAGAGATGTAATCCTCATCTTAACCAATGTAGATTGCATTTAGATGTCATACCTTTGGTAAGTCAGAAACAAACAGTTCTCTAAAGCATAGACAGCTGCTTTTCCCATCTGTGACTAGCCTTGGCTAACTGAATTTTAAATCAAAAAATAGCAACCCTGTAGTTATATAGACCCCAAAATGTAGTTTCATTAAGTGAATAGATGTGTTTACAGCATACAGTATGTAACACAATTGGCATACCTCCCTGTCTGAAGAATTTGAAGTCACAGCTTAGAAACCAAAAAGCCTCTGTAGAAACAAATATTTGAATATGTTTACACAGTCTTGGAAAGACAGAGATTTTAACAGCTCTAAGAGCAATCCACTTAGGAAAGAAAAATTACCAGTCTGGTTTTGCTGACTCCTGTGCAGTTAGTCCAGTTTAAAGTGGTTGAAGGTGTGATCTTTGATATTAAACAAACTTAGCACTTGCAGATAAGTAACAATGAACATTAGATACTTTGAGCAGAAAGAACTTTTAATTAAAAAAGAGGGAGCCTTAAAAGGCTTATTAAAATAGATCTGAAGTTCCCTAGGAATGTATGAATTTAAAAATGAATGTATATCATTCAAGAGCTATAAAGGAAAAAAAGTAAGTGTATGTTGGGAAACTACAGCCCTGTTAGTTTGACCTCACTGCCAGGGAAGCTCATGGAGCAGATTATCTTGAGTGTCATCACGCGGCACTTGCCGGGCAACCAGGCGATCAGGCCCAGTCAGCATGGGTTTATGAAAGGCAGGTCCTACTTGACAAACCTGGTCTCCTTCTATGACAAAGTGACACGCTTAGTGGATGAGGGAGAGGCTGTGGATGTGGTCTACCTTGACCTCAGTAAGGCTTTTGACACCATTTCCCACAGCATTCTCCTCAAAAAACTGGCTGCTCATGGCTTGAACTGGCGTACACTTTGCTGGGTTAAAAACTGGCTGGGTAGCCGGGCCCAAAGAGTTGTGGTGAATGGAGTTAAATCCAGTTGGAGGCCTGTCACTAGTGGAGTCCCCCAGGGCTCAGTACTAGGGCCAGTTCTCTTCAATATCTTTATCGATGATCTGGATGAGGGCATTGAGTGCACCCTCAGAAAGTTTGCAGATGACACCAAGTTAGGTGCATGTGTCGATCTGCTCGAGGGTAGGAAGGCTCTGCAGGAGGATCTGGATAGGCTGGACCGATGGGCTAAGGCCAACTGTATGAAGTTCAACAAGGCCAAGTGCCGGGTCCTGCACCTGGGGCACAACAACCCCAAGCAACACTACAGGATGGGAGGTGAGTGGTTAGAAAGCTGCCTGGCCGAGAAGGACCTGGGAGTATTGGTTGATAGTCAGCTGAATATGAGCCAGCAGTGTGCTCAGGTGGCCAAGAAGGCCAACAGCTTCCTGGCTTTTATAAGAACCAGTGTGGCCAGCAGGTCTAGGGAGGTGATTGTCCCCCTGTACTCGGCTCTGGTGAGGCCGCACCTTGAGTACTGTGTTCAGTTTTGGGCCCCTTGCTACAAGAAGGACATGGAGGTGCTCGAGCGAGTCCAGAGAAGGGCAACGAAGCTGGTGAGGGGTCTGGAGAACAAGTCGTACGAGGAGCGGCTGAGGGAGCTGGCGTTGTTCAGCCTGGAGAAGAGGAGGCTCAGGGCGACCTTATCGCACTCTACAGGTACCTTAAAGGAGGCTGTAGCGAGGTGGGGGTTGGTCTATTCTCCCACGTGCCTGGTGACAGGACGAGGGGGAACGGGCTAAAGTTGCGCCAGGGGAGGTTTAGGTTGGATATTAGGAAGAACTTCTTTACTGAAAAGGGTTGTTAGGCATTGGAATGGGCTGCCCAGGGAAGTGGTTGAGTCACCATCCCTGAAGGTCTTTAAAAGACGTTTAGATGTAGAGCTTAGTGATATGGTTTAGTGGAGGACTTGTTAGTGTTAGGTCAGAGGTTGGACTCGGTGATCTTGGAGGTGTCATCCAACCTAGATGATTCTGTGATTCTATATATAAACATACACACGTATTTATATTTGTATGCTCGTATTCTGTGATATAAGTACAGTAATTTAAAAGCACTTTGTTTTTATAGAAATTTGATGGAAACATGGCTGTTCTGGGGATCACGAGATGTATGAGGCGTTTCAAAGCTGTATAGAAAGAAACAAAACAAAGCAGAAAGATAATCTTGGTTTGCCCCATGTATTTTGCAGAAACACAGGCACAGAGAGGGGTCTACTTCAATGCAGACTCACCGGACTCCTCCTCTGCTGCCAGGTCCGCTCACTAGCTTAAAACCATCAATTAAATTTGAGTATGAGATATAACCCAAGCTGGTCAGCCTTATTGATACTAAGGTAGTTCTGAGCAAACCAAGAAACAAAACTTTAGATGCTCTAAGGATACAAATGTCAGAAATTTGTGGGCTTATAGACTTTATATCCTTGTTAGAGGCAAGGTATAAGTTCAATATTTTCGTACATAAACTCTGTCTCACAGGACTCACTGAGAAATTTGACTTTGGCGTTCCTCTTTCTGACTGTCTTCATATCTTCCTTCTTGTGCAAGAGACCAAGCTTTAAAAAGCATGCAGATACAGTCTGTGATGCCTTTGGTGCTTAAATAGAAGGCATTCCACCTCATGAATTTTTACAAAGTATAAATAGGTAGAACCATTTGTATCTCACACATTTGATAAATTAATAAGACATTGCAAAGGGAAGCAGTAAAGCATAAAAACTGGTAAGAATGAAAATTAGTGTATGTCCTGAAATATTTTTTGTAAGAAAAGTGTTTGAGATGCTGTCCTGGTTTCGGCTAGGATAGAGTTAATTTTCCTTCTAGTAGCTGGTATGGTGCTGTGTTTGGGTTTTAGGATGAGAATAATGTTGATACCATGCTGATGTTTTAATTGTTGCAGAGTAGTGCTTACACTTACACTCTCTCCCATCCCACTGAGGGGGTGAGCGAACGGCTGTGTGGTGCTTAGCTGCTGGCTGGATTAAACCACAACAGATGTCTAGTGTTGTCCAGTGAAGAGCAAAGAGTGAATGACATGTCCAACATGAAACTTCTCCATCATTTTGTGCCAATTGTCTTTACAAAGTATGTGGGAAAACTATGCTACTTTGTTTTCTCTGTTAACTTTGACTTTAAATTAAATCTGATTGACCTTGTTAAGTCAGGCTGTATGAGATAACATTCCTTAGCTGTCCCAAATGCATTTCAGCTAATAATAATAATAATGGCAGTTAGGAAGCAAATTATGTATTTGAGAAGGTAAGACACAAATGATTATTTAAATTATTTTTTAAAAGGAGTTATCTACATAAATAGCTACAATTTGTCAAAAGGGATTGAGGAGGCCTTCTGGCAAAGCTTGAAGTCCATAATTCCAGAAAACCTTTGAGGCGAACAGTCATTAAATGTAACGGACACACCTGTATATATGGACTGTATGTGTACACAGAGTTAGTAAACCCCTATGTTTATGTCTGCAATTGTATTCAGAGTGCTTTCATATACTCATTTTACTTCGAGCTCTGTTTATTCTTAAAGCTTCTTGACCAGGCCTCTGAGGATACATCACAGAGGACAGAAGCCTAACACTCAGGGTGAAATCAAGTGCTTATCAGATGTTGTTTGCATCACAAATTCAGTAAATTCTATTTTGTGTTTATTTTATGTGAACAGTCCCATTCCTTTTTGCTATTTATTCCTCCTTCCTCACACCCCAGAAAATACCACAAGCAGACAACAGCATGAAAAATTTATCAACAGGTGTAGCCTCTATTTTCTTTTTTTTTATTTTTATTTTATTATGGAACTGTAACATAGTTAGAGTTGATGTTAAATTTTGTCTGTCTATGTTGAATCAAGTGTTCTTAATGGAAGGGGAATTTTCAGCCCTTTGCTCTACCCCATCTGTATCTCCATTATTATTATTATTTGGTCTGATTGTGCCTTTCAGGGAGAAATTCAGAAACTGATCGCTTCAAGGAAGGTTTTTTGTCTGTGGTAAGATAGATAAACATACATGCACCCACTCTGGCTATTTATATACATCTTAGCTCTGAAGGAATGCAATGAAAATGAGCAATAAGTAGTGCAAAAAGTCTTTAGTCACAGAGAACAGTAATAGGCAGTTAATTTTATCTGACTCCTTTTCACTATAGTTTCTTTCTTGCTCATCTTCCCTCCTGTCTGAAAAGCAGTGCACCCCAGTAACGGTATCAGAATTTTTCATCTATGCACTATGCAGTTAAACTTCTGAGAAGACTGGGCCTTCTGTTTATAATGTGCTAAGATATGGTCCTACTGCAGCTCAAACAGAAGTCACCTGTGTGGGTCACAGTAACACCAGTAGTATTGCCACGTATTAAATAAATAGCAAGCAAGTGCAAACACCCTGTTCATGGACTTGTTTGAGAATATTAGAGAAGAAAAAATTTAGGAGCAAGCATCCTACAGTGATCTTTACGTACAGCTCTTCTCATGTGATATACAGCTTTCTTAGTTTCTAATAACAAGGTATGACATCTAGGGAATAATTAAGATACTTTAGCAGGGAGCACTACACTGTCATAAGAAATTGGCAGTTAAGCAAGGGAGGTTTCTTGTGAGTACAGAGCTAAGAATGCTAAGAATGAGTAAGACTAAAGAGTAATATTTAATTAACTTATTCTTTGTCTTACAATATGAGCAAGTTTGGATATTTTCTTTTTCTTTTTTTTTTTCTTTGAAGTTAAATATATGTATTTCAGCAAATATACTGCTTACAGACTGTGTGATACATCTATGTAATTTCTGGTGGGAGTTAGGCTGCTATAGAGCACCTACAGCACATGGCATTATTAGTACAAAATCCTAGCATTAGCATTGCAGCGGTACTACCAGTGCTAGATGCTGTACAAAACTTAAGTGATTCAGATTTCCACTCCCAACAATTATCTTAAAACAAGATAAAATAAGCAAGTGGGACAAGCAATAGCTGGGAGCTAGTAGGAATTTAAAAAACAAGATAACAAGGTTATGTCTAATATTATACCGGAAGAAAACACAGATTAAAAGCAAAGACTGATCAGAGTTCCTTTAGGGGTGTTTTCCTGCCTCTGACTTTCACTCTAAAGGTATCCAGCCTCAGTATATAAGTATGTTCTTGCCAGCCCTGTCTTTCTAGCCAATTCCACTGGCCTTCCCTCAGGGAGTTTAATGTTGGCATTTTTACCCTGTAGCTAATTCAAGACAAACAAACAAACAAGCAATAAATAAATAAATCTGTTTTGCTCTGCTTTTCTCGACAGAATTTAGGACTGACAAAGACCAAGATTGCTTTAGTATGTTGCCTCTGTAGGAGATCCCATAGTACACAATACACCTGGTTGAGAAAAGTCTTTTTCTAATGGTAGGATTCTAGTGTTTTGTGATCTTTCCCAAAGATATAACAGAACAGAAGAGCGAGAAACATGAGTATTCAGAAATTGTGTTATGAACATCTCCAACATGAGCAGATTTTGTTGAGTGTTGTGGTTTAACCTGGCAGGCAGCTTAGCACCACACAGCCATTCGCTCACTCCCCTTCCTCCCAGTGGGATGGAGGAGAGAATCAACAAACAAACAAACAAAAAAAACACACAACAAAAAGTAAAAACTTGTGGTTAAAAAAAAAAAAAAGGGAAAAAAAAAGGAAGTTTAATAGGACAGAAAAGGGAGGGAACGTAATAATTATGTATACTATATATATATGTATATAAAACAAGTGATGCACAACACAATTGCTCACCGCCTGCTAAGTGATGCCCAGCTTCTCCCTGAGCAGTGGCCACCCCCACCCTCCTGGCCACCTCTCCCAGCTTTTATTGCTGAGCGTGATGCCAGATGGTATGAGACATCCTTTGGTCAGTGTGGGTCAGCTGTCCTGGCTGTGTCCCCTCCCAGCTCCTTGTGCACCCGCAGCCCCTGCGCTGAAGTCCTTGACTCTGATGTTTTAGTTGTTGCAGAGCAGTGCTTACGCAGTTTGTTATCAGCATTATTTTTCTCCTGAATTCAAAACACATCACGTGCCACCCTATGAAGAACATTAACTCTATCCTAGCAAAAAACAGAACATTGAGCTTGGGCTTTTTTGAGGAATACTCAGTGACTCAGTGAAAGGAGTGTCTGTTTATTTGTACTACCTGTAATACCTAGTCTTCATTAAGCCTTAAGTGGTGATATTCAAAAGTGCATTTTCAAACACAAATAAGAGGCCAATTGTGGCAATTTCTGTAAACTTTTGAGGTCCTACAGTCATATTGCTTCAGTACTTTCGTAATTCAGGAAAACGTATGCCCTAGGGTGCCACAGCAACCAGCAGGAGTGTATCAATGCTTTTTATCCTCTGATATGCAGAGATGCTAGATGTCTCTGCCCAAGAGTCTCTGGAAATTATAGTGAAAAGAAATGCCTTCACTGAAAGCTCTTGTTTTCAAGACCTAAAATATCCAGCAATACATGTTAAATACAACAAATACAAATAAATGAAAGCTATTAGGGCTGTCTGACTGTTGTGCAACCAGCCACCATGACTTTTTCCTGTGAAAGATATAGAGAAATATATCCCAGAGGGAGAAAAGAGTCATTAAGTGCAATAGAGTAAGCATAAAACAAGGGAGATCTCAACTGAATTGCATAAGCTGTTTTACAGTAACTGGGACACTATCAGGACATGAAAACTCCACTGGAATGAATGGCAATTTCATGGTAATTCATGCAAACATTACTCTCATCTTCTGGCAAGGTTATCTAAGGATAAAAGTTATAAAAAGCAGGTATTCAAATTAACTGCTTACTTTAATTGACTGAAGGTCTGTACAGTATCTCCCTTGCTTATCTCTTTGCATTCATATATTTAAAAAGTATAAAAATGCAGTCTTTTTTTACATTTAATAGATAAATTAAGAAATAAAGTATTACATTACACAGTAAAAAGTTAAAGGATTACTGACATGTGAGACTGAATAATTCATTATGCAATAATATACATTAAGCAATGAGCAGATGGTAATGAATTCTATTAAAATGAAAGAGCATTTATATTATTACATTGTGATTCTGAAATCCATAGGTATTTTGGAAAAAGATGGATAGCTATTAGATCACTCAGTCTGCCTGGTGCCACTAAAATTTGTTTGTATAACTAATTTATTTTACAAATCTGCACAGTAGGATGTGAACATTGTCAAAATCACTTCACAGGTTGCACGCCACCATAGATTTGCAATGAAACTGACATTGAAAGACTGTTTACAATAGAAAATATAGGGAAAACACCCAATAATTCAAACTCTTGGTATGTTCCTTGGTGCGTTCCTCAAACACAAATTTAAAGGAAAGTTTAAAAAAAAAAAAAAAAGTTCAGGTTTCTCTGCTTGTTGGTCTTTGGTGTATCCCACAGTAGCTTTAATCCACAATTTCTACCTCCTCTTTTGCTTCAGAAAATATTTATTTGGTGATACGGTCAGTCCCACTGACTATTCTGCTAAAAAAAGTCTCTTGATTTTACAAGGTGATAGAGTGTGGGGGTCTAGATATCTATATACAAAAAGATAAGAAACACTACTATTGCAAACATGGCTCTTACCAAGTTACACAATAATCTTACAAATGAGTAACAATTGTTTATGAAAAATTCATTGCCAGCAAAGACTGCTGCTAGGATGGACTAAATAAATATTGCTATCATGTTTAGATGGTTCTTAACAGTTTCTCCTTTTCTCTCTTGCTGTCACCATCTTCTTAAGAGAAGTGAGAAAGTAGTCAGATATTTTTCAGTCTATATTAACTGCCTATCTTAGAATTATTTTATAACCATGAAAATGCTTCTTAAGAATATTGAGTTCATTAGATTAAAACTCTGTATTCACAAGTTATTTCAAGAGATGTAATGAACCTGTGGTAGGTGTATATGGTGTTATTTTACTTTCGTGCTACAATTTCTATGACACTCTCTTGAAGCTGAAGCATTAAAGCACCTTTCTTCTGACAGGGAGGTTCAAATGTTTTACTATGAAAATGAAGAAAATGAAGGCACTTTACCTCTTTTTCCTTCTCCTCCTGCTGCTCCTCTTTCTGTTCCTCCTCTTGTAACTCATTCCTGTAGTTTTTGTCTTTCTGTTGGTAAATAATAACAGATCACCAGCATTTTTACTTCTATCATACGAGCCTGAAGGTCATTGGCAGAGAGCTGTTGCTCTAAACTGCACAAAATAGCAGTAACAGAGCCAATACCCCTAATATTTGTGGTGTTCCTTTAGGATTCTGGTGTCAGCTGAGAAGTATGTTCTCTCAGGATGGAAAATGCATCTCTGTCAAATTTGGCATCTTCTTTTTTGATCCAGGAAGAAAACAAGAACCATCCTAAAGTGAGTATCTGTATTTCCTGATTCATGTTCCCAAGTAATTACTTGGTGCCACAAGTATTCTGACTTATATTGCAACATCACTTTCACGAGGAAAAACAATTTGCTTTAGAACAGACAGGGAGTACATATAGGAACTGGCCCATCTTTTAACTCAAATGGTATTAATTATTTGACCAAAACCACTATGCTCTAGACAATCAATGCTAAGCTCTGGCAGTACATGCGTTCAGTGAGACTCTTGGATATCTTTTCAGACAGGACTTTATCCTCCCTTTACTTCATGCAAAACTGTCGATCTCCTATTCTAATCCTGAAAAGGGCCTGAGGACAAATTAAAGGACACCATGAGACTTCCCTGGCAGTCAGGATTTCCTTCTAAACACCTGTCCTCATTCCACATGGATATGATGAAAGGCTAGAGAGTGTTAGCTGTCATTTCCTTAAGGATTACCGTACCTGAAAAGAATGAATCCTCAAAAACCTTCCCATAGCAGTATAAAGATCCCTTTGAACTTTTCTATTCAGCATAATGAAAGGCATAAGGCAGGGTATAAATACGTGGCAGTTTGTACACAGCACTGAAGGTATCTGAAAGGACCAGTAGAACTTTACACTCCCTCTCTACATCTGGTGTAGGATGGCAGGAATGACTGATGTTGCCATTTTACTCAGATCTCACCCTGTTTAATTTTCACTCAGACTGTCTGGGCTAGTCTAATGTCTTGAGAATAGCAAAGACAAGTATTTAATTAGAGCATGTCTTTCTTCAGGGAAAAAAAGAAAAACAGGAGTGGTTAATGAGACCTGTTCCTTGATCCTTTAACAGTAGCAAAGTTACATTACAGTGATTAAGACTGAAAAACAAGGAGCGTGAAAAGAAGCTTAGGAGCAGTGAAAACAGGATTTTCAAATATCAAGCAGGTTATGTCTGGTGCTATATTAGAGGCCATCTGTAGGAATGGCAAGGTTTGCTGTGCATTATGAACCATTCGTAGTAATTTTGCAGGAGTATGGAAAAGATGAAAACTTCAGGTGATGAGAATGAACAGAGATGCCCACTTATATCAAGCACTGTATCATACAGAAGAACTAAAATGATAAATATGTAGACTTCAGTTGTGCAACAGGAAGGAGAAAATAAGACAGTAAAAATACCTTTTTTCTTTTCCTAATGCTTTTTAAAAAATATTTCTTACTTTTTTTCCTTTCTTCTTTCTTTCTCTGCAGGCATATTGGGCAGTTTTTAATAGCTCAAGACAGTTTGTATGTTGCTCTGACATTAATCTTTATGTATGTAGCAAGGATTTTAGCAGAATTCTTCTCTATATATAGCTATATACATAGATGCAAAATAGGCATGTGCAGGAAACAGTCATCTCCATTTTAGTAGCAATTTTAACAGCTCTGGGCTGAAGGAGAGTACTTTCAGAAGGGTTACACTACTCTGAATGCATGTACGCACATATATACACAGAAAATCAGGAAATGTTTTAAAAATCATTCATTGCTTCATGATACAGCTCTTTTCCTTCTTTTTTAACATGTTTCTTCAACCAAATGTCTTGATAAAGCTGAGGTACAGGGGTGCACTGTTAATACAAACAGTGTCCTTCATTCATCCAAAATTGCATTTTGCCTCATGAACGTAGAGAAAAAAAATTGCTGGATCTATGCTTTTGTGAGTTACAGTGCTTTACTTCTGAAGTTCTCTTTCTCTAGGAAAGCTTTTTCTATCCGTCTCTGTCTCTCTCTCTCTAGAACCTGATAGAATATGTTAACTACCCAAGCTCTCTACTGTAGTTACATAAAATATGTATTGTTCATTACTTTCTCTGAGCAGGGAAGTTACTTCATCTCTCTTTCCGAATCCTTTATTTTCAGTCAACACATAGCACTGGACAACCAGATGGTCTTCATTTCTCTGTGGCATAGCTCAGCTTCTGAGTTGCTTGGCAAACCTCTCCCTTCTTTCTTCTTGCATATATTATGTTAGTCTGATATGTTAATCTCCATTTCCTACTAGTTTCCATCCTGAGCTTCATGGCAAACTAGCCTGACAGTGCCATTTTCTTCAATATTGTGTGTGCATGTTGCTGATCTTACTCCCTATCCTTTAAAGTGTTTTGCAAGACATACTCTTGGATCTTTGATTCTTTGATAAAATCACTACTGCCACTACTTTTTTCTAAATTTGAGACAGTCCTCTCATAACATTTGTGATGCTTTCAAAGGCATCACTAATGTAATGTCAAGTTAAAATGAAAGAGTCCAAGTTAGCTGAAATGAGCCAGTAGCTGACTACTTAGAGTACTTCTGTTGGTAATGAGGTACCTTGGTACTGGTTTCTGTTCTGCCAGCTTTGCAGGTGGCGTGATTACAGGCTAGTGTGAACATCTGTCTGTCATAGTAAATGTCATGAAAACAGAGAACTTTTGCAACAGAAGAGCCTAAAAAGAGATACAGGTGGGCTTTTTTTTTTTTTTTTTTTTTTCCTAAACAGTTAAGGAACTGCAGTGTGATGTGTTAATTGCCTTAAATTCTCACTCTGACTCAGAGCGGTAATGCACCACTTATTTTTACTCAATCAGGAAAAATGCCACAAGAATCAGCATTGGTATACAAGTTTTTTTCATTTTCTGCCTACAAAGTGTTGTGAAAAAGTATATAGCTAGTCTGTTAAATCCCCTCTAGGTACGTGCTTTCTGTGAGGCATAACTGGTACTCAAGCAGGCAGATTCTTAATCTGACCTAACACTTACTTTGGTCAATGGAAAGACTGACAAAATCTTGTTCATCAAAGGATAATGAGGGCAAAATAATGCACTTTGGAATCACGGTCAAGAATCCTGTGCTGGCTGTTCTCTTCCATTTTCAGCTCCATTAGCAGTATGTATTACACCATTTTATTATTTCTCAGTTGTTCTTTGTAATGGCATGATTTTCAGAAGTTCCACAAGGAATCAAAACTAGATTTTAAAATCTGACATTGAATAATGTGGATATTGAGTGAATAGCAGTGAGCTTGCAGAGCTGCTACTCTGGAATGAATGGTGATTTTCTTTGGCAAAATTTAGAGAGAGAAGTAACTTTTTACAGACATTGTCCTGCTTGCATACTTTGACCATGACAACCATGACAGTTACAGCAGTAGAGCATTGCAATTGAAATCAGATTTTTCATTTTAGTTTTACACTGTATATTTGACATGATGCAGAAGTACCCATCTTTCCGATATCATCTTCAGATGGACAGAGGTACTTCAACAAAAGCATATACTTATGCCAGAAGGATGGAGATGTTCATTGGTTGGTAAATGTGGCTGCAGGAGAGGGCTTGGAGGGGTTCTTGCACCCAGCAGAGTGCACGTACTCCCCCAGAGGGTGAAAATGTCACTGCAGTTTGTAATATAACAGTCTAAAATGCCTTTCATGCGGTTTGCGATTGTTAGCAAACCAGGTTGCTCAAAGTCCCATCCAACCTGGCCATAAACATTACGGTGTTATTTGTGATATTCGTGTTGTACTAATTGTGCTGTGGGGATAGCTACTGTCAGCAGAGGAGAATGTCAGAGAACAAGCACAATAGCCCAGTGTATTCCTTGAGTTCATGAGCAGGTGTCAACATCAATAATTGGCAGTGACTCCAAAGGACCCTTAACCCCTAAAGGTCAGCTGGATGGAGAAGAAACTGCATGTTTCAACTGCTTCACAAGGTGATCCTCCCATTCAGGAATAGTTTTCTCTGATGCCAGTGTCAGCACATGGGTATAGAGCAGGATTATCTTGTCAGCCAGTAAAAGTTTATTGTGTTTTGTTGTCATGGCTCGGATGCATGGAATTCAGAGCTAGGCTTACTTTCTCTAGGTTGGAGTTGAGACACATTGCATTGTGTTCTTTTTCCCAAGCCAGTGCTGGAATAGTTTTCATCGCTGTATTGATTTTACATGTAAATAGGTAACATTGATTCCTACATCTGACATTTAATGTTTGTTCCTGAGAGTAGAGCTGATAAAAATTATATAAATTAGAAACCGGCTCTGAAATGCATTTATCGCTATTGCAGTGGTTTTAAATAATATGCCTCTTTCTGTCAGCTCCTCAGTGGTTCCTGAGGTGAGTGAATAAGTGCAGGCAGGGTCAGAAATCTCACGTAAAGTGCAAGTCGAAGTCAGTTCCTCAGCAGGAATCTGGTCAACTAATTCGTTTAAAGCTCTGACAAAAGAGCACTGAGTTTAAAGAGCTATTTCAAACTTTGGTTTCCTTAGGTATGTTTTTCAAGAGGAAACTGTTTTGTATTTTATTGAATCCGATAACTTTTCAAATGTTTCAAGCTGCAGGTTGCTATGTATTATTTCCTGCTCTATCTTTAAGAGTTCTGCTGTAATAAGTGGCTTCTAGAAAAGTAGCAAAGAGTTTGTTGAAATTGTTCATACTTCAGATGTTTTCAGGGAAGTTTCAGAAGCCAGTGCAGGTTTTTTGTTTTGTTTTGTTTTCTGTTTTAAAGAAAGTGTTACTGAATGGGCTCTGAAAATTTTCAGAAGTGCCCACAAGTTTTAGCTACTTGAACTTTTGCAGTATAGTTCAATACCTGATGTTCTACTAGAAGGATTCCACAGTAGGGAATGGTGTAGAGGACCACTGGCAGTGGATGTTACTTGCTCTTTTTCATAAAACCTTCTGAATTGTATCATTGCAGTGATGCAAAACTCTTTCTTGTACTAGATCTGATATGATTTCAAATGAAAAGAAAGGGAAAATGTGACATCTCTTAACAGTTATAAATGTGTGATGGTTTTTATATTATTTATGGGCTGAAAGGGAGTCAGAATCATGAGTCAAAATCGACTGAAAATATCTGATCTGATTTTAGAGATGAAATACATTTTCACAGTCCATCTTTCACAGTTCAGGAATCATGTGACAATTTATGTGATGTGGAATTGATTAGACAATAGAAGAGTACATGATTCGGCTCCTGTGCCAGTGATGTATCAAAACATTGAGCGTCCATGAAAAAGCTAGGAAGTATAAATCATTTTGTATTCCTCTGAGAAGAGATAGTGATCTGGATATTTGCCAGCCACACCTGGAAGGCATGTTTTACATACTTGCCAAAGGATTTAGCAGTATTATTAGTTAATTTCCAAATAATTGAAGGTTTCTTTAGACATGGCACATAATATTCAGCCCAAAATGTACTCACGAATGTTGCTATCAGAGATAAATATTATTTTCAAGAGAACAACAGCTTTCTGAGTTCTATAACGATACAGGATCATTTCTTATAAAATCATGCCTCAATTACAGGACAGATATACAATGAAGTCTCCTGTATAAAAGAATGTAGTTATTTTTTATTTAATTTTTTAGTTTTCAGTTGAGCATCTCAAGATTGACCTTGTGATCATGTGAGACTAAAGAAAATATTAATTTATTTGTCAGTTGATCAATTATGTTAAGCCATGGAACTTTAAAAATATTTCAAACAGACCTCTTTTCTTATACATATTGTATGCTTGTATATTTGTAGGAATGGTATTCCTGTTTCTGTAGCAGTTGTAGTCTGAAGGATAAAAATGAGAACATGTTTCAAAACTTACTAGTTTTTTGTTGTTGTTTGGTAGAAATGATTATATGCAAGGGAAGTCTTACAGACCTACAGTCATTCCAAATGGAAAGGATTATGAAAGTGCTAATTCCCAAGCTGCTATTTACATATTGGCCAATATAACTTCACTACCGTATGCAGATTCTAACCAAAATCCCCAGTGACGAGGCCCAGAGGGATAGTAACTGTCTCTACTAAATGGGAACCAGTAGCAGAGTTTGCAATTAACCTTAGCTTCTTCACAGATAATGAAGTTTCATACATTTTTTTATTTGGAATTATTAATCCAAATATTAACGTCTATTGGGAATACAAGGAATCACTTCTGCTATTAATTTTCATTTTCTTCTAATTTAAATTGTTGTCATGCCATGGAACAGCACAATTTCATGCAATTTTGATGATGAATGACAAACCAGCAGTAACACTCAGGAAGAGCTGCTTGAAATCAATTCTGGCCTGAACACTCCTTGGGATATTTAATAATGTATATATATATGGAGAAATTGTGATCCTCTAGCAAATCATTTATAAATGGAAAAAGAAGGCTGACCTGATCATAAATATTAGCAGCAACCAACCTTTTCAACACGTTGCATTTTGTTCTGCAGACATATCGTATTCAGCTTGGATAGAAGAGAATAAGAACTCTGTTTTCCATTAGGAATTGGTCCCTTTTCATTGCTTTAATGTCAAAATGGAAAGTTACTTGGGGAGGGCTAAGTATCTGAGAATTCTTGATAGGAAAAAAAGATCAAATAAGACTGAGACAGAGATGGTGGATTGTGTCCAACTTCCTGTTGAAGTCATCATTTCATACAAGATGTCCTAGGAAAAGGAGATTAGCCTGAGATTCATGTAAAAGCCAGTGATGATAACTCCACGTTAATACATTTGTGTTTTCCTTAGCACATGTTGCTGGGGTGGTCTTTTTAGCTTTCTGGAACATATCCAATCTTATTTAAAAATAAAATAAGCAGTTTAACAAGTATATATAAAAGCACAAAATAGAAGTAAGAAGTCAGAGAATGAAAAATAAAAAAAAAAAGTTTTGTTTGGGGTTTGGAAATTTTGGCATGTGTCTTTCCAAAATGCTTATAATCTGGCTACGGGGAAAATACATATACATTAGACAATAACGTCAAAAAATTGATGAAAATTCCAGTATTTGATCTGTTTCTTAGTAACCCAATCTGTTAGAAACAAGGCCAACTCTGGGATATAAGGACATGCATGCAGTTAACTAATTATGAAAGCCATTATACAGGTTTCCCAAGTATATTTCATTGCTGTGTGGACACTGTGTTAACAATATATTTTATGATGACAAAAAGTTCAGTTTATGAAAAGAAATATGTTTGACAGCATTGCCAGCAAGTGTTTAGAAAGTGTTTATGACAATATTTGTGTTGAATCAGTTTAACTGATAATGAAAAGCTTCTCCGAAGTGTGTAGAAAGTGCAATTCTTGTGCAGCACACCAGGTGTTCTCAGCCATAGGCATTTCAAAATAAATGGGTTGGCTTGGTGAGTATGTTTGCTGATAGGACAGAGTGGGAGCAAGTAATGCAATTCTATTGACTTTAATTTTCTTTGTATATTTTAGATAAGCAGACTCCAAAGAAATAACTCTTATTAACTGCAAAATTTATTTTCTTGCTATGTTTATGGAAAATACCATGCTACCTAAATCATTCTATTCTCAAGGTATTTCCTTCAACTTTTTTTTATTCTCCAATTATATATGCAAAAGTGTAGTTACAAAAGCGAACATCATCAGCTTTGTAATCATGAAACTTAGCTGAGTGAATGATGTCCATTTGTGCCCTGGACCTGGACCTGTTGAATTATACATCACCTTTATAAATTAATTTTACAGTCAACAAGGCCAGGCTTATTTGTTGCAGTGCTAGTTGAAATCAGTGAGGCTATGTATATTCATAAATATATCACAGTACTTACATGTCTTGACATTCTGTAGTAGTGGGAGGATTTAGTTTCTGAGAAAAGCAAGGCTTTTACTGAATTTGGAGCTCAGTAGAAGCAGTGAGCAGGGGCTGCTGGGAGATGCTTTTGATCAGCTGCTTTATCTCTGTGATAGGCAGTGATTCCCCACCAAGAGCTTTGTTTGACTCTGGACTTGAATTATGGCTATATGTAGCATGCTAAAATAAGGCAAAAATTTTGGCTGAACTCTGACCAGGTCCCCAAGTATGCTATGGCTCCTGTTCTTGAATTCCCAGTTAGGTATTAACTGGAGGTTTCTCTGTTTAAATACAAGACATGTTAAAGAATATGTGGTTTTAGCTGTTCACGTCAACTTGTACTCCAGGAGGTTCAGTCAGACTTTATTACTGAGTGCATAAGCATCCACATTGCAAGTCAATACCATGACACTACAGGCTTACACAAGTCAATGGATAGCCTTGAGATAGCAATTATTTCATTTGACCTAGATACCACAGATCTGGGTCAAGTTTTAATTAGTGTGAATTAGTCACTGATTCTACAAACCACTTGCATTATGCTTGTATTCAGCCTTATGTGTGCTAGTAATCCCTCTGATACCAATTGGTGTTATTCAGAGGTCTCAAGAGTGTAACAATTTATATGATGAAAGTCTTAATGGTGCAAGCAGTTTGTACTTGTTAGTCCTACCTGTGTCCTTTTTTCCCTCCAAAAGGCAGACCTCAGAGAAAGAAATTCTGAATGAGGCCACTGGATCAAAGTGGAGGTAATAGCAGATTTCACCTTACATTTTGATACAAGATTCAAGTAATTAAAGATGGTCTATCATAGAAGTGATATGCTACCAGGCTGCACCTCTCCCCTAGGCAGCTAGCAAGGTATTAGGGCACCTATCTCTTACTGAAAGCAACTATGAAGGCATGGTCCCAGATCTTCAAACAACTGCCAGAAAAAAAGGCTTTCTTTTGACTCCCTTTCATTCATCTACTTTATGTCATGCAGGTAGAAGTCTGATGTATTGTACAGTGCTTTAAAGAAAGGCATAGAGCATAATTAAAATATATAAAAATAGGGTAAGTAATACCAGTAGGAAAAGAAAAATTTTAAATGATCAAATATGTCAAGAACTAAAATTTGTTGACTAAAATAGGTGGAATATTTAGTTCAGAAAAGTAAAAACTGAAAATTATAAAAGACAGGACATATAAACTCTAGAATTATGGACAGTGTATTTTATTGAAGTAAGATTTAATAAATCATATAAGATACCAAAGAAGCAGCTGATGGTGGCTGCAAATAAAACTAGATAAGTTAATTTTTTGAAAGAGTAAAATTATGTAAGAGAATTAAAAATAATTTTAAAAGACTGATGATGCATGCCATTCATTAGCCTTTCTACTTCTCTTGCATATTTATTCTAATTTAGATTAACAGTTCATTTTTTGGGGGTGGAGGGGTGAGGATTGTGATGGAAGAGGTGTGCAAGAAATTAGAGCTCTTTCTTCCTTGCAGAATCGTTTCATAGTCCTGATTAGCGACTTTTAACCAGCCATTTTAGATGCAAGGACCATCAGAAAGAGTTGAAAATGTTGTCCATAACACAGTCTTGATACAGTACACTAACTGAAAATTTAGGTATCATGAGTGATACCCTGGAGATGGTTGTTGGCACCTTATTGCCTTCTGTGACCTTGCGACTCAGCCTTCCTGTTCCAAGAGAGCAAGATGAGCAAGGCCGCAAGTGCCCTGTGTTCCCCTGCCCATGTCAGTATGGGATCACACACATGCCTACCTCAGAGCAAAGAAAATGAAGGAGAAAAACGGGGAAATGTTGCGAAGTGTAGATAATATTCATGTAACGTAACTTGACTGCACACTGTCAATTTGTTTTTACTGCAAATCACCAATAATACTTTGATGATATTTGCTCCAAAGTAGCACAGCAGTTTTTCCTTTCTTCATCCAACTGAAGCTATTTACTCTGTGCTCGGAATGTCTTTTTTTTTTTACTACTTGTCTAGTGAAATATATGACAGGGATAAATACAGTTCTGCCTGCTGCGTGTTTCAACTCATGAATAATAAGGGCGATCATAAAGAAAAATTCCAAAATTGCCAATGTGATTATGTAAAGCAGTAGTGGGATGGAGTCATATTTTTTGTATTTATTTCTGCTGTTACTACAATTCACTGTCAGCAGTGAACAAACACCTCAAACACTGAAAATGTGCACTTCACTTTACGAGATTTAATGCCAATTGTTTCAGCTGGCATAAAGCCCAGAACCGCCTCCTTATGTTTTGAAATGATTGTAAAGTGCAGGGAATGCTTGGATATATTGATAGAAATATACATCTTTGCTCTTTTTCATTCAAATGACTAAATACCAATTTATAGAGCAGTAAGCATCTAGCCTGCACATCAAAATTTATTTACTTGATTAATATTGTCAGTAAGACATTATGTAATTATGTATCATAGTTTAAAAATAAAAATAAAAATGTACTCAGTAGTAGAATACAACTTTCAGATTCAGCATTTTGGTACTTGTAACATACAATGGCAAACAGGAGATTTCAGGTTTGGAAAGCACAAGGTGTTTCGAGCTCCAGAATGCACAGGATGAAAATGTATGATGATGATGTTGATGATAGGTGGATGGAAGAAAGAAAGGGAACAGAGTAGGGGAAGAAGTTAACAATGAAATACTACACTTTTGTACAGTAAACAGCTGTAGTAACAAAACAGCTGCTTAGAACTTCTTTAAAAAAGCCAAGGGACTTGAGTGTTGTTTCTGTGCATGCACAGTGGATGCACACAGAGAACGTGTACACTGCATCTATTGCATTTGTACACATGGGCTAATGCTCACCTGCGCAAGTCATATATGCATGCATGAAGATGCCATTTGATGCATCCTGAGCGTGTCTCCTGCATCTGCCCACAGACATTCAGCACTGGATATGGCACACCTTTTGGCCCATGGGCAAAAAGCCTGGCTCTCAGGCCTTCTGGAGAAGGGAATTCTCATGCTTATTGGCATCAACAGAAAGGTGGCATCAAAAGATTAATTTGAAGAGGGATGCTCATTTTGCTCTTTTTCTAGTGAATTCACCTCGTATTTAGGGGAAGAGAGAAAGTGTGAGAGTTTGAAAGAAATTTGACTAATAGATGATGACAGCTGGCTTGAATAGAGATGGAAATCACTGAAGAGCACATATTCATACCACAGGCTATGCTGTACTATAACCTACAAAGTACATTCAGCACAAAACTTCTCTTTGGATCAGGAGTTGATGATAGACTGGAAAAGAGAGCAGTCTCTTGCTGGCATGGTGGCACGGCCAAGAAGATTAATTTAGTTGTTAAAAAGTGTATGCATTGAAAATGGTCAAAGGGCATGTATCAAAATGAGAGAGTAAGATGGAGCAAAGGTCGAGATGAAAAATGGTGATCTGGATTTCATCTTTAGTGATATGAATGGATTAGGGATGTTATGTAGAAAGAAATAATTAGGTTTGACGTGTATATTTAATACTGTAGACAACTGAGGTGAAGTTGACACTCTCTCATTACAATCTCAGACACTGGAGTGGTGCCAACACCAGCAGTTTTTACCTAGTCATTGTTGCAGATGCAAAATATAGAAACACTTTCCTGAGCTTATATTTAAACAAACTGAAATAAATTTTTATCAGTGCAATAAGCCTCTCCTTAAGAAAATGTTTTAATGGTGGAATCTGAAAATCTAAGGCCACCTTAGTAAGTTACCACAATTCGTTCTAAATACACAAGTGGGAGAAGGAAAATACGATTCAAATCTGTGCCACTTTCCCGTGAGGTATTCTCTTTTCTGCCTGTGTTACCGTGAGTAATCATAGTGCTTATTAGTGTATGTCTCATAAAGAACTAAAACGTGCTTCATAAGTAGATTAAAATATGCAGGAATTGAAATTTGAAGGGTCCGGATTTTTCAAAGACATTATTGATAGATTGGACAGCCTCTCATATAATGCTGTGAATTAATGATCATTACTTGTTAGCATTAGGTGGGACTTTTTTGCTGTTTTATAGTTTTCATGAAACAAACCAGACAGGCAGAATGACAATTAGTATGTGCATTTGCTCTGACAGAACATGTGCTTTACCATGCTGTTGCAAAAATACTATTTCAGAGAGAGCATGACTTACATTAAAATTATATTTGTTTTTGTTGGAAAATAAACATGCTTTATTCATGTCCCAGCCTTTTATGTGCAACCATTTCCTACCCTTCCTTCCTATGCTTGATCTTTTAGATTCATTCATGATTTGCACTTGCTCTTTTATTTGATATGGTCTTAGGACCTGGAACTGCTTTGTTTATGTATGTTCATGAAGAAGAGCTGTTAAAGAGGAATTATGGCTTTGAATGACTCATCTGGAGTCCAGTTGTAAATTGTTACCCCCTTAACTGTATGGCTGTCAAGATACTTCTCCATTTGAGTAGATGAATTTACTCCTCAACAGCTAAGCTCCTTAAAGCAGTTTGTGGGTTAGAGTATTTGGAAACGAGGAGCTATGGGAGATCTGAAATCTGGCAAGCAAAGTGCGAGTGAGGCCTTCTTCTTGTGCTTGACTGAATAAGAAAGAGCCAAGCTTCAGACCCTAAGGTGTTTTCTGGTAACATGATTAAAGTGACATAAATGGGGAGAGCTGAAATTATGCACAGAGTTTAGAAAAGTATTGCTATTGTACCCTGCTTCCAATTTCATATATGTAGCAAAATTATTTTTCTGGATATTACAGATAAATTGTTAAAATTCATCCTAGGGATCTTCTTCAAATGAATTAATCTTTGCAAATGAATGTATGACTGTTTTCTTCCTCCTAAGGTTGTTTGTTTAACCACTGTGACATCTTACTTTACTCAGTCATTTCTGATGAAGGATCTTCCTGTACGGTTTTCAGATGGCTAAGTACTGTGGACAATGTTAAATGCATTTCACTTGTTTTCTGTAATGATTTGGAAGAACTCTAGCATGTCAGTCAGGAAGAGTTTTTATCATAAATCTACTGTAGCTGTTACTAAGCAAATCCCATATTTTCAGCATACTTGGTTACTGGATCCCAGAGAACTGATTGGCATTGTTTCCTCTGTTTTTGATATTTTTTTTTATAATGGCCTGATACTGTATTCTCAGCAAGTATTAATTGGAATAACTAACAGAGCTACGCTAGTTAGCTCTGACTGAATTATGGCCCTTGTGTTTTACTATTTTTTGGACCTTAGGTATCTGAAATACAGATCCAGAATGTAATCAGTAGTGCATTTTCTTGATTTTTTTATTTTATTTTTATTTATTTATTTATTTATTTCTTGTGAAATTTGGGCCACACTGACAAAGTTCTCTACATTCTGAAAACTCACCGCAAACCTTGCTCAAGACTTCCATCAGGTAAATCCTGATCTCTTGAGCTACAGAGTCAAATGTAATTGGATACAATTCTGGCATCAATACTTTTTATTCACATTGATTGAATGGACACAGTATATTTTTCACTTTTACTAACATTATCAGTTTGTTACTGGCACTCATATTGTACAGTAATTAACTTCTTAAGTTCTAATATTTTTGGATGTTCTCTTGGCGCACAAGGAGCTGTGGGGGGTCAGAGCAGGAAATGGATGACAAGATTGGACTTCCATGTGTGCAGGCATATATACATTCAGGAGTCCTTTAAATAGGAAATGAGTAATGAGAAAACAAGGTGATGTTACAAGTAAGTTAACATCTTGCTATATACTACTAGAAGGCAGACTGTCTCAGGTGTGAACTTACCTCTAGTCATCCTTGGTTACTCATTTGTAATCCCATAAGGAAAGGGATTGGGAGCTTAAATTGCCAGGCAATGAAGGTGATATGAGGTACTTTGTAATGCAAGACTCTTGAATTGTAGATTGTCAGCCAAGGTGCAAAAGGTGATGTGTGTTTGAGACCTCAAAGAGTAGGCAGATACTCAGGGGTTGATCACACCACTAGCAGTTGTTATTGCGGCTGTTACTGCAGACATAGGGCATTGGAAATACAAGAAGCTGTATGCATGGAACAAGGGTAGAGCCCGAGTGGTAACTCAGAGTACTCTAACGAAGGCATGCTGTATGACTTGGAAATCCTGAGAAACTACTTCTGATCCCTTAACAGAGGACAGTGGAGGGGAAAAAAGAGCAGTAACAACAAAAGCAAAACCCAAACCCATTATGTACATTCATGACCATTACCCATACTTAGCTTAGAACCTGAGAAGTGGTGGATAAACTGGTCAGGTATCAATGGAACAGCACAGAACTGTGCCACTCTCCAGCTGAGACTGTTGCTTGTTTTGTAAGTTGGAATTGACCTTATCTGATTACACAACTTTGTGTAATCAAGGGAAAACTTTGGCTCCTAGAGGGATATGAAGTGTTATTCTAGGAATCAAAGAGAATTACTCATTGGAAGTGCAAAGACGTTAGTTTTGTTAGACATTAAGGCCCAATATTTTAGTGAATGTTTAGAAAGACATTGGATCAAAAAGCACATCTGCAACTTGTAGAAAATTGTATTTATTATGGTAGCTCTATATTGTCTTGTTGGCACAGAGTTTGAACTATTCCCTGTGCCCAGTTTCTATTGCTTACTTTTTGGCTGACACTCTGACTTTAGGCTGAAGTGTTCCAACTGTCTCTCCAGGCAGTAACATGTTGGCACAGTGCAGGAGAGGACTGAAGGGGAAAGAGACTGCTTTACGCTCCAACTCTATTCCTGTAGACAATGTGGATACAGCCACACTTAAGTTTCTGAAGAGGAGAAAAGCTTAAGCACAGTGCCCAGTGAGGTGTCGTTGTAGCCTCTAATAATGTGTTTAGGAACTGGTTGGAAGTGGCTTGTAACAGGCCTGAGCTTTAAGGAAGAATTGATGCCTCTTAAATATGTGTAATGTGAAGGATTATCACATTTCAGTAAGTTCAGTATATATGCTTCTTAAAAATACTCTTCCTATGTTTGTATCTATTAAATCTTTTCTTTTAATAATATGATAATTTGCAGATATCGCCCACCTTCCTGTGCCTTAAAAATCGGCAAAATTTTCATGGAGTCGATCAACAAAGTAACTATTTATTCAGCTCACAAGACATTAATCACAGAGAGCAAACCTTTCAGCAGGTGTATAATAGGAGGATAAACTAACACAGATTCAGTTATGATATTGATATTTGTCAGGTGATAAGATTTAAAAAAAGAGATGGAAAAAATTAAATACATTTTTCATTGAAACAGCTCTTTGTCCTACTTCACATATGGTCTTGCATCTCTTTTTAAATTACACAATTCTATTAAGTAAACAAAATTATTCTATCAACATGGGTCATATATCACATTTATTGAGAGAAAAGACATGGTGATTTCCTCTAATGTGTATTTCTAGGCACACAAAAAATTGAATTTAGCAGAAGACCTGCCCAAAACTAAATAAAACCAAGTAACTTTGTCTCTCATGGAACAGTTGTTAAGCATTGTGGATAAATCTTTGTACATTCAGGAACCTTTCTCTGAGCAGGAGCAGGCAGTCTTCAAATCCTTGTGTTATGTGTGCTGTTCCTCTAGGCCAGATTTAGAGAGACATATATATTTTATTAAGTTACCTTGGAGAGTTGGTAAGACGTGCAAGTTTTTGGTCACACACCTTCCTTCAGGTCTACAGAGACTATGCCAAAGCTATTTTTTGCCTGTTCAGGTAGTGGTATTTTTGTTTTGTTTTTGAATTCTAGCAAATGATCTAACTGCCTTTTCCTATATATGCTTTTCTTGTATTTTTAGACTATAGTTCTCCACTTCACTGTTACAACACACTGGGATAAAGGGAACACATCTAGAAATGTTGACAATACAGATGCATAGCTGGGCATGCTTGAAATGTGATAGGTGGACAAAGAAACAACTGAAGAGTCATGAAGGAGATAGATTCTGATAATGATTTTGGTCACTTTATATTTTTTTCAGCAATATAAATCAAAATGTACATTATATAAGAATATAAATAGGGCCAATTAAAGAGCATAGATTCACTCAGTTCTTTATATCAGGAATTGAATATCAGGAGCTCTCAGACACTGGGATAAAGCAATAAACATTATTAATAATTGTAATTTCATCCCCGAGGTCCACAAACCCATGTGGCTCTCATATTTGCTAGTGAATTTGTACTGCTGGACCCTAAGTTGTTGGACTGCTGCACCAGCTATTTTACACTTGTTGATTTTCTTTCTGCAAGCATGTCATCTGTCAGTGCTAAGGACAGCTGTTGCCAAAAAAAAAATAATGTTGCCAAGTCAAAACAAGGTTCTGTTGCAGGATGGGTACAGACACTAGTACTCTAGTTGTTCTTGGGATTTTAGCCTATTGTGTTTGACTGGGCCTCGGGAAGGGAAGGGAAGGAGAAAAACCAGTGAAGGAAGGGGAGATCTGTCGAAGATAGAGCCAGTCCTTCCTTCAGTCAAGAGCTAGAGTACTGTGATATAGCAGGTATTGTGCAGGTGCACAGAGAGTGGTGTGGTTCATGCACCAGCATAGAAAGGTTAATGAACATCCAGTTCTATAGACAAGGTCAATACTGAGTTGCACAAATTTGGCAAATGAAGAGTAAAGAAATAATTGAAATAAAAGTTGAAACATACTTGAACTGAGAATTAGTTCATAATTAATATGGAGCTTTAAAATGCCGTTTTAAAAATCAGTTTTCAGAATAGACTAATATATTATTCTTAATAAATTTAGGCTGTGGGATTTTGACTTTTTTTTTCTTTTAAATGATGACTTTTTGGTAGAGTATTAAGGTGATCTTGATTATGGTTTGGGAATTGAAGACCTCTTTCCAGCTTCTGTTACTATCAGGTTCCATAGTCTTCAGAGAGTTGCTTTAACTCTCAGTCTCTTTTTTTTTTTTTTTTCTTTTTTTCTCATCTTCTCAAATTGTAAATTTTTTGGACAGATGGTCTTTTTTTTTTTTTTTTTTCCTCTGTTTTTATACTATGAAGAAGTGTAGAAATGTATTGCCAAGAAATCTAGCAAACTGCAGACACCTAAGAAAAGACTTACCAGGTCAGACAAAGTTCATCTTCCATGGTTAGCATCCTGTCTGTGACAGAGACTCTAAGGTAATAGTGGAACCACACAGCATTGCACAAGCATACTTCCCCTGCAGACTCACACAGACTTCTGAGATTTGTGAGAAAGGGACTTCCAGAGCCAGAGACTATGTATGTGATTTATTGAATAGTCCTTCTTTCTGTTAAGAGATATAAGATCCTAATGTGTCTGACACCCCAGATCATAAAGGGCATGATGAAAGCAGACACAGAGTTTAAAGTCTCTTAATTCTTGACTCTGGTGTTGCTTGGAAGTTGGGTTCAATGTTTAGAGTATCCTTATTTGTATGGATGTTCCTGAATATTCTGAGACCATGCCAGCAGAAGACCTGTACGCACAACTGAACAGTTGCACTGAGCATCTGCAACAGTGGGAAAAGATGCGTGTGCCAATGCTAAAGAAAAAAAGACAAAACCCAAACCACCTGGACTGCTTTTAAAAGACATGATCTGAATCTCAGCAGAAACACAACTCTTCAGCTCCCATCTGTGTACAATATATTTTTTCCAAATATACTCCGACTGACAGTTATATCTGTTGGCAATAATCACCTGTCTTTCAGGGAGAAGGCTTTGTGCAGCTACGTTGTTTGTGTACATTCTTGGATTTCATGGAATACGCTATCTAGTTGTGTCTGCCAGGGTGATAAAATAGGGGTAAAGCTGCATCCGGAACTGCTGAGCCAATACTGCTTCTCTGTCGCTACATTTCTAAATGTCTGGGACTCTAAGTAGTGGAATGAAAGTCCTTAATATTTCAGAAAGTAAAATAGCTGGGGCACTGAGTAACAACATTGAGAAGACCAGAAAAAAGTTGTATGTATTGAGGTAGATGTCTCAATATGTATCTTGGTAATTTTTTGTCAAAAGTATACATGTGAATTCACTCCACATTTTAGCAGGACTAATTAGATCTCTGACTGTAATGTGCAGCCATCATTACTGCTTTCCTTTAACTAGGAGGATTAAGTCTGTCTAAAGCAAATAAATTGGCTAAGATATAATGGAAGGTTATAAACACAAAATATACCCATTTGGGAATGCAGATTTTAGTGTGGTTAACTGGTAGGATAAGGCTTATTTTTCTTAATTATAATTTTTTGCACATAAAAGTCTTGTGTTGAGAAAAGCCCTGCAGACATTTTGATACCACACATCACTAGGTCTGACCTTGATCTAACACCTGAAAATCTGAAAATGCTACTCGTCTTCTAGTAACATTATTTTTAGGTATAGCTATATTGTACAAGTCAAAGGTGTGCCTAGACCTTCTGTAGATGTTGGTATTGAAGTAAATGCTCATACAACTCTTTATAGTATTTGTTTTAATTATGTGAGCCTAGTTATTTTGCCCAGTGTTCCAAATGGGTTTTGCAGCCCACAATAAGCAGAAAGTTCAACAGTTATTAGTACTCACCAGCCAGTTAGTGATACCTGGATGCAGCCAGTTAGTGATACCTGGATGCCACATAGCCAAAGTGTGATGCAGTGTAGGCAGACTTTTAGGAAGGAAACACCAGTTTACCAGCTTATCAAACTATAAGAATTTAGAGCTGTGACAGCCAGCTGAAGCTAATTTAATGTGCTTATCTTAATCAAATGCTCTCTGATCTTGAAATTGTGGAATGGATTACTGCCTATAAGACACAACTTGAACTTAAGCTTTTTGAATGTATAGTGAAAACAATTTCTTCCCCTGGCATGGAACAATACCTCATTCCCTGCAATATAGCCACACAGATTCCCATGGACAAATCCTTTTTTTTTTTTTACTTCCCTCTGTCTTACAGCCACAGACCCTAGAAAGTGTTGGACTGATTGTTTCAAAAGTAACCAAGATAAGTATATCTTAAGGAACACGATCAAGTACCAGAAAGTCAGAAATTCCAAACCTATGGAATCCTTCAATGCACAAAACCAAAACAAAACCACCCTCCCCCATCCCCACCCCCCAAAAAAACACAAAAAAAACAAACAAGAAAACCCACAGATATTATTTGCACTGGAAGGAAAGAACTTTTGAAGCTGTAAGAACCGTGCATAAATTGTTGGCTTCCAATACGAATTCTGTCCAGACAAGGTGGTCCTTCAATAATGCTTCCTCTCCATTCCTGAAGGCCACTGTACTACGGTGTCCCCTTGCCTGGAGATGTTGATAGTTTAAACTGTTGGTGGAGAATCGTGAATTTAACATGGACTTGCCACCTTTAGGTATTATTGTGTTCCTTCCCTTATCTCTTTCCTTGAATGAGTATACATTATGGTCCTTTTTGTTGTGGTTTAGCCTGGCTGGCAGCTAAACACCACACAGCCGTTCGCTCACCCTCCCCCCTCCCTCTCTGGGATGGGGGAGAGAAACGGGAAAGTGAAGCCTGTGAGTTGAGATAAAGACAGTTTATTAAGACAGGAAAATAATAATAATAATAATAATAATAGTATTAATAATGTGTACAAAATAAGTGATGCACAATGCAATTGCTCACCACCCGTTGACTGATGCCCAGCCTATCCCCGAGCAGCCAGCCCCCCCTCCACCCCGGCCAGCCACCCCTATATATTGTTCAGCATGACATCAGATGGTATGGAATACCCCTTTGGCCAGTTTGGGCCAGCTGTCTTGGGTCTGTCCCCTCCCAGCTCCTGCTGCATCCCTAGCCTGCTCGCTAGCAGGACAGAGCGAGAAGCTGAAAAGTTCCTTGGCTTGGTGTAAGCACTGCTCTACAACAATTAAAACATCAGCATGTTATCAGCGCTCTTCTCATCCTAATCCAAAACATAGCACCCTACCAGCTACTAGGAGGAAAATTAACTCTGTCCTAACTGAAACCAGGACACTCTTGAAACTACATCTTGATGTTTCCAGAGTCTGATCTTTTTGGTGTCAGAACACGTAATCTGACTTCTGCAGTGTTTCACGGGAAGAATGTAAGGTTTAAAATAATCTCTTCCATTGCACTTGAAAAAAAATCTGCATTGCATGTGATTATTATGGATTGTTTGTTTTGAGAATTCTGAGGATTAAACTTAGTGCATAAGCCCATGAATAGGATAAATCAGCCCAGCATAAATAGCATGAAATAAAGAGATGGTTTGCTATTTTTGAACCAGGCTGTCCAACAGGGATTACAGTTTTTATAGTGATAAACGCTGTCTTTTTGGACCACAAGGAAGAAACTGCGTTAACGTGGACTGTCAGAAACTGAATCTTAGTACATTTCCTTTCTGTATAGCTTTCAATTAAGCCATCATTTGTGGAGAGAGAATCACTTGTTTTCATTTATAGAAAATTTTCAGTGTCTGTGTTTCTTTACAGCATATGAACAGAATAAGCAGCATGTCCCCAAGTTCTTAAAATACAGAGGGAAGAGCATTTGCTCCATTTGTGTCAGTCAAGTAGTGGAAAGGAAGCAGAGCTTAGCTATATGCATTTATCAGGCACCTCCTTGTCACACCACACAGTGGCTCTAAAAACCTGCAATGCATAAAAAATGTAATGAAATGCAAAAATAGCATTGACCCTTTTGATTTCTGTTTCCTACCTCATAGTCCTGTATTCTGACATATGGGCATCACAGGAATAACTTATTAACTTTTTCCTCTTGAATCAGTGTTCCTTAAGAAAGTACTGATTTACAATAGCTAGGCTGATTTTACGTGTATATATATATATATATATATAAAATTATATTTATATACATATATAAATATACGTATACATATCTAAGATAATTTCAAGAAGGTGAATGAGTGCAAGGTTCTTAAACGGGGCAGTATTCTCTTTCATTATATTAGCAGTTACTAAAATAAACAACATTATGGCTTCCTGGGGATGTCTTTCTCCTAGGATCCAATTAGGGTCACTGAGCTGGTCTAACCACTTGGTTTCAGGTGATTTAAAAATTACTTACAGTCTGATTCAATGGCTCAATATGCTCAACAACTGGGTCATAAATCCTTTTTGTATGTATGTTTCATTTTCTCATCCTAAGTTTGAGGGCACTATCTTACTGCTTCACAGTTACATTAAGATGTATTCATTATGGTTGGTAAGGTGCATCAAAGACCTGAGATGTAAAGCATGAGAGCTGCTGTTAAAATGACAAAGATGACTAATAGGAACATAAATGCCAGTACTTTTATAGAAAAAGAGATCTCCTCTTTCCTTTTTTTATACCCTTTAGCTTCAGGGATTTCTTTTTCTTTCCTTTCTTTCTTTCTTTCTTTCTTTTTTTTCTTTCTTTCTTTCTTTTTTTTTTTAATTTTTACTTCTAAAGTTATAAAGCTTGAATCAAAAATTGTCTAGAATTCGTACCACCAAAGGCTAAGCTATAAATAAGTCTTCCCTCATTAGCTTTTTTTAACGTGTAACAGTTACAATAAGTCTGTGGAGCATATGTCAAAGTTAGATATTAAATTCCTCAGTAAAGGGGGAAAAATGTGCATGCGATTTAAAATTTGTAATGAGGAAATGAGTTCTTGAATTATACTTTGATAGAAACCTGGATATCATTATTATTTTTTAATGTTATTCAGTATTTGTAATCTACACTCTTAACCTATTAATGAAAGTGAGAAAAAAATCACTGGGAACAATATTAAAAAATAACCTTTGCTAATTAAATTTTCAACTAAGTTTCATGAGTCTTTTACTTTCTCAGGAACACCTAAGCCACTTTAATTAAAATGTTTTACCCCACATGAAAATATGGGGTTGCATGCAATGAGTGATCCATGGACAAACCTTATTTTAAATGCGTTTGCTAGCATGCAAATACAAAAGTTTGTTGATGTACTAGAACAAAATGTTTAATAAGGAAATAGTATTCTACCTGTAATGTAAGAGGGCATGGTCAGCTCAAGAGGATGGTAGTGGGACTGTGAATCCCATGTTATCTACTACCATCAGCTGTTTGCTAACTCTATATTTCAACTCCTTTTCTCTGCCTCCACTTTATCTGCTGCAGGGTACAATCATAGGTGCTGATCCCGAGAGAGTTCTAGTGTGTTAATTTGTATGCAGAATTAATTTTTCTGATTTAACTTACAGATCAAAAAAAAAAAAAAAGAAAAAATATAGCATGACATAATCTAACAGTGAAGATAACTTTCACTTATCCACATTTCAAAACAAATATAAAGTTAAATACATACAGAGGGACAGTAAGCAACATCAGTTATTAACCAATCTATTGAAATGTTACGTTTTCTATTCTTTCAGAAGGAGAAGGAATGCATTTATAATACCTGGGTAGCTAGGCTGCACTTTAAGAAAATGTTTGTTCAATGAAGCATCAAAGGCCAAAAGACTAAGTGGCTAAAAAACTATTTTTCCCCTGAAACTTTAACTGAGTTAATTCTTTATCAAGAGGTCTGATTTATGATGGATTATAAAAATGACCATCTGACGTTTGTATATGTGTGGATGGTGTCCGATTCAAAATTTCAGGTTAGTATTTAAACCATAAATAATTCTGACACCAATTTTAGGGCTGGTCAATCACTTTATGTTGAAATACTGAACACTATTATTTAAGAAAAGTTGTTTGTTTTTAACTACTTGTTAGGAGACCTGGCATTTTAATGAAGATGTTAAACCAGAAATATTTTTTGTCAAAATACGATGCTGCAGTGCCTGATGGAAATTGACATTTGGGATCAGGCATTTCCTGGTTGCAGCTCTCCCCTCCCTAACCATGGACAGTTAATCTGATTAAGTACCAGTAAAAACTGAGGGGAATGTGAGCTTGCAAGAGACAAACTGCAATCCCCATTGAGACCCAACAGCTGTCTTCTCAAATTGTGAGAGTCTTCCTATTTAATCTGCAAAGAGGAGGACTGGGAAAAGGAGATACCAGAAGGCAAAGCCTAACAAGACAAGGAGAGCCTGCCAAATCTATTCTTATTTTCTTTACTGCTGCCAAAGAACCGAGCACAAATTACTATCTTATATACTCACTCTTTTTAATTTATTAATGCTCTTTCCAAACATGGAGGTTAAAAACAGCACTAATAATCTTTCTGCTGAAGCAGTAACTGAACTTTCTATGCTTCGTAATAGAGAGTAATAGCTCTTACCACCACCGCTGACCCTCTTATGTGGCCCCACAGAACATATGCCTTTAAGACACTGAAATGGAGCAAACAACAATACTAAAATAATTCCCACTAGATGGGAAGAAGTATGGATATATGCATGACAGGGAAGGGCAAAGGACAGAAGCTATGGAAAGAGCCTTAGTAGCTTTGGGAATTTCTGCAGAGTGATTTATTCAGCCAGCCTTTCAAACCTAGCATTCCAACAGATGTTGTGTTCATTTATAGCTCCAGTACTGCAGACAAGGTAATTCATCAGATGGAGTCAGAACTCAGGGTGGACTGCTGACTTTCAGTTGATAGCAATGAATACTTTGAACCATGAATGAGTGCATTAACCTATTTAATAATAACTTCAGTGTGTTCAGGAAGACAAGTGCATCCCTACAGCCTGACGTATGCAGAGATTGAAGAAGCTGGTCTGTCTCCTTTTGTTTAGTCTGTCTATATTTAGGGTGTTCAGAATATATTCTTTACCTTGTGGCCTTGCTATGTCAGGTGTAGGAGCACAGCAAGTCAGGAGCCTATTAATTCCAGCAATGATTTGAGCCTGGTCACTGTGCTGTAACTCCTATATGCTTCAGCAGGAGGTTCATTTAACAAATTCAGGGCAGCTCTAGGAAAGAGGACCTACATGAAGTGTGTGGATAATACTTAAGTAATGCTTCCAAGATTGCTTGTGCCTTTTGCTACCTTGGTGCGCTGATTAGATACAGGCACCATCCAAACTGTGGAGAAGGTTTGTCTACAATCTTCATTTGCCAGTCATTGTGATCTCTCTGATCTGTTGCCTGGATTTCTTTCCTTCAGAGACTATAGAAATGGGGAGAAAGAAGGGGTTTTGGTGTTTGACTGGCCTTGTCCTACCATAAGCTTGGGATGTGACGGACAGAGTCTGGAGCTGATAGTGCCTACCATATACACATCACTACAGGAACAAAGCTACAAAGAAGGAGTGGAAATCAAGTGGAAGAACAAATTTGCTGCTGAGTTAGAATGCTTCACCACTCTATTTCACTGCTGGCAGCCTGTAGTGTGTTGGTTTTTTTCTCCCTAAAATTTTCAAACAGAAGGTATTAGGCACAAATCTTTCCTCCTGACGTGGAAGTGGCTAACTTCTCTAAGCTCATCTAACTTTTTGATAATAGTTTATGTATAATATCCTATTAACCAGTCTTAATGAATACTAAATGATATTAATTTATACTACTTAGAGCCCTTTTAGCACAAAGCATTTATAAATGAAATGCCCAAGGCGTCCACTGGCATCTGTGTGGTCCCTTGCATTTTTCTGAATTACTTTAACATTTGTCTCATGAATTCTGATTTAGGATCAGAGAAGAAACATGAGCAAGTATTAACTGTAAGGTATCCAGGTCTGGAAATGGTCCATAGTGGACACGGTGGTGAGAGCAAAATAACAGCCAATACCAGAACACTTCATCTTTTTAAGCAGGGAATGTTATGGAAGTTCAATATTTACATAGAAAACACAGAATTGCTTTTTACTTAGCTTGTGTGAGAAAATACTCTTTAGTAAATACCCTGTGCATAGTTTGGCTGCCCATATAGTCTAATCTGCCTTGCATAGGAAAGTAGAGGTATTAAAATGGGAAACGTATCTAGTGCTGCCTCTGTGCTTTATGAAATTTCAACAATCCTAAATGGGATCAAATCAATTAGTACACAATTCTATTATTCTTTTGCATTTAAAGAAACAAAACTTTAAAACATGAAAAACAAATATTTACTTGGTATTGGGAATATCTGATTGCATTGTTTTCCCTTGTAGCTCTTTCAAGGAAATTTTTATTAACTTATGGTTAGAGTTCTGATTTGTTTCAGACCCACAGAGAAGAGCTTAAGAATGAGAGAGATGCACTACAAGTCCTTTCAGGCCTATACTTTCTTCCTACATGTGGCAAAAAGAGATGAGCTTGTGATCCTGGTAGTTTCTGTGTTTTGTTTCCCAGCATCCTTCACTGATGTATTATGAATGGTTAAGGATAAATCTCTAATCATTTTAAAGTCAATTTATGAATGTTTTGAACATTAATTTATCTAATTCTTCCCCCCTTTGTATTGAACTTGCCTTTAGTGTCAGCTTCCATGACTTCATATCACATCCCTCTCACAGCTTAATCTAGTTCATTACCCATTGCATTAAAAAGTGCTTCTCTTTTATCTTGTTTCCAAAAATAACAATTTCTTCTTCTTTTCTAGCTGCAAGTATTGGTATTGATCTTACTGCTCAAAGAAGGAAAAATCATAGTGGGTTCTCTCTCCCTCCCCCCCCCCCCCCCCCCTTCTCTGCCTGCCTCTGGTCACTTTGAGCATTGTGTGTTAGCTCTGCTGTTTTCAGCAGGAAAAGGATAGTGTAGTAAGAGGAAAAAACAAACAAACAAACAAACATGATCTAAATCTTTCCATCCTCTTCTACCCATATCTGTAATAAAGTGGTTATCATTTATGTTAAAATCAAAGTGTAGAGTCCTCATTTGTCTGGGACACTGTTGACTAGTTAGTCTGTATGAGGATAAGGGATATTTCTCATGCTTAACACTGTATGATGCCACATCACCATGACACTGATGCACAAATTTATTTTTCTTTAAGTTCTAGTTTCTGACTATAATTGCTGGATCAGTTATGCTAGATGGACAATGCTGTTTGGCACAAATACAGATATAGAGTGCATTGCCAGTTTTCTCATCTGTCTTAAAATGAAAAGAATGAGTCAAGATATTGGATTTAGCAATTCTGCTTCCACTGCCAGCACATTCTTTGATCTCTTAGCTTGTACTGCAGCAAGGCAATCAGTTAGTAGGAACAGTAAACATACTTTTTATGATTATAAAAGCTACTAAAAAGGCGTAAGTTTCACAAATGATCTGTATCTTCTGTAATAGTTAAAAAAAGTCTGTTAGTATTTCCATCCAAAAGTTTTGTAATAAAAGATGCAGTACTCAGCTTTAGAAATCAGTGTTTGTCTCCATGTTTTTACTGTTATTTTCTCTCTGCTTATCAGAACTATTGCCTTTCTACTAGAGAAATTGGAACTGACAGCAACCAAGTCTTTATTTTATGACTTGTGAATACTGAATTACTGATAATTGAAGTGCTGTTGAATAATGTTTATACGATGCCTTTCATCCAAGGGTTTCCAAGTGCCTTGTGCTCATCAAACTTCATTGCAACCATGTGAATTAAAAGGCAAAAAATTGTCATGGTAAGTTTTCTATGTATTCTAAATGCATGTGAGAATATAAGTACAAATATACAAACATAATCATTTAGCAAAGGAACCAGATTTGCCTAACTATCTATGCAAAAAATGATACCCCTTAAAAATTATTTCTCAATTTATTTTCAGACTTTCGTTTCAGTTTTTATTGGGTATCTAACTGTGAAAAGAGAATGTGCTTTCATTTTCTTTAACCAGATAGTGCCTGTTTTTTAGTTTTCTTGTGGTTTTATGTTGTTTTTGAATGAGATTCCTTAGCTGCAGTGTAAAAATGCACTTTTATGCTAAAAGTAAAATTACACCCAGAGTTAGCCACTGAAATGCTGCTATGTAAGGGGCCCTAGCATCATGAAGAAGTAGTGGTGGTGGACAGCAGTAGCGAGTCTGAAACACGTGATTGCTCCTGAAGACAATCTAATCGTTAAATCCCAAGCCTGTCAGACAAATGCACGGCTCTGTGCTTCCACAGAAAGTGATTCAGTGCTTCCCCCCACCATAACCTTACTACTCAGCACCTGCCAATGCATCTCCTTTTCCTATTTAAGAAATCTTATCAGAATCAAGTCAGACTTTTCATATATTAATCTGCAGTCTACTGTAACCTCTCATCATCTGCCTTCCCTTCTGTAGCCAAGAGAGTGAACAGTCTGTCACAATATGTAGTTCTTTTGTAGAAGGAGTGGAGCGTACAAATACTTCTGTGATGTTAGTAGAAATTCAACTCTGGGTTATCCTGTGATTGTTGAGAATGCTAATGACAATTGGGCTATATTCCCCAGAAATTTCTCCTTTTGTGTCCATTCTTGACGTTCTTAGCTTCTTTACAATCACAGTGTTTTTTAAAAAAGGAGGCATTCATTTATTCCATGATTTCAAGGCTAGACTCTGGGATATTTGAATAACTGAGAATGTGTTGTAGCGTGCCCAATTGTTGCTGACCTATTCAAACATGGACTGGAAGAAAAGTAGCCAGGAATATTTTATCGTACAACCAGTGGAGTATTTCAATGGCCATTTCTTCTGAGAGCTCCCAGTATGAAATACTTTTCAAATAAAATAATTACTGATAATATAAATTTAATAATTTATTTTAAAATATTTTAATTTTATAGATAACTACAGTTACCATGCTTGCTACATCTAAAAAACAACAAATAAGGGAAAACCCTGGAAACCACTATAGATACGATCTTAAGGCCTCAGTGCTTATTTAGAATTCTTCCAAAATCAGGAAGATATTTAGATACTGCCTTGGGCATCATTATAACATGTGACTGCCTTTTCTGACTGAAAATTTAACCTGATATTTGATTTTTAATAAGTAATGCAGTGATTTTTAATAAGTAACTGCCTAGAGTCAGAATAATTTCTATAGGTGTATTTCATTTTTGTGTTTCTTTTTTATGTTGAACTAGACAGTTTTCAAAAGAAATAGTCTGAGTTGTGGTAAAGAGGACACCTCCATCCCAATCAATATTTGTCTATATTTGCTAACAACATGTTAACAGAGGAGAATATAAAATCTATTCCTTCTTAGAATTCCAAAGTTTGGAAAGTTAACGGAATACTACAGAAAAAAGTGTAGCATAACACAAGTAATACAAGAACAAGATGCATGTCTTGTCAAAATTAAATGCATTTGCGACATCAGTAAGTCATTAAAATGCTCAGCTTCTAATTTTTATTTGCATTTTGAACACAAAAGGGCCAGAACATTTTATATTGTTATTGCTAGGAAATATCTAGACACCTGAAGTTTTCTTCACTAGAGTCCATCCCCACCCCACATTTTTGTAGGTGGAATGCAGCTGTGATGCAGAAGTAATTTCTTGATAACTGAACATAATGATGGATATTGTAATGGTACCTTAACTAGCTAAACATTGAAAGCATTTGTATTGATAATTCTTTATGATTCATTCATAGGATGGAAATGAAGGTACAAAGATAGAATGCTACCTCATTAAAAATTGAAAGCAGAAAAGCCCAAGTAACTAATACCTCTTCTAAAAATGTAACACATTAATCTTGGGTCTGCCAGGAAACGTATATGGTCAGGGTTGAATGTAGAAATGGATGTAGGGTTTCCAGTGGATATATCCTCCTATTCAAGTAGTTAGCACTGTAATTCATTCAGTTAGGTTTTAGGAGGTGAAGAAACTATGAGGCTTTTTAGGGAGAACAGAAGTAGAAAAATGTGCCACAGGTACACACTTGCACACTATAGCAGATTGAGAACCAACTCATCTAACCCACGCTTCCTGTTGTATGGCAAAAAACTATTCATACCAGTGCATGTGAGAGGGACGCATCTCTGTCAACTGATGTCAGCTGATAGCTTTAACCTTGGTAATTTATATGTGCCACTGTAGTGTCTAAGCAATAGGTGTGTGTATTTGGTAGCAGTAAACTCGTGGTTTTAATTGTTTAACTTCTAATATCCACAAGTATCAAAGATTAAAATATGATAGCAAGACAAATTGCAGTTGAACTCACATATATAAGCAGCATTTCTCTTTCATTTCTCTGCATAATATCGCATTCTCTTTAGAGCTGCTGTTGCCTAGACCTTTGTGTTGGAACATAGCAATCATTTCATTTCAGTGACTTCCCTGATTCATAACAGGACTGCTTTGCCTTTCAGCATTGGAGCAAGGCCTGATCTATAATCCCTAGCATGCAGCTTGAAGGGCTCTGGCTCCATACCATTCTTAACCTTTTTACAGAAGTAAACACCTTGGTTTCCTTTTGAGAGGAGGTAATCTGCATGTCTGAAAGTATTTTCACCACTTCTTAAACTTATTTTAGCAAAACTTTTGTTTCACCTGAGAAAAGGCTGTAGTTCTAATGGGTTTCAACCTCTGCCAGTTTTTGAATGCCCATAAAAACTTTCCCAGTGGAAGATACATACAATGCATTTGCTTTCCATAATTAGTTTTTGTGGATCCCTTCAATAAATAGTCCATAGATCCCTGGAAAGAAAGACTGAAAACTGAGAACCACTGACTATAGTTTCTTCATATCAAAGAGTTTCAGATGGTTCTTTAAGGTCATTCCATTTTAAGTTTTAATACAATAACGCAAGTTTTCCTTGGTTTCAGAGTATTATCTAAAATAATCTGATTTGTTGTTCTATTCTAAAAAGGAAAACACATTATAGGGTAATAACACATCTCCTTTGTCTCAGGAATCCAAATGAGCATTGTTCTAATTTTGTAAATAGTGCATATTATCAGCAGCTGTATATTGAAAAAACATATTCATAAGACTGTTAAATATGCACGTTGTATCTACATATGGAATAAATCTTTGAAGGAACTCTCCATTTGTAACCCAGAAGGATAGTTAAACATGACTCATTCTGTAATTAAACTGAGGGAATATCTGCCAAAACATTTGTTAACATTTGCTCAATTTAGATTTGACTGAGATTTTTCGTTCTTTTGCCATGCCTTTTTTTTTCTAAGATATTTTAACAATGTATTGACACTCAGAAACATTCACAGAAGTAAAATCATGTCCCGTGTTAAGAGAATAATTTAAAAAAAGGAAAAATGTCTTTGTGACTATATATAGAATAATCCTTTCATTTCATCAGATGGCAGTTGTTTTCAATCTTTTTTATTCCAGCCTCTTTTTAAATTTGTTTTGAAGAACTGTGTTAATCTAGTCTCCAGTCATGAGACAGAGAAGATTATATTGTTCTTATGCATTCAAAATTTCAACTTTTGAGTAATGAATGAATGCAGTGCTTCCAAGTAAAATATTGTAGAGGCATTCAATGGGATTATTTGTGGTCTTAGAGGTCCAGTGCACATCCAGTTGCATGCACAGGACTGAATACTAGAAGCAATATAACACGTGGCACTAGCAAAAAGGAGTGAGGGGACAGAAGGACAGATTCAAAGTCCATTGTGGCCAGATGACTAAGAATGACACTGATGCACTCAGTATCAAACATCCCATAGGTAATTTATCAACAGAAAATAATAATGAAAATGATTTTTGTGTTTATAAAGCAGCATCTCTGTTCTGGAGTTAGTAATACCGACTGTTAGAGCAAGTAGTTTTATAATCTGTAAGAACAATCCTTGTTTACACAGTTGTCTCATTAAGAAAGGCTTTGTAGTTGATTATAATTAGAAATATATAACGTAGAATTACTATTTGATTTTTCTCTTGGAATAGCACACTGTAGTCCCTTGGCAACCCCTTTTTCAGGGTGAGGACTGTATACACTAATGCTGAGCTTTATTTAAATGGAAATGCTCTACATTTTCCGATATGAACATTAATCTTAGCAACTTTGATACTTATAAGAGTTGCAGGGAAATACAAAACATTTCTAGCTGGGCAGGACAACGCATCGTCTTAAATGTGTTTTAAGACATTTACATGTTTATTAATTCTAAAATAAGAATATTCTCTTACATAGTGCACAAAGTGTTAAATATAGGTACTATAATGAGTTTTTATTTAACCTATCAGTATTAGCAACAGAGCATAACAGATGAAGAAGTCTTAACTCAAGAGTAAAACATATCAGACATCTGTCACTCTGGTTGAGGGGGAGGTATATCAGAAGCCTTTTGTGTTAGCGTCATTACTGGAAGAGCTCTGCTCACGTACTTTAGGAAAGGATCCTTAGTTAAGTTCAACCTGTGTAACAAAGCTCCTGTGCTCATTAGCAGATGCTGAAGTGCCTTGCCCTCTCTGAAGTGTTTAAATTGAGTCTTTGGGCTGGTGTGCGAAGGTTGAAAGGAACATTTTTCACCATATGCTCTCTTCACTGTACTCTTCTAGTGTGTCTGAACTTGTTTTGAGCTAAGGCAACTAAGTGAGTAATGATACTGCTTTTAACTTGGTCCATGCAAAATTGAGACTGTATCTGTACCATATTCTGTCTTCCCAAAGAAACCTACCGCACCAAGAAATGTGTTTGGTTAATGCTACTTTGCAGACAGGGTTGTGTACATGAATACTGTGGGTGTGAGGTAAGATTTTCTATGACTTGTTAGTCTGGACTGAAACTACAAAAATGTATTTGCATAGCATCGTCCCTTAAATTTCCTGTACACAAGAGGAGATGAAGTATTCCTGTCGGCAATGAGGGAGAAGGACTGTATGCAGCAGCTGTGCTATGGGCAGCAAGGGCCACACACATGCTCTTATGCTTTCTAAAATGCAAAAGGAATATTTTTTCTTTGTGATATGTGTATTTATACGATTGCTGCACTGCCCTGTGATGATAATGTCATTCACTGGTCACTTAGGTTACTGCTTTGTGTTTTCCCTCTTCTCTTTTACAGCATCAAATCATAAAAGTTGTATGTGAACAATTTATACTTGATAAAGTTTTGGTGACTCTCTCAGCCACTGCAACTGTGTAACGCTGCATTTGTGTAAAGTGTATCTCACTCCCATTATAAATATTAAATGTGGTATAAATAGATACTGAAGTATCAGGAAAATTACATGCTGGGGAAGAACCCAGGAAAGCCTTCTGGAAGGCTAGTGGAAGCATGCAGTCGAGCAAAGAGAGTATTTTCTGTTCTGAGCTCTAAAGAACATGACAAATAGCAAGAAGTTGCTGAGTGTTTTTCAGCAATGGATTGGGCTTGTCAAGTAGCTTAGTACAGCATAATCAACAGATTTGAAATTTCTCTGATTTACACCTAAATCCTTTAGAAACCATTTATTACGGAAGCTGCTATTTGTCTTGTGAAATTTAATGTCATTCTTGGCTGACAAGGTAAACATACGTTCTAGGAAGGGACAATCAGTAAAAAAGGAAAACAGAATGTGAGTCTCATTTTACTTTGAGAATATAAGTGCTTGCATTCTCTCTCTTTAATGCATGTTTAATGCATTAGACCCTGCTAGCTGCTGCAAGAAGCTCTCTTTGGCACAGATTTTTTTTACACAGCTTCTTTTCTGGATGCATGTTGAAGTTTTTGGTTGCAATGACCATTAATTTCATTTTTTTATTCTTTGTCTCCTTGTGCAAACCCTTCTCAAGTGGCAACACTTTCACAAATGAGAACAGAATTCACGAGGTGGCAGGACCTCAAAGTGTTTTACTTGTTGGAGTCCTTTTGTATGTAGCTGAAGGTTTTCTGTAAAAGCTTTGCTAGAAAACATATGGAAAAGTTTGTATGTTTACAAGTAAGCTCCCGTTTGGCAGATATTAAATAGGGCAGTAGTTCACAACAAGGTAAACATCTGCAACAATTACTTGTAAAATCATCACCATGTGGTATTTCTGAGAAACAAAATGAAGCAGCTGCTGCTCTATTATTGAGAGTTTCCTTTGAAAGCTTTTTTTTTTTTTTTGAATGGAAAACTGAAGATAGAGAGTGTTCTTTGGTTGCTTTGCTAAAGTTCCTCTTAACCAAAGACATTATAACATAACAGTAAAGACATGTTTTACATCTGGGATTCATCCCCCGTCTTTCGCCTCTGGGTTAGGTCTGGACATCAGCTGGCAAAAAGAAATAGGCTCCTCTTGGAGCCCATTGTGGTTATGATGTATTTCATCATTTGGCAATTTGGATTAGGTTTTCAAAAGTCCAAATATAACCCAAATGTCCTTGATGTGACCGTATATGGAACATTTTTAGCAACGTACTCTGTTTTAGATGATGTATATGCAACATGGTTATTCACTTCCTAGAAGAAATAAATAGTTTGTCTCTCTTTAAGAAAAGGCTACACTAGGCAAAGGCATCACTTTTTTTTTTTCTCTGAACACGTCATTCTTCTGACACCAGCTGCATGCTACCTTCTGTTAACCCAGTTTTAATTTAGTAGGAAATATCTGAACCAAGAATTCTGGTACTTGCAGCAAATGTGGTACATTTAATATTTCCAAAAATGAACCTGGAATCTAATCAGAACCATTAGATGTTATCCTGCTTGCTCTGCTAAATCTTCTTAAATGTATCACTGGAACAAAACCTGTGGCCCTTAAGGTAGTGTACAAGCAACAGAAAACAAACAACAACAGCAACAACACATAAGAAGTGGTGTTACTTGCTATGTATAGTAAGGTATATTATAACACCCAACACAATGTAGATAAGGGAGATCCATTGAACTATTGAATATGTCTGATCTCTATGAGAAGTAACTAGAATACATTCAGCAGACCCACACGCTAAGGATTAAAAAACATACCTAGGGCATGACATGTAAAAAATCAGTTTATTCTTTAAATGCTAATTAAAATATTGTGTGAGGATCGAGCTAGCTAGCTGAGAACACTGTGGTTTGCAAGGTTGATTTGTTTGTTTTCAAATTGCTTTCAAATTTCCTACAAGGCAAAAAATGCTGTTATGGGATGCCAATGTATGGTATTTCTTAAATAAATATTCTCCCAGGGCCTCTTGAACAAAGAAAATAAATCAATACCATGAGCGTTATTGTTGCTATTGGCTGCTAGAAATCCCAAGTCTAGCACTGTAATTGGTACTGTGAATCTAAGGATTTTGGCTTTGTGGTTTTGTAGTAAAAAAATCATCTGCCTGTCATCTGCCTCCTGATCACCGTGACAAACTGGCACTGGGTCCCCATGCTCCCTCTGCTTGAAAAATCCTGAGGTTTGCCCTGAGCTGGGAAGCCTACCAGCCAAGAATAATTTCTATGGAAATTCACCAAGTGAATTTGCTTTGTAGCAAACTGTCTCACAAATACTTCCTGAAACCAACTTCAGAAACCAACTTCAGCTTGACTTTGAATAGATTTTCTGAACGGGTCTGGACCCTCGTGCACTTTGAAATAATCCATGCGTGGTTTGTGGGAGTTTTGTCTTTAATTCAGTGGGAACTCGTCAAATTAAAAAATTTGAACAAAACACATAGGTATTTTATAGAGAAACTTTGCTTTCTAGAAACTTTCCATGTGCTTCAGTAATGGTGCAGGAATAGTCATGATGGCAAGGGGGAAACATGAAGGAAGTTTCTGGTTGTGTTGAAAAACGTGGATGAGAATCATACAGCTCACAGTTGAAGTTAAGCAAATCAGCCCTTGGTCCAGGATATAATTTCAGGCAGTGAGGCTGATAAGTGTGACTTATGACTGCACTTACCAAAAAGACACTGGACTTGTCCCGTGAAACCCTCAATGCCATATTGATTCTTTGTCAGAATGGTTTGGTTTATTCATTGTGACGATGGAGAGACCAGTCAGGTTGGATGATTGGCATTGGTCCTTTATGGGAACAAGTTTTAGGGCCTTGACTGTTATTTCATTTTCCTTTTGTTTTTCATGACTCCTTAGCATCACAGGGTTGTTTATTTTGCTAGCACACATTAAGAAACCTCATTCAGATTGTGAATACAGTAGAATCCAATGCCTTGTGTATGCATCTGTAGCACTAAGAAAAAAAAATTCTCTAACACATTTTCTGTCATGCATAACTTGTTTTTGAATTCCCTCCATTCATGGAAATGAAGATCAGAATGAAACTGTCCAGAGCTGTCAGAACACATTTTTCAGAGTTATACTTAAACAAACAAACAAAACCAGCCCTAGTCCTTAAACAATCAGTAGAATATCCTTTAGAAGTGGGGAGGCAATGCTTTACCTGTATTATCCTTGCAGTGACAGGAATGTTATCAGAATTCTACGTCTGGTTCCAGACATAAAAAATGAGAGCAAAATATTCAAAGGGAAAGAGTTATGAAAAAAATTAAATCTCCAGAAAATAGGGCTTGTAATAGTAAATTAAACTTATTATGGTCTCTTCATTCAGGAAAAAATAAGAGGTAGGTTGGCCTTAGTCCAAATATATCTGTCCCTACTGAGAAGGTCTGACATCTGACAATGTCCATGTATTTTATTATGTTTTTACTTTTGAGCTGTAGGATTAGTTGAGATATTTACAGCATACTAGATTACAGTACATACTAGAAGTTAATGTAGTCTTTTGAGTCAACTGTTCTCTGATATTCAGTCAGCTACAATTCAGCTGTAACTGTGCCTTATAAATTCATTTTAAGTAGTAGTAGTGATTTGTGAGAAGGTAGATTAAGGGCATTTTCAATGTAACAAGACTCTGTTACTTGCTTCTATCATTAAAATAGAAGTATTTTCTTATATTTGCAATAATATTTCAGTAGAATCAGGAGAGTGTGTTGGCTGCCTAAGAAAACTCCGCCAGGAATCTTTCATTATCCATGTAAACCTATGCAGACGTTTCCTTGAGTTGCAACTGTGATAGTTCATTTTATCATTCAACTGGTAGACTAAAACAGTACATTGAAGGAAATACATTTCTCTGTTATATTTTACATTTATCTATTTAGTCATAAGATGTTTTGCTTTGTTCCAATTCACCTTGCTGTAGTAGTTAGGGACAAAGAAAGTGTAGATCATAGGTTTTTTTTTTCAGGTTCTATAAATATTATCCCACATTTGAAGAACTATTAAAAACTTGGAATCTAGCAAACAGGAATGTAAATGTAAGTAAGAAGTTGAGTTGGTAGTTCAACAGTATATATACGAAATCGTCTCTTTTGTGATTTGTCAAGCATAATTGAATCCCTAAGGGAAATTATGCTTGGCCAGTCATTATGGTGAATATGCAGAAATACTGATAAAAATAAAACAGATAACTGGTCTTGTTTTGGTAACATTTTCAGTTTTTTTTTTTGTTTGTTTGTTTTGTTTTGTTTTGTTTTGTTGTTTTTCCCTTCTTCTTTAGTTTGTGCTGGTAGCAGTCTACCAAAACTTAATTATTTCAAATTGTGGCATGTAAGAAAACTGCTTTCTCTTAGCTTTAAACACTGGATTACTTCTGTTCTTATCTTATATTTGCTGTAATCATTTTCTTTTAGTAAATTGCTTTGGGCATTACGCTTCAGGCTGAAATTTTAAGGGTAATTTTTGGTAAATGGGACATCATTTCTTCTAACATGCTTTCCTCCTTAAAGCTGTTTCCGCATTCACATTTTAGAACATTTAATTCATCTTTAACTCAGAAATGACCTTTGTCAGCTGTCACTGTCAACTAGGCATTACTGCTCTTGACAGTTACTGTCAGTTCCGAAGAGATGTAAATCCCTATGCTATCTTCCACAGGGCTGGTAAACTCAGCTTCTCTGAACTGTGGAATATATCACGGAATAAAAACAACCACCCACATGCACAGTAAATACTATTTCTTCAGAAAATAACTTGCCCTACTTACTATCTAAAATAGGGACAAATATTTAACGTACCACATAGTTAAAATAGATTAGAGTGACATTTAGATCACATAATAAAAGGAATGGTGAAAGGTCCATATATTCTGGCTTGGTTAGAGATTCTGTATATTGCAGTTAAACACAAAAGGATGATGAGGTTGGTGTTGACTACTGGAAATAGCTAATCAGCTTTTTGAGAAAGGAGTACATTTTCAGTTAATCCATCCGTTTCTTAAAAGTACTGGCAAGCAATGGAAAGGTTCCTAATACTTATAGTAAGATTAATGAAAGAAAATCAGATTAATGTAAGATTAATGTAAGATTAGTGAAAGAAAATGAAATATCAGGTTTCATTAAAAGCTAAAAGGTCATATTAGCAAAAGCCATCTGAGTAAATAATTATTTCAAATGCTACACCATAGTTTCTGACTTCTGGAGTCAAAAACAGTGCGTAAGGAACAATTACCAAGGATTGAACCAAATCACTTGAGAAGTCCCCTAGAATATTCACTAGGTTGACAAATTAAAGGACAAGCCTGATTCAGAATTACATAATCCTCAATTTATTTTTTAGTTTCTCGTGTGGAAGTGGAGGAACGCACTAGAAGCCAAGACAATGCCTTATTTTTTTTTAACATGATCATGATTTTTGAAAACTTTTGAAACATAAGAACACGTTGAGAAAGTTAGACTGTACTTAAATGTAGTGAATGATTTGGGACCCAATGACACAGGTTTATTGTTGGTCAGAAAGCTTCACAAGCCAGATAAATCTGAGAATAATCTCTCTCAAATGTGTGTGCCCAAGTGTGCCTAGGTTTGTGTGTGCATGTGTGTGTGGATGTCCAGAGAAAGAGAGAACTCGACTCACATACATTCAAGAAATTAATTTCATATATGTATTCTGATTTATTTGTTTTGGTTTTCTGAATCAAGGCTGCTAGGATGAATAAGTGCCTTCCACTGCTGTTAAATCCCTCTGTTATGGACTTGGGATAGTTTCTCAGGCAAGCTAGAAGACAGATGCAGAGCAGGAGAAACTCACAGATGAATTCTTCTTCCTTTTTGTTCTGCATGACTGTCCTAGAGGAGTAGAATATGAGGGGAAAAGGGAAGCTGTTAGCTCTTTTCTCTACCATTCTAATTTTCTTCCTATTCTTAATCTGTTGGTTTACTGTGCAATCTTGGAGAATCAGGGAGGAAAACTGTGTCTGACAGCGATGAGTTTTCTTTTTCACTTGCTATGTACCTCTTCCTTTCTGTGTCTGGCCTTAAAGGTAAAACCTCTTTTCCTATTAAGAATTGGACAAAAGAGGGAAAACAGTTATTTCTGTAGCTATTGAGGAATATAGTAAACATAAGATCCGATCAGGGAAAGTTTTGTTAACGACTGGTCTACCGTGCTATTAACACTGCCTCTTGGGAGGGAAAGGGAGTTTAAAATTCATGGTACTTTAGAACTGAGACCTGACAGCAGGTGAAACTGCAGGGACTGGTAATGAGAGATATTTTGATACCAGCAACCCAGTAAGTGATAGCTGATTGCTCATCTTTGCTATGTTTAACCTTGCATTTTCTACTCATGCTGTAAACATCATTTGTAAAATTTCTGCTCTTCAACTGCAAAACATTGTATGCAAATGTTTTCTTTATGTTTTATTCTTCTCGCTAACTACTGTCTGATATTGTATGTAGAAACAAAAGGGGTAGACTTTGTATGTGAAGAAAATGCTTTTAGTCTTCCCTACAAACTAGCAAACAAATAATTTCAGTTCCAAACCTCAAGAGATGTGCTTTTCACATGCATACACAGTAAATTATGGACTGGGAGATTTATTCTTTTCACACTAACACGAGAACTGTAAGCTATGTACAGAACTGAAAATAAGGGGAGTGCTGCTTTGCTTCTGTGTGACTGTGACCTGGGGAAAATTGGTGTAAGATCTGTGGAGTGAGGAAAGAATTATCATATTGCCTTCTGTTTCTTCCTTGTCGTAGTGAAATGTCTAAGAAATTATTCAGCTTCTAAGAACAAAACTCTTACAATGAAACCTGAGATTCAGTTGGGCTAGAAGTGGGCTGCCAAGGGAGAGTTATATATGGTTTTCTCTCTGTGTTTCTTTTGGGAATTCCAAACCATCAGAGAAGTCAAATCTTAAAAGCTTCAATAGGCTGACATTACTGATTAATAAGAAGCTGCTTCCATAACCCAAGAATACTAAAAGCTAAGACCAACCTAATCCCAAATGAACAATCTTCACGTTAAGAGTCTTATTCCGCCATAAATCCACAGGTGCATCTTTCAGTGATGTCAGTGGGAATTGTCTGGTAGGCTAGAGTAGTATCTGTCCCTAAGGCATCAGAGGATTTAGATCTTGAAGAACAACTAATAAAATAAACATGTAGTGGTTGAGACAATTTAGTCATTTCACGAATGTTAAGTGCCTTTTACACACATGAAATAGCTACAAAAGGAATAAGATATTGATTTTAAAGTAAAATTCCATACAAGATTTTTCAGAGAAACAATCTGAAGATATTTTTAAAATGTTATTAACAGAATTAACAAATAGCACATGAAAATTTAGTTGTGATGGTGAAACAGAAGAGGTTGCTAACAGTCTGAATTATCACTCAGAGAAAAGACTCAGGCCTTTTTTCCCCCTGGATGTGCCTTTTGCCATTATCACCTTTTTAAAATACCGCAGACTATATACCACAACCACAGCTCTGTCTCCTTTTTCCTTTTCCTGACTTGCCTATTTATTAGGTTTTTGGCAAATTTCCAGCCACCTCCAGCAGTGATAGTTCATTTACGTTGTATAGAACAGGGCACTCTTTCAAGTTGTGAGATTAATTTGAGTTGGTGTTGAGAAAATATTTCAGAATTTGGACCCAGATTATCAATACTTTTTTTTTTTTTTTTTTTAAATTCAATTTGGGATTGAGATTTGAACTTAATTTTATCCACCTCTAGTTCAAATTTTGAAGGGAAATTATTATATGTAACTTCAAATCTCTCTCTTTTTCTCTCTCTCATCAGCTGTAACAGAGATTCCTGATTTTTCTTATGCAACCCAGCTGTACTCCAGACTGCTTGTTTCTCTTGAAATATACATGTGAACAATCTGAGAAAGAGTAGAGAACAGGAGCAGAAAGTATTTCAGACTAGAGGCAACAATGCTATATAATTACCTTGGGAATTATGGTGCTGAAAAATTTTTCATGTCAGAAAACAGCTACAGTGTTGTGAACAGCAAATAAGAAGCAAAATTTGTCTATCAGTATCATGAAAATCATCATAGAGAATTAATGAAATTCAAGTAGTTCTGTATCAATGACAATAAGAATATGATTGATTAGTTCAATACCCAGTAAGTTAAGAAATACCATTTAGGGATGATGAAACTCCCAGAAATACCTTTTGTAATAGTAAAGACTGACTGATGTACCAAAAGGCTAGGCAGACGATGCAAAAGATTAATTTGTGCAGCTTTGTGAGAATAGAACCTGTGGGCACACGGTCCCCTAGGGATCATATAGCCTAGCTGAATAGCCACTGGCCTTTTTATGACTTAAATGACAGAATATTAGGCTGAAATTTTGTAATTGAAAATGAAATTACTCCTGCATGGCTTTTATTGTACTTATTCAGCAGTAATTGCTGTCCTTAGACCTGCCCTTAGATCTGCCATTATCTCTTAGTTAAGAGGTTAAACAAACACGAAACCAAAAGTTAGTTACAGAAACTGTTTCGACACCCTCACTCATACAATGTAAATCTCTTAAAGAAGAAAGACCTGTTGAATGAAGGTATTATTACTTCGTGACCTACAAAATTGATTAGATAAGTTCCTTATGTTGCCTGCAAAATTTGGGATAGTGCTTAGTGAATGTCTCTAGGTGTAGATACTTCACTGTTCTGTTAGGAAGTGGCTCTAGACCTTAAGTAAAAACATTGTATTGCTTGAATCAAAATCCTCAGTATGAGGATAACAGCAAGGCCTGTTGTACTTAATGATGTACTGTATTTGAGCTAATATCTTTTGGGAAAGACCTGGAGGTTCACAGTGCCTCTCTGAACTAAGCAGCTGTGTTACAACATGTTTTCTGCAAGGTGAACAGTAATTTGCATCTAGTACTGAGTTCAATGTACGTAGTGTGGTGAAGGTGACATCTCCAAAATGATTTGATAGTTTCTTGCAATGACACCGAAACTGAGGTCTGATTCAGTAGGTGAATGCCCTTGATTTGTCTTTCTCTACTGCATTAGATTTTCTGTTGCAGACAAAGCCTGAAGACATTGTAATACATTGATAAAGCTACAAGTCTGGCAGATATCGAGTGAAAAAAATGTACCCTCTAAACCAGGGCCTGCACCATTTTTCATATTAAGGGATTCTCTGCCAATGCTAGTTTATTGGCTATTTTATCATTGTACTTAAGAAATTGCAAACTTAAGATAGTGTTGTCACAACTTGTGATAGCTGATAGATATCACAAGTTGTGATAGAGTAGTTAATAAAAATCGTAAACTGCATTAAATACCATTAATTTACAAATCAGTCTTCAAAAAGGTTATCTATTGAAAAGTCCCTTGCTTTGTTGCTTACTGGGATGCCATTATCCCCACGACTATTTCCAAGAACACTAGAAAGGTTTAGACAGCTTTTGAGGTAAACATTTCAGATGACACTCTTTTTCTATTGTTGAGTGTACACGAGTTCTTCTGGTTAACCCAAGGCAACTGTCACTTGTTTTTCTTCCAGTTCAGTTGATCAGTGGTTGATCTGACTCATTTTCACCCATCTTTAAAATGAATTTAGAGCTTTGAAACAGTCTTTCAGAACACCAAATCACAACAGAGAGAAATACATGTTGAAATCTAGTATTATGTCTAAAACATTTTCCTATCCTGAAATCTAAAGTGAAGAATCTAGTTATATAAGTTTTATTTATGTGTGGTCTTTTGCATAACTGCTGAAGAAATGGCAATACATTGTAAAACTAGAGAGCTGCTTCCAACTGCCATGTCCCTGTGGATGATAATGCTATTTCTTTACATGGAAATTATTTTTCTACAACAACTACATTTTTATGATGAAATGTATTTGGTATATTCTAAGTCAGAGTATTTCTGCCACTGAGCTGCAGTTCCATCTGGAAAAAATGCAGTCTTTCTGAAATTTACTGAAATTAGTAGGCATCAACCTCTTAATGTTTTGTCTTAGCCACATACAAAAGTGTTGAGAATAGAACAGAATAGTTCAGACGGATGGGTTCTACAGAGATCATCAACTCCAACTGCCTGATCATTTCAGGGCTCAACAAAAGTTCAAACTTATTAGTGAGGGCATTATCTAAATACCTCTTGAACGCTGACAGGCAAGGGGCATCAGTCACCTTGCTAGGAAGCCTGTTCCACTGTTTGATCACCATCACGATAAAGATTTTTTTCCAAATGTCCATTCTGAATGTTCCCTGGCGCAGCTTTGTGCTGTTCTCTCACATCCTATCATTGGTTACTAGGGAGAGGAGACCATAACTCCTTTTCCATTTTTACTCCTCAGGAATTTGGAGAGAGCAGTGAGATTGCCTCTCAGCCTCTTTTCCTCAAGACTAGGCAACCCAGGTGTTCTCAGCCTCTCCTCATAGGACATGCCTTCCAGCTCTTTTGCCACCTTTGTTGCCCTCCTCTGGACACTTTAAAGTATCTTAACATCCTTTTTGTATCGTGGAACCAGAACTACACACCATATAACTACACACAGTATTCAAGATGAAGCTACACTGGTGCTGAATATAGTTGGAGGGTCACCTCTTTTGACCAGCTGGCTACACTGTTTAATGCACCCCAAAATGTGGTTTGCCCTCTGGGCTGCCAAGGCACATTGCTGACTCATGTTGAGCCTTCTGTTGACCAGCACCCCCAGGGTGAAAACTGAAAGAAAACAAGATAAATTAAACAAGATAAAACTTAAGAATTAGGAATTTTGAACATGCTGTCGTAGACTAAATGCAGTAGATCATCTGCTCAAACATATAGTCTTTGACAGTGGCAGATAATTCATGGGAACAATTTTTGGCAGACCAGATTGGAAAAATTTGCTTTCAACTGAAACTTCTTTTTAAACCTCAGTTACTAGGTCTCCACTGATATCATAAAGCACAATGATTTATGTCTTCTCTGAAACTTGTATTTTAAAAATGTTTTTTTTTTTTTTTTTTATATTAACAATTAGAGGTTTTATTTTACTTTGCTTTCAGAAATGTCAGTATCTTCAGTGTCAGCGTAGATATAAATTTATTTGCAACTGGTCACTCATCTGCAACTGTAGTTGATCATTTACAGAAAAAAAAAAAAAAGTACCTTCACTTGGAGCATGGCTGTGGTAGCTTGGAATGTTCTCCTGTTTATTTGTCCCATTCATTTGTCCCAATTTAGGTAGTACTCATCTGAGTGAGGAGATGAGGAGTCATGTCATATGGATTGCTCATAAGCAGATTGCAGAGTACTTACTAAAAGATTCAAAGTATGATTTTTTTTAATTGGATACTCACTGGCATTATCTCAAGTTAGCAAGAAAGAGCAAGTCATTAGCCATGTTTTAGAAAAAACTAATATTCTCTTGTGTATGATTTCAAAATGAATGCATTACTTTCCATCTCTGAGGGCTAGTAAATAGATAAAACTTGTAAGGACTGTAGGGTGCACAAATACTCTACTGATACGAAATATAAATATCTAGCATCTAACTCTGGATCTGTGTTGTCTACGCAAAGGCAAAGTCAGATGTAAATGGGATTAGCAGTGTGCATGAAGTTAAGCATGTCCATAAATGTCTGTAAGGCTTTAGTTATTCAGTGCACTCATTATCTCAATTTGTTGTTTCATGGAATTCTTCCAAGTATCTCATCTAATCAGATCCTCCTGCAGGCACAACATATGCTCACAACAGCATTAGCTATATATAGCTCCTTCCACAATTGTGGAAGATCAATGGAACATTTTTATTGCCAGTGTATGTACGTATCCGTGAATTATCCTGTAGGAATTAAAATCCCTTAATGAGATTAGTAGGTTCTAATGAGTATAAAGCTGATAGCAGAAGTGTCATTTTTTAGATAAAAGCATTATAATTAAATGCAATGTATAAACAAATATACAGCAATGTAGTATAAATAACATAAAAGATAAGTTTATAATTACAGACTAAGTAGTATAATTCAATTAAAAAATAAGCTTGACACTATTGCTTGTATACCAATGTAAAATATAATTTAAAAAAATAGAAAAACAAAGTCATTATGATGAATGAAAATCAGACAGATGTTCTTCATTGAAAATGTTTACGCCAGTAGTAAGGCATGTTTATTTCAGGTACCTAATGAAAAACCTTTGATATTTAAGCTTAAAATGCAGGTGGCAAATAGCCCAGATAATTCTGTTGTCAGTAATGCTCTTGTAAATCTGTTGAGTTTATTGAAAGTAGAGTTGAGTTATTATTGAAAGTAGAATAAAATGTGACAAAAGATTATGGCCTATTTCTGCTGCCAATATTACTTGAAACATATAAAAACAGCAGAATCTGTCTCTTTAGAGCTTGAAAATACTCAATAGTTTTTTCCCATTTACCCACCCTATTTGAATTGCTTTCAACAACAAAACTAAGAACATTCCAGTCTTACTTTAGAGCTGGCTGTAAAATACCAATATTAATATGGCTAAATACCTTTACCTGCTGAATCGATTAAGCATGAAACAGTTGAAAATTACAATTTTTTTAATCAGTGTTACTGTCTTTGTTTCTAGATATACAATTCCCTTTTGGCCTTGCTATTCAATATATTCCTTTTATAACAGCTGAAAAAATGGTGCTGTGAAACTAGATATTAAACATTTTTTCCTTATAATCATATGACACGTATATTTATATCAAGGTTCATGATAGCTAAATAGAAGAATTCAAATATTAAGACTTTCAAGCAGTGGAGAATATCAATGGAGTTAATTTCAAATGAACTTGAACTTAATGTGTCTGAAATGCAGGTGAAATATTAAGGATTGGAAGTGGGGGACAGGAGGAGCTAATGAAGTGTAGGTTGATCTTGAATCTGAACATGCCATTTTTTTTTTAAATAATATGTGTGGGGTCTACTATCATACACTCATGTTATTGAAAGGACACTCATTAGATAATGTAGTCAATGTTGTTATTTTAATAGCCATTCATGAAAATTCCAGGTTTCAGCTGAAAATGATATTGAAATGATTATTTAAATATAATATATTTAAATGATATTTAACTCCAGATACTATTTGATTTTCAAGGTAAAATTCAGGTAGGTTTTCAACACTATTTCTTTCAGGAAAAAAAAAAAAAAAAACCTACTTAAGATACAACTTCCATTTGCTTCTTTACCTTCTGTGTGTTCCTTTGAACAGATGTCAGCACTTGCGAACACATGCAAGTGCTAAGAGGTCCTGAAGTTACAAATGAGTTACAGGCATTAAGACCTTAAACAATTACCAACAGTATGGTTTTGTTATCTAAAATGCAACTGTGTTTCTTCCCTATGCATGCATTCCTATAGTGTTTGGGAAAGTTTGGCACTTCTTTTTTATTTGGATTTTGTAATACACAGAAATTTTCCAAGTGTATAACAGAAAGAGAACAAAACAGTGAGCAAGATTAAAGCTTAAACTTTGCCCATACTGGTAAAGCCACTTATGTCTCATCTTACCCCTCCAAAATCCAACTCAGTAACAATGAAACCAAAATTGACTACCACAAGAATATGATTCAACTTCTTTCATTTACTTGTTGTAATTTTACTTCTTTCCATTTCTGTAGGGATGCAAATGAGACGGGGAAAAAAAAAAAAAGAAAATTTTTGAATATCAGCAATTATTCTATGATTCCAATCAATAATATTTACATCAGGGGTTTCACACTTAATCCACAAAAAAGAGAGGTTTGAACCTGTAAATGGAAATGTCACCAGTGACAAATAGATAAAGAAGGTCCTGGCTTTGGATCTAAATTAGTCTGTAGTAAAGCCAATCCAAAACAAAAACAACAACAAACACACGCAAAACCACCACCAACAAAAAAGCAAACACAAACATACTCAAACTATTGTTCCATGTCTCCAATAAAACCCAATTTAATAGTTCTGGCTTTGACACTTCCAGGCATGTTACTTTCTCAGCAACTGTAATCAGAATATAAGCCTTCTAATTTAATTGTAAACCTTACTTGGGGCATGTATACCAGCTGCTTAAGTTTGAAAGTCAGCTCTGAATAACATAATATATTATGCAAATACAAAATATTTTTAAGTATCCCTTCAAAGCAGCTGAAGTAGTCATTATTTCCTTCCCAAAGTCTGCAACTTTGTCTTCCATATGTCCTCCAAGCGTTAAGAAATATGAAGGGCAAAATAAATGCTTCATTCTTTACCCTATCACAAAACACTGCCATGTGAAATTGCTCTGATAAAGGTCAGTCATCTACATAACTTTGATCTTGTTGGAAAGGAAGGTGAATGCAATGAAAGAAATGGTATTTTTGCCCCTGCAATTTAGTCACATGCACGCACGGAACCATTTAATGTAATAAAGAAAAAAAATGTAAGCAACAGTTTTTCTATTTCAGGTGTAGTAGGAGTTCCACACATGACAGCCAGCAGTGTATTAACACTTGTTACCACCTTTGAAAGTTTTACATGCAGAGCCAAATGACTTGAATTTGCATGGCATAAGCCTAAAGCCAGTGAGAGTGAAATAAAAGGTTGCCTGTTTTACATATGCACACAAATATGAAAAGCTCAAAAGACAAAAATAGAAATATTATAAAGACTTACTAGGAGAAATTTCTGTAAGAACTTTGGATTACTGAATCCTTGTCTCCTCCATATCTTTTTTTTGCACTACTATTAAAAAACTGGAGGTATGTTGTGGGAATTAACCATCTCTTTTTAAAATAATCCACAAAAGCATCTCTGAGTAATCTGTAGCACTGTATAATTCATTGTTCTTAAAGCATTAATTTTTAAGCTATCCAGTTAATCAAAGCTTCTGCAGACTAACTTTTTTATTGTCTTTTTATATTTAGTTGACTGAAGTGGTCTGCAATCACACATTTCAGAGATGCCTATAAATATAGGTATTTCAAATCTATGTATTCTAAGAAATGATCGCTATTTTAAAACACTTGATATTTTGTGTGATAATGAGTTGCATTTAGTATTCTATTTCTCACATAGTTCTTTTGTTTTATAACAGTTCATAGGCAAAATATCACAATGAACGCTAGTTCAACTGGAAAGAGAAGATGTAATATACAGTTATAAAGATAATAACCATTAATTAATAAAACTTTAATTGAATTTATAGGGTATGTAATCTTCATTAACTGGTTGAATAGACAAGTTACTGCATCAATTGTATAGGTCAAACAGTAGCTCCCTAGATTACAGGTTAAAAGCAGTGTGAATGTGACATACGTGCTCGTATTTTCCCCACTATACTAGACTAATCTGCAGGCAACAAGGGTAAATTTAAAAGGCTCGTGTTGTTTCATTGTGTCTGGAATCCAATGACTGTGGGTTCCCCTTTGCTGCCTATATACAAGCAGACAGGGAAGACAGGCACAGTGATGAAAAAGCACATGAATGATCAATTGATACAAAGCATGACAACTTATTTTGCAATGGAACACAAATGTTGTTGTGTCTTAGATGGAAGGCAAACCATGATTAAGTTCCATTGCCCTTAAAAGCACAATTATTAATATCTCAGTAACTGATCTTATTAAACACTAGTAAAGACCTGTTACCAAGGTGTTAAAAACCATAACAAAATGATCAGAACTGAATTCTCCTGGCTTCACTTCTTCATAAGGAGTTTATGCAGACCCACAGCACCTGTACAACTGAACAGATTTTGGGGAGCAACCATTTTGCTTGGACTACCTATCCACTTCCATTTTATGAGTAAGAATGCCTGGTCTCACAGAAGTAAATACTGAAATCCTGAATGATATTCTGCATAAGGAAAGCTGCTCTTACCCAGAAGTACATAAGTAGGCACATGAGCTTACACAATTATATACACAGGAATTTAGGTCAAACTGAAACATCGTTGTCTGACTACTCTTTCTTCATAATGCTTTTCTCTGTGCATGTCATCAGCGTAGCAGCAAAGCATCTTCACACTATTGAGGTATTTCTTAGTGGTATGTGTTTCTCCTTACCATTTTCAGTCTGGTCAATCGCTGTCAGCTGAGAGAGTTCTGAGATATAGTAGAGAATTCCACTGGTTATTATCCAAACCATCCATGGAGCATTCAACAATTTTTATTGTTACACAAATAATATAGTAACATATTTAGTATATAAAATATACATTACTATTTCTGTATCAATAAACATTCTTAACTACTGGTTGAGCATACTTTATAATTGAAAACTCCACTGCAGAAAATCTATTTTCTTGAAGTGGTAAGTGAACAAATTTTTAGTGATTTTTTTTTTTTAAACTTCTTTTCATGATCCATGCAGGCTTTGCTGCCTAAATATATGCTGCCTGTTTTGTGGAAACCTAAAAAGGAGACTCTACTGATATAGCTATTGTCCACTAGGAAACTTCAGAGGAAAAAATGTGACCAGATGTAACATGAAAGTCACAGTGGAAAGATTTGTAAGTGAAAGGTTTTCCTGAGCTACTAATTGAGTTAAAGTTCCAGAAAGACATTTAACAGGTGTATTGGTAAAATTCTGATTTCTGTAGGGAGATAATGCAGGCAGGTAAACAACAGCATGATGATCTTTTGGCCAGCTGGTTGTCAGAATTTTATTTTATTCCATAGCATCCTTCACTTCAGTTTTGTTTAAAATAAGCTCATGTTTAAATTACAAGTAGCTGTGAACATGTTCTGTTGCTGGCACTGGGCTTACATCCTAAAGCTTCACTGCACATCTTAGTATTTTTTATATCTTGCAAGAATGTTCATTTAAACCTTCAAGAAAGATTTTTTTTTTCTGACTGTAGGTTACATCTGCGAGTTTGATTTAAGAAATATTTGAGTTGTTTGAGTTAAGGTATATGTAATACTTTTTAATCAAAAATCATTCAGATAGTCTTCTTCCCATAGTCCTTCAATAATTAACCTTGAAAAAATAGGACACAAATAGAATTTTTTCTAAAATTCCTTCATTCCAGTATGATCTTCGAAAGAACATATACTCTAAAAGGAGACATTCCAACCTCTAGATAAATGAACATTTTACTTAACTGAAGTAAGACTTGCTACCAATCATGATATTAAATGTGGGAGCAGAAAGTGTAATCTGTCCCCTTTCCTTGATGTGTAGTTGTCCGGTGTCTTCTGGAACACCAGAGAATCCACAGTTAGCCTATTGCTCTAATGTGATAAAAATTTATGGATGTGTTTCTCACAGACATCATGTTTAAAGCAACTGGCAGATCTAGAATCAGGACAGAATTTTCTTCAGGCAGGGAAAATCTGGGTTTTGTTTGTTTGTTTTAGCTTGTCTGCTTTCATCTTAGCACTGCATCATCTTCCAGGTTCCTCTGTTCATTTTCAATAAAAATACTCATTACTTGGGGAGTCACTGCAAAATAAAGGCACTTTTATTTCTCCTAATCTCTTCTTAGGCTTTATTGTTATTTCTAAAGTTTGGAATCTTTTGAACAAGGTATCTTTGGTTTGATATCAATTAATGAGGGCATTGGAAGGGATGTAAAAAGGACTGGATTTCCTATGAAATTTATATAAATATTTTATAAATATTTTCTTCTATTGCTTGTGGGTGGTTTTATTACACCTAGATTTATCAGATATGTAAGTTATAAAAAACATAAGATCATAAGATTGAGGTTTAGTCTACAGGTATAGTTGGCAAATATGACTACTTCACGTAACTGTTTATGTGACATGAATGGTATGTTACCATTCCACGACCTATTTCAAATACAGTTTTCTTAAATGGCAAAGATATGATTCTAATACACTTTGTTTTACCAAACCAACTCTGCTGTTAAGAAAAAAAAAAAAGGCAAACTTTTCAACAAAACCTATTGAAAACCTCTATGCTTCATTGTGTTGACCTGAAATTTGAGCCCATTATTCACCGTATTTCAAACATCTGGTAAAAAAAGAAGTAAAGCTGATGCAAAATATGTCAACAGGTAAGTGAATATGAATGCCTTCAGTGGTTTAAAAGAGATGAGTGACTAAAAATGCACAACCTTATTAAAACAAGAATAAATCATGCATGCTTATTCATAGGTAGACTGTGTGCAGGCAGGCAGTGGTATTGACTAAATTTTCAGCTCATATAAACTGATATAGCTCCCCAGATTGTGGAGCTACTCCTTAATAGTGTTTAAGTATCTGTTCAATTGACTAGAACGGGATTACACAGACAACTAGTATCTATCTGCATAAAATAAGGATGCTGAACTGGGCTATCAAGAACATGATAATTTGAAATAAAATACTAGGTGGTACCTCTGTTAGCAGTCTTAATAAAGGAATCAAGGATTAAGTGAGCCCTGGAGATTTAAAGATCTTGTACTTCCTTTCAAGAGACTGGTGGTAAGGGTGAAAGTCAGAGTAAACTGACAGACTGCTGAAGCAAAAGAGGTAAAGAATTTCTTTATGGAGATGATGGAGCAATTTTCAGTATTACAGGTCATGCAGGCACTCAGAGGTTGAAAAGAGACTGAGGAGGCTGATGGTAGCTTTGAAGGTAAAGAGAAGGACTGACATAAACAAACATGAAGATTAACAGGTGGAATAGAATGCATCGTAAGCAATTTTAGAACAAATCAACAGAGACCTGTTTGCTTCCTGAAGAGCTGGGCCAGAGAATTCCCAAGTTAGATAAAATGACTAATTCTGAGAGAGGGGTTCTACAGCATGGTAAACTAATAGGAGTAGATCATGGATGTTTTTTTAAAAAAACATCATGGTATATATTCTGACAACAACCTGTTTGACATCATGTCAATTTTTTTTAAAAAATGGAGCTATTTAATTTAGCAGAGGATGTTATAACAATTTGCTGCTGCTCCATTGACCAAAGAATGTTTATTATTTTTCAAATAAAAATGCACAAACATCTATAATAATTTTTCACAGCCTGAACCATTATTAATCTCATTAATATGAGATCTAACTATATCTGCTGACTGCTGTCCTGCTGGGACTTTTGTTGCTACAACAGTGACAGGAATGCCTAGTAAGCATGCACACAGATTAATCAGAGGTACGCTATTTCATTGATGCATTCTACCTACTCTTAATGTTTTAGTGTGGTGTGACATGTCTAAATCTCCTGGCTACAATATAACATGAGCTATGACTTAAATCTGAGAGCTGATTTTTAGGTTCTTCTTGAATAACATTGTGATCGTATCAGATGTCTACCTGCAACAGCATGGTGTATATCTAAAAGCACGATTTACTGCTTGAAGGATTCACAGAATTTGTCATAAGCTACTGTCTGTGAACATAATTCTCAGCTGATATAATCAATCTTCTGTAGATCTGGAGCTAAAAAATTAGTTCAGATACCTTACTGTGGCATGTTTGGTGTTAACTCCAATGAACAACACAGAGAGGTGTTAGTATTTCAGGTTACTACATGCTAGCCTTGCTATTCTTAGAATCCTGTTTCTTGTTGAAAATTGAATAATTCAGTGTGTCCTACATCATCACTTTTTCATATGAAAGCATCTTTGCACCTTAGGTTGCAACAGTCCAGCTGAATGTATTCCATTACATCTAATAGACAATATGCCTATTATCTAACTCACAGTAACAAGTACTGCATTTTTATAGACTGGAAGGCAATTTGTAGTATTGTTTTTTATGACATCTTTACCTGCAGTTACAGCAGAGATCAAATGCCTGAATGCCTTTCCTTAGATTTTTTTATTGAAAAAGAAATAGTATCCGATTTGACTCGTCTGATAGTGTTTGTTCCGAGAAAGTAGTGGAACTTTCTGGATAGGAATGAGTTCTGTTGTCACTTGCAGTCTGTTCAGGAACTGTCTTTGTGAAAACAACAGTCGTTAGCTTTCATATTTGCACTGAACTAAATTAACTTACATCAGTATTTCACATGATCATATGCTGTGCTTCTACTACTGTAACATATGCCTTGAATAAATTTAAATTTTGATTTCACTTTTCCTATACCTCTGGGATGACTGTTTCACAATGTTTTCTCCCACATTCAGATCCTGCCCTCAATACTTTCCACCTGATGTTAAGAAGAGGATAAAATCACAAAGGTCCATGGGTCTTCAAAGACCTATGACGACTGTTTGTAATACTCCCATTACACATGCACATTACTGCTTTGCTGGGTTTCCCTTGCTTTAGAAGAAAAAGACTTCAATGCTATTTAAAGGGCTCCCATGCTATTTAAATAGTAACTCTCTAACTTCTAAGTTGTTACGTCACATTTATTGTCTATATCATCAAATAATTTCATTACCATCGGTGCAGAAACATTATGAAATGCATGGTATAGGGAATGAGTGTCATTCCTTTTGGCAGGATGTGAAGGTGATTTTATCTAAGCTGTAACAACCACAGTGGAATAAGTCATAATAACCAGTTGATGGCACTGATGTGTTTGACCACAACTGCGAATTTAATCTAAAGTTTGAGAGGGGTTATGGAGTATAATACCATTTTGTGATGCTCCTCACACTGTATATTATCCAATTTTTAAAGCTTTTAGCAACTTTTTAATCAAGTAGCAATTTAATGAAAAACAAGGGAGATAAGATCGTACATTCTCATTGTGGAAATGTTAGTTAAAACATTCTTGCAATTGAATCTCAGCCTGAGTTTTTCCTAGTTATAAAAAATTGCTGTAGAGTTGGCTACCCCCAACTCACCTTCTGTCAGACACGAAGAGGTATCAATGTTCCAGTTACCACTGTTCTAGGCATACAGTAATTCCCCTTTGCCATAAGCCTTTGTTGAATTGTGTGCAGTGACTGTGTAATCTCATGACAGCTGAAAATATAAAAATTGTCACCAGTACAGCCTCAGCGTTAGGTTATGCTACTGTAAAATCAGATAAATCAGATTCAATAAATGCTCAAAGAAACATTTTGACAACTTTCTTGGAAATAACATTTAAGTGTGAATTTGAAGCTTAGTAGAAAAAGGGGTTTCCCTTAGAAAAAAAACATTACTCCAGTAATTTTCTCAAGTGTCCTGACTAACTGCAAGTACAACAGTACAGTACAAGTCTTTTCTTTCACATCCTACCTAGCCCCTACAATGACTAGTGTCAACTTAAATATGGGATTCTTTCTCTCGGACCTAAGTTGCAGACTGTACTAAAACAGTTGACATTTTGCAGTTGTGCCTGCAAGAGACAAAAACTTTCTGTCTCTCTGCAATTTCTTTTAGTCACCATTGGTGCAATTTCAAAGGGGGCTAAGGCATCTAGTGATTCTGTCACCAGAAGAATTTTTCAAAACTTTGAATTTGATCAAAATTTCAAATGGTCTCTTGCCTGCAGTTGAGATAGGAAGTCAGAATGCTAAGATACTGGGGAAACAAAATGTCCTTAAGTTGTTTTGTAGTGACTTGTTGAGATGCCCACTTCAGTGCTTCTCAGAGGTGTATTCCCTTGGAACTCGAGCGTAATGTTTACAGTATTCTGTACTCTACACTCTTTGTTTATTGATCCTGCATAGCGAGATTACTATTTGGCCTTTTATTTCTGCCTTTTTCCTCTGTATGTATGGCTTACTACATACTAGTCTGTAGACATGGTTATAATAAAGGCAATCCTCAATCCTTGATTTTCCTTGCCCTTTGTATATTTGTAGATTTTCATCTTTTCCTACCTGTCTTGCAATTGCCACAAGGCATTGGTAAGTTTTTTTGTCATCTCTGGGGTAAGTTGGCTTGTTGAGCCTGTGTTCAGTGGATCTTTGTGAATGTAACGTTCACAGCGTTGCTGTCCATGATTAGTGGAGGATTGGATCAATGATTCCATTCCTTTTCTAAACTACAGCTCAACTAGTGCAAAGAATAAGGGTCCTTGAACTCGGTTTGCACTTGCCAGGTCTGTCTCTTTAGGGATAGTTTGAGAAAGCAAATAAGCTTTGCACTTAGCCCTAAACGTCCAGCTTTTCCTAAATCAGTGCAGGGAATTAATTCTAATATCTTTGAGATCACAAAAAATAAGTTAACTCACCCAAGCACACTAATTTCAAATTCCCAGTTAAACATGTAGGAAAAGGTAACTAGGATATAGAGAAGATAAGTTAAAAAGCTTTTATGGAAACTTTGAACGGTATAGGAAGGTTAGGGAGTCTCAGTACATAGCATGGGTAACATGCTGATAATCATCTGTGCTTTGGAGGTGCAAGAAATAGTGGTTGCATTTGCTTTGACAAAAATGAAGAAAAGGATGTCTGATGATAGTGTTCTGTAGGAGTAAAAATACAAACTAGATGATTATTTCTACCATTTATTTATTTTATTTAATTCACTCAGGCTTTTCAATATAATTTCAGTCTTCTGGCATATGCTTCAGTGTACAAGCTATTAAGAGTCCAGCCTTGGAAGGGCACTTTATTCACTTTAGTTATAAAACCTCATACACATTCAAAATAGGGAAAAAAAGAAAAAAAAAAAGAAAGAAAGGAAAAAAAACAGGAATAGAAATAGATCTATTATTCAATCAGGGTTATTGTCTTTTTCTGATCTCAAAGATGTTTTATTTTGGGCTTTTAAAAGTAAATAACAGTAATGATTTCATTTATATACAGTTGCTATCCTATTTATTGCCTTCATTAATTAAACATAATTCATCATGGTTATGAAAGGCTGAAAGGCTGTGACTGCCCTCCTAGCAAGCCCTAAAATTGGGGGAAATGAATGTTAGCTGTCAGTTTAAAAAAAAGAAAAAAAAAAAAGAAAAAGAAAAAGAGCACAGAGTGCCTTTTCATGAGGTTTAATGCAGTTAAAAATAAAGAAATCTTTGGCAGGAAATTACGTTATGCTAGGAAAAAAAAAGTATGAAAAGGTCTTCGGTAGTTATATGTGGAAAGAAAAAAACAACAATATTATTACTACAACATTTACTAGTATGGGATTTTTTCCTCCATGCTCTTACATGTTGGACTTCAAAATCTTCTGTTATGTTACAGGTGTTGATGTTATGAGTAAATAAGTATGCATTTTCCTCATCACTTACTCCTTCACTTGAAGGAGAAATAGTAGAACATGACAAGATTATGTTCTAGGCATTTGAGATGTTCGCTAATTACTGTTTCCTCTCCTATCACCATCTGTCTTGACATTTACTTTAGGTGGAGCTGAATTACTGAAAAAAGAATACAAGGGAGATAGTTATTCTACTACATTTACTGTATCAGCTGAGGTCTTTGTCCTTCATCAGTTCTCTTGGCCTCAGTTCCCTCACTTGGGAATATCTACTGGGTACTACACAGTTAAGCTAGTTCATTTTTCTCCTCCCTTTATTTCTGTTATTGTGAGCGATACATGAAATTGCAAGTGGCTGGTGCATGAGATTCTTGGAGTATTACTTGTTTGATCAGCCGTATTTTTCTCATTGTTTAGTTTTGCTGTGAATGTTCATCTTTCTTTGTCTATTTCTCTAGGATCAGCACCATTTTTCCTTTTATACATCACATTGTTCCACGCGGTTCTTATTTCTGAATGATGCCTGAAGCACTATTATGATATTAATTTAGCTATCTTTGGTTGAAATAAGATAAATAAGAGCATAATTATATTAATAAATAATTTTATTGTATAGCATATATAATTAATTGTATTAATTAATACATTGATAATTATACCATACATAATTTCACCAAGAATAACTATATGTTTCTGTAGACAAAGTAATAGAAAATGGTAATGAAACTACAAACAATACTTACGCTGATCTCAGTTTTTTCCTTCATTCAGGATGTATTAGCAAACTCAACTGTTCAAAGCTTAATTCTAACAACACCAAATCTTTATGTCATCTTGTCACTTATCTTGAATCCAATCCTGATTGACAGTGTTAAAATAGAAAGCTACTCTTACGCTCAACTACAAGAGTACATATTAACCATTGCACTAGCTCAGCAATATTAATTTAAATTTGCACAATTGTTTCAACCCTTTTTACTAATATTGTAACCCTCCCTGTATTAGACAAGGAATCAAATCTGTTGTATGTATGCTTATGCCTGGAAAGGACTCAAGGACAGATTTCTAATATTGGGTATTAAATCCACCTAAACCTTTTCCATATAAATACATATATCCATTTATTTCATGGAAAGTGCAATACCTCTTGTTGAACATTATGGGACTTTTCATTGCAAAAAGAAAAAAAAAAGAAAAGGTAAATAATGTCCCTACTGCAAAATAATATTTTTATTCAGCTTCTTATTACTATAGTTTTATTTTTCTTTAGGAGAAAAATTGGTAGTTGTACAATGAAAATTTCCAGTCCTGTGCACTACAGGGCACTACAGGAATACATTATTTTTCTTGGAAGTAAACATCCTAGAATTGTCGTGAGTGCATTTGGATTTGCTGAAGCTGAGCAAATTATAGAGAATTTAAAAAGGATGAGTGAAAAATCTGTAAATGTTAATTACTTTCCTAGTAATTACTGTTGTATTTTATTATTTTTAGCCTAATCTGAGTTCTCTTAGTCATGAGATTTAGTCACTCCAACAAGAATGACTAATGTAAGTTGAAAAAAATGAAGCATCTTCAAAGAGAAGAGAAATGTATTAATCATGAAACTGAGAAAGGGGTAAGGGGTGGGGAATAAGATGAATGAGATATAACTTCAAAATACCTACAGATGATACAGTGATTCCTGAGGACAGTTTCCCAGGACAACAAAACCAGCTAGGCCTGTGACAGAGACCTTTGTTATATATTGTAGCCATTTACAGCTCAATTTTTTATTTATATTTTTTACTTTTGTTTTGTTTCATTTTGGTGATGGGAGGAGGTTACTTTGTTTTATCCTCAGATATTTTTAGACCCTTACCTTGAGAGCGTATGCATGACTTAGAGGTATATCAAATAGAATTTAGGCAGTTCAGTGCCACGAGGAATGCTGCTCACCTGTATAGCCATTTAAAGGCTTAGGAACAAAATATTGCAAGCTCCTTGGCAGAGGAAGCAGTTAATCTAAACGTTCATAACTGCAAGGCTGTTACCATAGCACATTATACAAGCAATGTCTCCAGTATTTATTAGGTAATGATGTAACAGAAACTGTCATCCTTATGTTTCAAAAATTATTAATAATAATCAAAAATGTTATCTCTTTTTATTTCATTTGTCAGTTGGAAAACAAAACAAGAACCAACATAGTAGGGTTTTAGCAAGATGCTGCTACCTCTTAGCCAGGAGATACACTGCACTATTTTTCAGCAGAAATACAGCCCTGTGGGATTTCTGTATTGGGTTTAGCTGCATAGGATGTTCAAGAGGCAAGAGAATATTGTCTTTGTAGCTCTATTTGGTGCACCAGATTTGATGCTAAAGCAAAGGGCATGCTATCTCTCATTGCAAAATGTAGTTTTCCATAATCTTAAAATCGGTGTATCTCTCTGTGCTGAAGAGTCCCAAACTGAACACAGCACTTCAGGTGCGGCCTCACCAGTGCTGTGTAGATCAGATCCCTTAAAGTGCTGTCAATGCTCTTCCTAATGCAGCCCAGGACACCATTAGCCTGCTTTGCCACAACGGCACATTGCTGGCTCAAATTCAGTGGAGTTCACTGGGACCCCTAGCTTCTTTTCAGACAAGCTGCTTTCTGATTGATTGTCTCCCAGCATGTACTGAGTATTTCTTCCCAGGTGTGGAGCTTTGCAATTCTCTTTGCTGAACTTCTTGAAGTTCCTGTTGGCTCCCATCTCCAATCCATCCAGGGTACTCTGGATGGCTGCACAACCCTCTCATTTATCAGCCACTCCTCCAGATTTTTGTCATCAGCAAAGTGGCTAAGCATACACTCTGCCCCCACCATCCAGATCACTAATGGAAATGTTGGATGTGACTGGACCCAGCATTGATCCCTGGAGTAGTTAATGGCTTTCAACTAGATTTTGTCCCACCGATTACTACAAACTGGGTGCAGCTGTAGAGACAATGTTCAGTTCTCCTCACTCTCTGCTCATCCAGCATTGGGTCTTAGTGAAGAGTTTATAGCGAGCACAGCTACAAGTATTGAAAGAGTAACTTACTCTCTTCAAAGGATTATGTCCGTATATACATGGAAATGCAACAGATTCACTGTAGCCCACTGTATTTTACTTATTATACCACAGCCTATTCAGTTTAACAACCCATACTTCACGTTCCCTCCATGTTTAACCTAAGTCATGTTGACTTCAGACTAACATATAAAAATAATGCTCTCCGCTGAGTATCAAGTAATGGCTGGAACAGGTAATGCCTTTGAGATCATCCATGTTAAAGTGACTTAGTGCAACTCCACTTAACCATCTTCTAATAACTGTATGTGGAAATCAAGCATGGGAATTAAACATGGCAAGCCCTTTCAGAAACTAGTTTTAAATTAGTTTTGAAGGTTGTTTTTGTTGTTGTTTGTTTGTTTTTTCTTTTCTTTGCAATTAAGACCTCAGCTGTGGTTCTTGGTTTTAATACTATAGTATCAGATTCCTAAACATTTTTGTAAAATGTTGAACAATCTGTGAAGAGTTTATAGTGAGTTTATAGAGATTAAGTCCCATAGCCATTCTGTATCAAAAGCAGAAACTGAAATCTGTTATTGTCAAATATAAGCCAATTCTGTAACTGCAAATGTATTTTTCCCACTCGTGTCCAGTCAATAATATAAAAAATAACATAGTGACCAGACTGTTGGTCCTACAAGTTTTTCCTCATAGTAAGGCCTCTACACTTGCAATATCCTGTCATTTTGTAAGCTGTTATACCACTGTACATAGGCCAAAGAGTTGGCTTCTCTGTGCAGATGCATGCCCTGAAGTTTGATAGGCATTACTTCGACAAAGTGCCTTTATTTTTTCCTGTTGTGATTCTTCCTTTTTTTTCTCTGTAGTGGTCATTTTGAAACGTTTGCCTCTTTTCAAGGCTGAAATTCAGAATTTAAATATAATTCTTAGCGGTAAGAAACACTATTTATTGATTAATTCACAGACTGTTTGTGAAGTAGTCATAAATGCTTCTACTACAATTTGGTAAAGAAAATACGTTCAACTTCTGCCTTCCTCTGGCTCTATTAGGCATAGCAGTGAAAAAAAGAGTTTGAACTCAGACTGCATTATAATGGTACTGTTTCATCACCCTTAATTTCTGTTAGCAACTGCTTATTGGGATAACTTAAATAATTGTGTTTAAGAAAAAGCAACATGAGCATATCTTTTCAGCCTGACAAATAAAAGTGGCCCTTGTAAGCAATTGGTACATAGTTCTGGAAACACAGTGAGCTTGATCTGGCAGCTCATTCTGATCAGAAGGCTTCCACTGTGCTTAATGAAACTATATAAAAAAGATAAAGTTTGCAATTCTAACATTAGAATTGTTAATCTTTCTATTCCAGAATTTAATTTTACATCAATTTTTTCATTTTTTCAAAAATTATTTGAGCTGTTTTCTCATCTCAATGTACAGATAAATGTAGCAGTGAATTTCATTCCATGCTTTTGAAGGGAAAGGAGGCAAAGTATAATTTACATACTTTTTAACATTTTTTTTGTTGACTATTGAAAGCTCCTAACCTACAATTCCCACAGTGTTCCGCAGAAGGCTCCAAATATCCAAAATTATAGCATTGTATGGTTATATAAAAATAATGTCTTAATATAATTTTTAGATATAATTCTTAATTAATGTTTCCCTACCTGTGGTGGTTTTTTTTTGTTTTTTTTTTTTTTCCCTCACTGACATCACTGACATTGTGTGCCATACATTTATGAAATCGGCACAAAGAGGAGAAAAAGACAGGACAGATGACTCAAGTAAAAAGATGAATTACATACTTCATTAATAACTTCTGTGCTTTTGTGCCATAAGCTCAATACCAACTTGATGACCCTGGAAAAATCTTCTCTGCCATATCTGTGCTCCCTTCATTACTCTCGTCCAACAGCCTGTTCTTCTCAAAGAGATAAAATTGCATGATAGAACATGTGGAGGAATTTTTGTGATTTTCTGAAAGACTGTGATGCAGTTTCGGCTATCTAGTGTACTGTGTTCAGTGGACTTGTTCTGCCCTAGTGAGACATGTACCTTCTTTCTTTGTGCAGTAGTTAATGGACTACTGGCACATTCACTGGGAAGCAAGCAGGGTTCAGACTTGAACAGATGTTTTGGGTGACAGTAAAAGCCTTGACAGTTTCATGAATGTTTTCAGCTTGTACTATTTGAATGACAGGCATTTGAAGATTGACCTCAGAGATCTTAATTGTGCCATTAGCAGACTTGCTCAGACCTAAGAATAGCCACTGCATGGTACGAGTTGCAGGGCATGAGACACTGAAGTAATAACCACTATCTTGGATCTTGGATTCAGGAATGGGCTCCAAGATGTCATAAGAGCATAGGAGAGTCATGGCTGCAGATCAGCTTCAGCTCATGAAGTCAGCAATATCTTTCTTCATCTGAAAGTTGGTCCTGTGTCTGAAAGGAGATCCAGAAGACTGGATGTCAGGTTGTTGCCATAGCCAGGAAAAAGTTTATATTCTCTCCCTATCCTACCCCAAACATAAGCCAGTGCTGAACACTGTGCAAAACCTACAGTAGGAACATGAATTAGGAAGGAGGCAACAAGGTTGTCTGCTTAGGAAGCACAAACAGAAATAAGGCTTCAATGTGGGAGTCCTCATTTGGGCCGTGGTGGTGAGATCACTGATATTCTACTGCCATCTCTGAGAGACAGATGAAAGGACAGCATAACATTCCTGGAGGGGCCTGCAGCCTGGAAAGAAAAGGTCTGCATACTAGTTTTCCTTCATAAAACTTTGAACTGTATGGGCACCAAGAAGTTCAGGGTACTTGAATAAATCTGGTCAGCATCAACTCCTCTCTTACTCCATTCTGCATATGATGGAGGTTTTGAGGAGTCTCCTCAATACTGCTCCATGGTATCCATCCATTTTTATTTCACTGCAGTATTTATGAATGTTGTCAGAATTGAACAATCCCAGTTCCATTGTGATCCACAGACAGTGTATCTCTGTTTGTCTCATTGCCTTCCTATGCTTCATTTCACTGTAGCTTCTAAACAAATGCTATGTCCTAATAATTCTGGCTTTCACAGAACATAAGCAGCTTTGTTCTTTTTACCACCCTTTGCATCTACAGTCACAAACATACCAAGAAAATCTGTGGTTACTGTTGTGTCAAGGCCTAGGTGCTTTATGTGAACAAAAAGTGAAAGGATTTTTCTCCTTTTATCTCATTTATTGCCAGACTGATTTAAATGTTTTCATATTCACAAAAATGCAAGAAAAATTAAATCAGCGGTAGCTTATGGTCTCAAGTGTCCAAGATAAGCCAGTAGTCTATCCAAGAGAGAATTTAAAAACACTTTTCACCACCTTGCTCTTGCATTAGCTGTTAAAAGTATATGACTTCATGGAATGTCGGTAAGAAATGGTAAGCAAAGAGCAAAATGAAACATTTTTATTCACTCATTGACATAATAAGCAACCGGTATTGGGACATAACTGTTGCACTATTTACTCTAATACATGGCAGGATCAGGAAAAGCTAACTGGGCTTAGTATATCCAGACAAGCAGAAATAAATCCACCTTTTTAAAGGTTTCTTGCGCGTTTCATCTTTTCTTTCTCTTACAATTCACTAGAAGCTTAACATTTTGTGTTAGAAACAGTAATACTCTAACAGTACTTCTCTTATAGCCAGAATTATTTATTTCTGCAGATAATAGCTATTTTTCCAGAAGAGCTATTTTCTGCTCTGTACAAGCTTCTTTGAAATTCTGTTCTTCCTCAGATATTGTTTCCCTGTACTTCAACTCAGAAGTAGTATACAAATAGTCAAATTAGAAGTAGGTTTGCAATGGATTTATGATGTTCATTGGATACAGCCTTCTGTAATCTGATTGAAAAAAGGTCAAAAAATTGAATACGGCACCTATTTTTTTTTCAAAAAAAAATATTAAAACAGCATTTCTAACTTCAAAATTAGCATTGACATGAGTGAACTGAAGCTTTGCAGTTCTCAAACCAGATGAAAATGTGATAATCAGAATCCAGAAGGCTGAGCTCAGGGCTAAAGACAAGAGTTATACCTTTTTTGTTCCAAATAGTTTATTTAGTACTGTATCGAACAGCTAATCAATATATAGCCATCTATAAATGAAATCTGTCCCAACATTCATCTTTTTTCTTAGACCTGCTTTTGGTGTCATCATGAAATTCACTAAATGGAACAGAACCTCTCTCCTTTTCTCTGCCTTTTCCATCCATGAGTATACCGGAGTCTAACCCTGAATTCACCCAACCCTACAGTCCGGTTTTTGAGCCCAAAGGCATAACTTAGAGCTAAGATATAAATTCTACAAATTACAAGATACAATACCTACAACTAATCAAATTCACTGAAATGCTACTTAACATTGCTTAATGCTCATTCACATTTTAGCCTCTGCGTTGAAAACTTCTTGATGCAATCTATAAATATTCTTGGTGAAATACATTAAATCAAAGCTAAACTGTTTCTGATTACTTATGTAGGAATTATAAGAATTGCCAAATTGTGTGTGAGAAATTTATGCTTTTGGTACTCATATTAGAGTACACCCATATTTGCTGTTATCCTGGTTATTCTTCCGTCTCTCAGAGTGTTCCATGGAATAGAATTCAGTGTTCTTTTCTCCTTTCATTTTCACTGTTCTGTTCTTTTCAGTGTCACATTTTCTTTTTTTTCTTCAATACTTTTTCACTGTGATATTTAGTGACTGCATTAAATACTAAGTGCAGTATAATCTGTTTTCCTCATCAAAGAAAGAAATTGCACATTTTCAGTTTTGTGTTTTCTTTTTGTTCTCTACAGTATGACTTGCATTTAGGATGGAATTTCTAGAGTTTATAATGGTTTGGTGCACAGCCCAGAAGTAACCATCAAAACCTGCCCAATCAAGAATCACCCATTTCTCTGTGAGTCTTCATGCATTAAATAAATATTCTACAGTATATTTTATTTATGTTTATGCTGTTTCGCAATTCCATCTGAACATCTGTATGTCACTGGTAGGGATATATTTATAAGTATTTAGCATTTATCTTTTGCTTCGTAATACTTACAAAAAAAATAATTAAGAAAAAGCTGTTGAAATCCCAGGAACACTAATAATTTTCATTAAGAACTTGTTGAGGTTCATGAGGGACTAATCAGCTGGAGAAGGTCAACAGTAGTAGCTTTAAGAAGTGGAAAAAAAAAAAACAATTGGGAATTTTAGGTGGGTATCTTTTTCTTAATAAGGTATTTGACGTAGCTTTCATACTAGAATTTCACGTGCAAACTCTGGAAACAAAGCCTAGATGAAATGCACTATGGTGTACTTTCAGTCAAAACAAAGCAAACAAACAAACAACACAAACAAACACACACACACCACACACACACAAAAACACAGAAGACCCCAAAGTGAGATGTTGATTAGCTTTGTTCAATATTGACATAATGATCTAAGATATTCAATTATTCAATGAGGAATATGCACATGGAGCAACTGTAGAAAAGCCTGTTGGAAAACCATCAAAATGAGAACTACCATCTGCCATAAGCATTTAATATAAACACTTCTCTGATATCTTAGAGGCTGAGGATCCACCCCAGTTTGGCAAGGTGGCAGCCTCAGGAAGGATTAAGCATTAGGAAATAACCACCTTATGAACTCTTGGTGTTTTGCATCTTTGTAACTGATTAGTGTATCCTCTTGATTGCCAAAGATTGCTCTTTAAAACAGCTAACTTTTCATTTCTCCTTTTTGTTCCTGGAGAGCAGTGGTCAAAAAGGGTTGTTATACAAATGTCTTTACCCATTATTTGAAGAGAAAAACTTGTTATGTAGGGTGGGGTGAGGGTAGGGGCAGAGACATAGAAAGAGACAGGCTCTGAAAGAAGTGCAAAAGGCGAAAGCTTCCCTCAAAACCTTTTAGAAATCCTACCAAAAAAAAAAAAAAAAAAGCTTAGTAGAAATTAGCAAGGATGAAACATCAACAGGTACAGGTGTTGAACTAGATCTGGAGTTAACTTTCTTCATGGCAGCTTGTATGGTGCTGTGTTTTGAATTTCTAGCTAAAATAGTATTGATAACACGAGGCATTTTGGCTGTTGCTGAACATTGCTTGTACAGCACCAAGGTTTTTTGTCTTTGCTACTCCACTTTACCACCAGTGAGGAGGCTGGGGGTAGGCAAGCAGTTGAGAGGGGACACAGCCAGGACAGCTGACCCAAACTGGCCAAAAGGATATTCCAATGCCGTATGCCATCACACTCAGCATGCTCCCTTTCAGGGAAAGGAGGTGTTTGTCTTCCCAAGTAGCAGTTATGTCTGCTGAGGTCCTGCTTTCCAGGAAGTGGTTAAACTTCTGCCAGCCATTGTGAAGTACTGAATAAATGCCTTTTTATGCTTTGCTTGTGTGTACAGCTTGTATTTCACCTGTTAAACTGTCATTATCTCTATCCATGAGTTTTCTCGCCTTTCTTCTATTTTCTCCACATCCTGCAGGAGAGACGAGTGAGCAAGCAACTGTGTGGGTGTTTGGCTGTTGGCTGGGGTCAACCCACTTCATATATGTAAATATTTCACATCTTATATCCTAAATTCTGATGCTAATGAGATCGCTGTATATAATATTATAGAAATGATGTTATAAATACAAAAACATTTTAGAGGCACTTCTTGCTCTCAAGCTGGACTGTTAGTTAGATACTACTGATCTTTGCAAATTTGTATTAACAGTAGGAAAATGCAAACATAGCCCTTTCCACTTCCAAATCTTTGCTTGAATTCCAAAACTCTGAAATTGTCTGGTGTACCATTCCATAATGATATTCACGACCATTGTTTAGCCACTAAAATTCAACGCCTTTTTTTTTTTGAGATGAAAAAAAATCTATAGTTCATTAAAACTGATAATAAAAGTTATTGTTCTATCTTGTTTACGATGACCAAATTAAAATGACTAAGGATTAATGCCAGAATTCTCTGGGGTATCAAGTAGTTTTAAGACAAAGTTTTCACTAGTCTCAGAGTCTCAGTTTTCAAAATACTTCTTAAGTATTGTAATATGCTGTATTTAAAGCACATTTGAACTGAAAAAAAAAAAAAAAAGATAAACATACAATCAGTAATCGGAATCATTTGCAAATTCCGGGACAAAGGAAAAGCATTGGGCTGTTTTTCCCTAATTTTTTAGTATCTGTGTTATGTCATCCTTCAGATATAGGTAAAGTCATCCCAATGCCATGCTCCTCAGAGTGGATCATTAATGTGTCTCTGATCTCTAGCAGGCGCAAGCATTAACCCCATCTATATTTCATAGGTAGGTACATTAACTATTTGTGGTTAGTGTAGGGATCAAGATAAAACAAGAAGTTCAGTGAATAAAGACTGTTGAAAGTAAAGTTTAAACCATTCTACCAGGTGGAAGAAAAAATGTGAAGTAAGAATATGAACAGTTAATAGGACACTTGATCAGCTGAGATCATTTTTAGGCCCATCTTTCTCCATTTTAGGAGGAAAGCAAAAAGGCTTGTTTATAAATGCTAACCATTCATTTCATTAGCAAGGAACACGACTTTGATCATGTCCATCACAGTTCATCCCAGTCTGTGCGACTTAACTGTCAGAAAACTTTGACGTTAATTGTAAACTAATCTGAAAGAAGCATCCAAAAATGTCTGTCCTTTCACTTTGAAAGTAGTAATTTACATTTGTGTAATTTATGTTACTTCTATGGCAACTTCAACAGTGCTGCAATTAGCAGTCTATAATGCTTTCCATAATAGATCTGTTTTTCAGAGATTCATCATTCAGATATAAATATTTACTCCACATTCGAATGAGTCTCATTGATTGGGAGCAACCATTTATCACTCAGTAGTCTAGAGGCAACAAAATCATTTTCATGCTTCTGTTACCCCACAAAAGCAAATCTTGAAATACTGTTCACTGTTGGGTTGTCAATTTGGGTTTAATTATAGACAAGATAGCAAAGAAGGGCTTGAACTCTAATTTAACGCATGAAGTCCAATTGAAAAATAAAGTAAGCTTAAAAGCAGTTTTGGCCTGTATGGGGCAAGTCAAACTAAGAACACATTAGAAACTTTGCACCTGATATTTCCTTTAGCTGATTCTGTAACGTGTGTATTCTTTTGAACTAGGTTTTCTTCTTTTTTCTTCAGTTTTCACATCTTTTCTGCTCGAGGTGAACTATACTTACCCTGTCTCCACCAATTTCTCCTTTTCTAGAGAGTCGATCTGTCTCTTTCAATCAAGGCACAGATGCTGCCATATTCTTCCTTTTCCTGGATGAAGTATTTCACTGAATGAGGAGTGACAGGGAAAAACAGAGAAATGCTTTTTCTTCTTTGGACTGACCTTACTTCTTGGACTTTTTTTTGTTGTTGTTGTCTCTTATCAAAGCAGCATCACGTTTCTGATGGTTGTGATTACTTGCACAGCAGCTCATACAAGTGAAACAGGAAGGAAGAAAGCCTCTTGTCATCCTGAGTCTGGGTCTCCTGTAGTCCATATTTCACCTTTTACAGTGAATTAACAGCATGCAGAAGTAGGGAAAAGGCAGGGAAGAAAGGGTGTATAACCTTTTCCCTTCCTTTCTCTCCACCTCCATCTTATTTTTTTAACTCTGTTTTATGGCTTCTTTGTTTCTGCCAAGTTCATTCTCCAGGTCTGTGCATGTCTTATGCTTTTCAGATGTTTTTCTCTTGTTCCTAGCTCTCTAGGAGTTGTTCTCTCCCTTTGGCCACTCTACTACTCCTTTTCACTTCTCCCTGTCAGTCTTTGCTTCAACGCATCCCAAATTGTATCTGCTGAAATTGTTTCTTCTTGTATCTCAGCTTCTCTTCTGCTGATGCTTCTTTCTCATTGCCAGTGCCCACAAAGCAGTGTAAGATGTAAACAAGTCTCCAGCGTTCTGGGGGCTACAGTCATGGTTCAGACAATGTTGAAGAATAAGTCATTAAAAATAAGTTCTTATAATAGGAAGTTTAGCAACCTTAGCTTTGTGTCAGACTTTTTTGTGCTTCCAACAGACAAATACAAGTGAAGAGAAACAAAGGAAAGAAAACTTTTTTTATTTTCTCATTTAAGGAGGACAGCTCTTTCCCTGTAAATAAAAACAATAACAAAACCAAAACATAAAATTTAGTGTTTTAGATCAAACAAAAACATAGCTTTATATATATATAAAATGCTGTGTTACTGCCAACATGAAGCATTGTATCTAGGGGGTACAAAACTTCATACTACTCAACAAGTTGAATTTGCTCAATACTTTCAAAACTTCTTTCTACTTATTTTGGTCAAAGCTGTTCAACAATTTAACCCTTAATTCTTAAAATCTTTAATTTCCCCTGAAAAATGATTTTCATTAATTTACTCTCTGGCCAGCTACATGGGCAAGGTCACAGATACGAAAAATACTGTGAAGTAAATCTGCAAGTATTTTGTTGGGATTGTGTGAGTGTTGAGTGTGAAATTATGCGTTTCATTCGTAATAGAGAAGCAGCAATATATGTATTGATATAACGTGAGGGGAAGGCATCATGATGTAAAACCAAATTTTGAAGTATTTCCATTCTTAACTAAACTTTAGCCTGCCTGCTGTTATTTTTTATGACTTTAATAAATACTTAATTTTTAAATAAGTATTTTATTTCATGACCAATTAAAGAGATGCATGAGAAAACTGAGGTTTTTTCCATGAAGAAACATTATGGTACAAGCTGTATATCAGCTCAATTAAGCACGTACAACTCTGAAGCTCTTATCTTAATCCCTGTGGTGATAAAACAGTAATTGTTCTGAGGGACTACAAAGGAAACCGTGACTCAAGCAAGGACATGGTGTTCCATTTGAACTCAGTTGCTGTCATGTAATAATTCTTTTGTCCACCATCTAAATTTACTGTTTCTGTTTCCCTAAGAATGTGTCACAAGCTCTTTTACATCACTTTCATGTTGACCTGTCACTATCTAGTCTGCATTCTCACCCATACTGAATAAGTTGCCTTGATTTACCTGACAATTCTTTTGAGATCGCAATTCATTACAGTATTTTAAATATTTGAATTAGTTCAACATCAATCATTTGTTCAGTGTATTTTCAAAAGTTCATATTTTACACTTTTTTTTTCCTTCTAAATACAGACACGAAGGATTAAACTTCTCCTACAGGTAGGCATAAATGACTCATATTTTGTGAAGACTTCACTTGGGCATGGGCTTACAGCCTTCAGCAAAGTTACTACAGACATATATTGTTAAGAAAATACTCTTCCTTTACTTTAAGTAGTCCTAGTAGGATGTAAATGTACTTAATGACAACTTTTTTTTTTCAATGTATTAGATAATATCCTTCATCATGCATAAAATGTTGTATTCCTCATTGTGCCATTCTGTCTCGTTAAGTACTCAACTCTTGCTCTCTGCCTAAGGGATAACTATCCAATATTAAGGACAGGAATTAATATAGAAAATAGTTGTTTTTAAAACCTGAAAATATAGTATGTTTTATTTTGAGAATCTCATGTTTCACCAGTTGATATATAATTATGTTTCTTTGCCTCTCATCCTTCTCAGACTGCAATGTAAAACTGAAAATTATAAAACAAATTGCATCTCAATCACTTAAAAGAACGGGTGCACTTCTCATAATTTTTGCAAGAGAAATACCTAAAGGCAGGTTGATGAAGACACTTCCTTTACATCAGGTACACTATCTCCATAAATGATTGCAAAAAATGTACACTAATAAAGAATTATTGTCAGTATATGGAGATGCTATTTCCAGAGTTATTCCCAGGATAAACAAATTTGTGAGGAGTATGGAAGAAAAAGGTCACTTGAGACAGAAGTACCCAAGTGGAAGTCCCCTAAGGGTCTAGGCTGCCATCAGTAGTTATTTTGTTATGTGATCATAATTAATGCAAAAATTACTGTGTTTCTAGCGATAACAAAAGCTAGGATGTCAAAAGATACTGGTTTAAGTACTTGGTAGAGGCTCAAGTGATCACTGGTCCATGGAAAGAAAAGAAAAAGCTGAGATGGATAACAGATTTGTATTCTGAGAAGTAAGACATGACTTTTCACAGGAAAATATCAGAAGAAATCCAGTACCAATTGAACTTGGGCTCTTCCATATCTGTAGGCAAAGATTTTTGCTCAGTGTTTCTGGTGCTACTGCAGAGGGAATGGATATCAGCTGAGGATCTTAGCAGAACTCATGACTGCCTGTGGGGCAATTCTTCATATGATCCTAGAGGGTTTTGTGCAAGAGGGAGTGTTGCTTCTCTTCCAGCACAGTAGCTACAGAATTACGTGGTCTAAAAGTGTAGTAAAGACATGTTGTGATGAAGGATACAAATCCTATGCAATAATAACTGCAAAGAAGTTAGCTAACAGACTGTGCCTAAGAAACAGAGTACTAACAACAGGATCAAGGCAGTGGTTGGGCTGGTTGAGGAGAGACCATGTGCCTGTTCAAACCTATAAGATTTGAGGAGAAGGTGGAGTAGACTGACTGGAAAACAGCTAGGAGATATACCTTACCACTGTAGTGCCAAGCTGTAAGGGAATTAAACAGCAACTCACAATAGCTGGAGGCTTAAGGTACTTAAAGACCTCTCTCCTTCTTTTTAGAGTTTATGTCTTGTAATAGTGTCCAGAAAAACAAAGGAGTGAAAGTTATAGTGAGAGTGATGCTTTATTGTACAAACACTAAATAAGTACTATAACTGAGCAGACCTCTGTGAACAGCTGGATCAAAGGGTGAGGGTGATTACAGAAATTAATTGCCCAGGAGATGAACCAATGCACCCGTTAAAAAAAGGGGCAAGAAAGAAAGCTAAAATACCTGCAAGTTGACTTAAAAGTATCTGTTATAAGCTGCAAAAGAAAAGATTAGTATATTTGATCTTATAGTAAGCTGTTGTCACTCCCAGGAATAACAAACGGGGTGGTTTGGGCTTTGAAAGAAGTCAGGGCTTTGAAAGAAGTCAGCCACGAAAAAAAGAAAACGGTATGTTTTGGATGGTTGTGAACCTTAACCCCATGAAAATCTTCAAATTGTGAGTTTGATTGCAGAAGGTCATTGAACATAGTCTTAAATCTGCTTTTGTCAAACTGGGGGCACAGATCAGTTACGTTTAGTGAGGAAGAGTTGCTTTATTGTGAAGGAATTGCAAAGAGAGGTCTCAAGGAAGTCTTGCAAAAATTAATATAGCTTATCTGCATAACCTTGCAGATATAAGCAGTGAAATGTATAAGGATATTCTCCTCATTAGAACCATAATTTACAGACATGAGTCTCAGGAACAGTTATCACTTGAAGGATCAGTTGGAGATGTCCTAGGACAAATTTATAAAATGACTGCTAACAAATTGGCAGGACTGATGATTTACACACTAGACTGCCAAGGTAATCAAATATAAAATTACTTCTTACATTTATGTGGTTGTTTTTCTTCAAGGCTGCTTAAAGGATTAGGTATTAGCATATTAGTAAAATGATTATGCTAACTTTTAACAAGGATTTGAAGAACAAGTAGGGAAAAACAAAACTTCTGTAGAGAGAAATGTTACTTTCAAAATCTGTTAGGATTTTTTTGAAGCAATCAGGGAGCATGTGAATATGGATAAATAGTTAGCAGTGACCTCAGATACCTCGTGGAAGCTTGATATAGTTCCTTACCAAAGAAAAGAGATCTTCCATACGATCTATGGTAGCTGGGTGCCCCTAGCCTTGTCTATCCTTAGGTCTGATCCCAAGCCAGCAACATAAGTTACTCTGCCCTACCCATGGCCTAGCCACCTTTACAAGTTCTGATGCTTTTTCAGTATTAAGTTGTTTCCTGGCACGCCCTGTCTAGTAGGGAGTCTGAATAATTTGGCTGTGCAGAAGCAGAAGAAAGGACTTTTCCAGAGTCCCGAAAAATAATCTTAGAGCCACTGTACTTTCACTGGCATAGAGTCTTGGTTTTTCATAACCTGTGTAGGAAAGCAGGATGACCCCAGCATTATGCAATGCAAGTCAAAGCAGGGAAAGGACAAAAAGGAAAGTCCCATGTTTTCATGCAAATAGAATTTCTTCACACCCTCCTATGACTTATGTACTCTATTGCAGACGCACTAAAAATACTTTTGAAACCCCTTCCATAGCCATCATTTGTAAAGCCTTCCATTGGGCTGCAGTCTGTAGAACCTAGAAAAAAGCATGGACCACAGGAAGAAGCTTGCAGATCAATTCAACTTAAATTTTATCCTGTAGGCATCAAGGGAATGAGCATATGAATCCTGACTTGTTTTCAAAAGACAGGCTATCTTGAAGTAATTTCCTCATGACTGTGTTGTTTCCTCTAAAAGGGTCTAAATCGTCAGTAGTAAGAGGGCAGAGCTTAGAGTTTTTACTTTACATTATTATTATTTTTTTTTGCTAAGGATTGTGTTTACTGAAAAGCTATACCTTGGATGGCTTCTTCACTGGATGCAGAGAAACAGCATAAAAGCCAAAACTTTCACAAAACAGCGGCCACAGGCAAAACTTAACTCGTAGCATATTGGATATTCTGATCAGAAAGCCAAATCTCACTTTATGTCTGATTCTGAATTAGTGCTGTCAATACAAATGTGAGCAATCTGATTCTTCTGGAGTGCAGGTTTTAAGCTGTCGTTAACCGTGCTTACAAGTGTACTTGGAGCCTTGTGAGAATAAATATTTATATATAGACAGAGAGAGCAGATATAATGGAGTAGCCTTGCGCACCCTCTAGTGGTATGCTACAGATTTCAAGGTTTTGTTCAAATCTGTTTTTTTAAATAGCCTTTCTATGTATCAGTGTGTTTATTGAATATGTTCAAAGGCACACAATGGATTTTGGCTCATGTTTTGTTAATCATCCTTACATCTTGACTTCTAGGAGATTAATAACAAGAGCAACAATAACAAATGACAGATTTTCAAAAGTTAATTGTTGGCTACAATTGGGTAAATCTGATTTAAATGAAGAAGACCTGGTATGGCATGTCCTCTTAGAATTAAGCTTTCAGAATTTTTCAGATTTTTTTTTTTTCAGACACCTTGTGAAAAATGGCGGCTTCATCAGTCTTCTTAGTTTTACCTTCATGTGTGTATAGCTCAGCATATTTCTTAATGGTTCTTAATTGTTTGTAGTATAAGCACCAGTGATTCTTGTCCATCACCCTAGGAAACAGATTAATCAATTAGACTCAAGTTGGTTGGGAGTAACAGGGTGTTAAGTACAAGGTTCTGGAGAAACAGACATAGTTTTGTATCTTTGCAACGCTTTGTATATCTGCAAGAGTGTACCACTGCTCCAGGATGGGACTGTCTAAGGTTTCAGAGGATTAATTTTACTGCAGAAAGTTTCAGATGTGCGTACACCTGCTAATCCTTGAAACATCCCTGAAATGTATGGTAAGAACATCAGTGTCTAATTTTATGCTTTTTGAACATTTAAGCTGTCAAATCTACCTGCCTTTAACATAACGCTTGTCCCTCTCTGAGTTTGGCAAACATTGTTTGTCTGAGCTTTCGTTCTAAATTCTGCCCCACAGAATACCCTATAGACAGGCTGGAGCTCTCTTAGTCTTGAGTAAGTCACTTGGCAAGCTTCCAGACTCTGTGGGTCGGAGTTAAGGTATGTAAAGATTATAAAACCTGAACTCCCAGCTTTCCAGTAAGTGTGGAAAATTTTTGTGCTGAGTGATTCAGCTGTGGGCTATAGAACAGGTGCAGCCTCAGCCCAATTTGAACAGCCACTGCGGCTGGTGCTTAGCTGAAATGCTTTTGTTGTTCCCAGGACTGCAATGAATCCTCTTGCATTTGCTGAGCTTTTGCCTGTTTTTCAGCCAGTTCTGTTCGTTAACTGGAACTGGCCAGACAGCCCTGAGCAACACTATGTGAAATATAGGCCCAGATCTAGGAGGGTCAAGGGACAGAAACAGAAAGTTATTAATTTATTTATGGGAAGAAGGAAAAATATTATATTAGAGTTTGAGTAGCCAACATCATAACTTTATTCCGCTATTGTTGCATGTTGTGGTCTGATTTCAAAGGAAATGAATGCTTTTTTAATGACTCTTAAAAGCACCATTACAAGTTAAGATTAATTTCTGAGTACTAGGCAAGATAGGAAGACACTGAAGCCAAACCTCTTTGGTGTCTTGCAGACTGTTTGCTATTTCATGTAAAGTTATTAATGACATGTAGAAAAAAGGTCTGTGGAGTTATGTTTTCTTTGTTACTTGTTTGATCTGGTTAGCAATCTTCTCAGTAATACTGAACACTTGATGCTTCTCTGCATGCTGGTAGAGCTCTTTTGTTTTGAGGTTGCTTTTTGTTCTGGTCCATAGCTCACTGGAGAGCTTGTAATTCACTGCAACTTTTGTCCAGGTCTTAGTGATATAAATGTTATGAAATTGTGTAGCAGAGATCAGATATTATAGCAGCTTTTGTGATGGAACTGCTACATAAGTAAAAAGCTATCCTGTTGTATGTTTTTCTTGCAAGTAACTGAAAAGAATGAATCTTGCTGAAAGTACAAAATCATTTCTGTAGTCTTTCAACTGTAAATGCAGAATGGCAGTTAAGAATTTTAAGTATTTTAGAAACACCCTCTCTGTCCTATCATTACGTAAATCCTTCTTAAACTGGTAAAAGTCTGTTGGTCTGAGAATGCAGTACGTGTTTATCTGTAGTTTGAGCTCCTTCCAACACAAGTAAGAAGATTTTCTTAAATTTTTGTAGTTTCTGTATTTGAATTTCTGTATAGAAATTACATGAGGAGAGGGATGTGATATATTTATCTTTTTAGATAGGTTTAGTATCTTTTCCTTGAACTACATACACTGTTTCTTAAGAATTTCTTAAGAATTACTTCTGCTTGCAGTAGAAATGGTGAGAAAGGTGATGAGCTACAAATGAAGCTGGTGGACTTAGTGGTAAACTACCAACTTGTCTCGGCCTCCCTCCAACACCAGTGTTCAAACTGCTGTTTATCAAGATATTTTCTTTTGAAGAATATCAGGGGGCTGATAAAATGTATTGAGACTGAATGACCATGAAGTGAACAGCTGAAATAAATGCTGTTCTCTTTATTTCCATTTCTTTTTATTGTATTATACATAGGCTTGATCCATGAGTTGGGAAGAGTTCTGAATTTTCTGTCAAGCTCGAGTGTTGGTCTCAGTGAGGGAAATGTTATGAAACAATGTTATGTATTGGAGATGGACTTTAAAGCAAAGTTCCATCAAATAAACTGATAAATCATCCACCTCCTCATGCTGCTTGCACCTCTCCCTTTTTTTCTTTATTCTGTTATGCTTTTGCAACAATCCTGTCCTTCTGTTTTAATCTATTTAAAATTGCTTTTTCGTTAGTCTAGTTTGTCAAGCTTTTGTCTAAATGCAAATGAGAGAACAATGCTCTTACTTTTAATGAAAAGGAAAAGTAACCTGATCTTAATCTAAATAAATGCTATTAAATGGAAATAATTATTTCAGGTGTAATTGTTAATGTAACAATAAATTCAGTTATCTGTGACCTCTTGCTGTAACTCATAAAATATCAAGCTATGACATGACAAGATTGGAAGTACCTAAACTGTATTAAAAAGTTGCTGTAGGAACAGATCAGATTTTAATACAAGAGGGAAATGGCACACACAATGAATGAAAAATTTGTTCCATATACAAAATAATCAGAAACTCTAATACTGAAACTGCTATATTGTTCAAGATCCTAGAATCTGTATTTACTAACAAAATGTTTTAAAATAGCTTTTAATAACTTAAAACAACAACAACAACAAAAAACAGACTATAGTAACCATTGCACCTAAATATGGGTGGAAATATTCTTTCAGTCATGCTCATGACAGCTGATTTCTCAAATAACACCCATGTGGCTCATGTTATTGGCAGTACATACACATTTTTGTGTAAATCATTATGTTAGACAATGTAAGTTTGTTTATATAGTGCTCGTATCATATAGGCTCAGACCTCATGCAGTTTGGATGAAGTTTTCTTGAGTTAAAAGTTGTTTTCTGCAATAGGTAAGATTCTTGCATAGCAATCATATTTCATGGATATTGAGACATTTTTCTTGATAAGCTGCTAAAATGGGGGAATCAATGTATTATTTATATTTTACTATCTAATTGTTAGATCCTGATGTACTCAGCTCAGTGTGAGTAGCAAGTTACTCAGTAAGACCCTTCTGGAATACAGTGCTACTCATTGTGAAGGCAGATGCCACTAATTGGTTCCATGTGATGGAGCTTGAAAAGCAGCTTATAATGGCTATGCCATGAAGCTAGCAAAATCAGCCTTAACTTTGACATTTTAGTACTTCAGTGAAGATTCTATTGTTGATGAGCTATATTTAATATATAGATTTTAAACCTCCTCCACCCCCCCCCAGTTTTTGTACTGTGTTTAAACTTGAAACCTGCTAATATGTCAAGAATAATTCCTTGAATTTAATAATATTCTTATTTTAGTGTGGGGGTATTTGGCAATACTGATGTTTATGTTATTTTTAAAAATTACACAGGTTTTAAAATACATTTTAAATAGCATTAGTCCATTAAATACACAAAATTTGAAATTTAACTATTTTCCAATAATAAGGCTCTTTAAAATAATTATAAATTTATGATGTATTTAAACTCTGTAGTGATTTGCTTTCAAGACATTTGTAGAAATCAGAATATTTGTGCTTGTGGGTGGTTATTTTTTTTCTTTTCATCCTTTATTCTCTGGATACCTTGAAGCAGCACTGAAGGTGAAGTTCTAATCTAAAAGAGGTAAATAGATTCTTGCAATGCCCAGGGAAGAGGGTGAATCTACAGATAGTGAGTGTGACAAGTAGAAAGTAACTGGTCATTTGGCTGACAGATTTCTTGTGTCTTTTGCGTGAGTTGAAAAGCTGGCAATATTGGCCCTTGCATACAAACTATGCATTTACACTGCTACATCTTGGCCTATTTTTTGCTTGTTCTGTTTTGTGTTTTTTTCTGTGTTTTTTTTTTTTTTTCCTAGTTGCTCTGATCTGTTCAGTGTGACTTGTGTCTAGACATGTAGTTGAGAGAGAGTAGGAAAATCCATGTACTGAAGCTGGGGTATTTGCCACTTGTACTAGTCAATATACTGCCCAGCTGCAGCATAGCTTTATGGTACCTCCCCTGAGTACTCAAGTACTGGCACCTCTTCCTTCAAGTGGCATCAGAAAAATAAACAAACAAAAAAAAAATCAGATTTCTGTTTTTCCTCCTGTTTCAGTGATCATGAGCTAGTGCTGGTATAGGCAGCAATAAGAATGCTTTAAAATAAAGGTGAGGCTTTCACTGAATAATTTCTTATTATTTCTGCCCACATGATGGCAGTATATGTTAATCCAAAACAAGAAAATTAAAAACAAATTGCAGCTTTCCAACAACAAAGTTCTCTCCCCTGCTTCCTCCCACCCCCCAGAGGGGAAAAAAAAATTAAAAAAAAATCCAAGAAGCTATGAAAAATTTCTGAAAGGCTTTATGAACACTTATGAAAGGATAACTCCCCTTTACTGTAAAAGCCCCCAAGTCTTAAGAGGCAGTAAGGCTTCATGCAAGAACCACAAGTAACTAACTCTGAATGTGTATGGAATGGTGCTGTGTTATAAATAGAAATGGTCAGTAAAGCTTTGTCAGTCATACTCAGATTAATCATTTGGAGTCAATAAAGTCATTGAAGTGTAATTACCGTTCCCTGGCATCAGTTTTGCAAGTGCAGAGCTGGAGTTTTGAGCTCCTAGATACTGATTGTTTAATCTGTGGTAAGAGTACGGAAAGTCTAAACAGACAGACTATTGAGATAGTAGCTGCAAAAAAGTTTAGGCATTACTTCAGAAGGATTATGACCAGGAACAAAATTTATTGAATCTGTCAAGCTCTTAATCTATTTGTAAGTTGAATCAAGGGAGTTTGAATGTGCGTGGGGCCTGAGTGTGTTTACTGGGTGGAATGAGAGAACACTGCCAATAGTCACAGTTAAAGGTTATAATGTTAAAAAGAAGGGGGGGGGGGGAGCAGAACATGAAAACAACGCTTGTTTTTCTAAGCTTTGACATAACTGTAAGCAAGTGCTTTTTAAAATAATTTCAGCGTACTGTAATTAAAAAACATATTAAACTTGATTTTAGATTTTGATTTTTTTACAACAAGATAAGAAAAAGAGCAAAACTTGGTATTTTCAATGACAAAAATAGAAAAGGAGGAATAGAAACTTAGATCAGCCTAAAAGCATAAAATAAGAGGCATCTGTAAAGCTCAGCATGTCCCTTTGATTAGGGCCTCAGATAAGATCACCTGTGACCAATTTACCTCCTGGATCGGGTTACAGAACATGTGAGCACAGGCGGTACTCTTTTTCCCCCCCTCTTTTTAGTGCTGTTCAGTCTTAACAGATGTGACTTTTTCCTTTCTTTTCCTTGATGTTTTATAAATGAGGAATTGGGGCAGTATTGCTTTATTTCCTGAAAGCCTGAACTTGATGATATGGCCAGAGAACTGTTCTGTGATATGTACCTGCAGGTATGAAATTAAAAAAAAAAAAAAAAAAAAAAAAAAGGCGGGGGAACTGAAGAAGCTAAAATGCAAGTAAGTAATCTGTTGCTACCTTTGCTTATTGTGGTTTATATCTTGGATCCTAGCAATTACCACTCTAGTTCCTATGGTTCATTGTAAAACATATTATGGTTAACATACCTTCGCATAATGCAGCTCTTCTCCTTGCAGTATGCTAGCTAAGTCCTTGTCCTCGTTGTTTGCACTCTGCAGGTATGT